>NW_027507755.1:12538996-13138996 GCF_037356315.1 Lithobates pipiens
TTTGCCTTTGCGCTAGAGCAGGGGGGGACAGGGTGCTTTTTTTTTTTTTATCATTATATTATCTCAGGGAATGTAAATATCCCCTATGATAGCAACAGGTAGTGACAGGTACTCTTTTTTGAAAAAAATGGGGTCTATTAGACCTTAGATCTCTCCTCTGCCCTCAAAGCATCTGACCACACCAAGATCGGTGTGATAAAATGCTTTCCCAATCTCCCAGTGGTGCTGTTTACATCCGGCGAAATCTAAGTAATGAAATGCTTAT
This sequence comes from Lithobates pipiens, assembly GCF_037356315.1. Taxonomy (NCBI): domain Eukaryota; kingdom Metazoa; phylum Chordata; class Amphibia; order Anura; family Ranidae; genus Lithobates; species Lithobates pipiens. The sequence continues at coordinate 12,539,262 of NW_027507755.1, forward strand.
AGCTTCCGGTTTTTTAGGCCATAGAGATGATTGGAGCTGTTCTGGTTTCTGATCAGCTCTATTGTCAGCTGGCCGAATCACCGGCTGCATTCTGTTGGGACAGGAGAGCCAGGGAAAACCATGGAGGATGGTGGTGGTGGGGGGGGGGGGCAGTTAGGCAGGACAATTAGCTGCTAGGATTGCTTTTACATGAAAGACGACCAGCAACATGCCAGTACGTTGCTGGTCCTTGATGGGCATAGATTGTAATTTTTTTTCATGCAGCCTGTGGGCTGAACGAAAAAAAAGAGATTGATCGGTGGGTATGCCTACCATTAGAATACCTCCCTTCATCCACCCACTTCTAATGATGGGCATACATGCACCATTTATATATGCCGAAGCATGGGGCATCTGCCCCAAAAGGTAGGAGCAAATTGCTCCTTCACCCCTGCTGCCCCCATGCCTCGGCATGTATGCTCTTTTTTTTAACTGTGGTGGTTAAATCATCTCCTACAGCGCTGGAGTCATGGCTTTATCTATCGTGGGAGCTAATGCCGTTGCTGTCAAGATAAATAAATCCACGCTGCAGCTGAATGGCGTACCTGCTAAGCAAATGATGGTTAACAATAAAACAAACATTACAGTATAACATACCATACCTGCAAAGCAAATACAATAAAACAGTAAAAATAAAACCGAGAGAGAACGATAGATATAGAACAATAGTGAGGGAACAGTAAAGTGGAAAGTAGAGAATGAATGAATGAATGAAATACTTGTATAGCGCACAATGCGAACTGAATCGCCTCTAGAGAGCGAACATAAGAGAGAGCACAATAGAGAGAGAGAGAGAGAGAGAGAGAGAGAGAGAGAGAGAGAAGAAAAATACAACCACAACTATTTTTGGCTATTTTATTTTAAATTTTTTTGTGTTTTTGTGTTTTTTTTCCGCTTTTATAAAAACTGTAAAAAAAAAAACTATAAACTGAATGTAGCAGATTAGGGTCTCTCAAAATGTGATGGCCATTTTTCGAGACCCCAAGACCCTGTGTATGCGTGCCTATGACTGTGTGGTGCTGTACCCTACGCTAACGTTCAACTAGTGTGTGGTAGCGTTCGAAGCAGTCACCAATGCAAAGATCAGGTTGGTCAGGACAGGGGGCACAATAAAAGCGGGTGTCACGCTTAAATCTGCACTTTCTACGACATCCGCGCTTTCATGACTTCTTCTTTGGGGGTTTCTTTGGGTAGGGGTACCAGAGAGGACATGCGGAAAATGCCTCTCATGCACCCGGCTTACTGCATTTGCACTGGGAAGTTGGGCCAGAGCACCGTCTGGAAACAGAAGGGCTCTGATGATCTCTTCCTGGAATTTAAGGAAGAATCCAGTTCGTCCTGAAGCTCTGTATAGCACATGAGTGTTCAGCAAAGCCAACTGAAATAAGTATACAGACACTTTTTTATACCAGCGTCTGGCCTTACGGGCTAGTAGGTATGGCGCCAACAACTGGTCGTTGAGGTCCACCCCTCCCATATTTTGGTTCTATTCTTGGACTTAGAGGGGTTTCTCCACAACACCAGTCATGGTAGTAATTTGGACAGTCGTGTCTACATGAAGGGAGGTAAGAACAAAAACATTCTTATTATCCCCCCACTTCATAGCGAGCAAATTATTACATCTCAAGCAGGCTCTCTCCCCCAGCCTAAAACGGGACTCTACAAGCCGCTGGGAAAAGCCCCGGCGATTAGATCGCACGGTTCCACATTTGATGATCATATAAGTGACTTAAAAGTAACACGCTTGTGTAATAATTGTCCACATACAAGTGGTACCCCTTTCTGAATAAGGGTGACACCAAGTCCCACACAATCTTGCCAGCGCTTCCTATGTAGTCAGGGCAGTTTAGCAGCTCTATGTGACTATCTCTTCCCTCGTAAACCATAAAACTATATGTATAGCCTGTGGCTCTGTCACAGAGCTTATACATCTTGACCCCGTATCTGTCACGCTTGCTGGGAAGGTACTGTTTGAATGACAAGTGGCCAGAAAACGTAATCAGGGACTCATCAACGCAGACAACTTGATGGGGAGTAAACAAGGCTGCAAAACGTTGGTTGACGTGCTTTACGAGGGGCCGAATTTTGTAGAGCCAATCAAATTCAGGGTCACCCCAAGGATGACAGAGTTCATTGTCACTGAAGTGCATGAACCGCAAGATCTGCTCGTATCGTATCCTGGTCATGGAAACAGAGAACACGGGCATATGGTGAATTGGGTCAGTGGACCAATATGACCGCACAGCTCACTCTTTTGGGTTATGAACATGTTGAGGCCCAGAAAGGTCTTAAATTCGGAGACCGTAATTGGTCTCCAATCTCTGGCAAGGGCCAGCTGGGGATTAGCGGTGATGTATTGACCAGCATGCAAATTGCTTTGGTCCATAATAGATCTATAGAGATCTTCGGTGAAAAACAGCGAATAAAAATCAAGTGACGTAAAATCAACCGTTTCCACCTGAATGCCAGGTTGGCCAGTGAATGGGGGAAGTACGGGTGCTGCAGAAGTGGTGGGTTCCCAATAAGTATTGGCGAATGCAGCAGGAAGGGCACTATGAGCTTTACGGGCCTGTCTTTGTCTTCTTGGTGGAAGCGGAACACTACTTGTGCTTGCCACCTCGCCAGCTTGAACTACACTTATGGGACTCGCCACGTCACCAAGTGTAACTGCAGTGCTGGATGTATGACCAGGATGTACTAGGCCGCTGGTGCTTGCCAGTTCACCAGAAGGAATAGTACTTCTGCTCCATACGAGGGACCTGCAGTTCTTGCACCTCAAGGACAACAGAAGATCGGGGTCTGGTACACCTAACTTTGGCAGGGACCACAACTCCATCGTGAGAGTTTTCTGTCAGGGTGCCACTGCTGTCTACAGGTTCGTATTCTGAGCCTAAATCTGACAGATGAGTGACTTCCTCTTCACTATCTGTTATGCTCCGAAACGTGTAGGCCTCTTCACTAGTGTACCTTTGATTTGCCATTTTGGGCTCTAAATTTATTGGTACACTAATGAGAGTCATGGGCAAAAAAGATCCTAGGCAGTCAGCGACTGTATCAAAATGCTACCAAAAAAACGGTTAGTGTTCGCAGGCCTGACTCTGTGAAAGCTGCAGTTATGTGTTTAGTGTTTTGTAAGTGACAGTGATCAATCGATACTGCATTTAGGTGGGCTGAGGGGATAAATGCAGGTGCTAGCAGGTATCTGGGCTGGTCCCGCTAACACTGCATTTTTGGAAACCCTAAACTGTTGGGGACGCTAATATAGTTCTGATCAGATCAGATATTAATCTGCTCAGACACTATACTACTAAGGGAGGCGTATGGTGCGTGCGTGGGTATTGGCGGTACTGGCACTAACCTGATGCTGCCTGGGGCAACACAGACCCTATCTGACACTAAAACCTGCCCTGATGCAATCAAAAAATAACTAGCTAAACTGCGTCACCCATGACACATACTGTGATCACAGATGACAGGGGGTAATCAAAGGGTTAAACATTTACTGGGGGGGGGGGTGAATGTGTGCCTACATGACCTGGTGTCAGTGTAGTGTTGGTGCAACTCACTTGTGATGCTCTCTCCTCTCGGTCTGGAACAGAAAAGCCGACATGAGGGAGATGACATCATTTCCCCTGTCAGTGTTTACACTTACACGGACAGGGGAAGGATATCATTCGTCAGGAGCCATCACCAGGTCCAGGCCAGAAATCATTGGCCTGGGCCTGGTGATTGATCGCTTCCCGATCGAATCTGATCCGATGCTACGTTTGGCGCGCACACCCCCTCCCCCGCCAGCCACGCGCCCGACAAAGCATATCAGTGCTTTGCCTGCCTGTACCATTCTGCCGCAATAAAACTGCGGCGGCTGGTCTGCTACAGGTTAACTGACAATTGCGCGGCCATGCAATGTACCCAAATGGATGTCTTTTTTTTCCCCACAAATAGAGCTTTCTTTTGTTGGTATTTGATCACCTCTGCGGTTTTTATTTTTTGCGCTATAAACAAAAAAAGAGCGACAATTTTGAAAAAGAAACAACAATATTTTTTTACTTTTTGCTATAATAAAAATCCCCCCCAAAAATATAAAAATTCATTTCTTCATCAGTTTAGGCCAATATGTATTCTTCTACATATTTGTGGTAAAAAAAAAAATCGCAATAAGCGTATATTGATTGATTTGCGCAAAAGTTATAGCATCTACAAAATAGGGAATAGATTTATGGCTTTTTTATTATTTTTTTTTCACTAGTAATGGCGGTGATTTGCGATTTTTAGCGGAATTGCGACGGACAGATCGGACTCTTTTGACACATTTTTGGGACCATTGAAATGTATACAGCGATCAGTGCTATAAAAATGCACTGATTACTGTGTAAATGTCACTGGTAGGGAAGAGGTTAACACGGGGGGGGGGCGATCAAGGGGTTAAATGAGTTACCTGCTAGGTTTTTCTAACTGTATGGGGATGTGACTTACTAGAGGAGGAGCCAGATTGCTGTTCCTACTTACTAGGAAAACATGATCTGTCTCCTCTCCTGACAGAATGGGGATGTGTATGTTTACACACACACACACACATCCCCGTTCTGGCTCTCGTACCCGCAATACCTCGTGTGTCCACACGCATCATGCTGTGCAGTGGGCATAAGTGCCTGCTATGGCTCTTAAAGGAGCCGACGTACAGCTGCCGCCCTGCTGCAGTATAATGGCGGTGGCTGGTCGGCAAGTGGTTAAAACTGAACTCTAGGAATTACACAAAATCTGCCCTTGCGGTAGACCTTTCCCCCTTCACTGCAAGAGTTAAAGTGACACTAAACAATATCACTATTCTCCAAAAATAATCCATACACATCCACTACTTAAAGTGGAATACATTTCTTTCAATCAACATTAACTATTGTTTAATACTTATGCAGCTAGCATTAGTAAATAGATAGGAAGGTATTTTATATATACTTGCTTTAAACTTTTATTTTTACATTTCCTTAGTTGCTTTCTAGTTTCTGGCCTAGGCCAAAATGATGTCATACATCTCATGAGTCTTAATTTTTTTTTTTTTTCTTTCATCTTCCATTTTCTCTGCATGTCTGAGGTAAGGGCAGGAAGTAAATGCTACATTAATCATCTGCCCTTACTCAAGATGGCCACAGCTAGAAAAGCTGAAAGGATTTTTTTTTAAAGTGATTTCTCAGCAAACTAAAGCATGGAGACATGGATGGATGGGTGAGTTTACTTTGAATATTAAAAATGAATTAAACAGTGTTTTTGGTTTGCTGTACCAAATAGGGCATAGATTTATGGCATTTTTTTTTATTAGTAGCGATCTGAGTTTTTTTAAAAATCATGACTGCGACATTATGGCGGACACATTGGATGCTTTTGACACTATTTTGGGACCATTGTTATTTATACAGCGATCAGCGCTATAAAATGCATTGATTACTGTACAAATGGCACTGGCAGGGAAGGGGTTAAACACCAGGGGGCGATGAGGGGGTTAAGTGTGTCCTAGGGAATGATTCTAACTATGGGGGGATGGGCTACCACTGACATGACAGAGATCACTGCTCCCGATGACAGGGAGCAGTAGATCTTTGACATGTCACAAGGCAGAACGGGGAAAGGCCTTGTTTACATAGGCATCTCCCCGTTCTGTCGCTCTGTGACACCAGCAGACGTAGACTTTGCGGGACACGCGGACACAGTCACAGAGTACGCAGTGGGTGTGCGTGCACCCACAATGCTGCATCTTAAAGGGGACGTACCCGTACGCCCATTTGCACAGCCATGCCATTGTGCCGATGTACATCGCCGTGCGCTTATTGGCATGTGGTTAAAGTGGAACTTTAGTCAAAAAATGAAGTCCTGCAAGATCACTTCAGGCTGACCCCTTTTGCAGGTATAGCTATGTAAAACAATAAAAATAAGTGTCTGTACTGTTTAAAATCCAGTAATACAATGTCGCACCCTGCTCTACACATGCTCAGTTGCTCTCTATTTTTGGCATCGTGCAGAAAAACAGAGCCACTAGAGGCCGATCTGCTGACAACTTAAAAATTTACTGCTGTTCAGGGGCTCTGGGCTTCAGCAAAATGGCAGCCTTCAACAAGAAGAAACAGGAAAAATGCTGGAGGCAATTTACAGCACACACAAATTTTGGTGGAATAATTATTTCAAGTTGTTATGGGTAAAGTTTCACTTGAATGCAGCACATGTTGATGTGCAAATAAAAAAAAGTGTGTTTTTATTGCACTGCACATCGACTGTAAAGTGTAAACGTAGCCTAAGGTACTTTCAGTTCCAGGCGCACGAACGCCTACAATGCAGGGTTAATAGCTGTCTATTTTACGTTCATTCAGAATGTACTTTTCATTTGGAATGTAATTTTATTGACTGGGACCTGGTTGGTATATCAATAGTGCGTTCTCCGCAGTTCTATATATTTAATTTTCTGTTGCAGGAAAACATTAAAATATCAAACAGGCACTTCAGTTCAAACAATCGGAAATTACCTTTATTTCTGAAGTCCTAGGTTACCTCGTCTGAATTGCAAAACCACATGTGCTGGATGCAGCTTGTACGCAGTACCTGGTAGAGAAATAAAGGCTAATTCATCTAATTGCCAGTGCCTTTGCTCAATGAGAGTTTTATAAGAAGCCTTACGTCAGCACAGCAAACTCACCAATTTGGATAATGAGATCCATAGAGAATATTGAGCATAGCTAAAAAAAACACTATGGAGTAATTTATCTCATAGGCTATACAGAGAAACACACTTGGTGATATGGTTTCTAATCTCCACTCAGCACTCATAAACAGCAGCCGAATAAGATATCATGATTTAAAAGTGAATTTCATATAACAGCGCATGTCGCTTGTAGGTGGGGTGCAGCGCTGAGCGGCGGAAGAACACACCCAGTCCCAGTGCAGCTAAAGAACTTGTATTGAAATAATGCAGAAACAGTTCACAAATGACCCGGTGTGAAGGCAGCCCAACTGGGAACATTTACAGTTTCAACAGCATCTAGAAAGCAGGTTTCAGCCAAGCTGACACTGTCTGTTAGGAGGGGCCGAATGCGGCCTGGCCATCTTGTACCCAACAGACAGATGCCCAGAGAAGTTGTGAGCCCTACGCTTTCCCTTCCTTTTCAGGAACCTTTCCCTGCCACTAGCTCTGTCCCTAACAGAAGGAGTACCTGTCCCGACTCTACTAACTCGCAAATGCGTGCCACACCTGGGAGCCAGAGCCTTAAAAAGGCTCTGCCTGACCCAAGATGGCTGCCAGAGTCACATGGAATAGCAGCAATTGGATTCTTCTTCAGTGACCCAGGAATCCATAGAGGAATTGTGTTTCTCTTGACTCCCTCTCAAACTACAGTGCCTTCGACTTGCAGTGGAGAAAGTAGACTGCACCTGCCTACACGCTGGTTAAAAGCCTATAGTTTGACTCTTTTTATATTTTCTCTTATGCTTTCCAAAATATTTGTACTCAGATTCTGGTCATCTACATTCATCCACTTACTAGATTTATATAGTGTGTCAAGGACCAGATTGATGTTCTCCATCCCTTTAGACCTAGTGTTGTGTGTTGCCCGTTGCTCTTATGCCGCGTACACACGACCGGACATTGACGGACTAGGTCCAACGGTCTTCCCAACTGACTTTTGGGTGGACATCTGACGGACTTCCTGAAAGAAAAAAAGACTTGGCCACACACAACCGGACTAAGTCCGTTTGAAAATCAGTTTTGAACGAGATGACGTAAACGGGACTAAACAAGGAAGTTCAATAGCCAGTAGCCAATAGCTGCCCTTGTATCATATTTGGTCTGTCGAACTAGCACACAGACGAACGGTTTTCCCGATTTTTAGTCCATCGGATAGATTTGAAACATGTTTTATTTCTAGGTCTGTCTGACTTTTTGGGAAAAAAAGTCAGCTGGAGCCCACACACAATCGAATTGTTCAACGGATTCCGGTCCGTCAGACCAAGTATGCCGGAAAGTCCGATCATGTGTACGCGGCATTACACTAGTTTACCTGTTAGCCTTCACCCTTATGCACAAGGGCCCCTGGAGCCGCACAAAATAAGTGTATATCTCTGCCCAGGAGCCACAGGTGCTGATGCCTACAGAAATCAATGGCTGTACAATGGTATAAGCCAGTATTTACATAACTATACACAAACATACAGACTTATGCTCCTGGATGCAAACTTGTAGGAAGGTGCTCAGTGGCCCTGGTGTAGTTCTTATTTTTGGCATATGAGGTTTTCCTTCCATATAGAGAGTAAATAAATAGTGCAGTGAGCTAATTGACTTTGGTTTTAGGGTTGGGAGAAGAAGGCAGCATTGTCCCCTGTGGGAAGTCCCCAGCAATAAAGATGCAGATGGATTGGAATCTGTCTTTCCCAAGCTGGGAATCAGCCGGATGACCTTCCTCCCTCCTTGGTTTAGCCATCATGAACATCACTGAAGTAGGACCTAGGGACATCATTAGTTTCTAGTGTTTGGAACTTGTTGGCTCTGAATGGTTACAGTGTATGTTAAAACATAATGACCTTAGTGCCCGTAGGCCATGGTCTAAGTGAATAATCCCTTGGCTGTCCGAATTACCACTTCTATTCAACCGTGACTAGTATGGGTAACACTGTACATAATATAGCGTTAAATCAGAGTTAAATCAGACTCAAGGGGACCAAAAGTTGGGCTCACTCATCCGGGGGTCTAATGAGTACCCAGCAGTCAGGGACGCCAGGGTCCCTAGGAGCACGATGGGTCAATTGTCCTTCTTGCAATCCAGCGCCCTGTAATCAGGGGTGGACAGCCAAGGGCCAAAGACCATCTTTATGTGAGGCCCCGACATCCCCTCCAGAGGGGCCCCGGCAACTTACCTATTCACACTGGGATCCCCTCCCTCCATTGGTTGGTTCCCGTGACGTAGTTACAAATCCTGCATGTCAGAAACATCATCACATCATTATGAGATACTTTGAACCGTATGTTACACATCAACGTTGCAAGGAATTTAAGTGATATTCATCATATCTAGATATTGGTGAGGCATAACTGCAGAGCACATCTTCCACAGTAACTTTAGCATACTTTAAAGTACATTCTTTAGTTTGGGTTCAGCTAGTAAAAGGATTTAAAAAATAAATGTTTAATGTCTAGTGCCACTAGCTGAAGGTCTGCCATGCTAAGGAGTGGGGATGGCTGTGCAACATACCTGGTATTGTTCGAAAGCTCCCCGGGATCTAGGGTACTGAGCTGGGTGAGATGACCCACCGCATCGTGGCTCAGAAGTGGCTTGGAGTCCAGGCCCGTGTGCAGATCTGTGTGTAGGCCTGTGCGGCCGCATGTTGAGTCCGGAATATCTCCGAATGGTCCGGCTTAGCTGCTTGGCTTGTTCCACCTGAGATCGGGCGGTGGAGCTACTCCTCTCGGCCATCTCCTTGTCGCTGGATCACCGCTGTTTTGCTTATGGAAGCTGAGCTGCTAGCCCTAGATGTCAGAGCGCACTAATCAGGCAGCCATCTCGGTCCGGTGCTAGGCCGCACCCCAAAACGTATACATTCTTAAAAACAGTAGAAAATATTAACACATCTGCACACGAAACTGCTAAATGTGTTTAATAAAAAAAAAAAAAAACAGTTCAATCTAACAAAGAGACAGTCCAATCTAGCAAAGAAACATCCACAAATAGCAAAGAGACATTCCCATATAGCAAAGAGACAGCCCAATCCAAAAAGAGACCACTCAATCCAAAAAAAAAACATCCTCATGTAGCAAAGGCACAGCCAAATCCAGCAAACAGAGATCTCCATCCAGCAAAGAGACATCCAAATTCAGCAAAAATGTTAATTACTACACTCAGATCGGTGCTGCTCTTTTGTCTTTTATGTTACTTACCAGAGTAACTTCTGCTCCTCAGCCAGCTGCCTTTCTAGTGTGGATCTCCAGACTTTCACTAACGCTGAGGTTATTACCCAGGACTAATGGACTTTTAATTTTAACTTCAACTTTGGGTTACCCACATTTGTTTAATGTTTTTTGAAAATAAAAAAAACTGCCTTCACCATTATTATTTCCTTTACTATACATTTGTGTATGGTCAGAAGGTTGACCTGCCTTTATCATATCCCATGTCCCTTGTGCCTAGGAGTGTCCTGGCGTGACAGATATTGTTGTCAAATCCAGAAAAAAGACAGCCAAATCCAGCAAAGAGACATCCCCATATAGCAAAGAGACATCACAATCCAGCAAAGAGACAGCCCAATACAGCAAAAAGACATCACCATATAGCAAAGTGTGACAGGTGGAGGGGAGTGTGACAGGTGGGGGGGGGGGCAGTATGACAGATGGGAGGCATTGTGATAGGTGGGGGTGTGACAGGTAGTGGGGCAGTGTGACAGCTGCGGGGCGGTCTGACAGGCGGGGGCGGTGTGACAGGTGAGGGAGCAGTGTGACAGGTGAGGGGACCCTTGTGACAGGTGGGGGGCAGTGTCTGACAGGTGGGGGCCAATGTGACAGGTGGGGGAGACATCCCCATATAGCAAGAAGACATCACATTCCAGCAAAGAGACAGCCCAATCCAGCAAAAAGACACCTCTCTATGTCATCCACCATAAGGCACTCCCCAGAACCGGACAGACAGTATTCCTTTGCGGTCCCGCTACCCAGCAGCTCCTCTGTATCCCCCGCAGGCTGGGAGGTCCACCAACAGGCACCATACCTCCCCCATGACCATCTGCACCATGCACTGCTCCCTCCCCCTCTGCCATGCTCACATAACAGGCCACACCAGAGGGAGCAGGTTGGTTAGACTAGAGGAATCCCAAGGCAAGGGGTAGGGAGAATATGGTGCTGCATAGGGATATGCCTCATTGGAGGTATAGAGGGAGACCACTGCACAGCACACTCTGAACGGACAACAATAATTCTGTGCCCCCAAATGTCCAGCTGCACCCCCACGCTACATCACTGGTCATGGCTGCACCCTAGGCGGCTACCTTGTTCACATAGTGGCATTACCGGCCCTACATATGGTTAATGCAGTTCTATATTTAGGAATTAGCAAGCAAATTCTTAAGTTCTCATTTAAATTAGAATGCCTCTATAGCGTTAGCTTGCATTCCAGATGCATTTAATTTGCACTTTGGAGGTGTTAGACATTAGGTGTTAAACTAACAAAAGTAATGTACTGAGTGAGTACTAATGATGACCCTGAGAAGGAGAGAGACTGTGCAAAAGGGAGGATGGCTTAAAAGTGCTGTGTGATGTGCTGCTTTCAGATTATGACTGCTACGATACTACCAAGATATGTGTGATTGGTGAAGCACTATAAAGCCAAGTGACCCCAAATAATATGTCTATGTGATGTAATGTGACAGTGTCAATGCCATCTACTGAAGAACAACAGAAAAGTGCGGAACTTATATCTTTGTGTGGATGTTGCTTCTTTTGCATGAAAAGGCTAATGGCCCGGGATGTCGTAGGAAGGTCGTAGGAAATGGGCACAATATGGCAGAGGTAGAGAGCTACAAGCAGGTGGGTCATTGTTCTATCCTAGAAGAACTGGGCTGGCGTCAATACCCAGCAAATTAGAAGCCCCTTACTGGCAAACTCACCGACTATGTTGGATTGTAGATTATAATGGTCTAGCTGCATATAACTGCCTCCAAATCAAGATGGCTACAAACCTCTCCAACAATTCACCAATACCCGATCAATGACAAAGAAGACATACAACATAAAGAGGCATCTAAGTACAAACCTCTTCAACAACTCACCAATACCTGTTCATCAATGGAAAAGAAGACATGCAAAATAAATAGGCATGCAAGGCCCCGTGTCCACTGGGCATTTGACCCAATGCATAAGACTTCACCGTCTAGGTGCAGGGGAAAGGCACAGGAAGACTGTCCAGCTCTGCTGCCAGTAGCCTATAAAACTCTGAGAGGCTGACAGTTGCTGCTGCTGGGCAAGGCTGGATGGTGCACTTAGTGGTTCCAATGTTTAGGACAGGAACGAATGCCCAAAACAAACAATGCATTAATTGTGGGTATTTGTCCCTGGGTGCATACTGCCCTGAACATTAGTACTGCCTGGTACACTGTCCAGCCAAGTCCATCCTCTTACGCCCTGTATACACGGTCGGACTTTCTGACGGAAAATGTGTGATCGGATCTTGTCAGGAAATCCGATCGTGTGTGGGCTCCAGCGGACTTTTTCCGGTCGGAATTTCTGACACACAAAGTTTGAGAGCAGGATCTAAAATTTTCCAACAACAAAATCCAATTGTTTATATTCCTAGCGTGTGTAGACAATTCTCGACGGAAAAAGTGCCACGCATGCTCAGAATAAATTACGAGACAAAAGCTATTGGCTACTGGCCCGTTTATAGTCCCGTCGTATGTGTTCTACGTCACCGCGTTCTGAACGATCAGATTTTCTGACAACTTTGTGCGACCGTGTGTATGCAAGACAAGTTTGGGCAGAATGTCCGACCGTGTGTACAGGGCATTAGACTTTTACCGGCTGCTGGCAGGGCCTGGATGGTGCATCTATACCTTCCACCTGCCCCTAAACATTGGAGTCTCATGGACTGGGGCTACTTGATTCCGAGCATGCATGGACTTTTGTGTGACAGACTTGCGTACACACGATCGGAAAATCCAACAACAAAAATGTGTTGGTGGAAAATTTGAGAACCTGCTAGCCAACATTTGTTGGCGGAAAGTCCAAAAACAATTGTTGGGTGGAGCATACACACGTTTTGGACTTTCTGCCAACAAGCTCACATCCAACATTTGTTGTCGGAAAATCTGATCGTGTGTACGGGGCATTATAATGCAAATCTCTCTAACATTTTTTCTTAAATTCATTTCAATTTCTATTTGGGGTAAGCACTGAGAGTGGGCATATGATAAAGGAGTTAGAAATGATGGTGCAAAGAAAGGGGGGGGGGATAGTTTGAAGACATAAAAGTATTTTTATTCTTTAACCAAACCCAAAAGGTGTAATAAACATCTAACAATTTCCTGCAGTTTGTTGGGAAAGATAAACATGAAGCTTATAAAAATCTCAAGCCTTTACTGTATAATAGAATAATTTTTCCCAGTGTAAAGAGTTCTGCCATAGAAATGAACTTTCCCTGCTGCTAGACAACTCAGGAAATATTTAAGCGGTCTTGGCAAAACTCAGAAATCACGCTGAGCTGTAAACTCTGCAACGTTTTGAAGCAATATAGCACAAACGATTTTCAAATCATCTGGTCGATTTAATAATTAGCACTATTAGTTTTCAAAAGCTAAGTGTTTCTCCCCTCTTTTTGAACTAGTGTATATGTGATGTTGAAAGTGTAGCAATCAGTAGAAAGGTTTAGCGGGTCTGCACTAAGAATGCCGCAGAAAACAATAAATCGCCAAGACGTTGGATGTCGCTGAACCTCACATTTGTTTTTAGAAGCTTTGACTGTACTTTCATGTACAGAATGTCTGACACCAGGTATTGGTAATGTATTTAAGATCACTATCTTATGTACCCGCAACATCTTTTAATAAAAGGTTTGTAAAGATGTTTAGAGATGCCGACTGCAATGAATCGGAATAAAGGGGACACTGGAAATGCTGTATCATAATTTAGGGCCAACTCACACTTGAACAATCCATTGCAGTGCATTAACGCAGGTGTGTTAAGGTGCATTACGTTATGTGCTAATGTGAGCTGTGTTATAGCAGCCTGTTCAGTAGGAGTGGGTTGGAATTGCACTGCAACATACCCTCCAAAAAATGCACTTGACCCTCTTTTTTAATGTTTTTATCAGATAATTTTTATTGTTATTTTTACATTATAAAACATTCATATCAAAACAAACAAAACAGCCCAATCATGCTCACATACAATGTATGGATTAGGTCTGTATAAGCAAAATTGGTAAAGCTGTTACAATTACATAACATATACACCTGCAGTATAGAACCTGCATTCATCACTAGGACCAATTTGCTATAGACGTAATTTACAATATACACTATGTTGTCAACAGTATTGGCACACCTGCCTTTACACACACATGAACTATAATGGCATCCCAGTCTTAGTCCATAGGGATCAATATTGAGTTGGCCCAACCTTTGCAGCTATAACAGCTTCAACTCTTCTGGGAAGGCTGTCCACAAGATTTAGGAGTGTGTCTATGGGAATGTTTGAACATTCTTCCAGAACCGCATTTGTGAGGTCAGGCACTGAGGTTGGACAAGAAGACCCAAAGGTGTTCTATCGGGTTGAAGTCAGGACTCTGTGCAGGTCAGTCAAGTTCCTCCTCCTCAAACTCGCTCATCCATGTCTTTATGGACCTTGCTTTGTGCACTAGTCATGTTGGAACAGGAAGGGGCCATCCCCAAACATTTCCACAGAGTTGGGAGCAGGAAATTGCCCAAAATGTCTTGGTATGCTGACACCATAAGATTTCCCTTCAATGGAGTTAAAGGTCAAGCCCCACGCCTTAAACACAACAACCCCCACCCCCCCACCCCCCCCCCCACCAAATGTTTTGGAACAATGCACAAAGCAAGGATCTATAAAGACATGGATAAGCGAGTTTGAAGTGGAGGAACTTGACTAGCCTGCATCTGTCCTCATTGTCCTGACCAGTGGCGGAATTATAGGGGTCGCCAAGATCGCCATGGCGACCGGGCCCCTTTCTTATGTTTACCTCCACATACAGAAACCTTTCCTTACAGTAAGAGAATGGGATAGAATTCTGCAGGAACTATTGCTAGCCAGCACTGGATGTGTTTCTAAGTGCACAGAATATAACTAGTTATTAATATTTATAATTATATATTATAATAATATTTATATTTATATGTAATGGTACTGTGGATCCACGGAATATCTTTTTTTTTTTTTTTTTCTCCTCTGATGGAGGAAACTGGATCATACATTATAAAGAGCTTTTTGCCTTCTCTGGATGAACTGTGGTACCCTATACCACAATGTACCTTATACCCATTTACATGAGGGGAGGCAGGATTCTGATAATCCCCCTGCCCGCAGACTCTCACAACAGCCATCCAGTGTTGTCGGAAAGAGGCCCTTGTCCCCATCAACATACTCCCCCATGTTGAGGCCATGTGGCCTGGTATGGTCCAGAAGTGGAGGGGACGAGCAAGCGACCAGTATACATGGTCAGATATTGGTCTAGTATCGATTTTAAGGAGGACCCCACACCGTTCTTTTTAATTTTGGCTTGGGGCTCCCCTTAAAATCTATACCAGACTCAAAGTATGGATTGGGGGGACCCCCATGCCATTTTTTTAAAACATCTTTCTATTGCTGAAAATGGTATTGAATTGCCGGCATTTCAAATGTCTTTTTTTTTCTTTATACATATCAGTTTTGCTGCAGCAGGTTCTATACATGGTACAGATGCGCCAATTTACAGGCAGACTAACGAGACCCCCACAGGCACTATATTTAAAGGAATTTTTCATTTTTATTGTTTTTATTATTCTTTCACTCATCAAGTAAAAGTCTCAGACCACATCTTTCCTCATGCCTAATGTTATATTCTACGTAAGGCACCCTAAACAACTTTGTACATTTTTCAGGTGGCTTGGGTTCCTGGTACTTATCATAGCTCTATGGTTCTTTTCAACAGTACCTATGTCTAGTAGTGACTAAGTTTGGTGGGAAAAACCACAGTTCACAAAGGGGTAACTGGCACCTGTGACTGAGGACAAGTGTAAAATTGCCGCATGGCCAAACCACAATATCTTCCAGCGTATACACAGTTTTGAACACTTCAGGAAAACTGCAAGAGGTACCCAGAAGCAACTCTTATTACAGCACTACTTCTGTAATGTATAGTCATTTTTGTTGCAGGCCCTCCATGATTTTATTTTTTTTTATCTTAAAAAAAAAGGCTTTAATGAGCAAAAGAAATAATATATACAGAGTCCAAAGCAAAACAGGTATAAAAAGACTGAAGATATCAACATCATCTCATTTGAGACAATTTAAAATAAATAATGCGCAGTAGATTGTTCACTATGATCCTTACAATGTGAAGTCAATAACATGCAATTAAAGAAATACCAACACTTTTCAAATACTAATTAAAGTGCTTTCTGCGCTCTGAATACAATATGTGCAATTCATAATAAATGTGTATTACACAAATATAAATCATAAATTGTCCATTCACAATATGTTAGGCCGCGTACACACGCGGGGACTGTTCGCCCAACTTTGTCCGTCAAACAGTTTCGGCAAACAGTCCGCTCAAAATTAGCATGGACGGACATGGCCACACACGACGTACGAACAGTTTGCTGAAACCGTGCGCGATGACGTGAACGGCACGTACGACGGGACGAAAAATACGACGTCCTATACACTGCATTATAACTTTCGGCGTGTAAAGCCTTTCTGAGCATGCGCGGAACTTAGTTTGACGAACAAGCCTACACACGAGGGGACTGTTCGCTGAAACAAGGTTTCAGCGGACAGTTTTTCGGAAATTCCGAAAAACCTTGTTCAGCGGACTGTTCGCTGAAACTGTCCGCTGAAAGCCCACACACGAGCAGACTGTTTGCCGAAACACTGTTCAGCGGACAAAGTTGGGCGAACAGTCCCCGCGTGTGTACGCGGCCTCAGGGGTCCATTTTCATTATTGTGCTATATTTTGGCAGCAGCCAATAATAAACCAATAAAAAGTTGTGCAAATAAACGTATTCTCCACCAGTGGATTTCAGACAATGGCAACATCCTTAATACAACAATAGTCATCAGACGTACAGATATGGACCATCACATATATGTAGCACCCTCTAGCTGTGCTACATGTGTACAGATAGATTTTTGTTAGAGTTGGTAAATTTAATCAGGCTTGGCTAGTAGCCAAGCCTGTCTGTTTTGATTCTGGGTTGACAGGAAGCCAGGAAGGGCTGGGTGACTCACAGGCAGCATCACTGAGACCCCCCCTCTCCTTCCAGGAAAGGAAGGAGAAGAGTTGGAGCTGCCTGAAGTATTCTGAGGCCCCTGTCCAATCCCCAACTAGGATTGTCAGGGTGCAGGCCAACTCAAATACTCAGGGTCAGCCCAGCTGTGGGAGTTGTGATTGGGTGGAAGATGAAGTGTTAGGCAGTCTGGCCTTTGAGGGAGCTTGGTGTCCTGGCACAGGAGATGCAAGTGAGGACAGCAGAAGGACAATGCCAGGAAAGTCTCCAGGAGTTCCAAAGAGGAAGCCACGAGGGCTTGTGAGTGTTCATTCAGTCAGGAGGACTAAGAGGCATGCCTGAGAGGACTAGGAGAGAGCAGTCTGGGATGGGTGCAGAGCCAGTGGAGTGGACTGTAGTGACAGAGGCAGTAGAGAGAGGCAGCTGCAGCCAGGAGGGCTGGCAGGGCCTAAAAATGTGGTGCTGGGATCAGTAGCCACATGGACAGCTAGCATCAGGACTACCAACATTTTGCTACACCAAAAGGGCCCACGATCCCTGCCTGCAAAGGGCATTTACTCTGCCAGTGTCAGGCCTAAACTACAGTGCTAGCTGGTCTAGGATAAGCAGTAATCAAATGATGTGCTGGAGCTGTAAGTGAGGAAGAGTATATACAGCGAGTGTATATAGTTGAAGTCCCAAGTCTTTAATCTTTCTTCAATCAAGTGGGCATCCCAAACTTACCCTTAACCTATCCTAGTTGAATTCCCCCAATTAAAATAAAAAACAACGTGCAAGGACTGGTTTTCTGCCTAAGAGTGAGTGAGAACTGTGTGCCTAATTGTGCAGGGTGAGAGACGGACCACAAGTACCAGCAGCCTCTATGGGGTTACCTCTACATATGTATAGAAAGCAATTGCAGCTCCAAAGCTGAAACCTCCTAATACAGAATAAAACGACCTTAGAGCTTTTTCAATTTGCAGTCCAAAAAAAAGGTCCACCGGGACTAAACCCAGAACATCTAACCATGGGGTCCAGAGTTTGCCAAATTTGTCAGTACAACCTCTAGGTCCTCCTGATTTGATCACTCTGGTGTCAAACCCATGTCTGGACCAGCATCGCAGCAGGTTGCAGATATGATAATGCCAATTTCTGGAAGGAATGCCAATGGCCTTTTTTAACCAATGTATTACCCAGTAACATCACAGATTGTTCTCTTGGAGCAGCTGGGCAGAATATTCTTTTTTGCAATGATACAAACAGGGCTCGAGTGCTGCGGGAACGCATGGGAACGGCGTTCCCGTACTATTTCCACAGCGGGAACGCCGTTCCCATTAGCTGTCTGAGCCGGGCTGAGGCTATGCAGCGCGTAGTCCGCGCCGCTCCTCAGCCGCCGAGTGACTGGTTGCTAGGCAGGGGCCGCTCCGCATCTAGCAACCGGTCACATGACTTCGGCGTGGGCACGCACTGGCACGAGACCGTCAGTGTGACACACGCTGCGCGCCGGACTGTCCTCCCGCTCCCCTCTACCCAGTGCCTCCTGGGGAAACAGCCGCTGCACTTTGAGTTTACTTCTTCTCCCCCCAGAACAGAAGGGAAGAGAATACCAGGAGGTCAGTCACTAGTAGTGTGTAAGTTAGTTGCATTCTGCAATACCCTGCCAAATTGCCAATACTCATCCATACTCTGCAATACCCTGCCAATACTCATCAATACCCTGCCAATACTCATCAATACTCTGCAATACCCCGCCAATACTCTGCAATACCCTATCAATACTCTGCACTACCCTATCAATACTCTGCAATACCCCACCAATACTCTGCAATACCCCGCCAATACTCTGCAATACCCCGCCAATACTCTGCAATACCCGCCAATACTCTGCAATACATACCCTGCCAATACTCTGCAGTACCCTATCAATACTCTGCAATACCCTGCCAATACTCTGCAATACCCTATCAATACTCTGCAATACCCTGCCAATACTCTGCAATACCCTATCAATACTCTGCAATACCCTATCAGTATCAATACTCTGCAATACCCTGCCAATACTCTGCAATACCCTATCAATACTCTGCACTACCCTATCAATACTCTGCACTACCCCGCCAATACTCTGCAATACCCCGCCAATACTCTGCAATACGTACCCTGCCAATACTCTGCAATACCCTGCCAATACTCTGCAGTACCCTATCAATACTCTGCAATACTCTGTCAATACTCTGCAATACCCTGCCAATACTCTGCAATACCCTGCCAATACATACCCTGCCAATACTCTGCAATACCCTGCCAATACTCTTCAATACTCTGCCAATACTCTTCAATATCCTGCCAATACTCTGCAATACATACCCTGCCAATACTCTGCAACACCCTGCCAATACTCTGCAATACGCTATCAATACTCTGCAATACTGTGCCAATACTCTGCAATACTCTGCAATACCCTGCCAATACTCTGCCAATAAATACCCTGCCAATACTCTGCAATACCCTGTCAATACTCTTCAATACTCTGCCAATACTCTTCAATACCCTGCCAATACTCTGCAATACCCCATCAATACTCTGCAATACTGTGCCAATACTCTGCAATACCCTGCCAATACTCTGCCAATACACACCCTGCAATACCCTATCAATACTCTGCAATACCCTGCCAATACTCTGCCAATAAATACCCTGCCAATACTCTGCAATACCCTGTCAATACTCTGCAATACTCTGCCAATACTCTGCCAATACACACCCTGCAATACCCTATCAATACTCTTCAATATTCTGCCAATACTCTTCAATATCCTGTCAATACTCTGCAATACTCTGCAATACATACCCTGCCAATACTCTGCAACACCCTGCCAATACTCTGCAACACCCTATCAATACTCTGCAATACCCTGCCAATACTCTGCCAATAAATACCCTGCCAATACTCTGCAATACCCTGTCAATACTCCGCAATACTCTGCCAATACTCTGCCAATACATACCCTGCCAATACTCTGCAATACCCTGCCAATACTCTGCAATACATACCCTGCCAATAGTCTGCAATACTTACTCTGACAATACTCTGCAATACCCTGCCAATACTCTGCAATACCCCACCAATACTCTGCAATACATACCCTGCCAATACTCTGCAATACCCTGCCAATACTCTGCAATACATACCCTGCCGATACTTACTCTGCAATACTTACCCTGCAAATACTTACCCTGACAAGACTCTGCAATACTTACCCTGCAATACCCAGCAATGCCCTGCCAATAATCTGCAATACCCAGCAACAATCTGCCATACCCTGCCATTACTCTGCAATACCCTGCCAATACTTATCCTGCAAATATTCTGCAATACCCTGCCAATACTTACCCTGCCAATACATATTCTGCAAATACCCAGCCATACCCATCCATGTTCAGCCAAAATATTATTGGGGGAGATGACGTGGATATTACAGTGGCGGAGATGTATATTACAGTGGGGGAGATGTATATTGCAGTGGGGACTATATGGTGGTGACATTTTCACAGGTTTTTGCAAATTCAGTTATTATTTGCTGATCCGAAAAATTATCCAATCTGTGACTCTGATCCAAGGAATGATCCGATCCGTGAGTTTTTTGATCCGTTGCCGATAATCTTGCACGGCAAGGGCAATGTTATTCCAGTTTGTGGGATATTTTCTAATTTGCTGTATTTGAATTTGGAACAGGGTGTATTTGTGTTAGAAATTCCCTGCGAGGGAAAGATCATCACCCATTGTGTTGATTATTCTGTTTGACAAGTTAACTTATTTTGTTTTTGTAAACTGGCACTTTACAATAAATGTTGTACTGTATTTTCTGTGAAATATATATGCATATGAGCGTACCTTTTTTTTTTTTTTTGGTGAGGGAGTGGATCTTGGGTGGGAGTTCCCACACTTTTTTCCCCAGGACTTGACCCCTGGATACAAACCACCCAAGAATTTGACGTAGGCCACAACCTTTGTCACATAGGGCAGACAGGAAAAACAGAACTTGTACTGCTATATTTCAAGTCAATATCCAAGAAGGGTTACCTCTTCTGAAAGTCCAATTTCTTCCAAAGTAGAAGGGCATTGTAAACAGGGCTAATATCTTCACCGCTGATGATGGCATCTTTATCTATGCTGCTGCATCTGAGCTGGTATCTTCCCTTTTACAAGCCAATGTTAACGGAAGTCAAAAGAATCTCAAGCATATCTCAAATGCATCACATACAGACCTCAAAGGTAAACCATACTGTACGTGCAACATGACTTGTTTCTGAGTCTCACACCTGTGTAGTGATGGACGAACTTCCGACGGGACGTTTCGCGAACGCGAAACGCGAACGGACACAAACGTTCGCGAAAACGACCGTTCGCCGCGGGCTCCATTGACTTCAATGGGAGGCGAATTTCGCAAACCTTTAGGTCGAATTTGCGGCCACGGGGTAATTATTAGGGGGTAGCACGTAGTCCCACCACCTGGACAATAGCATAATACATGTATGAGGTGAATTTGGGATCGATAACTACAAGCATTTTTTTTTTATTTGGGAAATTGTTCTGACAATTCAGGACTATGGAGCTAATGAAGGCAATGGAGGAGAGGGAAGGTCAGGGACCAGGGTAGGCAAACAAGAGGGTGCAGGAGATACAGAGCACTGACAGCAGCACCGTAATACAGAGCACTGACATCAGCACCGTGACATACAGCGCTGACAGCAGCTCCGTGACATACAGCGCTGACAGCAGCTCCGTGACATACAGCGCTGACAGCAGCTCCGTGACATACAGCGCTGACAGCAGCTCCGTGACATACAGCGCTGACAGCAGCTCCGTGACATACAGCGCTGACAGCAGCACCGTGACATACAGCGCTGACAGCAGCTCCGTGACATACAGCGCTGACAGCAGCTCCGTGACATACAGCGCTGACAGCAGCTCCGTGACATACAGCACTGACAGCAGCTCCGTGACATACAGCGCTGACAGCAGCTCCGTGACATACAGCGCTGACAGCAGCACCGTGACATACAGCGCTGACAGCAGCTCCGTGACATACAGCGCTGACAGCAGCTCCGTGACATACAGCGCTGACAGCAGCTCCGTGACATACAGCGCTGACAGCAGCTCCGTGACATACAGCGCTGACAGCAGCTCCGTGACATACAGCGCTGACAGCAGCTCCGTGACATACAGCGCTGACAGCAGCTCCGTGACATACAGCGCTGACAGCAGCTCCGTGACATACAGCGCTGACAGCAGCTCCGTGACATACAGCGCTGACAGCAGCTCCGTGACATACAGCGCTGACAGCAGCACCGTAAGCAGCCCCAGGAGGAAGTCAGCACAGCACAGGGATGGTGTGATCCCCTCATAATAAGAACCCCCAGGAGGAAGTCAGCACAGCACAGGGATGGTGGGAGCCCCTCATAATAAGAACACCCAGGAGGAAGTCAGCACAGCACAGGGATGGTGGGAACCCCTCATAATAAGCAGCCCCAGTAGAAATATGACACCGCTCAACCTCTTCAAAGAGGAGGGTAGGGGCATATAGTACGGTGTGCTTTTTTGGGTCAGGGAAGTGAGCCAAATGAATTAAGAAGGTCTGTGTGCTTGATTCCAAAAATTGTTTATAGACATATACATGGTCTACTGATCACATGTGTTGAATTCCTCCGAGATCCATGCCTCATTCATTTTTAGAAATGTGAGGTAGTTAACACTGTGGTGAGCTAGGCGAGTACGCTTATCGGTCACAATCCCCCCTGCTGCGCTGAACGTCCTTTCGGACAGGACACTGGATGAGGGGCAAGCCAACAGTTCGATTGCAAATTGGGCAAGCTCTGGCCAGAGGTCAAGCCTGCCCACCCAGTAGTCTAGGGGTTCATCACTCCTCAGAGCGTCCACATCGGCCGTTAACCCAATGTAGTCGGACACCTGACGGTCTAGGCGTTCCCTGATGCTGGATCCGGATGACACCTGTCGATGGGTCGGCTGAAAGAATGACCTCATATCCGAAGTCACCAACACATCTTCAAACCGGCCTCTTCTTGCAGGCGCTGTTGGATTGGTACCCGCAAATCCTTCTCTGGGAGTGGGAATTGCTCCTCTGCCAGCGCACGCAAAAGCAGAATGCAGCATTTCTCGAAGCAAGGCCTGGAAGTGCTGCATTCTGACAGCCCTCTGCGACGGCGGTAACATTTCCGCCATTTTGTGTTTGTACCGGGGGTCTAAGTACGTTGCCACCCAGTACTGGTCCTTGACCCTCATGCTTTTTATACGGGGGTCCCTATTAAAACACTGGAGCATGAAGGCCCCCATTTGCACTAAAGTGGAAGCGGTGTGGTGGCCTGGCTCCTGCTCATCATCCAGGATAATGTCGTCCTCTTCATTCTCCTCTCCCCATCCTCGCACAACAGGGATCCCAGAAAGGTTTAAAGCATGCTCTTCTTGCTCCTGCTCATCCGCCCCGGCACCATCCTCCTCTGACTCCTCATCAGACTCCTGTTGTTGACTTGTCTCAGATAGAGTAGCCCCCCCTGGGAATTCATCCAGCATTGCGACTTCCTCATCTTCCCGCTCCTGCTCCTCCACAGCCTGATCAATGACACGACGCAATGCACGCTCCAGAAAGAAGGCATAAGGTACCATGTCACTGATGGCGCCATGGCTGCGACTGACCAGTTTGGTGATCTCCTCAAATGGCCGCAGAAGTCTGCATGTGTCGCGCATGAGCAGCCACTGGCGCGGTGAAAAAAAACCCAGCTCCCCAGAACCGTTTCTTTCGCAGAGTTCATACAGGTAGACGTTAACTGCACGTTTCTGCTGGAGCAGCCTATCAAGCATATAGAAGGTTGAGTTCCATCGCGTCGGGCAATCGCAAATAAGACGTCTGACCGGCAGATGGTGTCGCCGCTGAATGTCAGCAAGGCGAGCCATGGCCGTGTAAGATCTTCTGAAATGGGCCGAGATTTTCCTTGCCTGCCGCAAGATGTCCTGGACCCCAGGGTATTTGACAAGGAATCGCTGCACGACCAAGTTTAAGACGTGTGCCATGCACGGCACGTGCGTGATTTTGCCCTGTTTCAATGCGCTAAGCAGATTGGCACCGTTGTCACACACCACTTTACCAACTGTCAAATTGAGCGGTGTTAGCCACTCATCTGCCTGTGAACGCAAAGCTGAAAGGAGTGCCGGGCCAGTGTGGCTCTTTGCTTCCAGGCACAACAGACGCAGCACGGCATGGCAACGTCTCACCTGGCATGTGGAATAGGTTCTGGGGAGCTTGGGCGGTGCAGTGGAAGAGACGCTAGCAGCGGAAAAGGAGGAGGCAGCTGAGGAGGAGAGGGAGGAGGATGGAGTAGGAGGAGGAGAAGAAGAGTCAGGCCTGCATGCAATCCGTGGCGGTAAAACCAAATCTACACGGGTGCCACGGGTTACATGCTTGACGGCCGTCAGAAGGTTCACCCAGTGGGCAGTAAAACTGATATACCTTCCCTGCCCGTGTTTGCTAGACCACGTGTCTGTGGTCAGATGTATCTTGGCACCGACACTGTGTGCCAGAGATACATTCACTTGCCGCTGAACATGGCCATATAGCTCTGGGATGCCCTTCTCTGAGAAATACTTCCTTCCTGGGACCTTCCATTGTGGTGTTCCAATGGCCACAAATTTGCGAAAGGCCTCCGAGTCCACCAGTTTATATGGCAGTAGTTGGCGGGCTATGAGTTCTGACAAGCCAGCCGCCAACCGTTGGGCAAGAGGGTTATCCGGCGTCATCATTTTTTTACGCTCAAACATTAGGCCCACGGAAGCCTGCCTTTTTGCAGAAAAATGTGAGCTTGGCGTGATGGAAGGTGGAGTGGAGGACAATTGTGAGGAGAGAGGAGAAGGAGAAGTAGAAGACGAGGCTGGACGGTGAGAGCCTGCAGTGTGGCTTTGTGTGTTCCGTTGCTCCCACTGGGCTCGGTGATGGCTGCTCATGTGCCTTCTTAAGGCGGTCGTCCCTAGGTGAGTATTGGGCTTACCGCGACTAACGCGTTGACTGCAAAGATTGCAGATGGCAACGCTATTGTCAGCAGCGGACACGTTAAAAAAAGCCCACACTGCGGAGCCATGTGCCGGTGTCCTGGGAGCGCCAGATGTGACCGTACATGGTCGATGACTCGCTCCTGATACATTTGCAGTCTGCTTTGTCCCTGCTGTGCAATGTAAGTCATTGCTGCTTCTCCTCCCTATCTGCTGGTCCATATCTCCCTCTGAACTCCCCTCCTCTTCCTCTCTTGTGGGCACCCACGTGACATCACTAGACACGTCATCATCAACGTCACCTTCCCCACCGCTATAAGTAGAGTAGGCAGCAACACCGGGGACCAACCTCCTCCTTGGGCTGATCTGGGTACTGGCGTCAGACTGCTGAGTAGCGCTTGTTGCTACCTCCTCTTCCTGATCCAATACCAAGAGTGGCTGCGCATCAGAAATGTCCTCTTGATATGGATCGGAAAATAATTCCAGTGACTCAAGCGGAAGGTATGTGGTGGTGGTGGTGGTGGTCGTGTTGTTGGTGGTAGTGTCTTTGGGGGTGCACATAGCAGAGAGTGAAGAAGAGGGTGCAGATCGAGAGGATGAGGAGGGTGCAGAAGAGTAAGGCTGAGCGAGCCACTCAACCAAGTCTGGTGCATCCTTTAAAGTAATTGAACGCACCTTCTGCAACTTCCCACTTTGGCTCAAGCCTGTTGCTCCTGCCCTACCCCTACCACCCCTGCGGAAGGGCCTGCCTCTTCCTCTGCATGTCATTTTTTAAATGACCCTGTGACAAAACTCTTAGTCCCTATACCGCTGAAGGACTGCTGCAGTATAGGTGAGCGGTCAGCAGTGGTGCACGTCAACCCTATCTATTGTGGACCGATAGCGGTCCTTACAGAACAGCAGACTGTACCGCACTCAAGCCTATGTACCGTAGCACCCTATACCAAGTTACCAGTCCTTATAAGAACTTTTGTGGACCAAGCAGGTTGTGTATTAGTGTTTAGCAGACTGTACGTCAGTCCCTATACCGCTGAAGGACTGCTGCAGTATAGGGCAGCGGTCAGCAGTGGTGCACGTCAACCCTATCTATTGTGGACCGATAGCGGTCCTTACAGAACAGCAGACTGTACCGCACTCAAGCCTATGTACCGTAGCACCCTATACCAAGTTACCAGTCCTTATAAGAACTTTTGTGGACCAAGCAGGTTGTGTATTAGTGTTTAGCAGACTGTACGTCAGTCCCTATACCGCTGAAGGACTGCTGCAGTATAGGGCAGCGGTCAGCAGTGGTGCACGTCAACCCTATCTATTGTGGACCGATAGCGGTCCTTACAGAACAGCAGACTGTACCGCACTCAAGCCTATGTACCGTAGCACCCTATACCAAGTTACCAGTCCTTATAAGAACTTTTGTGGAACAAGCAGGTTGTGTGTTAGTGATTAGCAGACTGTACGTCAGTCCCTATACCAATGAAGGACTGCTGCAGTATAGGGCAGCGGTCAGCAGTAGTGCACGGCAACCCTATGTATTGTGGACCGATAGCGGTCCTTACAGAACAGCAGACTGTAACGCACTCAGGCCTATGTACCGTAGCACCCTATACCAAGTTACCAGTCCTTATAAGAACTTTTGTGGACCAAGCAGGTTGTGTGTTAGTGATTAGCAGACTGTACGTCAGTCCCTATACCAATGAAGGACTGCTGCAGTATAGGGCAGCGGTCAGCAGTAGTGCACGGCAACCCTATGTATTGTGGACCGATAGCGGTCCTTACAGAACAGCAGACTGTACCGCACTCAGGCCTATGTACCGTAGCACCCTATACCAAGTTACCAGTCCTTATAAAAACTTTTGTGGACCAAGCAGGTTGTGTGTTAGTGTTTAGCAGACTGTGCGTCAGTCCCTATACCGCTGAAGGACTGCTGCAGTATAGGGCAGCGGTCAGCAGTAGTGCACGGCAACCCTATGTATTGTGGACCGATAGCGGTCCTTACAGAACAGCAGACTGTAACGCACTCAGGCCTATGTACCGTAGCACCCTATACCAAGTTACCAGTCCTTATAAGAACTTTTGTGGACCAAGCAGGTTGTGTGTTAGTGATTAGCAGACTGTACGTCAGTCCCTATACCAATGAAGGACTGCTGCAGTATAGGGCAGCGGTCAGCAGTAGTGCACGGCAACCCTATGTATTGTGGACCGATAGCGGTCCTTACAGAACAGCAGACTGTACTGCACTCAGGCCTATGTACCGTAGCACCCTATACCAAGTTACCAGTCCTTATAAGAACTTTTGTGGAACAAGCAGGTTGTGTGTTAGTGATTAGCAGACTGTACGTCAGTCCCTATACCGCTGAAGGACTGCTGCAGTATAGGTGAGCGGTCAGCAGTGGTGCACGTCAACCCTATCTATTGTGGACCGATAGCGGTCCTTACAGAACAGCAGACTGTACCGCACTCAAGCCTATGTACCGTAGCACCCTATACCAAGTTACCAGTCCTTATAAGAACTTTTGTGGAACAAGCAGGTTGTGTGTTAGTGATTAGCAGACTGTACGTCAGTCCCTATACCGCTGAAGGACTGCTGCAGTATAGGTGAGCGGTCAGCAGTGGTGCACGTCAACCCTATCTATTGTGGACCGATAGCGGTCCTTACAGAACAGCAGACTGTACCGCACTCAAGCCTATGTACCGTAGCACCCTATACCAAGTTACCAGTCCTTATAAGAACTTTTGTGGACCAAGCAGGTTGTGTATTAGTGTTTAGCAGACTGTACGTCAGTCCCTATACCGCTGAAGGACTGCTGCAGTATAGGGCAGCGGTCAGCAGTGGTGCACGTCAACCCTATCTATTGTGGACCGATAGCGGTCCTTACAGAACAGCAGACTGTACCGCACTCAAGCCTATGTACCGTAGCACCCTATACCAAGTTACCAGTCCTTATAAGAACTTTTGTGGAACAAGCAGGTTGTGTGTTAGTGATTAGCAGACTGTACGTCAGTCCCTATACCGCTGAAGGACTGCTGCAGTATAGGGCAGCGGTCAGCAGTGGTGCACGTCAACCCTATCTATTGTGGACCGATAGCGGTCCTTACAGAACAGCAGACTGTACCGCACTCAAGCCTATGTACCGTAGCACCCTATACCAAGTTACCAGTCCTTATAAGAACTTTTGTGGAACAAGCAGGTTGTGTGTTAGTGATTAGCAGACTGTACGTCAGTCCCTATACCGCTGAAGGACTGCTGCAGTATAGGTGAGCGGTCAGCAGTGGTGCACGTCAACCCTATCTATTGTGGACCGATAGCGGTCCTTACAGAACAGCAGACTGTACCGCACTCAAGCCTATGTACCGTAGCACCCTATACCAAGTTACCAGTCCTTATAAGAACTTTTGTGGACCAAGCAGGTTGTGTATTAGTGTTTAGCAGACTGTACGTCAGTCCCTATACCGCTGAAGGACTGCTGCAGTATAGGGCAGCGGTCAGCAGTGGTGCACGTCAACCCTATCTATTGTGGACCGATAGCGGTCCTTACAGAACAGCAGACTGTACCGCACTCAAGCCTATGTACCGTAGCACCCTATACCAAGTTACCAGTCCTTATAAGAACTTTTGTGGACCAAGCAGGTTGTGTATTAGTGTTTAGCAGACTGTACGTCAGTCCCTATACCGCTGAAGGACTGCTGCAGTATAGGGCAGCGGTCAGCAGTGGTGCACGTCAACCCTATCTATTGTGGACCGATAGCGGTCCTTACAGAACAGCAGACTGTACCGCACTCAAGCCTATGTACCGTAGCACCCTATACCAAGTTACCAGTCCTTATAAGAACTTTTGTGGACCAAGCAGGTTGTGTATTAGTGTTTAGCAGACTGTACGTCAGTCCCTATACCGCTGAAGGACTGCTGCAGTATAGGGCAGCGGTCAGCAGTGGTGCACGTCAACCCTATCTATTGTGGACCGATAGCGGTCCTTACAGAACAGCAGACTGTACCGCACTCAAGCCTATGTACCGTAGCACCCTATACCAAGTTACCAGTCCTTATAAGAACTTTTGTGGAACAAGCAGGTTGTGTGTTAGTGATTAGCAGACTGTACGTCAGTCCCTATACCGCTGAAGGACTGCTGCAGTATAGGTGAGCGGTCAGCAGTGGTGCACGTCAACCCTATCTATTGTGGACCGATAGCGGTCCTTACAGAACAGCAGACTGTACCGCACTCAAGCCTATGTACCGTAGCACCCTATACCAAGTTACCAGTCCTTATAAGAACTTTTGTGGACCAAGCAGGTTGTGTATTAGTGTTTAGCAGACTGTACGTCAGTCCCTATACCGCTGAAGGACTGCTGCAGTATAGGGCAGCGGTCAGCAGTGGTGCACGTCAACCCTATCTATTGTGGACCGATAGCGGTCCTTACAGAACAGCAGACTGTACCGCACTCAAGCCTATGTACCGTAGCACCCTATACCAAGTTACCAGTCCTTATAAGAACTTTTGTGGACCAAGCAGGTTGTGTGTTAGTGTTTAGCAGACTGTACGTCAGTCCCTATACCGCTGAAGGACTGCTGCAGTATAGGGCAGCGGTCAGCAGTGGTGCACGTCAACCCTATCTATTGTGGACCGATAGCGGTCCTTACAGAACAGCAGACTGTACCGCACTCAAGCCTATGTACCGTAGCACCCTATACCAAGTTACCAGTCCTTATAAGAACTTTTGTGGAACAAGCAGGTTGTGTGTTAGTGATTAGCAGACTGTACGTCAGTCCCTATACCGCTGAAGGACTGCTGCAGTATAGGTGAGCGGTCAGCAGTGGTGCACGTCAACCCTATCTATTGTGGACCGATAGCGGTCCTTACAGAACAGCAGACTGTACCGCACTCAAGCCTATGTACCGTAGCACCCTATACCAAGTTACCAGTCCTTATAAGAACTTTTGTGGACCAAGCAGGTTGTGTATTAGTGTTTAGCAGACTGTACGTCAGTCCCTATACCGCTGAAGGACTGCTGCAGTATAGGGCAGCGGTCAGCAGTGGTGCACGTCAACCCTATCTATTGTGGACCGATAGCGGTCCTTACAGAACAGCAGACT
The DNA here is from genome assembly GCF_037356315.1 of Lithobates pipiens. Taxonomy (NCBI): domain Eukaryota; kingdom Metazoa; phylum Chordata; class Amphibia; order Anura; family Ranidae; genus Lithobates; species Lithobates pipiens. The sequence goes on from NW_027507755.1 coordinate 12,569,393, forward strand.
GTACCGCACTCAAGCCTATGTACCGTAGCACCCTATACCAAGTTACCAGTCCTTATAAGAACTTTTGTGGACCAAGCAGGTTGTGTATTAGTGTTTAGCAGACTGTACGTCAGTCCCTATACCGCTGAAGGACTGCTGCAGTATAGGGCAGCGGTCAGCAGTGGTGCACGTCAACCCTATCTATTGTGGACCGATAGCGGTCCTTACAGAACAGCAGACTGTACCGCACTCAAGCCTATGTACCGTAGCACCCTATACCAAGTTACCAGTCCTTATAAGAACTTTTGTGGAACAAGCAGGTTGTGTGTTAGTGATTAGCAGACTGTACGTCAGTCCCTATACCGCTGAAGGACTGCTGCAGTATAGGGCAGCGGTCAGCAGTGGTGCACGTCAACCCTATCTATTGTGGACCGATAGCGGTCCTTACAGAACAGCAGACTGTACCGCACTCAAGCCTATGTACCGTAGCACCCTATACCAAGTTACCAGTCCTTATAAGAACTTTTGTGGAACAAGTGAGTTGTGAATGTTTAGCAGACTGCAGCAGAAGGGCAGCAGTCAAGTATAATATCCTTTCTATATTTGGAAGAAAGAATATTATACATGTACAAGCCTATTACTGTACCACTGATACCAGTCCTGAAAAGAACCTTTGTGGAACTAATAATAACAGCAAGTCTTTAAAATTACCCTCACTGCCTGACAACACTGCTTCCTTCCTGTCCCTATACAAATTGGCAAAAAAAGAGAACGATTAGTGGTTACTGGAACAGCTCTTTTGTGGACCTTGATAGTAACAGCTAATGATGATGATGATGATGATGATGATGAAAGACTAATCTGGCTGTCCCTGTAGCATACACCGTCCTTTCCCTTTCTCTAAACTAACAAAAGACACTCAGGCTGCTGCAAGAATCAGCAGCACAGCAAACCTATCAACACCTAACACCTATACCAGTCCTGAAAAGAACTTTTGTGTACCAAATAGCTAGTGGTTTATCTCTCCCTACTCCACACAGGAACCTGTCCCTATCTTAACAGAAGAAAGAATGTAAAATGGCCACCGGATCGGGTGTATTTATAGGTTAGGGGGAATGTACAAGTGTCCATGTGCTGTCATGTCTCAATTGGCTGTCCTGTATCACATGATAAACGTGTCACCAAAGGTTAAAGTTCTTGTATACATTAAACACGTAAGTCCGCCGCGGCGAACGACGGAAAAAGGCGTTCGAACGTGCGGACCGCGAATGTCGGAAATTCGCCGCGAAACGACCGCCGGGCGAACCGTTCGGCCATCACTACACCTGTGTGCTCTCTTCTAAATCTTTCCCTTAGGCATGCTGGAATATTCTCAAGATAGATGCCAAATGAATTTAAAAAACATTTATATGTGTTTGAAACAAATTCTGTTTGTTGAACGTCATCTTAAAAATATGTCATAACGAAACAATAGTAGACAACACCACTTTCATAGGACTAATATACAAAGCCCAATATACAAAGCCCATGAATACATTGGGTAATATTATTATTATACACGATTTATATAGCGCCAACAGTTTACGCAGCGCTTTACAATGTATAAGAGGGGAAACACAATTACAGTACAATACAAAAAGGTACAGGAGGGCCCTGCTTGTAGAGCTTACATTCTAAAGGGAGGGGGTGGTGGTACAAAAGGTAATATCTTTAATAATATGTAATACATATGCCGTTCCTTAGAGTACTGTCATCTTTTAATTCTAAAACATTGGTTCCAATAATAGATAGAATTTTAACTGGGAACTTGTTAACAAAAATAGCCTGAAAATTCAAAAAAATATATAATTTATTGGTACAAAAAGCATATACGGTAACATAAACATTAAAATAAATTGCTTGATACATAGAGGTGTATATCATTACATATCCATGCATAACCATCAAGGCTATATATATATATATATATATATATATATATATATATATATATATCCCCATCACCTGTGAAGTGATGATCTGATAATGTGATTTTAAATAACCATGATAGACATAATGATAATGTTGCGTATTGCTTCCCAATAGACATAAAGGAGATGAGTTCATGAAAGTTCATCAAAACTAATGAATATGTTATTAAAGTGGGATTAAACTCCCAGGCATGCATTTTACCTATAGGTAGCCTATAAAAGGCTTACCTATAAATACAGTAAATATCACCTAAACGTGCACCGTTTAGGTGATATTTACTGTAGATGCAACCGATGACATTACCGGCGCAGGCCACTCGTGCCTTCAGTCTTGTGCCATAAATGGCAGCTCACATGCGCAGGAGTGACATCATCACAACTCTGGCCACTCACAGAGCTGGAGTCCGCAAACCCGGAAGGGAGACCGGGTGAAGATGGAAGCGCCTTCAGTGGTGACAGTGCTGAATTTAAAAAGTTTGTCTGAGGGTTCAGAAAAAAGGGGGCAGAGAACTAAAATTACACTCTGCAGCGTTCGTGAGGAGAACTCTGAGAGCTGATTGGAGGCAAGAGACACACCCCTCTCCACAAACACACACACACCCACACACAGGAACAGAGCTGAGGTTGTCAATCAGCTGGAGGTCCCTCCTCTGTCACTATTTTTATCTTAAGTAAAAATAAATACTAAATTGAATAAACCGCACTCCTTCCCTATTAGCCGTTGTACACACGGTCGGAGATTCCGACAACCAAATCCGTCGGAGTTATTCCGACGGATTAATTCCGGAAGAGGTCCGGAAGTGATGTTGCATACACACGGTTGGACCAAGTTGTCGGAAAATCTGATTGTACATAACGTGATGACGTTATTTTGTTACGACGGGACTACGTTCAGGCTAGTAGCCAATAGCTTTGGTCTAGGAATTTGATCTGAGCATGCGTGGCACTTTGTCCGTCCGAGTATGCTACACATGATCGGAGTATGTCCAATCGGAGCATTTTGTCTGAAAATTTTACTGGCAAGTTGGAAAAGTCGGATATTCCGATGGAAACAGTCCGATGCAGACCACACACAGTCGGAATATCCGACAAAACGGTCCGATAGGAAAGATTCCGACGAAATCTCTGACCGTGTGTACAAGGGCTTACAGTGCAAACATGCTAAAGTGATTTCAACTGAGCACCAACATGATGATAATAATGTGTGTATAAAAAGTCCAAACACCCAAGTTCAGTAGTGCAAATAGTGAATATTCAAACAATGTATCAACTTCTTCAGATAGTGTACACAATCTTCAAATCCCTGCTGGACAGTAGGTAAATTTGACTGAAATATCTTCCCCCACCATCACCTGTCACACATCCTACTCACCAGATTTCCATGACCCCTATTACAGGTAACATACAGACAAAAGTGAACAAGAGGGGCCAAAAATGAGAAAACATCACATGCCAATTTGTAAAAAAAATATTTTGGGGGGGGGGAGGGACTAGAGGTCACAGACCTGGTGACTTTTTAGGTTTTTGTTCTATGTTTATTCACCATAGAATATATATATATATATATATATATATATATATATATATATATATATATATATATATATATATATATATATATATATATATATATATATAATTCTTTACCTTTGTATAATATGTATATATAGATAATTTTCTTCACCTTTTTTGGCTATACAATATGTACATGTAAAGAGTATTAATTCATGCATAATTATTTACAACATCTTTTGTTGCTTATAGTTCCAATAGCCACTACGCAATATCTCCTGAGGAAGCTCTGTGGAGCGAAACATGTTGAGAAAAGAGTGGTATTGACATTCTATGTGTAAAGCTTTGAAAGTGCAACATTGGATTATGCAGCTTAGAAATCCATGTGCATGGAAACGACGTGGTGTGTTCCAGCTGCTCTTCAAAAACATCAGAGATGACGTATCACAATCAAGTACCCTAAGGGTCGGTTCACACTGAGGCAGCACGACTTACAGCGCGACTGCCTCAGGTGACCCAGACGTGACCGCTGCGGCCGTACAGGAACATTTTTCTAAGTCGGAACGACTTGTGTCACTCCGATTAGAACGGTTCCATTGTACAGAGCGAGATGCTACTTGTCAGGCGGCCAAGTCGCCTGACAAGTCGCCCTAGTGTGAACAGACCCTACCGGTTTCATTGATGCACACCATCTTCAGGGGTCATCGTTACACACGATAGGGGGATAAGCTTTGTTCATATTTCATGTGTGAGGTTTACAACTGCTTTAATATTGTAACAAATATTTTTTTTTAATATCTCCAATAGGTGCAAAAAATAATTACCTTCAATCTGAACCTGTCCCTTGCAGTTTTGCAATGTGATGTCTTTAGTCTTCCAGGTTGAATGACTGAGGACATACTGCAAAGGTAGACATAATCAGCCCAACCCCTAAGAGGAATTCACCACAATGCCCTGCATTTACTGTAATGCTGACATCATAGCGCTATAGCCACCCAAAGGACATCCCAGTTGAGAAGACATAAAGAAGAAGACCCTAAGGCATAACATGAAGACTTCTGGAAAAGTGTGCATAAAGAGAAATGATATCATAACATATAGCTTGGAAGGCATTCAAAGTGGAAATAGGTGAAAGTCCTGAGCCCAGTGGGGGCTTTTAGATTTCGTTAAATGATTTACATATAGCTGAATGTTAATTGAAAACAGAATTATTTTATTTTTCTTTATACTATTAGACTTGACGATATGGTTGACTTAGACTGACCTTGCTGGTAATTTATACAGATATAACTGCCGTAATCTGTCATTTAAAAAGTCTATCCGTTTAACATGGAAACCTTTTGAGGAACAAAAAAAAAAGTCAGCTAAAATCTCCAGACTTATAGAAATAAAACATATCCGCTCATTATAAAACTTGTTCACAAAAGAGGTTGCGTAGTAATTTTACTCTAGCTCAGTCCTACAGGCTATAGACTGACCTTCAGACCTGCCGCTGATTAAGAAGCAATCAACTTTGAAATATAAAATTGCTTCCAGAAAGTTGTATGATGTGCAAATCCAAAAAGTATAATTACCAAAAATCCCCCCACAATAAATAGGGTCTATAAAACATACACTCATTCATCTAAGTTCTTGAATTAGGTTTACTCCAGTTCATTCCATCTCCCTTATTTATATGAATAAAAGTGTATGCATTGCACTTACCTTGAAAGCAGAACTTCACTCAGTCACCACTGACTATTTTTAATCCTTATGCTGCTATCAAATTAGCCATCCAAAATTTTCTGTATCCGTGGCATTGAGATCAAACTGTAAAAGTCAACACGTTTCGCAGAGAACCTGGGATCTTAAAGTGGTTGTAAACCCTTACAGACCACTTTGACCTACAGGTAAGCCTAGATTAAAGCTTACCTGTAGGTCCAAGAAATATCTCCTCAATCTACACGGTTTAGGAGATATTTGCAAAAAGACAGGCAACATTGTCTACGGCGCACTGAGTATATCGCTGCTAATGGCGATTTGCCGGGAGTGACGTCATCGTGGCTCCGGCCAATCACAGCGCCGGAGCCACGATACCTGGAAAGAAGATGGACGCTCCGTGGAAGAGGGGACAGCGGTGACATAACTGGCTCCTGTGTCAGGTAAGTGACACATAATGGACTACTGTGTGATGCATAGTAGCCCATTATACTTTACCTTTGCAGGGAAACAAAGAGGAAGTAAACCCATCCGTTTTTAATGTAAAATTGCTGTAACAATACATCAAATTAAAGTATAACTAAAGGCAAAACTTTTTTTTTGGTTTAGGATGGTGTGAAGATGGATTAGAACACCTATTCGGTTTTTATTGATGTCTGTGTCCCCGTTAGGGAGATTCATCCTCCCTATTTGTCCTGTTTACCTTTATCATCAAAGGTGAAAGTAAAAGAAACCCCTAATTTTGGGTTGATCCCAGAAAAGTAATAGAGGGGAAATCTTCCAACGGGGACACTAGTTCTGGTGACCATCGAAGGAATTCCCTTAATTTGCAGGTATTTTATCTCACTTCCTGTTTTGGCTATGGGACAGGAAGTGAAGGTAAATCTCTCCAATGGAACACAGATGGCAAAAAATTAACTGACAGGGGTTATAACCCTCCATTACTCTATACAAAAAGAAAAAAAAATATCCAAGATCTCAGATCTTCCCATAGAGGAGAGCGAGGCTCTGACAGGTCTGTCTCAGTACAGTGAGTGGAGACTGACCTATCATCCGCCTGCTCAGCGGGGATCAGCAGATCGATAACCCTGTTGAGCAAGCGGCGTCCGTCAAACGGACAAGCCCATGTGATGTGAAAGGACACTAATTGTTATACTGGCCCAGCCCAGTAATCATTTGATCATATCAGACAACCAGTACCATGAGAGTGGAGAATGGTTCTAGATACTTGAAGGAAAAAGAACAAATCATTTTCAAGGCTGTCAAGTATATGTGTCCATATTAGTAGCTTTTCCATATTATGGCAAAGGAATAAAATATCTAGCTGTAGTGAAGGGAACATTCTTCATATGCAGTATTATTTTCAAACAAAATGACAATGCCAAGACTCCAACTGTGTAATGTTATCAACAAATGTAGATGTAATAATACATGAATGAATACAGTATATTTGTCATTATCTGCAGTCTTTATATCATACACTCCATCTTCCAAAAAATACCTTTTTTTTCCTTTTATAATTACTCTATGCATTTTATCTGTAACACAGTTTAGTAAGATAAAACTGTAAATGGGACAGATGACAATAACATTTGTTCTTTCTAGCTTAGGTGACATTAGAAGTCTTAAATCTACCTCTGGTCAGAGTAATTTTATTTTAATTTTATTTTTTACTTTTTTTCTTGCCTTTAAAGTATGTAGACAATAAAATATTAATTGGAAAAAAAATACATATGTAGTGTCGGCTCCTGATGAGCACGCACTATGTGTTTTTTTTTCCAATTTAAAGTTCCCAAAATCACAATTGGGTTTTAGGGTTAATTATGCCAAATTGTGATTTCAGTGCCAGTCTAGCTGGATTGCGCTGGGTTCTCCTTGGCCACGGATGTCACTGTCACTACTGGCAAGTGTGAGAAAGCAGTCTAGTTAGGCGTATTGAGTGTCATTCTTTCTCGGAACCAACCCAGTGGGTGTGTCATCCTGCTGTGTATTCTGGGAAAGGGTATTTAATGTACTGACATCACGTGCTTCTGTGTTCCGGTCCAGAAGATCTTTCTGTCTGTTTGGTCCTGGTCCTCCTGACCAGCCCCCATGGCCCTCATGGCCTGGGGGGCAGATCCATCCAATTCCGAGTAACTAAGAGGAGGATTCAAGGGTGGTCTGGTGCCATCTCATCTGTGGAGAGGCCCAGCAACTAGAGAAGCAACCAGGGGAGGACTCTTCAGGAGAAGGCCATGCATAAGGCTGGCTTCTCAGAAGGAGCCTGGAGGCTCAGTTGAAGGACAATAAGTGAATCTACACTCATACGGTTCGCCGAACCGGCTGCGAGATACTGATACCGTATGATAGCTCTTTAAATTTATCTATGTCCCTCAGTTACATTCAAATGTGTGGCAGAGACTTTATTCACCAGTATTCTACATTCACTTTGTTCTATTTAAACACTCTATCGGCTGCTAGGCCTAGTGAGAGGAGGTCTATCCGGTAGCTGTCAGAATCCATTTGTGAAGGGTAACTCTCTGGATTTCTATAGTGAGAGACTTCCTATCTTTTGCAGTTCCAAAAGTACCGACCTAACCCTTTACCCTTCATGGAGAGACTGTTTTGTCTACTTTTTCTCAAATAAATATCCCAAAAATGGATCCAGTGTCAGTTTCTGCAATTCTTTGGGCCATCAACCTCGGGAAACCCCTAGACACACACGAGGTCAAGAAGGTAACGGTAAGCCCAATCAAATCAGCTGCTCCTTCGGGGGTCAGTGCTACACATACAATTTACTTTTATAAATATAAAAACATACATATTTTGTTTACTTATTTAAATAAAATCATAGACCAAAGTGTACCTAAAGTTTATTTTTTTACTTTTCTACACTTTGAATACAGTAACAAAAATGAAGAGGTTAGAAGAAGGGTTAGAACTTAAACAGGAACTGCAGTCTGCTCATATAATTTGTAATAAAAACATCTTTGCCATTCTGACGCTTCCCTCCAACCACTTTGCATATTATTTTATATATATACTGTGATTCTGTACTTACCAAATATGCTGCAGAAAAAAAAAAGAAAAAAAATCTGCAGAAAATCAGATAGTGTGTATGGGGCGAGAGAGCTGTGTATGATGTCATAAGCCTAGACTTTTTACCAGACAAGAAACAGGAAGTGGGCTGTATAAGGTAATCACTGGCAGAAAAAAAATGTTTTATTATCCAAAGTTAGAACAAAAGGGGCAAAGGATTTAATAGATGGAAAGTTGAAAACATTACTGAAGTTCTGCTTTAAGATAAATCTTTCCAATGGGATTTTGACCATTCCAAACTCAATTCAAAAGTGAAAAAAAAAATTGTCTTTATATATTTTGGAAGATTCACTCTGGTCCATAAGGGGGGAAATAACTGCTAGACCTGAATTGGTTACATTTTCTTCTTACAGATCCGCATTAATTTGTGCTGCATGTTTTATTGATAGGGGACACAGGTATTCGTTTTGTATGAGCCTTTTCCCTTTCTCCACCTTGCCTTATAAATATGTAGTTGTCCATTAGTGCCTATTGTACTACATGGCTGTAATCTGGCTATGATGCATATATTTATGACAATCAGCTCTAGGATATGTCTGCATTACAAGTATTCTTGAATTCCACTGGCTCCATCAGATTTTTATATTAGGATTTTTTTTCTTTGATTTACTGCCTTGTCTATATGCCAGCTATGATTGCCTTTCTTTTAGCCAGTCCTTACAGTTATTTATTATACCTATTTTCCTATAATTGTTTTCTCCGTTCCAGAAAACTGGATTCACATTGGTGCATTAATAAAAAGGATTTAGCTTTCATATTGAAAGTAAAAGCTTAGGCGTTTTAAAACTCACAACCACTTTTTTTTACTTTTTCTCTTTTTCTACCTCTAATATACATGCTTTGTATTCTTTTTTGTTGCATTGTAATCAATTACATTTCATATATATATATATATATATATATATATATATTAAAATAAATAAAGTAAAATGAACAATAAAATATATATATATTTTTTAAAACACCCCTTTTCCCGTGTGCTCGCATGCAGAAACGACCGCATACGTAAGTCCCGCCCACATATGAAAACTGTGTTCTAACCGCACATGTGAGGTATCGCTGCGGAACGTTAGAGCGAGAGCAATAATTTTGGCCCCAGACCTCCTCTGTAACTCAAAACATGTAACCAGTAAAAAATTGTAAAGCGTCACCTATGGAGATTATTAAGTAGCGAAGTATGGTGCCATTCCACAAGCAATTTTGAAGGATGACATGCTAGGTATCTATTTACTTGTAATAACTTCATCTTTCACATTATGCAAAAACATTGGGCTAACTTTACTGTTTTATTTTTTTGTAAAGCACAAACTGTTTTTTTTCCCCCCAAAAAATGCAAAAAATTGCTGCACAAATACCGTGCACGATAAATACTTGCAACAACCACCATTGTATTCTCTAGGGTCTTTGCTAAAAAAAAACATATATTATGTTTTGGGGTTCTATGTAATTTTCTAGCAAATAAATAATGATTTTTACATGTAGGAAAGAAATGTCAGAATTGACCTGGGTGCTCCAGAACGCCTGACGGTGCTCCCTGCATGTTGGGCCTCTGTATGTGGCCACACTGTGTAAAAGTCTCACACATGTGGTATCGCCGTACTCGGGAGTAATAGCAGAATGTGTTTTGGGGTGTAATTTGTGGTATGCATATGCTGTGTGTGAGAAATAACCTGATAATATGACAATTTTGAAAAAAAAAAATCTTGATTTTGCAAAGAATTATGGGAAAAAATGACATCTTCAAAAAACTCACCATGCATCTTTCTAAATACCGTGGAATGTCTTCTTTCCAAAAAGGGGTAATTTGGGGGGTATTTGTACTTTTCTGGCATGTTAGAATTGAAATAGGCCATCAGTACTTCAGGTGTGATCAATTTTCAGATATTGGCACCATAGCTTGTGGACTTTATAACTTTCACAAAGACCAAATAATATCCACCAATTTGTACTTATTTTTACCAAAGATATGTAGCAGTATACATTTTGGCCAAAATTTATCAAGAAAAATTACGAATTTGCTAACTTTTATAACCGAAACAAAGAATAATTATTATTTTTTTTACAGAATTTTCAGTCTTTTTTCTTTCATAGCGCAAAAAATAAAAAAAAACAATGGTGATTAAATACCACCAAAAGAAAGCTCTATTTGTGTGAAAAAAAGGACAACAATTTCATACAGGTACAGTGTTGTATGACTGAGTAATTGTCATTCAAAATGTGAGAGAACCGAAAGCTGAAAATTGGTCTGGTTATTAAGGGGGTTTAAGTGCCCAGTGGTCAAGTGGCTAACATGTATGTTCATAATTTTGTGTTCTCGAATCGTTCTTTTTGAATGGACAGTGTATTAGTGAGTGATGTATATCTTTAGGCAATCAGCTTATCCCTTTTGTGTCGGAGAAGTTGATTGACAACAGCAGGCACCAATGGCTCCCACTGCTATCGATGTGTCCTGTGAGAATAGAAAGCAAGACCAGGGTAGATGCAGACAGACACACCACTGGATTGAGACATGACTCTGCTATGTATAAACCCCCTTTCACACCGGGGCGGGTGGTGCATCGACGGTAAAGCGCTGTTATTTTTAGAGGCGCTTTTCGTCTACTAGCGGGGCAGGTTTACCCCCGCTAGCGCCCGAGAAAGGGTTAAAAACAACTGCAAAGCACCTCTGCAGAAGCGCTTTGCCGGCGGTATAGCTGCGGTACCCCATTGATTTCAATGGGCAGGAGTGGTGTATAAACCGCTCCTTCACCGCTCCAAAGATGCTACTAGCGCACCGCTCCCTTCAGGTCGGTTTGCAGGCGCTAAAAGGAGAATAGTAATACGGTGCGCATAGTGTGCCACAGCGTACAGTGGGTGCAGCCAAATTGCTCTTGCGGACATCAACTTGCCCCCCCCCCCCCTCAGTGATGCCGAACCTTCCCTATCTTGGTTACCTAGGAAGCCACAGCCCGGTCTGAATAATTTCTGGGTTTCAGTCTGCCTGGAACATTCTATGCATTAAAGCGGGAGTCCGCCGTTTTTTTTTTTAAAAGCCAGCAGCTACAAATACTGCAGCTGCTGACTTTTAAATTAATGACACTTACCCGCCCAGCACACCCGCGATGTCGGCACCCGAAGCCGATCTCTCGATCGTCTCTCTATCTTGGGTATGGGAATCAGGAAGTGGAGCCTTGCGGCTTCATTTCCCGGTTCCCTACTGCGCATGCGCGAGTCGCGCTGCGCAATAAGGATGGTCCCCACTGTCTCTGGGATCCATGTGTTTCCCAGCAGGCAGCGGGGGACCTTCGGAAAGGGGCGTAGATTCTGCGGAAAGGGGCGTAGCTTCTGCAGAATCTACGCCGGAAGTGGGTGCAGATACCTGTACTGTACAGGTACCTGCACACCCCCCCCTGAAAGGTTCCAATTGTGGCGCCAGAGGGGGGGAGGGTTCCAATGAGTGGAAGCTCCACTTTAGGGTGGACCTCCGCTTTAAGATAAAAAAAATCTTCAGTGTTTAGCAGGCTCCCCAGCACCCCTAATTACTTACCTGAGCCCCATCTCTCTCCAGCGATGTCCACAAGGTTCTAAGCCATCCGTAACGCTCCTCCTGATTGGCTGAGACACAGCAGTGGCGCCATTGGCTCCTGCAGCTGTCAAAGTCAGTCAGCCAATCAGGGGAGAGAGTGGGTAGGGTTGGCTCGGGTGCCCCCATAGCAAGCTGCTTGCTGTGGCGGCACTCGATAGGAGGGAGGAGCCAGGAGCAGCGAAGAGGGACTCGAGAAGAGGAGGATCTGGGCTGCCCTGTGCAAAACCAACTGCACAGAGAAGGTAAGTATAACATGTTTGTTATTTTTTTTTCCCCTTTACAATCACTTTAATGAAGATCTTTCTTCACTGAAATGCTTCGGTACTGCACAAACTTTTACAATTAATACTGCACAAACCAGGTGGCACAGCCTCTATGGAGAGTTCTATGGAGAGTTCAATAAACGGACATTAACACTTTTAACCGCTTGCCGACCAGCTCACACCGATATACATCGGCAGAAGGGCACATACAGGCATATTAACGTACCTGTACCTGTACGTTGCCCTTTAAGAAGTGGTTTGCGGGCGCTGCAAGCTCTCTGAGTGTGATGGCGGGTCCCGTGCACTCGATGTCTGCGGAGACACTCGCGATCATCTCACGGAGAGGAAGAACAGGGAAATGCTCATGTAAACAAGCATCTCCCCATTCTGCCTAGTGACACTGACACTGATCATAGCTCCCTGTAAATCAGGAGCAGTGATCATTGTCTTGTCACACACAGCCCCCCCATACAGCGCCCTCTAGTGGTTAACCCCTGCACTGCCAGTCACATTTGCACAGTAATCAATGCATTTTTAATCGCTGTATAAATGTGAATGGTCGCAAAATAGTGCCAAAAGTGTTCGATCTGTCCACCATAATGTCGCAGTCGCTGATCGCCGCCATTACTAGTAAAAAAAAAAAAAAAATATTAATAAAATTGCCATAAAACTATCCCCTATTTTGTAGACACTATAACTTTTGCGCAAACCAATCAATAAAAATGCTTATTGCATTTTTTTAACAAAAATATGTGGAAGAATACGTATTGGCCTAAACTGAGGAATTTTTATATATATATATATATATATATATATATATATATATTTGGGGCTATTTATTATAGCAAAAAGTAAAAAATAATGCTTTTTTTTTCAAAATTGTCGCTTTATTTTTGTTTATAGCACAAAAAAAAAAAAACCCGCAGAGGTGATTAAATACCACCAAAAGAAAGCTCTATTTGTGGGGGAAAAAGGACGTAAATTTTGTTTGGGAGCCACATCGTACAACCGTGCAATTGTCAGTTAAAGCAGTGCAGTGCCGAATAGCAAAAAGTGCTCTGGTCTTCGGGCAGCCAAATGGTCCGGGGCTGAAGTGGTTAAATGATTAGATGACTTCTCTTCTCTTTGAGAGTCTATAGTGGTTAGTGTGGTGCCACCCTTTAAGCTGGTGGCTTTGGTGCCCACTTAGATTGGTGGTAAGTGGGAGTTGATGAGTCATTGGTGTAAGTGGGTAACTGAAAGGTTCCTAGACCTGTGCTGCTGTCATGAACATTTATAAGCTTAGAATGGTATATCCCAGAGTTTCCATATACTAGAATGTAGAAGAGAAAAAAAGTAAGACTGCCCACCTTGTATTTTTTCTGAAGCATACTTTTCTGTTTTGACTTTTAACTAAGAAAATGTATTGTGCTGCCCTACTACTGGTACTATTGTAATGAAAAATGAACACTTAAAGCTACAAATCCAGAAGATGTAGATGTGATTATAGTGTGTGTATCTGGTCTCCAGAGACAAACAGAACACAGTCAGCCTTGTTCATACAAGCTCTCGTTTCGGCTCAGCTGTATGATCTCATAACTGTGACATTCAGCTCTGCAATCCAATCAAAACAAGTCTATCTTTCTTGCGTTCCCATATTGATACTGTGTATCAAAGTGAAAGACAGCAGAACACCAATACACGCCATATCAGGGATGCTAAATTATTCTTGGCAAGCGACACGATACACTTACCCTTAATTGTGAAGGCTCTGTTTTTGCAATCTAATCCTTTATGAATTTGCAAGAGTCTGCAAACCAGACATAAATGAACCAGTGTCTTCTATGCGCTTTAAGGAAAATTGCTGTAGCATAGCTATGCATCACTATATTATAGATCTGTAGATGTGTGGGCACACACACACACTTGTTAAGTTAGTAGACCTACAGCTCATGGTACATTAGGTTGCAGAGACTTTTAGATAAAAGAATAAAGAATGTGTACCGAATAGTAAAAAAATAAATAAAAATAAAATAATAATGGCCAAAAAAGAAAAAGAAACAGTGAAAACTGTTACAACCTTACCCTTACAATGAGGTCAGTATAAAGTGTTCCCTTGCCATTTTATGAGCAGCACGGTGGCTAATGCCGCGTACACACGAACGGTCTATCCGGCGGACTTAGTACAGTGGACCTAGTCACTTAGACTTTGCAGTTGAGGTCCGCCGGACTTTCCAAACGACGGACCTGCCCACACACGACCGGACATTTCCGGCAGACAAACTGCCGGACTATGGCGGGAGTCCGCCAGACTTTTGAAATGAACGAACTTGCCCACACACGGAGGAAAGTCCGTTCATTTTGAATGCGGCTCCAGGTAGACGGGACTAGCGAAGTAGGTCAATGTCGCCACCTCCATGGGCAAGATTGACACGTCGCTGGCCCTGTCATCTGGTATGGACTTAAAGGGGAAGCCCTACACCGAAAAAATGGTCCCCCCCAAAGTCTATATCAGACCCTTATCCGAACACGCAGCCCAGCCGGTCAGGAAAGGGGGTGGGGACGAGCGAATGCCCCCCCTCCTGAGCCGTACCAGGCCACGTGCCCTCAACATGGGGGGGTGCTTTGGGGAGGGGGGGCCCTTCCGTCTACCCGGAGCCACATTCAAAATGAACTGACTTTTCTCCATGTGAGCAAGTCCGTTGACTAGCACACAGACGGCCAGATTACGGCCAGATTATCCGCCGGACTGCCGAGTCAGGCGGACAATTTTGAGTCAAAACTTCTAAGTCCTTTTGGGAAAAAAAGTCAGCCAGAGCCCACACATGGGCGGATTGTCCGGCGGACTCTGATCGTGTGTACGTAGCATAAGTGGTTAGCCAATCACGGCACTGTTGTTGTTATTATTATTATTATTATTTTAATACAGGATTTATATAGCGCCAACAGTTTACGCAGTGCTTTACAATATAAAAGGGAGACAATACAATTATAATACAATAAAATACAAAAGGATTAAGAGGGCCCTGCTCAGAAGAGCTTACAATCTAATAGGGTGGGGCAGGTGGTACAAAAGGTTGTAACTGTGGGGAATGAGCTGATGGAAGTGGTAGAAGATTAGTTGGAGATGTGATAGGTTTTTCTGAAGAGATACGTTTTCAGAGATCGCCTGAAGGTAGCAAAAGTAGGGGAAAGCCAGACAGGTGGAGGTAGTGAGTTCCAGAGGATGGGAGAGTCTCTGGAGAAATCCTGGAGACAAGCATGGGAGGAGAAGAAAGAGCTTGAGAGTAGGAGGTCTTGAGAAGAGCAGAGAGGGCGATTTGGGTGATATTTGACAAGATTGGTGGTGTAGCTCGGGGTAGAGTTGTGAATGGTTGGTAGGTTAATTAGATCCAGTCTAGAAATTGACCAAATATGTGTATGTGTATGTGTAGGTGTTTGTAAGTGTGTCGAGACCCTATGGGGTAAAGGAACGCTTTATACCACAGATGGACACCGGTGGCAAAAAGCGCCCTGAGGCGATTCAGTTTGCATAGGTAGCGCTATACAAGTCACTCATTAATTCATGTATATTGTGGTTAGTATTTTGAATTGGATTCGCTGGGTGATTGGGAGCCAGTGTAGGGATTGGAGGAGAGGGTTAGCAGACACTGAGCGGTAGGTAATGTGTATAAGTCAGGCAGCAGCATTCACGATAGACTGAAGAGAGGAAAGTCTATGGAGAGGCAGGCCAATGAGAAGGGAGCTGCAATAGTCAAGGCGAGAGATAACAAGGGAGTGAATGAGGAGCTTGGTGGTTTCATTTGTTAAAAAGGGGCGAATATTAGAGATGTTACAGAGGTGAATTCTACAAACTTTTGACAACGATTGGACTGGACATACCTGTATGTTCTCCCTGTGCCTGTGAGAGTTTCCTCTGGGTACTTCAAATTCCTCCCACACTCCAAAGACAGGCTGGTAAGTTAATTGGCTCTTGTTTAAAATGGCCCTAGTATATGAATGTGAGTTGGAGACCTTAGATTGTAAACGCATTGAGGACAGGGACTGATGTGAATGTACAACATATACCCTTTATTACCAAAAGCATTGGGTCTCCTGCCTTTACACGCACATGAACTTCAGTGGCATCCCAGTCTTAGTCCGTAGGGTTCAATATTGAGTTGGCCCACCCTTTACCACTATAACAGCTTCAACTCTTCTGGGAACAAGGTTTAGGAGTGTGTCTATGGGAATGGATGACCATTCTACCAGAAGGGTATTTGTGAGGTCCGACACTGATGTAGAAGAGAAGGCCTGGCTCACAGTCTCAACTCTAATTCATTCCAAAGGTGTTCTATTAGGTTGAGGTCAGGACTCTGTGCAGGCCAGTCAAGTTCCTCCACCCCAAACTTGCTCATCCATGTCCTTATGGACCTTGCTTTGTGCACTGGTGTAAATCATTTGGTGGAGGGGGGATTATGGTGTGGGGTTGTTTTTCAGGGGTTGGGCTTGGCCCCTTTCAGTTTCAGTGAAGGGAACTCCTAAGGCGTCAGCATACCAAGACATTTTCGACAATTTCATGCTCCCAACATTGTGGGAACAGTTTGGGGATGGCCCCTTCCTGCTCCAACATGACTGCACAAAAATGCACAAGGAAAGACATGGATGAGCAAGTTTGGGGTGGAGGAACTTGACTGGCCTGCACAGAGTGCTGTGAGTACAACCCCAAGAACACCATCCCAACCATAAAGCATGGAGGTGGAAACATCATTCTTTGGGGCTGCTTTTCTGCAAAGGGGACAGGATGACTGCTCCGTATTGAGGGGAGGGTGGATGGAGCCCATGTATCACGAGATCTTGGCAAACAAGCTCCTTCCCTCAGTAAGAGCATTGAAGATGAGTCTTGGCTGGGTTTTCCAGCATGACAAAGACCCGAAACACACAGCCAGGGCAACTAAGGAGTGGCTCCGTAAGAAGCATCTCAAAGTCCTGGAGTGGCAAAGCCAATCTCCAGACCTGAACCAAATAGAAAATCTTTGTAAGGAGTAGAAAGTCTGTATTGCCCTGCGACAGCCCCGAAACCTGAAGGATCTGCAGAAGGTCTGTATGGAGGAGTGGTCAAAATCACTGCCGCAGTGTGTGCAAAACTGGTCAAGAACTACAGGAAACGTATGATCTCTGTAATTGCAAACAAAGGTTTCTGTACCAAATATTAAGTTCTCCTTTTCTGATGTATCAAATACTTATGTCATGCAATAAAATGCAAATTAATTACTTAAAAATCATACAATGTGATTTTCTGCATTTTTGTTTTAGATTCTGTCTCTTGCAGTTGAAGAGTACCTATGATAAAAAATGACAGACCTCTACATGCTTTGTAAGTAGGAAAACCTGAAAAATCAGCAGTGTATCAAATACTTGTTCTCCTATATATTATATATTATATATATATATATACATACACACACACATATACACACACATGACAATAAAGAATAAAAAAAAAAAGGTTAGTAGAGTTGTATAAATTCATGTCATATAGACGGCACATCGCAATATTGTAAATTGGTAAAAGATTGTATAGGCATGATTAATTGGAGATGGTAACTTTAAATTCATTCCTAATAGAAGACACATGACTGTATTCTAAATGTCTGATGTGTTTCATGTATGAACACTTCCTCATGCTCAAGAATATCTACAAAAGACAGAGTATAATTAATCTAATATAGCACTAAACATAACAGGAAAGGACGAAAATGCCAATCCTCGATACTTACATGGAATTAAGTACAATAGTATATAGCCACTTAACCACTTAAGGACCGCCGCATGGCAATGTACGTCAGCAGAATGGCATGTACAGGCACAAGCACGTACATGTGCGTGCTTGCCTTCCAGCGGGTGGGGGGGTCTGATCGGACCCCCTCCCGCTGGATGCGGCGGTCCGTTTCGCTTCAGGAGCGATCCGGGATGAGGGGATGCCATCCCCTCTCGATCGCTCCTGGCGAATGAGAAGCTTCCCCCGCTGTGTATAGTAAACACAGGCAGGGAGGAAGTGATGTCATTCTCCTCGGGGCAGTCTTTTTGACCGGACTGTGAGGAGAACACAGAAAGTAAGTGCACCAAACACTACACTGACATGTAGGTACACATAGGCACACAACCCCCCCCCCCCCCCGATCGCCCCCCCCCCCCCCAGTCACAGTGTCACTGATTGCAGTGATCATTTATTTACTGATCACTGCATTTAGTGTCAGTTGTGACAGTAAAAACTGTCAGGGCAGTTAGTGTTAGGTCCAGGGTAGCCCCCTACCCCCCCAATAAAGGTTTAACCCCCTGATTGCCCCTAGAGTTAACCCTTTCACCCCCTTTTGCCTGTGTCACTAAGCAATCGTTTTTCTGATCGCTGCATTAGTGTCACTGGTGCCGCTAGGTAGCTAGTTATTTTTTTAGGTTCACCGCCAGGTTTTTATAGCGCTAGGTACTCCGATATACTTCCCAATGATGGTTTTAACCCCCTGATTGCCCCTAGTTAACCCTTTCACCAGCGATCACCGTATAAGTGCCACTGGTGACGCTGGTTAGTTAGTTTGCTTTTTATAGCATCAGGGCACCCACCATTTATTACCCAATAAAGGTTTAACCCCCTGATCACCCGGCGGGTGATATCAATTAGGTTTTAGGGTCAGATAGGTTAGTGCCAGTACCGCTAACACCCACGCGCAAAGCATAAACCTCCCGTAGTGGTATAGAATCTGAACAGATCAATATCTGATCTGATCAGATCTATACTAGCGTCCCCAGCAGTTTAGGGTTCCAAAAAAACGCATTGTTAGCGGGATCAGCCCAGATACCTGCTGGCACCTGCGTTTTGCCCCTCTGCCCAGCCCACCCAAGTGCAGTATCGATCGATCACTGTCACTTACAAAACACTAAACACATAACTGCAGCGTTCGCAGAGTCAGGCCTGATCCCTGCGATCGCTAACAGTTTTTTTTGGTAGCGTTTTATATTTAAATCCTGAAGGCAGTGCTTGGTTTTCGGGGGCCCGTGCGCGGCTAGGCTCCCAAAAAGTCCCCCACATGTGGTATCCCCGTACTCGGAAGAAGCAGCAGAATTTATTTTGGGGTGTAATTTCACTTATGCCCATGGCATGTGTGAGCAATATATCATTTAGTGACAACTTTGTGCAAAAAAAAAAAAATTATATTCCTGCAACTTGTGGCAAAATATAAAATATTTCATGGACTCAACATGCCTCTCAGTAAATAGCTTGGGGTGTCTACTTTCCAAAATGGGGTCATTTGGGGGGTTTGTGCTATTTTGGCATTTTATGGCCTTCGAAACTGTGATAGGTAGTGAGGAGTGAAATCAAAAATTTGCACCCTTAGAAATCCTGAAGGCGGTGATTGGTTTTCGGGGTGCCGTACGCAGCTAGACTTCCAAAAAGTCCCACATATGTGGTATCCCCGTACTCAGGAGAAGCAGCAGAATATATTTTGGGGTGCAATTCCACATATAACTATGGCATGTGTGAGCAATATATCATTTAGTCACAACTTTTTGTAATTTTGTGTGTCATTATTTAATCACTTGGGACAAAAAAATAAAAATATTCAATGGGCTCAACATGCCCCTCAGCAATTTCCTTGGGGTGTCTACTTTCCAAAATGGGGTCATTGGGGGGGGGGGGGTTGTACTGCCCTGCCATTTTAGCACCTCAAGATATGAGATAGGCAGTCATAAATTAAAAGCTGTGTAAATTCCAGAAAATGTACTCTAGTTTGTAGACGCTATAACTTTTGCGCAAACCAATAAATATACGCTTATTGACATTTTTTTTGCTAAAGACATGTGGCTGAATACATTTTGGCCTAAATGTATGACTAAAATTTAGTTCATTCGATTTTTCTTATAACAAAAAATAGAAAATATATATTTTTTTACATTTTTTTGGTCTTTTTCCTTTTATATCGTAAAAAATAAATATCGCAGAGGCAATCAAATACCATCAAATGAAAGCTCTATTTGTGGGAAGAAAAGGACGCAAATTTTGTTTGGGTACAACATTGCATGACTGCGCAATTACCAGTTAAAGCAGCGCAGTGCCAAAGTGTAAAAAGACCTCTGGTCCTTAGGCTGACAATTGGTCAGGGGCTTAAGTGGTTAAAGTGGTTGTAAACCCTTACAAACCACTTTGACCTACAGGTAAGCCTAGATTAAGGCTTACCTGTAGGTCCAAGAAATATCTCCTAAACCTACACGGTTTAGGAGATATTTGCCGAAAGACAGGCACCGCTGTCTACGGCGCATGTGCCGTAGACAGCGGCACGCAGATGCACTGAGCGCGGCACGTCAACGACGAAGATGCCGCGCGTGTCGGCTCCCGTGCGCATGTGTGGGAGTGACATCATCGCGGCTTCGCCGAATGACAGCGGCGGAGCAGCGAGACCCCACCGAGAAGATGGATGCGCCAGACTACAGGGGACAGCGGTGACATCGCTGGCTCCTGTGTCAGGTAAGTGACACATAATGGACTACTATGTGATGCATAGTAATCCATTATGCTTTACCTTTGCAGGGAATGAAAGAGGAAGTAAACTCATCAGGGTTTACTTCCTCTTTAAGGACCAGGCCTCTTTTTCAGATTTTGGCGTTTACATGTTTAAAACAGTTTTTTTTGCTAGAAAATTACGTAGAACCCCCAAACATTATATTTTGTTTTTTTTCTAACACCCTAGAGAATAATATGGCGGTCATTGCAATACTTTTTTTCACACCTTATTTGCGCAGCGATCTTACAAGCGCACTTTTTGTGGAAAAAAATTAACTTTTTTGAATAAAAAAATAAGACAACAGTAAAATTAGCCCAAATTTTTTTTATATTGTGAAAGATAATGTTACGCCGAGTAAAATGATACCCAACATGTCATGCTTCAAAATTGCGCCCGCTCGTGGAAACGTCAAACTTTTACCCTAAAAAATCTCCATAAGCGACATTTAAAAAATTGTACAGGTTGCATGTTTTGCGTTACAGAGGAGGTCTAGGGCTAGAATTATTGCACTTGCTCTACTGATCACGGCGCTACTTACGTATGCATTCGCTTCTGTGCTCGAGCTCGTCGGAACGGGGGGGTTTAAAAAAAAATTTTCTTATTTATTTTACTTGATTTTATTTATTTTTACACTTAAAAAAAAATGTAAAAAAAAATGAATGGATCACTTTTATTCCTATTACAAGGAATGTAAACATCTCTTGTAATAGAAAAAAAGCATGACAGGTCCTCTTAAATATTAGATCTGGGGTCAAAAAGTCCTCAGATCTCATATTTTGACTTAAATGCAATTAAAAAAACTAAAATAAACATTTTTTAATTTTAACCACTTTCCGCCCGCCATATAGCAAAATGACGGTGGCAAAGTGGTTGTAATATCCTGACCGGACGTCATATGACGTGATCAGAATATTAAGCCGCTGCACGCCCCCGGGGGCGCGCATCGCGGCGATCGTTGTTGCTGACACCCCGCAACTACGATCTCGGTAAAGAATCTCCGACGGAGACTTTTTACCACGTGATCAGCCGTGTCCAATCATGGCTGATCACAGTGTAAATAGAAAGAGCCGGTGATCGGCTTTTCCTCACTCGCGTCTGTCAGACGTGAGTAGAGTAGAGCCGATCGGCTGCTCCTCTGACAGGGGGGGTCTGTGCTGATCGATTATCAGCACAGCCCCCCTGAGGATGCCCACACTGGACCACCAGGGATGCCACCAGACCACCAGGAGATGCCCAGCACCAGGTATGCCCCCTAGACCACCAGGGATGCCAGCCAGTGCCCATAATGGATGCCAATCAGTGCCCATAATGGATGCCAATCAGTGCCCACAGTGGGCATCACTGATTGGCATGCATTATTGTTTGGCACTGATTGGCATCCATTCCTACAAAACTTTAAATTACAATGCCGCCTATCAGTGCCCATCCATGCCCATCCGTGCCGCCTATCCATGCCCATCCGTGCCGCCTATCCGTGCCCATCCGTGCCACCTATCCATGCCCATTTGTTCCACCTATCCATGCCGCCCATCCATGCCAATCCATGCCACCTATCCATTATAATCCGTGCCACCTATCAGTGCCTATTTGTGCCACCTATCAGTGTCTATCTGTGTCGCATATCAGTGCCACCTATCAGTGCCGCCTATCAGTGCCACTTCATTGGTACCACCTCATCGGTGCCCATCAGTGCTGCCTTATCAGTGCCCGTCACTGCAGCCCCGTCAGTGCCCATCAGTGAAGGAGAAAACTTACTTATTTACAACGTTTTGTAACTGAAACAAAATAAACATGTTTTTTTTTCAAGATTTTCTGTCTTTTTTTATTTGTTTAGCAGAAAATAAAAATCCCAGAGGCGATCAAATACCACCAAAAGAAAGCTCTATTTGTGGGATCAAAATGATAAAAATTTAGTTTGGGTACAGTGTAGCATGACCGCGCAAATTGTCATTCAAAATGTGACAGCGCTGAAAGCTCAAAATTGGTCTGGGCAGAAAGGTGTATAAGTGCCATGTATTGAAGTGGTTACAAAATGACATTGAAAAAATATACCTTTAAGAGGTATGGGCGGAAGCGACGTCAAAACCTCCTATGGTATAGAGATGAGCGGGGGCCATCTTAGCCTCACTCGTCTCCATACCCAGCAGCAAGAAGGACCCGATCGCCTTCGCCGCTACCGACGTCTCCGGTAAGCGGCGGAGGGCGTGGGAGAGCGGTGGGAGGGGGGTTGGCACCTCTCCCGCTGCCGATAACGGTGATCTCGCGGTGAACCCGCCGTGGAGACCACCGTTATCGTACACAGGACCGCCTCCTGTAAAGAGGGATACCTCGGTTGTGGCAGCAGCTGCTGCCGTTACAGAGATTTCCCTCTTCAAAAAACGACGTAGATTTACATGAAGCGGTCCTTAAGTGGATAGTAAATGTGGAACCAGGCCAACTTTACTAACAATTTTTATTCTTTATTGTCATGTGCTTTTGAGCCAACATGTATATATCTATGTATCCATGATGTCCATGCTATGTGCATGTGTATGTATATATATGAAATAACTTTTTTACATTTCGGACCATTTTCATGTACTCCATTATACATCTATGCTCATTAACCTCCCTGGCGGTATGATTATGTCAGGAATTTTGTACCAAAAGCGGTACAATTTTTTTGCATGGAAATTTGGTGTTATGTATTATAGGCCTGCAATTCTTAGTAATTACTTACTTAAACCTGACCAAACAAGACTCTAGTAGACATCCCAGATGTGATGAAGTTTGAAACACAAAATCATAAATTATAATCTAATAAATAATATAATTTTATTCAATAATGTAATGTGAAATAATGAAATTTGTCAAACAAAGAAAATGCAATAAAGAATCTGAGTGTGATACATTTTGAAACAAGGTACAGCACACAGTACGATGTCACAATCAGGACAATGGAACCTGCTTTATTTTCAGACTTTCTTTCCATTGCTATCTCTCTTTGAACAGCAAACCACGCACATCCTGGTAGGTGCTGCCTTTTTTTGTGGTTGACGGTATGTAGTCCATAAAGTGACAACCTGTTAGGCGTCTGAGTTGGCAACGTCAACAGCACGTCGTCCAGGTCTGTTCACAGCTCCTGATGGCGTCTGGTGTTTGACAAAAATCTGCTCAGCCACCTTCCAGATAAAATCAGCATGAACAAGAGGCTTGTCACTCTTTGCTCTGTATATTATATATGAATTCCAAAGGCATTGTTCCAGAAGAATCTTTTTATATTTTTTTTTTGCTGTTTGCGCATAGCCGGATAAAATGTCATTGCCTGATTGGCTCTGTCGACACCTCCCATAGTGCAATTATAGTCTATCACGACTTGCGGCTTCAGCACATCTTTCCCACCTTTTGTGTGGACCATGGCAGTGGAGGTATTGTGCACAGTGCTCATGAGACACAAGTCCTTCTTGTCTCGCCATCGCATTGACATCATCTTACCCTTCTGCCAGGCAACCATTTCTCCGTTTTTTTGTTTTTTCTTGGCAAACATAGATGGCATGTCACGTCGGTTAGGCCTAATGGTACCATAGGAATCAGTCTTGTTTTGTAGCAAAAGCTCAAACAGTTCCGGAAATGTGTAGAAATTGTCCATGGTCACACAATATCCCTGGTTCAGCAATGGCTCCAGCAGTGTAAGGACTGATGATGTGGCCATCCCATATCTGCTGTACCTGGGGTTGAACTTCGTGCCTTTACCGGTGTAAATGACAGAATTCCAGATGTACCCGGTGGATGACTCGCAGAGCATGTAGGATTTGATGCCAAACCAAGCTCTTTTGGATGCAATAAACTGTATCCAGCTTGTAGGCCATCAAACTTTCATCCACGCTGACGTCCCTTTCTGGCACGTAGGTCCGCTGGAAATTGGTCACGATAATTTGGCATACCTCCCAGATTTTTTTTAGTTTGGGTGCAGGATGCGTGGCCTCATCAAACTCTTCATTGTTTGTGAAATGGAAATACTTCATGATGAGGGAAAACCGGTATTAGGACATCACGGCGCCAAAAAACGGAGTGGCCATGAATTTATTGGTGGTCCAGTACCATTTCTGGAGCAGTTTCCCCAGCACCCCCTGAAGAATGATGAGTCCCAGAAACTGCCAGATGTCCTCTTTGGTCACCGGTTACCACTTTCTGCTTCAGGAAAACCTGGCATGCAGCGTAGCGGATTGCTGCTCTTGGTAGCGATTTGTCTCTGTGACAATTTTTTAAATTACCTCCTTAGTGAGGAATAATTGCAGGTATGCCAGAGGGTTGTCACGCTCGACATCTACCTTCATCCCAGGTGATCTAGTGAAGGGGAATCTTGGCGGCGCTACCTGGTCCGTATCGCAGTCAATAAACGGTCACTACACTCACACTGACTGAAATATTACTAAACGGATATTCTACACTGGCAATAGAATCAGAATAGCACACTATAGCACACTAACTGTCTAAAAGCACTGAACAGAGCTCTGTTCTATCTCTCTCCACACCGATATCCCACTGAAAATAGCCGCTATTGAAAGAATAATTTTATAGTGTGAGGCAGGACTAACAGCAAGGAGCCATGATTGGATAGAGTCATCATGACAGCCTCTGATCATGGCTCTGACAGTGCTCTGTGCCCTGATTGGGCAAAGCTTTCATTGCTTCAGATAATCAAGGCTTTCAGTGCACTGTGCGGTGGTGTAGTGCATTGTGGACGTTTGGCAGGCCAAACAAACAGTTGGACGCCCTGATAATTTGGTTGTTCGGCGAACGTGCGAACAGACAGTGTTAAGCCCGAACTTATGCTCCGGATGAACTGTTCGCCCATCCCTATTGGTGAGTGATCAGTGTAGATGTGATCATTTAAATTGGTGGTCAATGTAAAAGTTACACCTAAAAATGGAGGTCTGTATAGAGATAACCGATTACATTGGGGATCCATGCAGAAAGTACCCTTTGCATTGGTGGTCAGTGTAAAAGTGACATCTTACATCAGCCTTTCTCAACCTTTTTTAACACAGGGGAACCCTTGAAATTGTTCTCCAGTCTCGGGGAACCCCTGCTAAAAAATTTGAAATCTACAACTCATGAAACATTAGTGTGATGGTCAGTGGGAAGAAGGGTCCTTACATTTGTGGTCATTGGGAAGAATTATCTCCTTACAGATAGCTAAAAAGATCAATGGTGTGAGTGGGAACTTATCTGAGAGGCAGAAATGGCCCAATGCTGAAGGAACCCCTAGCAACCTGTGGAGGAACCCTAGATGAGAATCACTGTCTTACATTGTAAGCAGAGGATTATTCTCAGACTGTGCTTTACTCCGGGAACCTCTAGCAACCCCTGAAGGAACCCCAGGCATCCACAAAACTCTAGTTGAAAAAAGCTGCTTAGATGTTTCAAAAACCAGTAAACAATTATCTCTCTATCTACTTGCATATATGGATATTAAAAGGATTTTTATACTAAACTCAATAACAAAAATGTATTATTTTGCAGCCTACCAGTCCTTAGATGTGGTCCTTGCTTTGATTTTCATTTTCAGGCCTTAAAAGATGTTCAGCAAGTACAGAAAATACTTGCTTGTCAACACTTGGGAGCTGAACTCAAAGCATAATGATATTTCCCTCTGTAAACTACTAATCCCTCCACCCCCATGTAATGGAGATTGAAGAGAGAAAGGTTTTAAAGCAGAGTTCCATCCAAAAGTGGAACCTCACTTTTATCTGTAACCCCCCCCGGTGTCATATTTGCCACCTTTCAGGGGGGAGGGGGGAATGGGTACCTATAGTAGTAGTTGTAGGCTGATCAAATGTTATGCGTGGATAAGCGTTCCAGATCTAAGACAGGCCGACCAGAAAATGAGATGAACAAGTCCTTTAGGCACAGTAATTCATGCAGTACTGCAAGTGTAATTAGGCACATTAACACAGCTGATACTGTAGGTGCACAGTATATCTGAATGTATATCAGTGTTCATTTCATATGTAAGGGGGAACGGGTAAGGGCAGTGGCGGCAAACACATGAGATAGCCCGGAGGCTCTCACCACTCCGTTATAGTGTCTGAGGCCGTCTCCATTTAGTCCGGTCTGTGCTTCCCCAGGAATCACTGAGATGAAGGTGAATGCTGCTGCATTAGTTGAAATTTGAAAAGTGTCCATGCAAGGCTGTGCTATCGTGATCCGTAGTGTCCTGACTGTGCATAGGAGTTGCCGATCAGATGACCGGGAAGTGAACTACAGTGGCTCGTGAGTTCAGTAATCATAGAAAGCAGAGGAAGATGCTTGTCCTTAGAAAGCAGAGGAAGATGATGGTGTGGCAAAGCCACACAAAATTGCTTGGGCGTATGGCAGAGCATGAGGCTAGTCTGACGCTATCTCCGTCTATGCATTTCGTACACACAACCGTTCGCTTTTTCAAGACACATGGTTGTGTGTGCGAAATGCATCGATGGAGGTATCGCCAGACTAGCCTCATGATACAGTAGGTGAACATTGAACAAACAGCTAAATTACTCAGTGAGATATATTGTAGTTGTCTTACCCACCACAGGAGCTGTATTTAGAGTTGCCACCTCACCCCTTTAAACCCAAACACATATGAATTACACAGGTTCTGAGGCTAATTTATTGCAGAGAAGGCACCAAGTGAGTTTAATTACCATTTTAATCAGCCACAGAACCTGTGTAATTAATATGTGTTTGGGTTTAAAGGGATGAGGTGGCAACCCTAGATCAAGGGTGGACTAACAACTCATGGGGCCCCCGGGCAATAGGAGATTATGGGGCCACACAGTATACACACACACACAGTATACAATCACACAGTATACACAGACATGTTTCTATTGGTTGAGAAGGTACTGGAGAGGTGGGGCAGCTATAATCTCTGGATTTTTAGACCAAAAGGATGTTGGTAAGGGACATTTCAGAGACAGATGTAAAAAAAAACACAGATCTTTACATACTCTCCCTGGTTTTACTGAGGCTGGCAACCATGATGGGGCCCCCTAGTGGCTCGGGGCCCTCGGGCAGTGCCCGAGTGGCCCAATGGTCAGTCCGCCCCTGCCCTAGTTGTATTCCTGGCCGCACAGTCCTCATATTTACACAGCTTTTCTACAAAGCACAGACATGCATGTGACTGGACTTTTCTTTGCTGCAGGTAAGCAACACAGCTAAATAACTTTTTACCCCAAGCCTGTGATTGGACAGTGAAGCAGCAGAAATGGACTAAAATGTCATCTCTCTGCTTTTTTCTGTTGTCAGCACGTTCCCTACCACCACAAATGAATGCTTAATGCTGCCTGATTCCCTCCCAATCCATATCAAACAAAAGCCAAGGGTAAGCTCTACTTACCAACCAGCCTGCGACCAACCAGATTAACCTGCCTAACAGTGTGTGTTTAAAAACAGGGGTTTAATCTTAGCCAAGGTCTTGGCACTTCGTTTAAATCCGCTTATTGGTAGATTGGTGCATAAAGACCAGGTCGGGTTTATCCCCCAGAGACAGGCCAGCGACAATGTCAGGCGTGTAGTTCTCCTGCAACATATAGCTAAAACCAGGAATATCCCCATGCACTTACTCTCCCTGGATATACACAAAGCGTTTGATACAGTATCATGGCCCTATCTCCGTTATATCTTGCAACGCTGGGGCTTTGGCCCCCACTTCCTCAAATGGATAGATGCCCTATATGCCCAACCTCAAGCCTATGTAAGATACACCGGTTTCCATTCGGAACACTTTCCCATTCAACGGGGAACAAGACAAGGCTGCCCCCTCTCCCCCTTACTATTTGCATTAGCAATTGAACCCCTGGCTGCACTGATTAGAGCTAATCCAGATATACGAGGCCTGGAAGTAGCCTCAACACCGCATAAGCTGTGTCTGTTTGTGGACGACGCTCTGCTATTTATCACTACCCCTCATATCACCCTACCTAATCTCTGTAAATTGTTGGATAAGTTTGCCAATATCTCTGGCTTGGAAGTCAATCAAACCAAATCTAGGGCCCTCAATGTATCCCTGCCAGTTGACGAATTTAAGCGTCTACAAGCTAACTACCCCTTTCTATGGTCCACAACTTCCATACCCTATCTGGGAATTAATCTGTCGAGCGACCCGGCCTTACTTTTTCAGTCTAATTATCTCCCTCTACTCAGAAAACTCACAAGTATCCTAGCATCTTGGCAGCCACTTTGTGTCTCGTGGCTAGGACGGATTACAGCAGTTAAGATGTCTATGTTGCCGAAACTGCTTTATCTCTACAGGGTCCTACCGATTGCGATCCCGCCATACTTCCATCGCATTATGCAAAGTAAAGCATATAAATATATATGGGGTTCCACAAGACCCAGAGTCTCTAAGGCCACACTATTTCGCCACAAGACACAAGGCTGCCTAGGCGTACCTAATTTCTCCCACTATTACCGTGCGGCTCAACTAGCCCAAATCGTTCTCTATCATGCAAAATCAGAAGTGCCTGTTTCCGTATCCAACCTCCTGTGGTTGCCCCCCTCGCTGAGAGGCAGACTTACGAATCCTGTTACGCTACATTCCCTAAAAACTTGGGACTTAGCCCAAAAATCTTTTGCACTTAAATCCGTACATACCCCCCTACTCTATTTTCTAGGTAATCCGCGCTTCCTCCCCGCCTTCTGCATTTTTTATTTCGTGAAGCAGATTCACAGTTTTATATAGACTTTATGTTTTTGTCATTACTTATTAAGGGTTTTGGTTTGTGAGCGCTGTATTTATATTTTATTGATAACAGAAGAACAGCCAGGGCCGTTTCCACTTTAAGGCAGGGCAAAAGGGGCAGCTGCCTTGGGCCCCATCATTGTAGTGGGGCCCAAAGCAGCTGCCTAATACTTGCCAACTATCCCAGTTTAAATTCCCTTATCCCTTGAAGTTTTAGTCCCGTGCTGTGTCCCAATATCTCAGTGTAAACTTCTGCTGCTGCTGCCCAGCTCTGCCCTATTGCCATGTACAGATGACTCATCTGCAGACCCTGTGTTTACATCCTGAGGTCACATCCACCATCACTTCTGCTGAATGCTGCCCACTGGGGAGGTAAAGGAGCCTTTTTGAAAGTCCTGCCAGTGCCTACAATTGTGGTCATTAAGCTTAACATCATGTTTTGCAAAAGTAAGCAAATTGGAGGTGGATTCTTCAAAATAACATGGTGCCACAGCACCCTGAATATTGGTGCATGTGAATATGTAGACAGGCAGTGAGGAGATGATGTGCTGTAACCTTTAGCAACCAATCAGTGAGCCTTAATGCTATGCACTAACCTCTTGCAACCAATTAGTGAGCAGTAATAATGTGCAGTAACCTCTAACAACCAATTAGTGAGTAGTATAGGTGTTCAGTAACCTCTAGCATTCAATCAGTGAGCAGTATTGATATACATCAATCTCTAGCAACCAATCAACAAGCAGAAGTCATGTGCTGTAACCTCTAGAAAATAACAGCGAGTAACCTCTGGCAACCAATCGCAATCACTGCCTAATCTGATTAAGTAAACTGATTTTGAGACTAGCTGCTATATATTGTATGTCTCAAAGCATGCGGAGAGAATTGCATGGAAGAGGGGGCCCAAGAAAATGTTTGCCCCGGTGCAGTCAATATTAAAGAAGGCCCTGGAGATAGCTATGGGACATAGTGCTTTGAAGAGAGATAACAAAACACTGCAGATATATGTGTCCAGCTCAAATTGCATGAATTGGGTTTACATCCTCTTTAACTCCAAATCACAAATGGCAGACAGCTATGTTCTAAACTTGTTTATCCCCCGGTGACTTGAGGCTTACATAGAGCTGAGGACCTTCACCCCATCTCTATGTAACAGTGCATCTTACCTGATTGGCCAGTTACCAAGCTCTGGTGCTATCACATGAAGGTAGGGGAGTCGCATGCACCTCATATCTGGAGCTACAAGAGTTTTATTTTTCCTAGTGGCAGAACAATGAGGTAGTAAACTGATGGTAAATATGGGGTGCTGGTGGGCAGTGGTGGACAGTGTCACCAAGGGACCCTGTGTGAGACCAAATGTGTTAGTGCTCCCATGCCACTACTGGTCAAGTAACTTATTCACTATATAAGAATCTGCAGTGACTTATGGTGGAACCATAAATTAGAAACAATTTAAATAGCCAGATCAAACACCAACTTTTTGGCAAGTTGCAGTAACATTGCATTTTCAAAAAGGGAACCTGAATAAATCCAAAATAATATAAGCGCAATAAAATAAAAACAAAAAAAATGTATACATACACTGTATATAAACTATATTACCAAAAGTATTGGGATACTTTTGGGGGTGAATCACCCCCATCATCACAAATGAACTTTAATGCTATCTCAGTCTTAGTCTGTAGGGTTCAATGTTGAGTTGGCCCATTCTTTGCAGCTATAATAGTTTCAACTCTTCCGGGAAGGCTGTCCAAAAGGTTTAGGAGTGTGTCTATTGGAATGTTTGACCATTCTGAGGTCAAGCACTGATGTTGGACGAGAAGGCATGGCTCGCAGTCTCCACTCTAATTCATCCCAAAGATGATCTATCAGGTGGAGGTCTGGACTCAGCATGCCAGTCAACTTCATCCACCCTGAAGTGACTCATCCATCTTTTTTTGGACCTGAAGCTGTTATACCTGCAAAGGGTGGGCCAACTCAATAGTGAACCCTACAGACTAATACTGGGGTGCCATTAAAGTTCATGTGTGTGTAAAGGCAGGTGTCCCAATACGTTTGGTAATATGGGGGTTATTTATGAAAGATAAATCCACTTTGCACTGCAAGTGCACTTGAAATTGCACTGAAAGTGCACTTGGAAGTGCAGTCGCTCTAAATCTAAGGGGTAGATCTGAAATGAGTGGAAGCTCTGCTGATTTTATCATCCAATCATGTGCAAGCTAAAATGCTGTTTTTTATTTTCCTTGCATGTCCCCCTCAGATCAACAGCGACTTTACTTCCAAGTGCCTTGCAGTGCAAAGTGAATTTGCCTTTCATAAATAACCACCATAGGGGGTTATTTACGAAAGGCACATCCACTTTGCACTACAAGTGCAAACTTCAAGTGCAAAGTGCACTTGGAAGTGCAGTCGCTGTAGATCCGAGGGGGACATGCAAGGAAAATAAAAAACTGAATTTTAGCTTGCACATGATTGGATAATAAAATCAGCAGATCTTCCCCTCATTTCAGATCTACTCCTCAGATTTACAGCGACTGCACTTCCAAGTGCACTTTTAGTGCAATTTCAAGTGTTCTTCGCACTTGTAGTTTGCACTTGTAGTGCAAAATGGATTTGCCTTTAGTAAATAACCCCCATAGTGTATATATTAAATTATCCGCTTACTGAAGATGCACTACAGCTTCTCTTTAAACCAAAGATATTGCTATCAAAAGAACAGCCTATAAACAGACCTTTCTGAAGATCTTCTGCCAAACCTTATCAAACCCTTCATTTTTCTTCCAGGATCCTCAGAATTTGCAGGGCTTGAGCTGTGAAGGCATTTTTTATGCATGATGTGCAAAGTAAGTTAATCTCTTAAAAATTAGTTTCCTGACATGTTTTATTAATGTCAAAAATATGAAAATCATATTCATTTTGACAAATTCTCTCTAAGCATTTAAATTGTAAATGAAGGTTGCCACAACACAAACCACTTGTGTGTACAGGACAATCTGTGCGGTAGCAAAACATTTTCTACTAATAATAGCTGTCGTTATCTTAAAGGATTAGTCCACTCAAAACTAATGTTTCAGCCAAGGTTTAAAGTCGACCCTCTATAACAAAAATGTAAATGTTACCCCCACAACTATTACCTTTTGTATCAGTTGACCCTCCCTTTTAGATTGTAAGCTCTAATGAGCAGGGTCCTCTGATTCCTCTTGTATCAAATTGTAATGTAACTGTAATGTCTGCCTTCATTTTGTTAAGCGCTCCAAAAACTGTTGACGCCATATAAATCCTGTATATTAATATTATGATATCTTACCAGGTGTAACAGGAGGTAATATTACTGGCTCTGCAGGACTTTTTTTAATTTTTTTTACCGCAGGATGGTAGCAGCAAGTGCACTTTCCTTAGCTTGTGATTGACTTTGGGCCGCAGAGCTCTGAGAGATGTAGACAGGAGGATCATCAGAATCGTTGCCATCACTGAGAAAACAACTACAATATTCAGTGCCACCTGAGAGCAGGAGGTGCCTTATAAATAGAAAATCCCAGGAAGGAGCCAGGCAGGTGGGGGAGAGCGCCAACCAGAGAGGGGCAGAAATAAGAGGTGTTGTGCTGTGTTGTGCCGTGTCTCGCTGGAGGTGGAAAGAGGGAGATGTTACACACTGGACGACAAGGAGGCTGGTCTGAGCTAAGTCTGCTACGCAATCGGCTGATCCAGTGCCCGTGTAGGAGCACCAGTCTGCAACCCCTCACTGTTCAGGCCCGCTAGGGAACCGCCAAGGTATTTGCCATGTTGCCTGCCACAAGCAATGGTTCAAAGCTAAAGGTGGGCCATCCATAAACCAATCAAATCTGTACAGGAGGACAGGGCAGTCTTTAAGGCAGGGCAAAAGGGGCAGCTGCCCTGAGCCCTGTCATTGTTGTGGGGCCCAAAGCAGCTGCCTCATACTTGCCAACTATCCCAGTTTAAATTCCCTTGTCCCTTGAAGTTTTAGTCCTGTGCTGTGTCCCGATATCTCAGTGTGAAGTGCTGGTACTAATGCTGCCCAGCTCTGCCCTATTGTTGTGTACAGATGACTCACCTGCAGACCCTGTGTTTACATGTAAATAACTGTCATTCATAAGTAAATAGTCGAGGGCGGCAGCATTGATATGTAAATAAAGGTGGCATTCATATGTATATCATGCCCCCCTGCAGTGAGGAGATGTGCTGTAACCTCTAGCTAGCAACCAACCAGTGAGCAGTATTACTGTACAGTAATCTCTAGCAACCAATTAACAAGCAGAAATCATTTGCTGTAACCTCTAGCAACTAATCAGTGAGCCGTAATGTGTGCTATAACCTCTAGCAACCAGTCAGTAAACAGTAATGATATGCTGTAACCGTTGGCAACCAATCACAATCGCTGCTTGATCTGATACATTAAACTGATTTTAAGTCTAGCTGCTATTTATTGTATGTCTGGAGATTGAAATTGCATCGGGGGGGGGGGGCCAAGATAATTTTTGCCCAGGGTCCAGTCAATATTAAAGACGGCCTTGCAGGAGGATCCCAGAAGAGGAGAGTGAGTGGTGAGCAGGTCAAAGACCCACAGTTAAAAGATAAGTTCACCTTTGTAAAATAAATAATAACTGCACATCTTTTTACAGGTAAAAAAAGTGCATTTATTATTTTATACTAGGAGCCTGGACAGCATTTCACCCGCAATCAGCACGTCGTGGGTGCCATGCAGGACTCCTGCAGACTTTCTGTGTAAGCTGCCTGCTCGTACCTCATATGGGAAGGCAGTTACACTCTGACAGGAAGAGACCATGAACTACCGTGAGCGCTGAACAGCACCCTGATAGTTTATTGAGAACTACAAGCCAACACCCACAAAGGCTGTCCATAAGTGTAGTTCTCCCAATCACAGACCTCTGTGAATGAATGATGTGGGTGGGTGGGTCGCATGACAGCGAGTTCAGGGAGAAGATCCCCGGCTCTCTGTCACTAGAGTCAGAGGATTGGGTAGCGTCTGTAGGAGTGGGAACATGTTTCATTTTTCCACCCTAAAAATGGGTGGAAGGTGTAACATGTTCCTATACGTTCCTTTAAGCTGAACTCTGTTAGTGTTGTCAGTTTTCACTTGCAAGAAGTTGCAATTATAATCTTCCTATACACCATTTGAAAACTGCTGATATCACTGCTAAGTTAGGCTCCACGTGGCCAGTTTGCCTTCTCTGCCCATCTAACGGCTGCAACTTTGTACACTCTGGGGGTTATTTACGAAAGGCAAATCCACTTTGCACTGAAAGTGCACATGGAAGTGCAGTCGCTGTAAATCTGGGTAGATCTGAAATGAGGGGAAGCTCTGGTGATTTTATCATCCAATCATGTGCAAGTTAAAATGTTGATCTACAGCGACTTTACTTCAAAGTGCACTTTCAGTGCAAAGTGGATTTGCCTTTAGTAAATAACTCCCTCTGACATCAAAGTGCTGCAATTGTTTTTGCTTCCATTAATCAAACTAACTCCTGAGGTGCAGTACTGTACCACTCAGACTACAGAGATATAATCTAGTGTCGCCTCACCTCTATGGCCAGCTGTGCAAACCTCTGGATTGTTTCCTGGACTCGCCGGTGAGAACAGTGAGCCAGACGAGTGGCTGGAGGGGGGGACCCCTCCTGCTGCTTCGAAAAGCGGTCCAGCAGTTATTCAGCCACTCAGATCACTTTTATTAGAAAGAGAGCCATAGCCCCGGTAAACCACTTCAAAACCATTAGGGTTTTGGGAATCTGAGCTTTACACATGCAGGTTCACTTTACTGCCAGCTGCACCAACTACATTAGGGTTGCCATTTTTTCTTCAAGCCTCCTGCCTCCTGCCAAGCCTTGTTCAAAGCCACATTCCTGTCTGCATAATGTGTCCATGTTTCAGGAGAACTGAAACCCGGACACATGATTCAAGACCCAGACTGTCCAGATGAATCCTAGACAGATGAATCCTAGTTGTTCCGTGACTGCTGCCCCTATCTGCCAATCCCTTCACTGGCTTCCCCTACCCCACCGTGTAAAATTCAAAATGCTAACCATAACATACAAGGCCATTCTCAACATCGCCCCCATCTACATCACCAACCTCATCTGCAGATATAGCCCAAATCCTCCCCTCCGCTCCTCCCAGGACCTCTTGCTTTCTAGCTCCCTTGTTACCTCCTCTCATGCTCGCCTTCAAGACTTCTCCAGAGCCTCTCCCATCCTCTGGGACTCCCTGCCCCAGTCTGTCCAATCAGCCCCTACCCTGTCCACCTTTCGGAGTTCCCTGAAAACTCATTTAGTCAGGGAAGCCTATCCCACACCCACCTAACTGTCCCCGAGTGCCCCCATCAAATCATTCTCTGCAGCTATTACCTTTTGTACCACCCCCTCCCTTTAGAATGTAAGCTCTATGAGCAGGGCCCTCCTGTACCTTTTGTATTGTACTGTAATTGTGTTGTCCCCCCTATACATTGTAAAGCGCTGCATCAACTGTTGGTGCTATATAAATTCTGAATAATAACAATAATGGCAACCCTAAACTTCATATATGTACCTTCAATTCACTCACCTGCAGCTCCTTCTGTCAGCTTAGAATGAAGAGCAACCACCCCCATGGACCTTATAAGGTGCAACTTGAAGCTCATACCTGGATGAGGATTCTCTTTTCATTCCTATGTAAAAGAGGTGGGAGCCTGAGCGGCCAAACACCAGGTGTTGTCACATGGAAGTTGAGGAAGTGAGTCCCATACCTGGTAGTATTAGGTCACTTTGCTCCTGGTGGCCAAACGGAAGGTAATGGGGGGTTATTTACTAAAGGAAAATCCTGAACTGAAAGTGCACTTGGAAGTAAAGCCACTGTAGATCCGAGGGGGACATGCAAGGAAATTGATAAACAGCATTTTAGCTTGCACATGATTGGATGATAAAATCAGCAGAGCTTCCCCTCATTTCAGATCTATTCCTTAGATTTAGAGCAACTGCACTTCCAAGTGCACTTTCAGTGCAAAGTGGATTTGCCTTTCGTAAATAACCCCCTATGTGCTGTTGCTGGGGCCACTAATAAAGCCATACAATGGCAAAGCTTAGGTTCACCTTAGGCACAGAATGGAAAGTTCCTATTGGCTAATGGGAGCAGACTTTTTTTAATTTTTTTTTAGAAATAGCCAGCTGCAACGTTTATAAGACATGTATGTGTATATGGGTGTTACGCAGAGCGACTCTATAAACGGTGTTATTTTTTCACAAAGGCTTTCTTTCACTAAAATTTGCAATAAGAATATTTTACATCGTTAGTTGAGATGTAAATAGTGCTTAGCTGAGATTTTCTTTAACTTGCCCCATGACAGATCTAATCCATTCATATGGAGTTCCATAGAATTCCTTTCCTTATTTGCAAACTGACTTCACAGCCTATCTATGACTTGAGTCTCCTGCCACAGTTTACCAAGCCTTTTCTCATTCTACGTGAGTTGTAAGCTGCAGATCCTTCTGAAAAGCTATCACAGGTTTTCATGAGATCATTATTTCGTTTCTCCGGTCAGATGGGAATGCTGTTGGTATTAGGTGGAACCCTGAGAGACTAATTTTTCTGGGTTTCAGAAGAAACCATCACTCAATGTACCAGTTAAAAGGCAGCCGAGATTCTAAGCTTCCATTTTAATTGCAATTTGATCCCCATGAACGGGCCGTAAAGAATGGATCAGCTTAGTAATATTTTATTTATATGCAGGTCTCAGATGAACAGCTTAGCCCTGCTAAAGCTATCTTGCTATGTTAATAAGCATTTTATAGACTAGGTTCTGTTTGTGTGTGCATTTTTTCTCTTAGTATAGTAAATTCTAAAAACAAATATAGAATTAACTGCAGTATATTAAACTCTTTTTTTTTCTGTATTTGCCAAAGTCTTATGCTAATCTCAGTGTTTATTCCACATAATATATTAACTTTTAACAGAAAATTATAAAATGGATAATATACAGTAGGTATCAAATTGAAAAGCTATTTACATGTATTTCTTGCTTAAAAACAAATGCTGTGTTGCCCCCTACCAATTGCCCCCCATGCCCTAGAGTCCCACAGGCAGCATGTTATTTATTTATTAATTGATTAACCACTTCAGCCCTGGAAAGGATTTACCCCCTTCCTGACCAGAGCACTTTTTCTATATGGCACTGCGTCTCTATAACTGACAATTGCGCGGTCGGGCAATGTTGCACCCAAACAAAATTGACGTCCTTTTTTCCCCACAAATAGAGCCTTCTTTAGGTGGCATTTGATCACCTCTGCGGTTTTTATTTTTGGCGCTATAAACAAAAAACGGCAATTTAAAAAACAAAAAAACAATATTTTTTACTTTTTGCTATAATAAATATCCCATTTTTTTTTTCAAAAAAATAATTTTTTGCTCAGTTTAGGCCAATATGTAATCTTCTACATATTTTTGGTTAAAAAAAACGCAAAAAGGGTATATATAGATTGGTTTGCGCAAAAGTTATAGCGCCTACAATATAGGTTATTTATTTATGCCATTTTTATTACTTACTGGTAATTATTTTTTACTAGTAAAGGCCGCGATCTGCGATTTTTATTTTTTTTTATCAGGACTGCGACATTGGGGAGGACAGATCAGACACTTTTGACACTTTTTTTAAACCATTGACATTTATACAGCGATCAGTGGTGTAAATAGCCACTGATTACTGTATAAATGCCACTGGCAGGGAAGGGGTTAACACTAGGGGGCGATCATGGGGTTAAATGTGTTCCCTCACTGTGTATTCTAGCTGTGGGGGGATGGGATTGACTGGGGGAGGAGACCAATTGGTGTTCCTATATACTACGAACACACGATCTGTTTACACACACAGATCCATGTTCCTGCTCTGTCACGAGTGATCACGAGTGTTCGGTGGACATCGCGGCTGCCGGGCACGCGCATTTGCTCCTCAGTGACGCCTGCAGCGCGCGTGCACCCCCTCTACCCCTATACGGCGGACGGTCGGCATGTGGTTAAGATAATAAATATGTTATGTGTGTAAATGAGAACCCATGTGAATGAGCCCTTAATTATTATTTTTTTCTAATTGTTTACAATTGTTTAAGAATATTTTTTTGCAATTTAAAAAAAAAGATTTAAAAAAAAAAAATCTTTTTTTTTTACTTGTGAAAATTATATTTTACAATTGAAAAAAAAATGTATGCTTTTTAAAATTGTATGCTTTTTTAACATTTAAAAAAAAATATGTTATACATTGCCCAGTACCCGTGGTAGCCAATGGGACAGGGAAGCCGGCAATGTCACAGGAAGGGGCAGGGGCCAATACAGTGATGGGGCACACGGGGGGAATCAGACGCAGGCAAAACAGGAAAGGGGGATCGCTGAGTCTCTCGTTGCAGCAGCTGAAATCCAGAGGCAGGGAGAGAAATCAGTTTCCGGCTGGTGCAGAGAGCCACACAGGGAATTATTTTGTAACTGGCCCTGCTTCACTGATTTCCCCCTGCTGTTTCGGCCCGTGTGTGCCTGGGCCCCCTACAGGAGGACCGGTGGTCTCCCCTCTATAGGTGACTCTGGTTGTCACTGGAATAGGTGTTTATCAGTGCTGATTGAACTAAAGTTTTCCAGCAAGCGGTTTATGAGCAGTTGATCAGTAGATTGACTGCTCTCGAACAGGATGGGCCATAGATGGATTAATGTTTGGCCAGTTCCTGCTGAACTAGCCACATTTTTATCTATGGCCACGTTTAGTCCCCATGGCAAAGGTCACCATGGTAAACAGAGGGGTTAAATCTAACCAGTGGGGACCCAAACAGTAATAAAATGTGACAAAGGTTTTATACATTACTCATTCTACCAAATACCAAAAAAAAAAAAAAATGGCTATAGATATACAATTTACTGTCAAAAGTATATAAACTTGCTCATCCATGTCGTTATGGTCATGTTGGAGCAGGAAGGGACCATCCCCAAACTGCTCCCACAAAGTTGGGGGCATAAAATTGTCCAAAAATATATTGGTATGCTGACGCCTTAAGACATGGGTCTTCAAACTATGTCCCTCCAGTTGTTCAGTAATTACAATTCCCATAGTCATGTCTGTGAATGTCAGTGTTTTACAATGCCTCATGGGATGTGTAGTTTTGCAACAGCTGGAGGACCGTAGTTTGTGGATCCTTGCCTTAAGAGTTCCCTTCACTGGAACAAAGGGGCCAAGCCCAACCCCTGAAAAGCAACCATAATCCCCCCTCCACCAAATGATTTAGATCAATGCACAAAGCAAGGTACATAAAGACATGGATGAGCAAGTTTGGGGTGGAGGAACTTGACTGGTCTGCCCTCTACCCAATAGAACAACTTTGGGATGAATTAGAGCGGAGACTGCAAGCCAGGCCTTCTCTCCAACATCAGTGCCTGACCTCACAAATGCGCTTCTGGAAGAATGGTCAAACATTCCCATAGACACATTACTAAACCCTGTGGATGGCCTTCTCAGAAGAGTTGAAGCTGTTATAGCTGAAAGGGGGGGGGGGGGGGGGGGAAGGGTGCAACTCAATATTGAACCCTACGGACTAAGACTGGGATGCCATTAAAGTTCACATGTGTGTAAAGGCAGGTGTCCCAATACTTTTGGTAATATAGTGTATTTTAAACAGGCGTCAGTCTATACAGATAGGGGATAGGGGGCTGCAAATGAAAAAATAGCCTTTGGCAGCACTTCAGTGGAATCTGGCATTGCTCCTAAGATCTACCTAACTTCTTTCTGCTGTGCTTGTGCCAGAACTTGACTGACCAGCACCATTACCACATTGGTCACCAGCCTAAGCCTCTACGGAGAATACTGCTATGAACAGCGGTCAGGACGGTGACATCTTATGCTGCTTCCTGGCACCCAGCACTCGTAAAACGACCAGCGCGTTTGGATTCCAACAATTTATTGAACAACCTGGTGATTAATGTAAAACACAGCAACAAAAATATCAGCCTATAAATTTAGCTGCTAACATATTCTGCAGTTTTTGCAATTTACTGGCTAAGCAGCGTGAATTTTATGCTGTAAAAACAGTGAAGTCATGTGTTTTACTTCACCGCTCTCCTTAACTTTAACTTGTATCAGCAAATTTAAGGACAGATGTGACCAGTTAATGAACTAGGAGTCCCAGATAAATATGATTTACTGTAAATCCAGATCGCATCAGTGCCTGCAGGCTCAGTATATGATGGATATAAAGAATTTAAAGAGGAACTATATTTATATTTTTATACATATTAGGCGTTATAATTGAAACGTTTGATGGGAATGATGATATTGGAACTTTTATTATGACATACTGTACATATGACGTGTCAGATTTGACATGCATTTAACATGTTTGCTGTATTAAATTTTTATTATTATATTAAAAATGTGCATATTCTCACTCTAGTGGCTCTGTGTACAATATACAGGGCATGGCTACTAAACAGCTAATAAGCTATCACAGGGTTCTTTAAACTTTAAACTTTTTAAACAGTGGGCCAGTTTACTGTCCTTTAGACTGTAAATGAATGTGGCCATTCGGGGTAGAAAATGCCCCAGTGTCAGTGAGAGTGAAAAAATTTACATAGCTCCTGTGCTCAGTGGTATGAGGAATAGTGCCCCATGATTGGTATCAGTGGGAGGAATAGTCCCCCATCTAAGGATGGGCTTTAGGTTCGAGTCAAACATGAGTTCGCCGCGAGCATTGGCTGTTCGCCAGTTTCTCCGAACAGGGAACAATTTTGGGTGTTCGTTTATTTGAAAGCAGCAGAACACCCTTTAAAAGCTTATTTTAAAGGCTTATATGCATGGTATTGTCATAAAAAGTGTTTGGGGACCTGGGTCCTGCCCCAGGGGACATGTATCAATGCAAAAAAAGTTTGAAAAATGGCCGGTTTTTCGGGAGCAGTGATTTTAATACTGCTTAAAGTGAAACAATAAAAGCGTAATATTCCTTTAAATTTCGTACCTGGGGGTGTTTATAGTATGCCTGTAAAGGGGCGCATGTTTCCCGTGTTTAGAACAGTCTGACAGCAAAATGACATTTCTAAAGGAAAAAAAGTCATTTAAAACTACTTGTGGCTATAATGAATTGTCGGTCCGCAATACACATGAAAGTTCATTGATAAAAAAGCCATGGAATTTCCCCACATGAGAACCCCGAACCAAAATTTTAAAAAAAAATGCGTGGGGTCCCCCTAAATTCCATACCAGGCCCTTCAGGTCTGGTATGGATATTAAGGTGAACCCCGCGCTAAAAAAAGCTCTGGTGAACTCCAGGCCCAAGAGGGTTAAGGCAGTGCTGGAAAATAATGGTGGCCACAAAAAATATTGACACTTTGGGCTCAATTTGGACATTTTCACTTAGGGGTGTACTCACTTTTGTTGCCAGCGGTTTAGACATGAATGGCTGTGTGTCAAATTATTTTGAGGGGGCAGCAAATTTACACTGTTATACAAGCTGTACACTCACTAATTTACATTGTAGCAAAGTATCATTTCTTCAGTGTTGTCACATGAAAAAATATAATAAAATATTTACAAAAATGTGAGGGGTGTACTCACTGTGATTGATAGCCTCAGCTGTGCCTGTTTCCCTATGTGAATAGATGGGGGGGGGGGGTGTCCTTTCCTTCTACTCTGGTCTCAGATTACACTCAGCACTCCTCACTGTGCTGTGCAGTGTGTGACATCATATCCCCGCCACCCGAAGCTCAGAAATGCTGTGCAAACTCTGCACTTTAAGCAGCTGTAGAGAAGAGAGGGCCCAGACTCAGACCCGATTGAAAATCCGTGGAATGGCTTGAAGACTGCAGTCCACAAACGGTCACCATCAAATTTAACTGAACTTCAGCAGTTCTTCAAAGAAGAGTCTGCAAATATTGCAAAGTCAGGATGTGCAAAGTTAGTAGAGACACATCACGACAGACTAAAGGCTGTAATTAAAGCAAAAGGTGATTCAACTGAAAAACTGATGCAAGGGGGTGATCCTTTTTCCAACTCTGTGGTTCTGTTTTTGAATTTTTTTGAATTTTTTATGACATTTGGGTGTTATATCCTTGACTTGGATGTTATAAGTTGCACTGAATAAATACAGCTGGATAACACAAAAACTGAGTCTGTCTTCATGTTATGTTGCAGAACAACAAAATGTGATTATTTTAAAGGGGGGGGGGGGGGTGATACTTTTGTATACCCATTGTATGTATAATGACTGTGTTCAGACTTGGGCAGCAGGTAAATTGGAGAACCAAAAAATGGTCTTGTTTCCGAGACCTTTGGTGACTATTTCGGTCACTGACTGCAGAGTAACCCCAATCTATGACACGGGTGGTTACACATGCTTAAATTTACATCATCCTGCTACTAAATACAGTTTAATTATGGCCATCATACATATGTATCTGTGAGGATTTAAAAAAAAAAAAAAAAAAAAGTAGGTCAAGTGAAAGACATATTCTCCTCTCCTCTTTAAAAACCCTTTGAATCAGATTCAAACAATGTCGCTATTTAATTCAAGTCGAGAAACAATAAAACATGATACTTTGGGGATTTTTCTTCATTTAGGCGAAACTCTTCTACCTGATGAGAAAAACATCAGTGTTTCACTTCAATGACTTGTTTGAGGATTTCATTTTAAGACTCAACGGGGACCACTTTGTTTGGGTCTTACAATATGCCATGGGTACAGAGGGAATAGGCCAAAAAGCGCCAACCATTGCAAAGGCATGTAATAGTTTCATTAGTCACAGCATGCCGTGCTTTTATAGGGGACTTATATTGATTATATTATTAGTCAAAATTTAATGTAACATTCCTTTCAAAGATCTGAACACAGATTTTTATGGCTGTTAAAGGGAAAACGCAAAGTGGTGCTGTACTTTTTCCAGTAAAACTAGAAACTGTACAATACTTGTAAGGCTTTAAAGTAACTTTAGCTAAACATGCTAGAATGTGGTAGAAACACACAAAGGCAAACTGTAAATATACAGTAGATGTGATGTAAAACAAGGCACACACTTTTATGACCAGTTCAGTCCTTCCGTGTTTTATGTCTGTATAGAACAATAGTCTCCAAAGTTTCCAAACAAAGGGCTGATTTACTGTCCTTCAGACTCCGGGGGGGGGGGGGGGGCAGACTGTGGCCTGACGACATTGGAAGTAAATAAATGCCTCATATTTGGTGTTAGGAGGAGGAATGGGTGCCCCATCGTTAGTAGTGTCAGTGGTAAGAATAGTGCCCCATCATTGGTGTCAGTGGGAGGAATAGTTCCCCATCTGTGGTATCAGTGAGATAAACAGTGCCCCATCGTTTGTGTCCTCGGGAGGAATACTGCCCAGTCGTTGGTGTCAGTAATATGCATAATGCCCCGTCACTGATATCCATGGGAAGAATAATGCCCCATCATTGATGTCCATGGGAGGCACAGTGCCCCATCGTTGGTGTCAGTGGGAAGAATAGTGCCCCATCATTTTATTAGTGAAAGGAATATTGCCTCCTCTTTGGTGTCCATGGGGGTAATAGTGCCCCATTGTTGGTGTCAGTGGCAGGAATAGTGCCCACAGGGGCTGGATAAAGGCAAGCAAATGGCAGCAGTTTGGAGACCATAGAATAAGGAGGGGAATAACAATGTATACAAGTGTGAGATGCTTTACACTCATACTTTGAATGAGGAAACCTGAAGGTGATCTAGCCATTTGCTGTAATCGAGAGGAATATACCTGTAGTTGCTCGAACCTCACTCTCCAGCAGGTCTGAAGATGCTCTACGCTCAGATTCTGGAGGAGGATGCCTGAAGGGACTCTACTCTCAAGCATTTCTTTTTTTTTTTTTTTTTTTTTATTATTTATTCTTTATTTTCCAAATTTTTCAAAATATACAAATATAGACTGTTCAGCATAATAATAAATACAACAACATTTCTTTACAGATACTCTTCCTTATCCCTCACCCCCCCCCCCCCCCCCCCCTCACTCGGTCCTTACCCAGAGAGTTTTTCTAACATTCAAGCATCTTCAAATAGCTTTCAGTTTTTCGAAATTGTATCCAGGGTCGCCATTTATTCTGATATCTCTCTTCTAAATTATCCAATTTAAACATTGTCTCTTCAATATTTCGTATACTTTCTAATCTTTCTACCCACTCCTTCATGAATGGAGGGTCGAGATTCCTCCATCTTCGCAGGATCAGAG
Source organism: Lithobates pipiens (assembly GCF_037356315.1). Classification (NCBI taxonomy): domain Eukaryota; kingdom Metazoa; phylum Chordata; class Amphibia; order Anura; family Ranidae; genus Lithobates; species Lithobates pipiens. The sequence goes on from NW_027507755.1 coordinate 12,613,892, forward strand.
CCTTAGCAGAGTCCAATAAGCCAGGGACCAGAGAATGCGCATACTCTCTCTCTGCTTTTTTCGGGTCGTGAAATAAACATACCCAGGGATCTCTCCTAATCCCTTCTCCTGTTATTTCATAGATCGCTTTTATGATTTTCTCCCAGAATAGCTGTATCTTGGGGCACTCCCACCATAAATGAGCAAAAGTACCCACCACTGAACAACCTCTCCAGCATGTTGAGGGGGTCTCACTCCTAATTTTATTTCCTTGCTGTGGGGTTATATACCACCTTGTTAAGAGTTTATATGACATCTCTCTAGTTTGTGAGTCTTTAGCTACCGAGTAAGTCCGTCTAATGATCCTATTTCTATGGAGGTCATTATCTAAAGGTCCAATTTCCCTTTCCCACTTCTCCAAATATGGGGGGTACTTTTGCTCTCCTACATCTGTTAGGATTTCGTATATTTTTGAGATCCTTTTTACCAGGCAATGACAGTTCACTACCAACTTCTCTAGTGGTCTAAGTTGCTCCTTAACCCGTAGTGGTTGTGTTAAAGACTGAGTAAAATAATGTAACTGTGAATATCTCCATTTGTCTAGTGGCTTGTGTCCCCACTTCCCTATAATTTCCTCATATGTGCATAACCTATTCCCTTCCATAACATCTTGTAGCTTGATATTATCTTTTTTAGCCCATCTACTATAATATACGTGTTCCTCTTGACCTGGTAAAAAAAATTTAGTGTCCAATAGTGGGATTAGTGGTGAGTTGTGTTCCCAATTATGTCTCTTATTTATTGTGTCCCAAATTCGAAGTAAACCTTTTGTCAATAAATTTGTGCTATTCCCTAATTCTCTATATTTTGCAGGTATCCATATTATCTCCCCTAATTCCCTTCTACTTAACTTTATTTCTAATTCCACCCAATCCTTCCCCTTTTTATTATGTATCCAATCTGTGATTCGTGAAATTGCTATAGCCTCATAATATCTTTTAAAATCGGGCATTGCTAACCCTCCTCTGTCTTTGCTTCTTGTCAGGATATTAAGAGCCACCCTCGCCGCTTTTTTTTTCCAAATGAATCTTTTAATCATAGTTCTTAATTTATTTAAATAGCCCTGTGGTAACAGTATGGGGACCATTTGACATGTGTAAATAAACATTGGTAGGATAAACATTTTAACTACGTTTATTATCCCTATCCATGATAAAGCTTTATATTGGATCTTATCCAGATGCTGTTTGATTTTATTTAATAAGGGGATATAATTCACCTCAAACAAACATTGAAAGAGTATTCTTTTCGAGGCGGAGCTATGACGTAGGAGACAGGCGTCCGCCCGGACCTCCTGAGGGCCTTGCTCTGTCTCCCCCCTCCTCCATGCACCTCCGTACATCCACGGCTGGGCTGCGGGCCATCCTGAGCGGCTCGCCGTGTGGCTCAGCATTGCTGCACTGACCTGCACCGATCCGGGCTGATCCTCCCGACCAACGCGGCTGCAACGTAAGACAGCGGGCTTCCCATCCCAGCCTCAGCATTCGTCGGCGGCGTGGCTGCCTCGGAAAACAGCGATAGATCACCTCGGGACGCTGCTACATGCCAGGACGAGACCCGGGTTGCATCCCCCTTTCAGAAGCGAAGATTCCTGTCTTAGCATACCGGATCACAGTGAGAAGCTTGTTGTCCTAGTGAGCCACGAAAGCGGTAAGACAAGCAGTTTGACGGGGGCGCAGGGGGTGTTCTTGGCTGATTGGATGGGGACACGGACAGTATGCTAGATAAGGGGATATATTCCCTCTAAGTAAACTGGACTCCAACTCACCTCTTCTTTTTCCTAAACGAGCAAACTGATTTGAAGGAAGCTTCCCTAAGGACAGTATCTCTTTTGAAAATGCTGCTAGAACTGGTGCTGTATTCTATGCTATCAGAGGAGAATAAAAGGGAATAAAGGAAAAGAAATAGAAAAGGAAAAAGGAACTGTTATCTGAAGTTTGCCCCACCTGCTCCCCCTCCCCCTGACTATAAGGGACAGTCTCATTTACACACATATATCTAAATAATAGCTGCAGGAGGAAATCTGACACGCTTTTAATAGCAGACGCAGGAGGAACATATATATTGTTGTAAGAGCCCAGGCTGCTGGCTGCTGACAGCTAGACTTGAGCTCCCCTGATATCTGGAGATTACTGGGGAACATCTTCAACGGCCTAAAGAGTGTTCATAATTGATATACCTTACAGATATTACTAATTAACAGTTGACCAACATAGAAAGGTGGCTGTAAGGCAACAAATAACATTTTCTCATTATTTGCACTTTTTTAATTAATATGATATATGGTTATTTGGAAGCGAATAACGTCTGAGGAATCAAGACAGAGGACTTATTTGTTATTGAATAATAACTTCCCTCTCTCCCCTACCTCCCCTCCCCCCTCCCCCTTTTTTTTTTTTTGAGATATTTGTGTTAATGAAATTTAATTGGTCAGTTTAGATTACCTCTAATTAATTGTAATAACATTGTGGTTGACGCTTTAGGGGTAGGTGGTCTTATGAAGGGGGGTGTTATAAAGACCCATAGCGATTTCTGAGTAAAGGGAAGGGAGATCAGTTCGGTTAGGATGAGAGGGAAAGCAGGTAAAACAAATAAGCCATTAACCCCTGCTGTAAGCCCAGTTGGAATTCAAAAGTATATGGCCGCGAACACCAGTATAAGGGTAGAGGAAGAGGTTGGCAGCCCTAGGATAGAGAAACCACTCCGCTCAGGACCAAGTAGACAGAAGGGGGAAGAGAGTAGGGGGGCAAAAAACCTAGCTACCAAGTCAACTGAGGCAAAAAAAAAATAATGGTGTAAACTTACAAAATAGTGATATAAGCCAGAATGAACTTCAAGGAAAGGGGGGGTTAGTACATCTGGAGGTAGGAGAGGGGGGTTTGGATGCACAAGGGGAAACCTCCCAGCCCCCACAAATTAGGGAGATGCTCTCGGAGATGTTCACGTGAATGGAGGTCTCTCTAAGGGCAGATATCGCAACTATAAGGGGGGATATTGGCCTGGTCTTGGGGAGAGTGGAGGAGATAGAAAACAGAGTAGAGACCCATGAGCATAGAATAGATGAAATCCTAGAGCAAGTAACAGCTCTTCGTAGGGGAAACAGAATAATTAGATATAAATTAGAAGACCAGGAGAATAGAAGCAGAAAGAAGAACCTACGAATAAAAGGCCTCCCTGAGTCACATAGCGGATCTGCTCTTGGAGAGATAGCCCAACATATTTTCAACCCCTTATTAGATAGGGAAGTTACAATCCCACTGAAGATAGACAGAATACACAGGATGACACGATCTTTTGGAGTTAGATCAGAAGCTCCACGAGATGTCATAGTGAGATTTCATCATGTAGCAGAGAGGATGCAGGTAATGAGAAAAGTTAGAACACAGCCAGGGGTGAGCTACGGGGACGTTTGTTTTTTCGGGGGGTTTTTTTTCGGGCTCTCACTCGGTCCTCCCATAGGGTTAGCAAGGATAGTTTCTACCGGGTTCACTAGATGCTCCAAAAAGGGAGGGAGAATGGTCATTGGAAGAGAGATATGGTGATAGTTAATGTTATTACCTATAATGTAAGGGGCTTAAACACAAAAAGGAAAAGATACAGGATAAATGACGAGTTGCAACATATGGAAGCAAATATAGTATGTCTCCAAGAGACGCATATAACATGCACTTCTAGGATTAGACTGAATTCGGTTAATTTCCCGGTATGGATTTATGGGGATTCCCCATCCTCATACTCTAGAGGGGTTGCTATAGGCTTTAGTAAAACAACGAGGTTTAACTTAGAGGAGCGACTAGTGGACCTGTGCTTAAAAGGAATGCTGTTTAATCTTAAATGTACAATTGTCGATATTTATGCCCCAAATGAAAACGCTGGTACATTTTTGAAGAAAGTATTGAACAAAATAGAAGATTTTAAAGAGGGGAAATTAATCCTTGCTGGGGATTTTAACTGGAGTATGAACCCTAAAATGGATACCACAGCAGGGGGCCTCAGGACATCTGAATACAAGCAGAGAATATTTTTAAGGGCTCTAGCCTTATTCCAGCTACAGGATACCTGGAGAGTATTGCATCCAAAGGATAGAGATTACACATGCTTCTCCTCGGTCCATGGTTCCTACTCTCGCATAGATTATATCTTTTTGGATCACTCATTTTTGATGGCACTTAAGAAAGCGGAAATAAAAATAAGAACAGTGTCTGATCATGCGCCAGTTAAGATCCAGTTGGAGATAGGGGAGAACCAGGGACCAAGGATGAATTGGAGATTGAATGAATCACTGTTACAGGACAAGGACTCTGTAAGTGGGATTGAGAGGGAACTGGAACAATTTTTTAGATTAAATGACACACCAGGAATCTCCAGCCCTATATTATGGGAAACGCACAAAGCAGTTATAAGAGGAGTATTAATAGGGATTGGAGCGGGGAAAAAGCGTGAGAGAGAGAGGAGGAAAACCCTACTGTACGAAGAAATCCAGAGTCTGGAGTTGAGTAGTAGACCAAGGGGGCTCCAAGATACTCAGGATTTAGTAAAAAAAAAAAGAGAACTAGAAGATTGCCTAGAGCAGGACAGGAAGGCCGCTCACCACATCCTGGGAACAGAGAAATATCAATGGGGAAATAAATCAGGTAAATGGCTGGCCAGGAGGGTGAAGGAAAAAAAAAGTAAAACCTTCATTCCAAAAGTAAGAAATGATGCGGGGGATATACAAAATATGCCTGAGGATATAGTGAATACGTTCTATACATATTATAGGGCCCTTTATAATATTCAACAACAGGATAACATAGCGAATAGAGGACGGGAAGCCATAAAGGATTATTTGAAAGGGATAGACATCCCCAGGGCTAAACAAATAGAAATGGAAGCATTAGAAGCCCCAATATCAAAGGCGGAAGTTGAGTGGGCGATTAAAAATACAGCTAAGGGAGGTTGCCCTGGACCAGATGGCTTCCCGATCTCATATTATAAGCAATTTCAAAAACAGCTGGTCCCAAAATTATGTGATTATTTTAATGCAGTTGGGAGAGGTGGAAAATTTCGAGATGAGACATTACTGGCACATGTGGTCCTGATACTGAAAGAGGCAAAGGATCCGCTTGCGGTGGAAAGTTATAGACCCATTTCCTTGCTAAATTCCGATATTAAACTTTTTGCAAAAAATATATCTGAACGATTAGGACCTCATGTGCCAGAGTGGATACAGCAGGACCAGGTTGGATTTATTCAAGGGAGAGAAGGGCGAGATAATGTATTAAAGACCATTATGTTAAGCCAGGAAACCATAAGGCAGGGGGCCCCCACGATACTCATGTCTATAGATGCTGAAAAGGCATTTGACAGGGTTAGCTGGGGGTTCCTATTTGAAGTGTTGGAACGATATGGAATAGGGGAGAGGATGAGAGGCTGGATAGAAGCGTTGTATACTCAACCTAAAGCTAAAATTAGAATAAAGAGGGCCCTGTCCTGCCCCCTGGAATTATGCAACGGGACAAGACAGGGCTGCCCGCTTTCCCCACTATTATTCATATTGTCACTAGAACCCCTCCTGACGGCTATTAGGAAGAATCAAAACATCCAGGGAATACGAGTTGAAGGGAGGGAATACAGGGTCGCTGCTTTTGCAGATGATCTCCTGCTCTATATTTCTTGCCCTGAGACCTCCATACCGGCGATTATGGAAGAACTGTTAAAATTTGGGAAAGTTTCAAACTTTAAGGTTAACGCAACCAAATCTGACATTTTAAACTTAAATATACCAGCAGAAGAGCAGAGAACCCTCCAAGCTAAACTCCCTTTTAGGTGGTGTGGGAGGGAGCTAGTCTATCTGGGAATAAAGCTGGCGGCAGTGATGCTCTCAAGCATTTCTAAAGGTGCTCTGCACTTGCACCCCAGAGGAGCATCCCCAAAAAGTGTTTTGCGTTCCCATTCCAGAAAAGCACTTCTGAAGGTGCTCTATCACTGCACCCCCAAATGTGTTCTGTTCTCACATTCTAGAGAAGCATTTCTTAAAATGCTCCACCATAAAACCTCAAAATAGCTACCACAAAAATCTTCTGCTCTCACATTCTAGAAAAGCACTTCTGAAGATGCTCCAACCTCACAGCCCAGAGAAGCACCCCCAAAGTTGTTCTGCTCTCACATTCCAGAGAAACACTTCTGAAAATGCTCCTCCCTCACACTTAAAAGGAGCAAGTCCAAAGGTTTGCTATCCAATAAAGGTGTTCTACTCTTACACGTCCAGAGGATCACCCCTAAAGTTGTTCTGCTCCCACATTACAGAGAAACACATCTGAAGATGCTACATCCTCACACTTCAGAGCAGCACGCCCAAAGGTGTGCCAACCAAAGGTGTCCCGCTCTTATACATCAGAGGAGAATCTTCTGCTCTAAAACTTCAAAGAATCATCCACAAAGGTGCTTTGCTCGCAAACTCCAAAGGAACATTCTTAAAGGTACTGTGCCCTCACATTGCAGTTCACCCAATGGTTCCTTCACAGTCCAGAGGAGCACACCTGAAGTTGTACATCCTCTAAGCCCTTGTACACGCGGTTGGACATTCCGACAACAAAATACGACGGATTTTGTCCGAAACTGGTGCTGCATACACACGGTCAGACAAAGTTGCCGGAAAATCCAATCGTACGGAACGTGATGACGTTCGGTCTTCACGACGGGACTACGTTCAGGCTAGTAGCCAATAGCTTTGGTCTCGTAATTTGATCTGAGCATGCGTAGCACTTTGTCTGATCGGAATTCTCTACAAACGATTGGAAAAAGTCCGATCAGATGTTGTCGGAAAATTTTATATCCAGCTCTCAAACTTTGTTGGTCAGACATTCTGACGGAAAAAGTCAGATGGAGCCCACACACGGTCGGATTATCCGACAACACAGTCCCGTCAGACATTTTCCGTCGGAATTTCCGACCGTGTGTACAGGGGCTTACACTAAAGGAAAGCACACATGACAGTGCCTATATAGGTGTCTCTGTTCCTGATGTTTATTTATTTTTTATAGACCAGTTTATAGACATTAGTATCATACAAGTCTGTATGAGCACAATGCATACACCAGTTACTGATCCTGTATCCAGATTTTTGAAAAATCACACTGCATAAGGTACGAGTAATCTGCTCTACCAACCTTTCTGGTAAATCACTTCATGTTTCTGCATGTTTTTACCATGTAACATGTGCCAACTAATGTCTAGTGTTATACCCCTTTCCATTATGTTGTTTATACGTCGCACTCATTTAAGGTTTATCTTAACCCAAGCACAAAAAAAATGTAATATATTTCTGTCCTTTGATGTGGTTGCTTCCTTATGTAGCAAGGTCCAGGGCCTCCTCTAGTCTAATGAGAAACTTTAGAGCCAAGAACTTCTGACATCCTTCTGTATACGGTGGGTTGCAAGGCATAGTGGGTGTAGTATAAGGTATATTAATTGGGTGCCAGACACTTCTTGAATGTAAAGAGATTTTATTTCTCTTAACAAAATGTTGGGAGAGAGGGTTAGGGCCAGGACACCATTTAGTAGTTGCAATGATAATTGGCAGACTACGAGACTTCTACAGGTAGACAGCAATGCAGGGAAAGGCATCCAGCAAGATGCCACATCTGCGTGTTTAGGAATGCTTTCTCCTATGGCAACAGTCTTGAACAGTTTCTAACACAAAGTGTAACAGTTCCTTCACTTCCACTACAATCACTTCTTGTAGTTCTTCTGCTCACTGAGCTCCCTGTCTCACTCTCTAGAGACTAGATGATTCACTGCCACTGAATCCCTTGAGCTCTTCCTATCTTCACTTTAGTATCTTCCTAACCCCCGCTTCTGCTGGGTCCCTAGCTTGGCACTCAAGATACTTCTCAAGCGTCACCCCACTGGCCTGCTCGATCCCTGGCTTGACACACAAGGCTGCTCTGCAAGCATCATCTCCACTGGCTGGGTCCCTGGCTTGATACCCGCTGAAGTTTCCAGATTTGGTGAGAATACTGCTGTACATGCTTCAGGTACTCACTGTTGTCCCGCATAATAAGGTGGTTGGCCCCTTAGTGGTGACAGCTTGCCCTTTACCTCCGACCATGACAGGTTCTCAGACCGTCAGAACCGTCACCACCCGACAGCCTGGTAGCCAGATGTGCAGAAAGGCCCAAACTCGGGCCTAGCAGCCGGAGCAATACAACATATGTCAGCCCAGACAGCCGTCTAGGTGGCACAGAATACTTATAACCTGACTCCACCCAAATATATAGGTTCTCCCAGCAGGCCAAGGGATTTAAGAAAACCTCTGTCCAATGGCTGCGACACCCCATATACTCCTAATTTGTCCTTACTTTGCCCTTGTCTTATCTAATGCCACCAGATACCCGGCCGCCCAGTGGCAGGAGAGAGAAGTGCAGCAGTTCCAGACTTGAGGTGAACTCAATTGATCCTCAACAATTAGTCAAGGTAGCTATACCTGGCAGGTAAATTTAGGCGCACCAGAGTGCTACACTTACTTTTTTTTCAGCATTTTTTCTTTATTTTCATCCTTATTAAGTAAAGGGTTCCTAAGTGCAGTACAGTATAGGAACTATGTGTAAAATAATACCCGCGCTTAGTGAAAAATAAATAAAAAACAGCAGCTGGACGCTATAACCCAGATATTGGGCACTGAAACGAAATGTGAAAATATAAAGTGCAGCTCTAAAAATGATACAATGCAAATTAATACAAATGTTTACATATATGATAACTTTAAAGTGCTGATGTGCAAAAGTAGCTGTGACTACTTTAAAGCAATAATTTTATGTGTAACCAATGTGCAAAAGTAGCTATGGCTACTATAAAGATTTCATGTGTAACCAATACAATGCATAAAAACTTTATGCTATAAAGTGCAATGCCAAATAATAAATCAAATAATAAATCCTTTGACAGTGGAAATGTGAAAAGTTCATATATGGCTAGAATTCAATAGAAGGCAAAGCATCCCACGTGATGTATGAAGCATGGATTAGATACTTGACTGCGTGATGCCCATCACCACAGTAAGTTAAAAGGCTTACCAGAAAGGCAGGGATCAGAGATCCGCTAAAAGGATGTCCAGATGTCCTAAGCATCTCCCTCCAGATCAGGGCTCCACAAACACCAGGCAATGATCAGATCAGATATCCCCGATACCAGGAAGTGCAGATATGTAAAAAAACAGGGGATAAACTTGGGCATGGAATGCCCAGAACTGTAACTTGAATGCAGACTCAGAACTTGCTAACTTTCTGGCTGCCAAAAGTCACTATGCTGCCCTCCCATGGGATAAACGCATCAGCTGAACTCATATCAACAATTTTCCACACAATGAATACAGATGCTCTTTCTATGTAGAAAATGCAGGCTGCTCCTTCAATTTCTCAAGCAGGTTGTATAGGGTAGTTGTACTGGCTTTAAGTGGCTCTACACTTTCCCTTAGCAGCAAGTATGCTGGCCATTGCACCTCTATCAGGCTCTGGGGTGTAGTGGTTGAAGTTACTCACTTAGTCCCTTAGGTGAATCCTGAGGTTCCAGCGCCTTCTGCACAGACCTCCTGCTAAAGAGGTCTTGGCCTTGGCTTTCAGGATGGCTTCAGCTAAGCCTAGCTGAGGCTGGGAGGAATGTGAGTCTTCAGTGGCTCCTAACTTCTCTTTCTCGCTCTCTCTAGCTCCTTCCTTCTGCCCAGGGGCAGAGCCTCCCAGCACAGGCATGCTCTCCATTGTCTCCAAGCAACTGGACCATGGACTCTGCTCTCCACATGGCCAGGCTCCAGAATATTTATGGTCCACCCCCACCCATGGATTGGAGAAGACTCCATAAATATTCAGGCCTAATCTCTACCTCTCCACCCACTAAGTTCTAGAACTCTCCAGCAGTTCCAGAAGCCAGGGGGAGGTAACAGAGACTCAGCTCTTGGAGCTCTGTCAGCTAACTCTAAACAAATGACCCCTGGCTCCTGTGCTTACAGAGAAGCCCAACTAAATGTTCCTACACTGTACACAGAGGGTGCCTCACCTGCATTTTACATACATGAACCTATTAAGACTCTTTCAAAAATGTGTGAAACCTGGTAACTATGGAAGGCTAAGTTGTTTCTCTGGTGATTAAGAGGAATCCAGAGTGATTTTTTTTTTTTTTTTTCATAAAGATTTTATTAAAGATTTTAACAGACAATACAGAAAATACCTATATAAAAGGACACGGCTCCAACTGCAGTACAGACCATAGTTACATACCAATGACGGAGCCAATAAGGGACACCCTGTATAGATTACAAATAACATTCCTGACATGAGAAGACATAAAGTGTTCCTCGAGATATTGATGCATTGCCATGTTTGTGTATGATATTTCAGATGCCTATAGACATGTCAGAGCTATTAAAAATTCAGGGCCTCTGAAAATATTCCTAATCTGATTTCTGTTTGTTCCGCAAATCATGAGAGGAACGAGAAAAGTAGCCAACCACTAAGTCAGGCCATTACCCCATAATCTCCATCTGCTAGGAATTAGTTACCGGGAGGATAAGGAAAGAAAGAAAAAGAGTGTGTGTGTGTGTGTGTGTGTGTGTGTTTGGGGGGGTGTATCAAAAGGCTAATGCGAGGAGAGGGGGTGGGATGACCAGCAGCCACCCTCTCTATCTACTTCTGGTAGCAATATATGTAGTATAAAAACCCACAATGCCTTCAGATTGTATCTAAAAAAAGAATAGGAACCGTGGAAGACCAGTTAAACCTTGTCTTGTATCAGCTCTTGATAGTTTTGAGAGTTTCGATATTTAAACCAGGCTTCCCATTTATTCGAAAAACTGGAGATCCTATCCTGGGTGGTATAGATCAGCTCCTCCATCGCTGATATAGGATTGATGCGTGGAACCCATTTGTTCATTGAAAGGGTCGATGGACCTCCAATGGAACGGTAAGCATAGCCTAGCAGCATTATTCATATGCATAGCCATCAACTTATAGTATCTTTTCCGGGGTATTTTGGAAAGATGAAGGAGGTACTGTGCTGGTGAAAACTCCAGTGGGAGTGAGTAGATCGCAGTCGTTGCATCATGTACCCTATGCCAGTATGGCTGAATCAGTGGGCACATCCACCATATGTGCCCAAGTCCTGTCTGCATTTCCAGCACTGATCTGAGACTGTCGGGAAAAATTTATGAAGCAATTCCCGTGTCTTGTACCACCGCGTTTTTAATTTTATATCCATGGACAAAATTTTTAGGTTGCATCTCTGCATAAGGCCATTCAGCTGATAAGTAGGCCTTAGCCATACCTGCAAGAAAGTCTGGGTTACCCTTGATAGGAGTGATCGCGCAGTCTTTGGCTGAGAGTGTGTTGACTTTACAGGTCCTTTCAAAGGCATGAAGAGTTGCCCCAATAGGAAGTTGTGACTGTATGCTTGGTGTTATGTGCTTTTTAGAGAACCAGTGGATTGAGCAGAGCTCAGTTCCTGAGATCACTTGCTCCAGCAGTACCCATCCCTTGCATCGGGTATGTATCCTCCAATCCACTACCCCAGATGAACAGGCCAATAATATGGCTGCAGGTCAGGGAGGCCAACACCACCACCAGATTTTGGCAACACCAGCTGCACCCAATTAGCACCGTCTTGGTTCCCCATAGGGAAGCCCTACACATCCTCTTATATGCCACAAAGAAGGAAGGCGGCAAGCGGATCAGGATAGTCTGCAGTTTATACAGAATGCAGGGAAACACCATAAATTTTAAAATTGAGGCTCGTCCAAACCAGGAGACGGTTGGCACATCCCACCTATGGAGGTTCTGCTGTACGTTTTTCAGTTCTGACAAAACGTTTTTGTCATATAGGTCTGTTAGTGTACCAGGAAGTTGGATACCCAAATAGGTGATGGCATCTGTCTTCCAGCAGAAAGGGAAGGTAGCCTGACATAGGTGTATGAGCATAGTGGTAGAGAGATGTTCAGTGCAAAAGATTTTGAGTAATTAATTTTTAAGTTTGAAATAAGTTGAAACTATTCTAGAACTTGGTTAAGGACGTCAATGGGGATGAGAGGAAGAGCAGGATATCATCTGCAAAGGCGGCAATCTTGTATTCCCGATGGTGGACCTCAATGCCTTTTTATGTTTGAATTTGCATGGATGCAGCATAAGAGAGGTTCCAAAGTCAGGAGATATAGTAAGGGAGAAAGAGGTTCTGTCTGGTTCCATCAGGGATAGAGAAGGTGTCCGGTAAGTGGCCATTGACCCAAACTCTAGCTCTTGGATTGGCGTATAGTGACCCAATAAATGCCTGTATACAGTCCCTAGTCCTAGGGCCTCTAAAACTGCATCCATATGGTCCCAGGCCACGCGGTTTAAGGTCTTCTCTGCATTCATTGCCAGAAAAAATCCTTCTCATTAGGTAGAACTAAACCAATGATGTAGATTTAGAGCTTTAATGGTGTTGTCTCTGGCTTCTCTGCCAGGGACGAAGCCAACTTGGTCAAGACCCAACCAGGCAGGCACATGATAAAACAAATGGGTTGCAAGAATCTTGGAGAATTGTTTGACGCCCACGTTCAGAAACGAGATCTTTATTTTCTGTAGGGATCATCAAAATATATATGTCTCTAATAGGCTTCCTGAGGAACAAGGGGTATCTGATAGTGTGTTGAAGGCCTTAAGGAAACCTGGAGCCAAAAGATCTGCAAAGCTTTTGTAATATTGTGCCATGAAGCCAACCGGCCCTGAACTCTTACTAGGCTTTGTGGCCTTTAAGGCCTCCTCCCATTCCTCTGATGACAGCTGGGCTTCTAGAGTCTTCCAGTCACTAACCGATAGCGCGCGAGAGCTATACATGCTAAGAAAGTCTCTTATCAGATCTGATTGTGTATTTGCTGCTACCATTCGATTTCAGATCACATAGTTTGCTATAAAAGGAGTGGAACTGGCAAACAATCTCTTAATTCTTAGAATGAGTAACCCCAAACGTATCCACTACATGATGGACAGTAGAAGCGAGGGTGCGTTTTTGCGTGAACCTTGCTAAAAGTCTCCCTGGCTTATTACCCTGTTCATAGAACAATTTTTGTGATAACATCTTCTGCTTCTGAACATCTTTAAACAGTTCTTCTAGCAGAAGTGCCCATGTGTCAGCTAAGTCGGTTGCTGCCTTAATAGTGAACATTTGTGCTGCACTTCCAACTTAGAGATTTTGGCTGACAGGGCCCGGACAAAAGATTGGTGTTCCTTCTTTTTCCTGATGGCCAGCAGGTGGCCTCATACAACACACTTATGTGTCTCCCATTGTGTCATGGGGGACACATCTGGCGTGCCATTGTGGTGGAAGTAATTGCCAATTGTCTGTTAGATGGTGGCCAAATCACCAAGACCGGTAAGAAGGGAGGCATCCATTCTCCAGATCTTGGTAGACGTTTCCCTCTGAGGGAATCGTAGAGTCAGGGTAATCGGGTGATGGTCAGAAAGCACCATGGTTTATATCGTCACATCATAGAGGTAGCCAAGGTCTGTGAGCAGGTGTGCGTGCTAATTGCAATATTTCCTCTTTCTGGATGAAGTTTACAAGGCAACATACAGCAACTCTGGGTGGGTCAGTGTCTCTGCCCCTAGGTCTAAGTGCTCTGGGACACCTTGCATTTTGACAGGGGCATCTGGTGGCCTGCCTAGTACAGTATTTAGTATGGCCCATACAGCAGCTTGCAGATGGGAACCTTCCACTGACTCCGGTATCATTCTGATACGAAGATTACGTCTGCGGCCCCCATTGTCCATATCTTCCATATGCCTTTGCATGTCCATAAGGTGTTGGACTTGTACAGTTGTGGCTTGCTGGACTTGTTGGATGTCCGCTCTTTGTGTCATGGTGGCCGATTCCACGTGCTCCAGGCGAGAGGCGACTGCTCTGATATAAGTTTTTAAGTCTGAGATTGCAGCGGACCAGGTACTTTTAATGTCCATAGCTAAACACAGGAGAGGAGAGGGATGTGAGGCATTCATACCTGCATAAGAGGTAGCTGAGGAGTTTGTGGTGGCGGCATAGCTCGCCGCACTATGGTCCGTGGCTTAAGATGTGGCCTGCGAGTCAACGTGCTGTGTGTGGAACATCTCCGGTATGTTCTTTCCCAGCTGGGTAGATGAGTCCATCTGAGACCGTGTGGCAGACTGGCTTCATTTGGTCATCTTTGCACCTGAGGGCTGAGGTTTTCCCGCTGATGAGAGGCTAGTCTGAAGCTCCCCTTCTATGCTGCCATCTTGCTCTGGTGCTAGGCCACGCGCCCAGAGTGATTTTTACATCATGCAGGGTGACAAGGGAAGATACTGTCTCATTAGAGCAAATGGTGTCGGGGGCGGGGGGGGGGGGGTTGGGTGAGTCTTGAGGGGTGTACATGCCACTCAAGACTATTGTACACCATTTTACTTGGAGGCCTTGTCTTATATGAAGACTTCACCCACAGCTGACACCACAACTCCTTTTGTATAATATTCACCCACAGCTTGTTCACTCAGCTGAGAGAACATGAATCAGTACAGTTTAAATAGTATTTTCAGATAGAGCACCTAAATGACAGCCTACCTTATTCCCACCAGCAGTACTTATTTTCCTCCACAAGATGTCCTCAGTCTTCAGGCCACCATAACAGCATAACTTAATGCAGGAGACTGGGTACAATGCTGTTATTGCTGGGTGTCATGGACCCTCCCCCTGGGAGCACGTCATTATAACTAGACATGTGCGATTAGTTTTGTACAAATTTCCTTAAATTCGTACATTCGGGAGGATCCGAAATACGAATTGCCGTGCGTCCGAATTTTGTAGGAAATAAGAAATTTTGTTTACGAATTTTGGATCAGTCGTTGTCGTCTACTTATTATGCTTATTATGAGGGGCTCCCACCATCCCTGTGCTATGCTGGCTTCCTCCTGGGGCTGTACCCCTGCTATGTTTATTATGAGGGGCTTCAACCATCCCTGTTCTGTGCTGACATACTGAGCACAGCAGGGGTACAGCCCCAAGAGGAAGTCAGCACAGCACAGGGATGGTGGGAGTCCCTCATAATGAGCACATGGCTTTCATGCACAGCTGCTCTGGTTTTTGCCTGCTCCAGCTTTGATCCCCCGCACTGTACGGGGTCACCGGGGATGTGCGGGGTCACTGGAAATTGTTTGGTGTTACTACGCATGTGCTCTGCGCACATCCTCGGTGACCCCAAACAGTGTGGAGGATCTATCGAAACTGGAGCAGGCAAAAACTGGACCAGCGGTGCATGGCAGACCATCTGCTTCTCTCTTTCATTTTCAAATCTTAACGTAACGAACTGAAGAGAAGCCAATTGGTTGCCATGGGCAACTGCTCCAGATTCTGTTCGCTCCAATTTTGATCAATTTCCGTAAATGTCTTTTTATCTGTTCTAGCAGTCATATCTGTAAATTAGAAGAATGGTGGGGGCACATCAGGACACATTGGAGCACATCAGGGCACATTGGAGCACATCAGGGCACATTGGGGCACATCAGGGCATATTGGAGCACATTGGGGCACATCAGGGCACATTGGGGCACATTGGGGCACATTGGAGCACATCAGGGCATATCAGGGCATATTGGAACACATTGGGACACATTGGGGGACATCAGGGCACATTGGGGCACATCAGGGCACATTGGGGCACATCAGGGCATATTGGAGTACATTGAGACACATTGGGGAACATCAGGGCACATTGGGGAACATCATGGCACAGCGTTTACCAGCCAGCATGCAGAGTAGCGCAGGAAGCGTGTGTAATAAGTCCTCTCTCCCTGGTGACCCCTCCTCTCTTCTTGCCCATCCCAGATGATGTCACAAGCAAATAGTGCTCTGACAACATGAGGCGAGGGGAGGGATTGTGTGGAGGGACAGGGAACAACTAAGACCAAATGGCCATCTCTGCTGCAGACAGTCAGTTCAAGGAATGTTCAGAGTGAGGGAGGGGTACCCCGGCTTTGGCAAATTGATTTTCAAAAATGCTAACTGCTCCATTAACTGGGGGGACAACTGGGATCTTTGGGGTGACAGGATGTTTCCCGTCACAGAAAACACCTGCTCACTCTGGACACTTGTTGGAGGGCAGGACAGTAGCTCCTTGGCAATATCTGCGAGGGCAGGCCACTCCTCGCTTGTCTCCTCCCAAAAAAAATTTGATCTGTAGTGGGGTGCACTGGCGGAGCTGACAAATAGGATATGACAACCTCCTTTGCTGATATGGGTTTCTTGGGGCGCACTATGCTGAAGATTCCCATTAGGGTGTCAAGTGCCTCAGCCAAGACAGAAGATGCTCCACTGGCAGGAGCGCTTCTCACTTCACTAGATGATGCATGGGAGAGGGGGTGTTCAATATCTTCTTCCTCCTCTCCCAGCCTTCCCCTCTGACACACCCTGTTGATTAGTCTGTCCCGCCATGTTGTCAGAGCACTACACTGCACAGCCATTTTGCTCTTGATGCGAAGGTCACACATGGCAGCCAGCATCAGTTCTGGGCAGCACAGTGGTGTAGTGGTTAGCACTCTCACCTAGCAGTAAGAAGGGTCGCTGGTTCAAATCCCAACCACGACTCCTGCCTGGAGTTTGCATGTTCTCCCTGTGCCTGCGTGGGTTTCCTCTGGGTACTCCGGTTTCCTCCCACACTCCAAAGACATGCAGGTAGGTTAATTGGCTTCTGTCCAAAATTGGCCCTAGTATATGAATGGGGACCTTGGATTGTGGGCTCCTTGAGGGTAGGGACTGATGTGAGTGTGCAATGTACAGGGATAGGGACAATTGTAGACACTCACTCAGGTTGAACTGGATGGACTGGTGTCTTTATTCAACCTAACTAACTATGAAACTAATGCGTGTGCCTGCCCAACTCCATTAGAAATGTAGAGTACATGACCAATGCTGGCATTCTCGTGGCTTAGGTGTTCTGTGACAGAGAGGAAAGGTTTGAGGACTGCCACAATCTGCCCAATTATGGTCCAGACCTCCCTGCCTAAAGGTCTCTCTATGCCAATGTTATGATCACTGGCCATGGCATGGAGAGCCTTCTATTGCTCAAGAATGCGTATCAGCATTGCTAGGGTTGAATTCCACCTAGTCCCCACATCCTGTTTTAGGCAGTGTTCTGGAAGGCCTGCCTTCCTCTGTTCCATCCTGAGGAGGTGGCTGTCCTTCACACTCCGATGGACAAGAGTTCACCACTTTGGACAGCCTTCCATCGCCGCCAGAAATGGCCTCCACCAACTGAAAACTGTCAGTTACCACCTGGTGGCGAAGGTGGGCTGAGCAGCGCACACCCACAAAGCTGCCATCCCTTACAGCCTTGACCATGTTGCTGCCTCCATCAGTGACAACATAGCCAATCCGGTAGTTGCTGTCTGCCTGTCCAAACCATTGCATTATATTTTCTGCAGGGCTTGCAGGATATTTTGCGCTGTGTGCTTTTCATCAAGCACCTCAGCATGCAGGAGGAAGGAACAGTGCCCATGTTTGTCAACTGCTGATGAGGATCCAGATGTTTGAACTACATCATGGGACAACTTGGCCTGCCACCAATGTGCCGTCAGGGACAGGAAGGTGTGCTGGGCACTACACGAACTCCACAGGTCAGTGGTCAGGTGCACTGCCTGTCCACCTGCCCTTCCAATCTCCTCCTTGAGCACCCTAACACAAGACCTTTGTAAGCCTGGCACCACAAAAGAGCCATCTGAAGGTCTTACGTGATGGCACATGGTACTGTGGTGCAACAGCCTGTGGTGCAACAGCCTGCATCAATTGCTTGAAGGGCTCACCTTCCACCATGTTGAAAGGTGCTCCTCCATCTGCAATGAGCTGGCCAATCAGGCATGTTATTTTACATACCTGCGCCCAAGACATACCCTTACTCTGAAAGCCACCAAAATCTTTCAGGGTGGCCTGGCTGGTATAGATTGAATGCGGGATGGTAACAGCATTCTTTTTTGCCTTATACTGGCTGGTGGTGCTGGCACTCATGGTGGCTGTGGCGATGCCACTATTGTTCCCCTTTTGGTGTTTGGAGGAGTGGCCATTATACTTTTCTCCCTTAACAGCACTGCATGGTGGTGCACACACATGTGCTGGTTCATGCCACTATTACTGAGATGCCCTATGTCTCGGCCCCGGCTGACCTCCCTGCCACAGTAAAGTGGCCGACACCAATTCTTTTAAAATGCTGCCAAATGCTGGAACGGCAGCCACCACCAATGACACTGCCCGATGGAATCCCTTCCACTGCAGTGGTCACACTCTCTTTCTGAGGTTCGGCAGGAGCAGGAGGAAGAGACCTGAACATCCCAGGTATTTTGGGTTCTGTGATGGATTGAGGTCTAATGGTTGCATTGGCCCATTCTGATGCTGGAGGCTTAGAAAGCACTTGGGCAGGGGTCTTTTCAGGAGAGAAAAGTAGTGGGGACTGAGGGGAGATACTTTATGGGCTGTCGGTGGTGCCAACATGGGTAGAGGGCTGGAAATTACATTTGTCTACAACAATGTCAGGAAAGCCTGCTTCCACCTCTTCCACGTTGCCAAGGGAACAGTGATCATTAGAAGCAGTAAACTCTGTCTCCTTGCTGATCACTGCCAAGCTCCCTGTAGTGCTGATGATGATGGCACTGGCAGCAATGGTGGCCTCCTGACATGTTTCCTGCTGCATGGCCAGGATCTCCAGCTTTGACTGCACAAATGTATGTGCACTGGGAACCCCTTTGGCCTGCCCTCTTCCATAAAAGGTACCAATGGCAGCATGCTACCAGCAGCAGTGGCAGAGGTGGTAGCTCCACTTTTGCTATGAACTGTGCTGCTGGTTCTAGGAAGTAAATCCTGGAACAGCTGGCGATGTGCAAATATCTGCTGTTTGCCAGGCTCTTTACCACCAGCAGTCTTCACTCCCATTCGCCTCAGCTTTATGGGAGGTGAGCTGAGCTCAGAGGGTGCATAGACAGAACGTCCCACCTGCTGCTCATGTACACGGCTCATAGCTCTCCCTCTCTCAGCAGCACTCTTACTGCTTTTTTGGCCTTGTTTGCTGCTCATTTTTCCTTTAAAATTTAGAAAAATGTAGACAAAAAAATATGATTTTGATTGCAGCAAACTAACACCATGTACAAAAAAAATATTATACCAACAGAAAATAACAAAATATTAACTAAATATTAAATACATTGAAAAAAAAAATTATCTCTCATAACCAACCAAAAAACAAATAAACCAACTAAACTAAACACTAACAGATGATACACTTGCAAACTACAACAGATATAAACTAAAATTAACAATGAAAAACTAAGGATTGCAAAGATATTCGCTCAGATGCACAGACAAATAATCGTGTGATCTGCTCCACTACACTAACTAACCCACAAAGTTAAGTCACATGATCGGGCCTGCCCTGTAGGCCTCAGCAGCAGAAGAAAACCTCTGATTGGTCAACCAACAGTCACATGTTGTTTCCATAGTAACGAAATTTGGACCGAAAAGTGAACGCATCTAACGAAAATTCGTATTTCGGATCGGAAATTCTTCAACGGAATTTTGTATTTTGGATAAAAACCAAACTTCCATCAGCATCGACTGTCATATTGAGGTATATATATTTTTGCCTTTAAATTCATCGTAAAGAATGTTTGTAATTGTTACGACAAATTAACGAACCTAACGACAATTTGTATTTCGTACGAATCGAAATTGAATTTGGGACACGAATTACGAAGTACGAATTAATTTTAATACGAACCGTAACGGAATGAAACAAAACTAATTTATTGACGGCGAGCATGTCTAATTATAACTCCCTTCTTTTATATTATGTTGATGCTGACTTCATCATGTCAGTAGGCGGAATTGATTACATCACCACAGGGTTGTACTGTGGATGTATAAAATAGTAGCAAGTTGCCACATTCCAATATTTCGAACAAATTAGAGTGAGCGAGCCATGAACTTTTTAGGCATGATGCAAAACAAAAAAAGACTGACAATTTAAAAATATATATATATATGTTTTACTTTCTGCTATAAAACATTCTCAATAAAAAGAAAATCTAATTTCTTTATCAATTTAGGCCAATATGTATCCTGCTACATATTTTTGGTAAAAAAATCCCAATAAGCGTATATTGATTGGTTTGCGCAAAAGTTACAGCATCTACAAACTATGGGATAGATTTATAGAATTTTTATTTTTTATAATGCTTTTTACTAGCAATGGCGGCGAGCAATGATTTTTAGCAGGACTGCAACATTGTGGCGGACAAATCTGACATTCAGTGACACCAGGGGACCAGTGACACAAGTACAATGATTAGTGCTAAAAAAAGAAATGCGGGGGCGTGGCCTGGACGGAGACCGTGATGGACGCTTCAACTGGTGAGCTCCTGCGTTCCGGGGATACTTTACCTGCCCATACGGGAGCCTACCTCCTTTCCCTGCTATGCACAGGTCTACCAGGAGCTCGTCCACCTCCCGCACCCCTAAGGAGTCCAAGACCGCACAGGGGAGGCACATCCCGGATATTTTCCGGTCGCAGCGATACCAGGCCCACGAGCCTTCGCAGGCCCAATCCCCGGCCTCGCCTGATGGACCCTCGCCTGCCCACATGCCTGGGACATCCGTACCTGGCTCTGGGGGAGCCCAGCCTCCGAGCCTCCTTGACCTGGAAAAAGTCGCTCAGGACATTAAATGCACGGTGACTGCAGCAATCGCGGACCTTAAGGCGGACCTGTTGGCAGTTGCCCACCGCATGGACAGTGTGGAGCAGACCACCCAGACCCAGGCAGCGGCCATTCGCCAAGTGCAATCCGCATATGATTCCCAGCTTTCTCAGGTCTTCGAGCTGCATAGACACGTCGAGGACCTGGACAACCGCGGACGGCGGCACAACATACGGGTCCAGGGTGTCCCCGAAACCATCGAGCCGGACGCCATTCAACCGACCCTGTGCGCCATATTCAATGACCTCATGGAGCGCCCTGCGGACTCCCCCATTGACATGGAAAGGGCTCATCGCGCCCTCCGCCCCCCTCCCAGGGACTCCGAGCCACCCAGGGACATCATCTGTGCTATTGTCAACTTTCCTTTGAAGGAAGAAATTCTTCGAAAGGCGCGCATGAAGGGCCGTATTATGTGTAATGGGGCAGACGTGAAACTCTTTCAGGATCTCTCACAGATCACTCTCCAGAACAGGAAGGCGCTCCGTCCGCTACTAGAGGCCCTACGCTCCAGGAATATCCAATACCGCTGGAGGTTCCCTTTTGGCCTATCTGCTTCCGCCAGAGGGCGCTCTGCCCTTCTCCGCACCCCAGAGGACCTTCCAGCCTTTTGCGACCAACTTGACCTGCCACTTATCGAGCCCCCGGACTGGTATACGACCTTCTTTCCGACGGAACTCTGGCGTCCTGTGTCTCTTAATCCATCACCGAAAGCCGCACGTCAACGTTCTCGACATCGTCATCCTGATCCGAGGTCTCCTAACGATCGTCCGTTGCGCCGTGAATTGCGCCAACGAAGCCCCTCACCCCCGTTAGCACGAGGCGGGGCCCCGGAGGACTGAGCGGAGCTGTTGCTGTTGGAGTCCCGCTCTGAGTGAGTACCCTGCCCCGCTTCCCCCCTGCCCCCCCCGAGACTTCTTTGCCCACCTTGCCTCCTTTCCTTCCCCATGCTACCTCAACCGCTTACCTTTTGCAACCATCCACCACGCTCTGTTGTGATCTTCACGGCCCTCATGTGTTTCCTCGGCCGCCCCTCACCTCACTGTTTCGGCACCCCTCACCCCCGGAGTGAGGGTCTCTCACTCTGATAAGACTCCCTCTAGCCCTGCTATCGTCTGGACACGGACTCTCCCAGCCTGGAATTCACCGATTTTCCTTTGTGGAATACCCTCGTACTCCGGGAGGACACCTATGTTTGTGAGATTTTTTTTTTTTTTCTTTTTTTTTTTTAATCCACTGCTGCCCCGCACCCGTCTCCTCAATTTATCTACCGTATTTGCTTCTAACCCCCGGTGACTGTTACCCTCCCTGTTCCGAATTCCCCACCTGAAGACCCCTTTATCATTTGGATGGGTGAGAGGTCGACACGGACTTATGCTTGCAATGTTCGCTCTTCTTTTATCTGTCACTATTTGTCATTGTCTAGATGTGTGGGGGGAAGAGGGGAGGGAAAGAGAAGATTTTGGGTTTCTTTTTTCTCCTTTTATTTCTTTCTCTCTTTTTGTGCTGTTAACCTGCCCCCCCGAGGCTGTTCTCTTTTTTGTATTTGCTGCCCTTCCCCCCCTTTCCATTCCCCTCCCTCCCCCTCCCGTCCTCCTTCCCTCCCGTCCTCCTTCCCTCCCCTCCCTCCCACCTCTCCCCCCCCCCCTCCCTCCCAATTTCCCCCCCTCCAACCTTCTCCTCCCCCAACCCTAACCCCCCTCCCACCTTCCCCCCATCCTCTCCCCTCCCCTCTCCCCTCCCCCCCTCCCCCCCCTAATCCCCCTCCCAAGAGGGGAGGGTACTCGACCGAGAGTTCTCTCAGGCCTTCCAGTCTTCGGCCAACTTACTGATGTTGATACTGTTTCTTCTTTATATGTTAAGTTGCTATGTTATTTGTGCACTTTTGCTCCATTATGCAGGATCTGCGACCCGTGGCTTGTCCTTTTACCTCCAGTCGCGGCTCTATAATGTCTCATTGTTTACTGCCTAGCTGTCATGACCTAACAATATGCCTTTCTTCCTTTTTCTCCAGATCCCCTTTATTATTGGTAGGCTCCCCTATACGCCTGGCTCCTCCCCCCCCAAAAAGGGGGCGGAGTCCCTCATATACTCACCTAGATCCCCTGGTTCGCAGACGTCATGTATCTCTCGTCTATCCCACTGTTCCCACACAGCAGTCTCTCTGAGACTAGGCTGACACACCAGACTTCTCCACCCATCCCTCTAGGTAGACAGCTGGCCTAGTACTACCTCTGGTCTTTTTTTTGTCCCCCGATCCCCTGCCCTTCCCTTACCCACCCTTCCCTACTTCCTTGTCTTTTTCCTTCTCTGCTGCCCCGCCCCTTTCCCCTTTCTCTTCTTCCCTTGCCCCCGGGGTTGTGGCCCCCTGCCTCACATCCCCATCTATAGGCTTTTACACCAGTGTTCCCGGTACAAACTTTTTCCGCCTGCCCAATCCCTTATGATGCAGCCTACATCCTCGACTAGCGCTCCCCTGCAACTGAAGTGTGTCTCCCTTAACGTGAAGGGACTCAACCTGCCAGAAAAAAGATCTCAAGTACTATCTTCATTGACCAAGTTCAAAGCACACTTTATTTTCCTGCAGGAGACGCACTTTCGTTCTGACGCTATCCCTAAACTCTCGAACCATATCTATAAGACGGCCTTCCATGCCACCAATCCTGCAGCAAAAACGAAGGGTGTGTCCGTCCTTGTCTCCAGGCACACTAACTTTCATCTTACCGACTCCCTGATAGACCCGGAGGGCAGGTATGTCTTTCTTAAGGGCACTTACGCTTCTACACCGATTACGTTGGCCAACATTTATTGCCCTAACGAACATCAGGTAACCTTTTTCCGCACGACCTGCGCCCTTTTGTCCTCCTTCCAGAGCGGACTGCTTCTTCTAGCCGGGGACTTCAATGTCCCTCTGAATCCTCTACTTGATACGTCCACTGGGACGTCCTCGCTGACTTACAAAGCCCTTCGCCAGATTAA
This sequence comes from Lithobates pipiens, assembly GCF_037356315.1. Taxonomy (NCBI): domain Eukaryota; kingdom Metazoa; phylum Chordata; class Amphibia; order Anura; family Ranidae; genus Lithobates; species Lithobates pipiens. Next base: position 12,637,651 of record NW_027507755.1, read on the forward strand.
ATCACAGCTCCAAGCTCTATCACTTCACGACGCCTGGCGTACTCTCCACCCCTCCTCCAAGGACTATACCTTCTACTCGGCCCCCCACCAAAAATATTCCAGAATAGATTTTTTCTTCTTGTCCCAGAGAGACCTCCCTCTCCTTCAGCACTCATCCATTGAGCCCTTGTTCCTCTCTGACCATCACCCTATCACCATCACACTTTCCTTCCCCGATTCCTGTCCCAAAACTAAAATTTGGCGCTTTAACCCATCTTTGCTCAAAGACTCCCTCGCCCTAGAGCGTATTCGCTCGAGTATCCGACTGTTCTTCCAGGAGAACTCGGGGTCCGTTGCTTCCCCGGTTTCTCTCTGGGAGGCCCACAAGTGCGTGATTAGGGGGGAGCTCATGGCTCTATCCTCCCAAGCCAAAAAACTACACCAGGAGCGCGTGTCTTCCCTTCTGACAAGGCTGAAGACGTTAGAAACGTCTCACAAACTATCTCAGGCCCAGGCTACCCTCCAAGAGCTGATACACACCCGTACTTTGCTCACAGATGAGCTGGGCAAACGTACTAAAAGGCGCTATGTCCTAGGCCAAAGGGTCTTCTACGAACACGGCAACAAGTGTGGCCGCCTCCTGGCTCGTTCGGTTCAATCAGCTAAATTATCTCCCACTGTTCATAACCTGCGCCATCCCTCTGGATCCTTACTTACCAAAAACGAAGATATTGCGAAGGAATTCGAAAAATTTTATACCAAACTTTACAACCTCCAGCCTCCTCCCCATTCCCAGACCGCACGAGCAGCCCGGGATGCTCTCATCGCGGATTTTCTTTCATCATACAGCCCCAGGCCCATCTCTCCCCTGTGTGCTCAATCCCTGGAGGCACGGTTCTCCCCCCTTGAACTAGATACCACGCTGAAGCAGATGAAGGTCGGCAAAAGCCCGGGACCGGATGGTTTTTCCCTCCAATACTACAAATCCTTCCTGGACACCCTCTCCCCTCACCTCCTACTCACTTTCAATGCCCTCGCAGACCCCCAGGTGCGATCAGTCCAGATGCTAAAGGCCCACATAGCCGTAATACCCAAGGAGGGCAAGGATTCCCTCCTGGCAGCAAACTATAGGCTAATTTCACTGTTGAATGTCGATATTAAAATGCCAAAATCTTAGCCAACAGATTGCTTCCCTTGATCCCTAGTCTAATTTCCAATGACCAGGTGGGCTTTGTCCCGGGCAGGGAGGCCCGGGACAACACCATCCGCGCCTTGAACCTTCACCATTGGCTCACTTCTTCCAAAACTCCTGGCTTTCTTCTCTCCCTAGACGCCGAGAAGGCGTTCGATAGAGTGGCCTGGGACTACATGCACGCAGTCTTAGCTGCGGTGGGCCTAGGTGACCGCATGCTAACCTCTATAATGGCCTTGTATGCTGGCCCTACTGCGGCGGTGAGAGTCAACGGCCATCTATCGGACGCCTTCCCTCGTCAGGGTTGCCCCCTCTCCCCACTGATATACATCCTCACTCTGGAGCCCCTCTTGAATAAACTTAGAACGAACCCGGACATCAGGGGGATCTTGATGAAGGAGAGGGAGCTCAAGGTTTCGGCCTTTGCAGATGACATCTTGCTCTCTCTGACCGCGCCGTGCATTTCTCTCCCATCACTACTTCAAGACTTGGGGGTTTTTGGTAAGATTTCCAACCTTAAGATCAACTACTCCAAGTCCCAAGCCCTAAATGTCACCCTGCCCCCCCAGGAAGTGTCCCACTGCCAGGCAGCGTTTCCCTTTCATTGGGAACGCACCGATATCTCGTACCTGGGCATCAAAATCCCTCACCACCTCTCTGACCTTTATTCCCTTAACTTCCACGCGGCTCTGGCCCACACCCAAACCTATCTTAAAGACTGGAACCACCTTAACGTGTCTTGGTTCGGACGAGCGGCCTTACTTAAAATGATCGTCTTGCCTCGCTTCTTATATCTGATCCAGACCATCCCTATGGCCTTGCCCTGCAGTTTCTTTTCCTCCTATCGGAAGGTCTGCTCGTCCTTTTTGTGGAGAGACTCCCCCCCGAGGATCAAGTATTCCAGACTCACGCTGCCCAAATCTAAAGGGGGGATTGCCCTCCCGGACCTATACAAATACTACGTCGCCTGCCACTTTACTAGGATAGCGGACTGGAATATCCACTCTCTGGACAAATTGTGGGTGTCTCTAGAAAACGCCTTCTCTCCTGTCCCCATTCATCTCCTCCCCTGGTTACTCCCGAAACAATGGCCCCATTCTCTTGCCGCGCACCCATTTATCCACACTTCCTTGATGCTATGCAGAAAGATTTCCGCCCCCGTTCCTATTGCGCCGTCCCCAGGCCCCTTAACCACACTGCGATCCAATCCTGACTTTCCTCCTGGAAATTCACCCACCTTTCTTCGACAGGACTGGCCCTTTGAGGATGTCCTGGCCCTCCACTTTTTCCCGGGGGGTAAAATCGCCTCCTTAGACACTCTTCGTAGCCTCCCGAACGCTTCTTCCTTCTCGTTTTGGACGTACCGTCAGGTTCGCCATTTCCTCTCTACCCGGGCCCCCTTGGAGGACTGGATAAGACCACTCACCCCGTTTGAAGACTTATGCAACCGTAAGACGCCCCAAAAACACCTCGTCTCCCTCCTATATGTCCTCATCTCGGACCCGGGTGTCCTGACCCTTTCCCCTTCGCAATCCTCCTGGCACAGGGATCTGCTGACTCCTCTAACACCGACGGAATGGACTAGAGTCCATGAATACGCTCACGGCGGTTCGCTGAATGTTGCCATCCAGGAGAACGGTTACAAAATTCTAACCAGATGGTATAGAACCCCTTCCCGCCTTCATAAATTCTCCCCTACTACTCCGAATGTCTGTTGGAGATGCAACGCTGATGTTGGGACAATGCTCCATATTTGGTGGGCGTGTCCGAACATCCAACCCTTCTGGAGGGAAGTTCACAGGCTCATTCTAGCCGTTACCACTTTCGATCTTGATTACACTCCGGCACAATTTCTCCTCCATCACACCTCCCTCTCTCGGAGAGCCTATTTTAAATCCCTGGCCATGCATATGGTTAACGCTGCAAGGTTGTGTGTTCCCAGGCATTGGCGGACCGCCCGTGCCCCTTCTTTGGCCGAATGGTTCGCGACCATTTCCAGGATTGCTGGCATGGAAGAGTTGATCCACATCTCCCAAGAGAGATTCGAGAAATACTCCTGTACGTGGGCCTGCTGGTCTCACTTCACTACTACTCCTGAGTTTAAACAACACGTTCCTCCTGATTGAAGGCTGACCCTCACTTGGATCCCTGCCACTTGTCCACTATTCCCCCTGGGCCCCTGGGGCAGGGGGCCACGTCCCCTCCTTCTCTCCTTTTCTTCTCCCTCGCCCCCCCTCCTTTCCCCCCTCTTTCCCTCTCCTCTTTTTGCTTTCCCTCTCCCCTCTCTCCCCCCTTCTTTCTCCCTCCCATCCTTGCCCCCTCCCCCCCCTCTCCTTACCCCATTACCCCTCCCCTGTTGGCACGTCTACTGCCCGGTTTCTGACGCCTAGTTTTGCCCTAGCCTTATGCCCGGTTGTCTACTCTGGGGTATCTCGGGCGGGCGCGGGTAGCCACCCGAGTCGTTCCCCTCCCGCAGCTGTGAAGCCATCATAGTTAGACTTAACGTAGTGCCGATATAGTGATTGGAACAGTCTTTAAGCCTATTCTTTTGCCTGGTACCTTTAGGAGAATCCTGTTGGCTCCTCCTCTACCGTGTTTATTTCTTTTGTACGGCTAACCTCATGCTGTGTACCTGTTCATTTGTGATGACCTGTTCCTGTTAATTTTGTATTCTTCAATAAAATCTTTATGGAAAAAAAAAAAAGAAATGCACTGACACTGTATAAATGATACTGGCAGGGACGGGGTTAACACCAGGGGCGATCTAACTGTGTTCCCTGGGAGTGTTTTCTTACTGTGTGGGGGATGGGTGCCCTCGAGGAAGAGAGACATTTGTGTTCCTGACTAGCAGGAATCACAGTTGTCTCTCTTCCTGTCTGACAGAATGGCGGTCTGCCTTGTTTACATGCACATAGGCATACCGCCTTTCTGTCTCTCCAGTGATCGATAATGTGTGGCCGGCAGCCATCACGCTCGCCAGACCCACTGATTGGTTCCCGCTGTGTCCAATCACAGTAAGAGCGCGCCACTGGTGGCACGCGCGTGCCCCAGAGCTGTCCACGTGAATCACGTACAGGTATGTGATTTTGCGCTTAAGGGCCACCCTGCCACAGTAAATGTACGTGGGGTGGTCCTTAAGTGGTTAAAGGCTGTTCTACAAGGAATTTTCACTTACCTTAGTGAATATGGTAACAATTTACTTTGCAAAAAATATATCCTAGAACCCTAAAAATGGCCCTGAACCTCCCCCTTTCACCCTCCCTTTCATTTTTTTGGAATGAGTAGTGCACTTTAGTCACATGCATGTGTACTACTCTATGCATCCAACAAATCCCATAGTCCATATCCATATCAGGAGCGAGCAAGAGGCTATGTTTTGACATACAGTGGAACCACAGAGAACAAAAGTAGCCATCCTCTAACAAGAAGTCAGGTCACAGAAGCAAAAAAAAGAAAAGAAGAAATTTGGAGATTTAGAGGAGGTTGAGAGAGCGATAGAAGAGATTTTCTGAGTTAAAGTGGAAGTTCAGGCAAAACTTAACTAACGCTAAACCTGCTCTCTGACACATTCTAAACCTAATCTATTTTTTTAACGTCTATTTATGGTTGGTGAGAATGCTGCTCCGGTACTTGCTTAAGCTACTCACTGTGACCCCTGGTAATAAGGTGGTTGGTCCCTTAGTGGTGACAGTTTCCCCTCTACCTCTTACCGTGACAGGTTCTCCGGGCCGGCAGAACAGTCAATTCTGGTTGGACTGCAAGTCGAAATCCCAACCCTATGCTGCTCTCTTGCTTCTGGATAGGTCCTCAGACAGCCTAGCAGCCAGATGTACCTGGGATAGGCCCAAACTCTGGCTTAGCAGCCTGGGCAGCCAACACACGTACACCCAGACAGCCGTCCAGGTAGCACAGAGCACTGATCACCTGACTCCACCCAAATATATAGGTTCTCACAGCAGGCTAAGGAGCCAAGAAAACCCCTGCCCATTGGCTGAGACACCTCATATACTCATAATCTGTCCTTGCGTCACCCTTATCTTATCTAATGCTACCAGGTACCCGGCCACCCAGCGACAGAAGAAAGAAGTGCAGCAATTCCAGACTTAGGGTGAGATCAATTCATACCTAACAATTGGCCAAGGTAATACCTGGAATGTAAATTTACCCACAGCCCTGTCTAACCATCTGCCTATTCGGCAGCCGATCTGGTCCAGTCCCAGCATCAGCTGTCAGTAGCAGGCTTCAGCGTGGAGGTGGGTGCAGGAGAGGCAGCCAACAACAGAAGTACCATAGTAACTCTATGGGTGACGTCACTTCCCAGATATTTCACAGCCATTGTTGGTCCTCTCCTGCACATAACTTCCGCCGCTGGATACCGGACCGGATCGGCTGCAGAATAGGTAAGTATAGTGTTTTTTGCTTTACAGGGTTAGATTAGGTTTAGAATGTGGCAGAAAGCAGGTTTAGAGTTAGTTCATTTTTGCCTGGACTTACAGTACACTTTAAGAATACATACTTGAATATATATATATATATATATATATATATATATATATATATATATATATATATATATATATATATATATATATATTTATATATATCTATATAGATATATATAGATATATATAGATATATATTGTAATGCAGAGTTTACTGTCATTTTAATTCAGTGCTTGCAATGCATATTTTAGCAGTTGCTTTTATGATTATATACAGTAGACCTGTTCATAGATTAAAGTAAATGCAGAGAACAGTTTGCTGCAGCTTGCCAACTATTCTGGGTGCTCATTTGGCTTTAAATATTTCATGGCATAATCCGCCCCTCCTAGGTGCTTTAACTTTAAACAGAATTATCTGGGGAGTTCTACCATGGATGGCATACTTTGTTTCATTCCATTGATTTATTAATTTTCTCAGAATGATTTATTCACCACAGGATCCTATATAAGCCGCCGTGATTGCATCATGAAGTGCTCAGCGCAAGACCCGGGCCCTGCGTGGTTAAAAGGGAATAATTAGCTTTATGTCTTAAAACCTGACTGCATCTCAGCAGTTGGCATCTGTTGAAGCTGGCAAAAATAATTCCCAGAGCCTGGCAGTTTCCTGCTGAATCAGCGTGGATAAAAGTGTGATTTAAATCTCCCGGAGTGCATTGCAAAGGGAGGGCGAGAAAACATCTCACCGGTACCATACGCTCTTCCAAAGCCTTTTCATGTTTGCGCCCCTACATTAAATTAAATTGTCGTTTTATAGTACATAAAGAGCTTAAAATTATTGGGATACAGTAAAACCTCCCTGATGATGATAGCATGTTAAAAAGAAGAGTTAAAGCCAATCACTACAGTTCTAAATACAGTGCCTTGCAAAAGTATTCACCCCCCTTGGCTTTTTACCTATTTTGTTACATTACAGCCTTTAGTTCAATGCTTTTTTAATCTGAATCATATGTGATGGATCAGAACACAATAGTCTAAGTTGGCGAAGTAAAATTAAATATATACATCCTCTGGGACTGTGACATCATAATGGGCGGGGACATCATCCGGCAATGTCCCTATATAAGTCGCCGCACGCCGCATGTCCTGTCATAGTGACCGGAGACAGTGACGAGGCAACATCTCCAGAAGAGAAGAAGAGAAGAACAGAAGACGGTGACAGCGGGGACAGAAGACCGAGCCACCGCTTGCAAAAGAGCTAGAAGAAGGCGCGGTGGCCCGGAAATAAGAACCGAAGAGGGGGACAAGACCCCCGAAGAGGGGGACAAGACTTTCGCACCTTCCTGCCCAGGCCAATTTTCAGCTTTCAGTGCTGTCACTATTTAACTATACTATGACAATTGCATGGTCATGCTACACTGTACCCAAACTAAATTTTTATAATTTTGTTCCCACAAATAGAGCTTTCTTTTGGTGGTATTTGATCACCTCGGCGTTTTTTTTTTTTGCTAAACAAATAAAAAAAGTTTTTCATTGCTTTTGTTATAAAATTTTGTAAATAAGTACGTTTTCTCCTTCACTGATAAGCTGCAAGGATGGGCACTGATAAGGTGGCAACGATGAGATAGCACTAATGAGATGGCACTGATGAGTACTAACGATGGGCACTGATAGGTGGCACTGATGGGCACTGAAACGCAGCACTGATAGGTGGCACTGATATTTGTCCCTGATGGGCATTGATAGGCGGCACTAATGGACACTCATAGGTGGCACTGGTGGGCACTGATTGGCGACAAAGATGGGCCCTGAAAGGCTTCACTAATGAGCACTGATAGGCGGCACTGATAGGCACTGGGCAATGAAAGGCAGCAGTGATGGACATTGATGGGCACTATTAGCTGGCACTGATAGATTTCACTGATAGGGATCACTGGTGGCACTGGCACTGGCAGGCATTTTTCATTGGCACTGATTGGCAGCTGCCTGGGCACTGATTGGCATTCCCCTGGTGGCCTAGGATGGCATACTTGGTGGTCCAGGCAGCATCCTGGTGGTCCTGGATGGGCATCCGAGGGGGGCTGCGCTGATAAACAATCAGCACAGACTCTCCCTGTCAGGAGAGCAGCCGATCGGCTCTCCTCTACTCACGTCTGTCAGACGTGAGTGAGGAAAAGCAAATCAATGGCTCTTCCTGTTTACATCATGATCAGCCATGATTGGACACGGCTGATCACGTAGTAAAGAGTCTCTATCAGAGACTCTTCACCTAGATCAGAGTTGCGGTGTGTCAGACTGGCACACTAAAAACAACGATCGCCGCGATGTGCGCCACCAGGGGCACACAGCGGCTTGATGAAGGGGTAGGGTTTTCTGGTGCATAAAACAAAGGGGAGCACGGAAAAGTCACCTAATCTCTCTGCACAGAAATTGAGATAAAGTGTCATCACCTGGATTCTGCACAAGTCACGTTGAGAGTTTTAGAATTATGGACATTTATTTCGGATAGTTTTTTTTATCACAGATTTGGACTTATATATTGGTTTAGTTTTTTTACATTGATTTTGGTTTATGTATTTTTTTTATGTCACTTGATTTATTAAGGATTTTTTTCAGGTATCATATCCTGGATACAACAGACACAAGTTCATCCTTTTTTCAGTTTGCTTTTACTTTTAGTTATGATATAAGGAGATTTGTGATATTCACGCATTTTTTATATAAATAAAATTATTTGTTTATGACGCCACAGTTATAATTATGCACGATTTTCAAATATTTGTTGTAAGCAGCGCCAAATTCCTTTCCTTTTATAAAATATAGTACTTTACTTACCTAGGGACACTTTGTCAGTGCTATATTAATATCTGGAATTAATAAATTATTTATTAATGATTCATTCATTAATAAATACATTTTGGGTTCTCCATAGAACAGGAAGAGAGGGGAAATCTTTTAACGGGGACATTTGTTCTGGTGACAACCAGGGATTCCCACACGTTGATGACAAGCGAAGAGAAATCTCCCCAATGGGACACAAAGAGCAAAAAAATAAAAAAAATACTATCAGTGATTAACACCCTCCCTTTATAACAGGTCCCCTTACAATGAAGCAGATAGTAAGTTTGTGCTGTGTTCATGCTATGCGATTCTTCTACATACCTGATTTTATTTGCTCTAGCAGATGTAACGTCAGTAAATGGAAGTGAATGTTATGTGGTAGAAATAACTATTGTTTCCATCTTTAATCTTGTAGAAGATAAATCATCCTCATTATGAGCACATCTGTAAATCTTGTGCATCTTGTTTTGATGTGTATCTGTTTATACACTGAATTATTTATCTAACCATTTAAATCTGTACATACCAGTAGAAACATAAGACAGACCCCAAACATTTCCTGGAATCACCAAAAACTTAACTAGTCCTTAACTGCTTCAGCCCTGGACCATTTGGCTCGCCAAAGGCCAGAGCACTTTTTGTGACTGGGCACTGCGGCACTTTAACTGACAATTGCGCAGTCGTGTGACGTGGCTCCCAAACAAATTTTTTTTGCACAAATAGAACTTTCTCTTGGTGGCATTTGATCACCTCTGCGTTTTTTATTCTTTCCGCTATAAACAAAATAAAAGCGTCAATTTTGGAAAAAAAAACACATTATTTTTTTACTTCTTGCTATAATAAATATCCCCCAAAAATATATAAAAAAACATATTTTTTCCTCAGTTTAGGCTTATACGTATTCTTCTACATATTTTTGGTAAAACAAAATCGCAATAAGCGTATATTGATTGGTTTGCGCAAAAGTTATAGCATCTACAAAATAGGGGATAGTTTTATGGCATTTTTATTATTAATTTTTCTTTTACTAGTAATGTCGGCGATCAGAGATTTTTATCGTTACTGCGACATTATGGCGAACACGTTGGAAAATGTTGACACATTTTTGGGACCATTGGCATTAATACAGGGATCAGTGTGATTAAAAATGCATTTATTATTTAAAAATATCACTGGCAGGGAAGATGTTAACACTAGGGGGCAGTGAAGAGGTTAATGTGTGTCCTAGTTTGTGTTCTAACTGAGGGAGGGTGGGGACTGTGCAGGGAAACTAACAGATCGCTGTTCATACTCTTACTTTCAATCGGTTTTTATTTTTGAAAAGGCACTTACAGATATGCAGACATAACATTTTTCAATTTGCAGTAGGGTAGGCCTCCTGCCATAAGTGAACTAGACATTAGTCAACAGTCAGCATAAACATGGGTATGTAAAAATCTAAGTAGAAAACAGTATAAGGCTCTATGTGAACGGTTAAGAAGTACAGTGGTCTAGAGACCTGGCTCATCCTGAGACCATTAAAACAGCTGGAGGGTTTAGGGACCCCCCCTCCCCGACACCCCTAATGGGATCTGACTGTGTCAGTAGAGGAGTGGAGGCCACAAGACCCCCCCAATACTATCGAGATGATGACAACTGGGCAACTGCAGGATGGGAGTTCCCCTAGTGAGAACTAGTTCTGCACTTAGTTTATGTTGATCACTGACCTATCTGAGTGATCAAATTAAGTATGTTATAGAAGAGAAAGGATAGAAAAGAAAGAGAGAAGAGGGGACAGAGGGGTGGGGAGGGGGAAACGACTTCAGATTAGTGGGGATGGGCGATGCAAAGATAAAATATTTGCCGAGCGGTAGGCTATCAAGGATATTTTCAAGATCGTGAGTCACATGGAGAGCGTGGAGGCACTCCCGGTATGAGAGAGACTCCAACATATCTGGCCCATGGCTCCCAAACCTGTAGAATTTAGTTGAGGTGTCCATCAAGATACTGGACAGTTTTTCCTTCGACATGATCCATGATATCTTCCTCTTGACTGCAAGGAAAGAAGGTCTGGGTTGTTTCCATGCTGCTGCAATTGAAATTTTAGTGCCTAGAAGGATAAAGTGGATCAATTTCTGGACTGCTTTGGGAAGTGAGGGGTATCGAGCATTTAGCAAAGCTACCTCTGGGGTTCTGGGGACCTGGCAGCCCGTGACCCTGTATATCGTATTAAAGATTTTTCTCCAAAAGGTGCGAAGCCTAGGGCATTCCCACCAAATGTGGGCCATGGATCCTAGGTGTTGACATCCTCTAAAACACAAAGGATTTGCCGTAGGATAAATTGCGGCCAAATTGGTGGGAGTAAGGTACCATCTTGTTAACAGTTTAGCACTGGCCTCCATGAGGGATGTGTTCTGGATACCTTGAAAAGATCTTGTTAGAGCGGCTTTCCAGGTCTCCAGACTGTGATTGAGTTGGAGGTCTGCCTCCCAGGCTGTCATGTAGGGAGTTTTGTCCGTTGGGCAAGTGAGGGCCGAGTAAATTACCAAAATGCCGCCCCTCTGCTCCATAGCCTGTCCACACCATGACTCATATCCAGTAAAAATGGGCGGGAGGGGCTTTCCCTTCCAAATCGAGTGTAGAAAGTGAGATATTTGGTGAAAGCGGAATCTTTCCAAGTCAGGGATTTCCAGGTGTTCGATACAGTAGTTAAGAGTGAGCGGACCCTTGGAGGTGAAATAGTGCCCTATCCGGGATAGCCCCTTGTGCAGCCACCATTTGAAGACGAATATATTTAGGCCAGGAGGGAAATCTGGGTTGTGGAAAAGGTGTGCTAGAGGGCACCCGGCTGAGACCAGAGTCGGTAGTAGGCGAAGGGAGTCCCACAGGGAGCATGAGTGGGAAAAGGTGGGTGATAGGATGGGAGGCCTAGTTTTGGGAGGGCAACATAGTAGAAAATCCAGGGTATATGAGGGGATGGCCTGGCGTTCTATGGCTATCCAGTCCGGTTTTTCATATTTTTAGTAGATCGTGGACAGTTGGGCTAGGCGAGCTGCTAGATAGTATTTGTGTAGGTTAGGGAGTCCCAACCCTCCCCTGCACCTGTGAAGGAAAAGTGTGTTTTGTGGAATGCGATAACCCTTGCTGTCCCATATGTATTTTAGTATCTTACTTTGTAATGAGTGTAAATGATCCTTCCGCACTGAAATAGGGAGTGCTCGTAAAAAATTTAGAATTTTGGGGAGAAGGGTCATTTTAATACAATTGATCTGGCCCAGCCAGGATAATTCATGTTTGGACCATAATTTAAGATCGGCCTCCAATTGCCTGAAGAGTTTGGGATAATTTTGTATGTAGAGCATCTCTATCTTGGCTGTCAACAAGATGCCTAAATATTTAATGGACGTGTCGCTCCATTTGAATGGAAACAAATGTTGTAGAGTGGAGACCAATTGAAGGGGAAGGGATACATTGAGAGCATGGGATTTAGAATAGTTGACTTGCAGCCCCTAGATTTTGGCAAAGTCGTCTAGAACTTGACATAGGTTAGGGAGAGTAGTGATGGGGCAGGTAAGGAAAAGGAGTATTTCGTCGGCAAAAAGCCTGCATTTATGTGTTTGGTCACCGCATTGTACTCCTCTAATGTCCGTGTTATGATGTACAGCTATCGCTAAGGTTTCAATGGCTATAGTGAATATGAGGGGTGAGAGGGGACACCCTTGTCTGGTGCCCCTTGTGATGGGTATGGGCTTGGAATAGTATCCTTGAAGTCGTATTTGAGCTTTTGGTTGGGAATAGAGAGTGCGTAGAAGGCCAAGGAAGCGAGCTCCAAATCCCCACCTTTCAAAAAGCTGGAAGATGTACTGCCAAGAGACCGAGTCAAAGGCCTTCTGGATATCTAGGGATAAGAGAAAGCCCAACAGTTTAGGTCCCCCCTCCCAGGTCCCCCCTCCCAGTTAGATTTTAAGATCGAGACGAGATCTATTGCCTAATTTGATCAGGTCTCTGTCTTCCGGGTATGAACCCAACTTGATCCTTTTGGATGTACTGCCCAATGAAGGAAGGCAGCCTGTTGGCCATAACATAGTGAGGATTTTTAAATCATTGTTTATGAGAGAGATGGGATTGTAGTTACTGACATCTTCCAAGTTCTTATCTGGTTTAGGTAAGGCTGTGATAAACGCTGTGTTTAGGTGGGGATCTAGGGGGCTTCCATTGACTTTATAATTGCAGAAGCAAGTTAAATGGGGGGCTAAAGTATTGGCAAATGCTTTGTAGTATGGTATCGATAATCCATCAAGTCCCAGGCGGATCCCTTTTTGAGGTCTTTAATGACTCCCGGGACTTCTTCCACCGTGATGGGTGATTCCATCTTTTGTTTGTGGGTGTCAGACAGTGAGGGTATAGGGAGGCCCTCCAGGAACTGGGGGAAGAGGTTTGCATTGGCAGGGTTTGGGCTACTGTATAGGGAAGAGTAAAAGCCCTGAATCCTGCATCCAGGACTTTTATCGGATTGGACGTGGGAGGCTGACCCGCGTCCCTGATTTTGGACATAGTGTTAGATTTGACTCTGGGGGAAACCTGTTGGCTAATAGTGTACCTATTTTGTTCGCCTGCGCGTAAAATTTGTGTCCGGACCATCTGATAGCCCTTGTACACACGGTCGGAGAATCCGTTGGAATGTGTCCTATCGGACCGTGTTGTCGGATAATCCAACTGTGTGTGGTATGCATCGGACTGATTCCGTCGGAATATCCGTCGGACCCAATTTTTATTTTCCGACCAACTGGTCCAATCGGACATACTCCGATCATGTGTAGAGAATTCAGATCGGACCAAGTGCCATGCATGCTCAGATCAAATTCCTAGACCAAAGCTATTGGCTACTAGCCTGAACGTAGTCCCATCGTAACTAAATAACGGCATCACGTTCTGAATGATCGGATTTTCCGACAACTTGGTTGTGTGTATGCAACAGTTTCGGACACAATCCGTCGGACACAATCCGTCGGACAAAATCCGACGGATTTGGTTGGCAGAATGTTCGACCGTGTGTACAGGGGCATAGACTTTTTGGCTTTAGTGGTTAGGGCTAGGTTGAGTTCTAGTCTGGCCTTGTCGAGAAGGGCGATGGGGGTTCGGTGAAGATCCATCTTGTGCAGAGCCTTAAGGGCTGAGTATCCCTTTTCTAGCTTGGAAATGTCTGCTTGTCTTTCGCGTTCAATGTGTGTGGCCACCTGGATGAGCTTGCCCCTGATGTATGCTTTGTGCGCTGCCCAAAGCGTTTCTGGGGATATGTCTACCATTGTGTTATGGGAGAAGTATTCTTGTAAGGCCTTTTCAAGTTCTACAACCCTCGTCGGGTCGGATAACAGCGATAACAGCGATTCGTTCATTCTCCAGTGTCCAACGGGACCACCCCTGGTGCCCACAAGGATTGTTACGACCACCAGGGAGTGGTCGGAGACAACTGTGTCTTAAATGACCGCTTTAACGACCTGGGATAAGAGTGGGGTGGGGACTAGGATGTGGTCGATCCTCGCGTATGACTGGTGAGGTGCAGAGAAATGGGTATAGGCCCTCTTTGAGGGATTGGGCTCCCTCCATGTATCAGTCAGGCCATAGGAGTGAAGCAATTTAGCTATACGCAGGCTTATTTTTGTAGGGCGAGTCAATCACGATTGTATAGGCGATAACTTGTCAAGGCCCTGATCGAAGGTCACGTTGGAGTCTCCTCCAAGAACGACTTTCCCTTCTAAATGTGGGGCAAGGGTGCGCAAGAGGGATTCAAAGAATTTGGTTTGTCCTGTGTTCGGAGCATAGTAGGAGACCAGGGAGTAGAGATCGTCCCCTACCATGCCCTTCACAAGGACGAACCTTCCATCGGGATCTGCCAGTTCAGAGATCTTAACAAATTTGCAGGTCTTGGCTATCATTATGGCTACCCCTTTGGTTTTCGTGTCAGCGCTTGCTAAATAAAATTGAGAGAAGTGGGGGTGAAGGAATTTGGGGCTATACCGGGAAGGGAAGTATGTTTCCTGCAGTAGTAGGACATCCAATTTAAGGGACTTGTAGTAATCTAGTGCTTTCCTCCGTTTGGTGGGGGAGTCTGTTACCGACTCAGGGAGACCGTGAATTCTAATGTTGTATCTCAGTGTCCTATTTTCGAGGTCGTCAATGCGAGCCATGGCCAAGTCAAGCTGTTCCTGCACCGAATAAATGTAACTGGAATTCCAGTTGGTTAGGGCTATTGTGTCCTCCATTTTGTGTTCGATCGTTTCGATCCGTGATCCCAGATTAATGAAATCAGCTTTCAGTTCCCCTGTAATTTCATTGCTGTTTGAGATAAGCCTTTCTCCAAGAGCTCAGAGAATTTGTGGAATAAAGCATCCATGTGGGATACAGGGTCTCTGTGGAGACCATCCTGTGAGGAAAGGCCAGCCTGAGCTGCAGAGTGAGGCCCTATAGGAGATGGTGAAAAGTCCTGCAGAGTTCTCTCCAACAGGGATTCAGTGGATTCTGGGGATGGAGTGGTGTCCTGAGGGGGGCCCCTCCGACTGCCCGGAGTAGTGTGGATAGGAGTGTGGGCTGGCTCTGACCTGTAGTCCACCAGGCCTGTGGAGCGGTGTTCCTGTGACAGGAGCTGTGCTGGGGTGGCCATCTTGGATGTCCCCCCCTCTCATATCGATTCAAAAAGCAGCCCCAAATTCCTCTTTGCGGTCCCCCGATCATCCGGTAATGTGCCCGGAGGTGTTGGGGAGCTGTCAGGGCTGTTTGGAGCTGGTTGGCGTACCGTGCCGTGCGCTGCGGGGCCCGGTGTTCCGCGAGGCAGCGGAGCTCTAGACGATCGCGGCCATCTTGCGAGCCCCGCGCATGCGCACCTCCGTTCATACTCTTTATGAACAGAAGATCTGTCAGTTCTCCCCTCAGAGAACCGGTAACTGTGTGTTTGCACACACAGTTCTGGGTTCTCCGTGTGCCTCGAGCGATCGCGGGAGCCCGACGAGCACTCACATCGGCTCGGGGAGCGAGCGGGAAGTGCACACGCGTGCCTCTGGTGGCACGCACGTGCCCCCTAGTTGCCACAGGGCAAAGCGATGTTACATAACGTTGTTTCGCCCAGCTGTGCCATTCTGCAGCAGTACAACTGCGGCGGCTTGTCGGCATGTGGTTAAAGTGACACCAATTTCGTATTCTTAAAGAGTAGGGATGAGCCGAACACCCCCTGGTTTGGTTCGCACCAGAACCTTTGAATGGACCGAAAATTCGTACGAACTTTAGAACCCCGTTAAAGTCTATGGGACTCGAATGCTCAAAATAAAAAGTGCTCATTTTAAAGGCTAATTTGCAAGTTATTGTCCTTAAAAAGGGTTTGGGGACCCGACTCCTCCCCCAGGGGACATGGATCAATGCAAATTTTTTTTTTTAAAACTGCTGTTTTTTCGGAAGCACTGATTTTAATAAGTGAAAAAATAATGAAATATTCCTTTAAATATCATTCCGGGGGGTGCCTATAGTATGCCTGTGAAGCGGCACGTGTTTCCCGTGTTTAGAACAGTCCCTGCACAAAATGACATTTAACGGAAAAAAAGTCATTTAAAACTGTTTGCGGTTTTAATGTAATGTCTGGTTTTGGTAATATGGATGAAAATCAGTGAGAAAAATGGCATGGGTAGCCCCCTGCCCATTACCAGCCCCTTTGGGTCTTGTACGGATATTAAGGGGAACCCCATACCCAAAATTAAGAAAAGGAAAGGCGTGAGGGCCCCCAGGCCCTATATACTCAGAACAGCAGTATACAGGCGGTGCAAACAAGACAGGGACTGTGTAGGTTTGATGTGTTAAGTAGAATCTGTTTTTAATTTTGAAGTGGTACATTTTTAAAGTGTAGCTCCAGTCAACTATCCTGAGGGGAGGAATCCGGGGCGGAGCTTATCACAGGTATGCTGCCATGGAGGCACCAGGAAAATCTATTTTTAAGCTTTTTGGAAAACATAGGGAAGGGTTATCACCCCAGTATAATTTTTTTGGGCTGTCCGTCGTTTTTCATCTCACTTCCTGTTGTCTCCTTCCGTTCGCAAGTAGGAAATGTTTGTAAGTTGGATGTTTGAAAGTAGGGGCCTGCCCTATATGCTCTGCAGAAATTAGGCCCTAAGGTGTTGGTGTTGCCACAAGTTAACACTGTAAGCCCTCAAAGTGACTCTTGGTGGGTGCTGGAGCACCCTGCTGTGAACTATTATATCAAGAATTGTAATTACATGCCATTGTTGAACAGTGGTAGAAAAATTGGGCCTTTGGTGGTTGTAATTGTTCGGTTACATCAGCTTCAGGTTCTTGGTAGCTAGTGGTGATCCAAGACTGATTCATCTTTCTGAAGGTCAATCGATCGACTGCACCCTGTGATCGGTTACAAAGCCTCCAGCAGCACTGAATGTGCGTTCCGAAAGAACGCTGGATGCAGAACAGGCCAGTAGCTCAAATGCATACTGTGCAAGCTCTGGCCAGTGATCCATCCTCAAGACCCAGTAAGCCAGAGGATTTTCGGTGGGAAAGGTGTCCAAGTCTGACCTTGCCCCTAGGTATTCCTGCACCATGTAAATCAGACGCTGGCGATGGTTGCTAAAACCGATCATACCTTGGGGCTGCGGACTAAAAAATTGTCTGAACGCATTGGTCAGACGGCCACCTTCTCCACCGCTTCTTCTGACCGATGCCTCAGCAACATGTTGTCCAGGACCAGGAGTTTGTAACCTCCCAGTCTCTGGGAACGCGTTGCACAGACCTTTCTGCAAGGCCTCCCGGAGATGTCTCATCCTCTACTCCCTCTGCGATGGCAAGATAAGGTCCGCAACCTTACCCTTGTACCGTGGATCAAGGAGAGTGGCCAGCCAGTAATGATCCCTCTCCTTGATCCGAAGAATACGAGGATCCTTCTGCAGGCTTTGCAGGATCAGGGAGGCCATGCAGCGTAGGTTAGCTGAGGCATTCGGTCTGGATTCCTCTGAGTCACTAAGGACGACATGATCCGCAGCCACATACAAGTCCATGGGTTTCTTGGAACTGTAAATCATCCTTAAAAGACTGCTGCTGCTGATGGAGGTGCCTGGCTGCACCTGCATGCTGACACAATCCTCCTCCTCTTTCTGTGTAATCGGCGGGACAGCAGGAACACTGTCTGGATAAAGGGGGCCTTGAGAGGCAAGAAAGTCCTCCTCTTCCTGCCTCTGTTCTGCCTCAAGTGCCCTGTCCATTATTCCACGCAGCATATGCTCCAACAGGTGGACAAGAGGTACAGTGTCACTGATGCATGCACTGTCACTGCTCACCATCCTCGTAGCCTCCTCAAATGGTGACAGGACAATGCATGCATCCCTGATCATGCACCACTGGCGTGGTGAAAAAAACCTGAGTTCCCCTGACCCTGCCCTGGTGCCGTAGTCACACAGGTACTCATTGATGGCCCACTGCTGCGTGTGCAGCCGCTGCAGCATGGCCAACATTGAGTTCCACCTGGTGGGCATGTCACAGATAAGGCGGTTCTTGGGCAGGTTCAACTCCTTTTGGAGTTCAGCCAGCAATATATGATTGGCGGAAATGCACACAGACTTCCCTGGCCTGCTTCAGGACATCCTGTAAGCCTGGGTACCTGCCCAAGAACTGCTGCACCACCAGGTTAAGTTGTGAGCCACACAAGGCACATGGGTCAGTTGTCCATGTCGGAGGGCGGAGAGGAGATTGGTGCCATTGTCGCAATCCAACCTTCCTAGCTTAAGCTGGCATGGCGTCAACCACCTCTCGGCCTGCCCCTGCAGAGCTGACAAAATATCTGCCCCAGTGTGGCTCCTGTTCCCCAAACACACCAGCGCAAGCACGGCATGTCATCTTTTTGCCTGCGTACTTACCTGCGTACTTACGTAGCCCCTTGAACGCCTAAGGACCACCGCTGGTTCAGAGGACAAAGCACAGGAAGAGGCCATGGAGGAAGAAGAAGAGAAGGGGGTGGAGGAGAGAGGTGTGTCACAACCAGTGGTAGCATTTTGGAGGCGTGGTGGTGGAACAACCTCCAACACTACTGCACCTTGTCCTGCATCCTTCCCAGCTGCCAGAAGAGTGACCCAATGCACCATGAAAGATAGGTAACGTCCCTATCCATGCCTGCTGGACCATGAGTCAGCGGTAATATGCACCTTACCGCTGACCGCCTTGTCCAGCGAGGCATGGTCATTGTCTTCCACATGCCGATAGAGAGCCAGAATCGCCTTCCGTGAGAAAAAGTGGCGTTTGGGAACCTGCTACTGAGGAATCGCTCATTGCACAAACTCACAGAAGGGGGCTGAGTCTACCAACTGAAAAGGCAGCAGTTGAAGTGCTAGCAATTTAGCCAAGCTAGCATTCAACCGCTGGACATGTGGATGGCTGGGAGTGAACTTCTTTCGACGGTCCAGCAGGTGGGGCAGGGAAATTTGCCTGCTACAATCAGACATCGGTGTACTGCTAGCAGAGTGCCTGCAAGTACTTGGCTGTGACACACCTAATTATATACCTTCATTCCTCTCAGTGCAGGTTTCAGAGAGGACTGAAGGTATAGTGGGGTTGGATGAGCTGATGAGGAGCAAGGCAAGGTCCGCTTGGTTCTTTGGTGTGGATCTTTAAGGTATGCATGCCAACGAGCTGCATGGCAGGTCAACATATGTCTGGTCAAGCATGTGGTGCCCAAGTGGCTGATCATTTTGGCCACGCGAGATACGCTTGAGACATATGTTGCAAATAGCAGTGGTGCGATCTGATGCACTCGTCTCAAAAAAGGCCCACACCAAAGAACTTTTGGAATAACGCGCAGAGGCAGCGCCCTGCAGAGGCGGAGCTCTGCGGTGTGATTCAGTCAGTGTGCTGCCCTTAAGCTGGCCCCCAGAGGGCATCCTGCTCCTCCTCTCTCCTATCAGGCACCCACATGGAGTCAATGACCTCATCATCCCCTCCCTCTTCATCACTGGAGCAAACCTGGCAGTATGCTGCAGCTGGTGCAACATGACTGCCAGATGGGTGTCCTTATTGAGCATCCCCTCTCTCTGGGCTCACGCTATTGCCTTTCTCTAGGTGGGTATCATCATCAGAGCCTTCAAAACGCTGGGCATCCTCCTGGAGCATGTACCCAACACTGTGCTCAAACAGTTCGGGGGACTCCTCAGGAGGACATGGTGGATCTAGGGAGGGAGTGACTGATGACATTGAGACGAGGGAAGAGGACACGTTGGCAGCTGCTTTGCCAGTACCCTAAGCCTAGGTGAGAGCGGATGAAGAGGATGAGGAGAGCTTGGTCATCCACTCTATCAAGTCTTCAGCATGTTGCGGCTCAACAGGTCCAGCTGCCGAAAATAAGGACAAGCGTGTCCCATGGCCACGTGTTGATGACGATGCACCGCATCCATGACCAACACTGTTGCCTCTAGGCACAGAGCTGCTTGCCCTCTTTTATTGGCTTGTGACTGTCTGCCTCTCCTTATTGGCCTTCCAGACATACTAAAGCCTGCAGGGAGATGAGAACACCAGCAATTGGGGGTAGCTTCAGGTGTATACTGTGCAGGAGGCCCAATACACCAACTGTAACTGCTCCGGATGCCTGTAGTATAGAAGCGGAACAACACCAGCAATTGGGGGTAGCTTTAGGTGTATACTGTGCAGGAGGCCCAATACACCGACTGTAACTGCTCCAGATGCCTGTGGTATAGAAACAGAACAAAACCAGCAATTGGGGGTAGCTTCAGGTGTATACTGTGCAGGTGGCACAATACACCATCTGTAACTGCTGCAGCTGCCTGTGGTATAAGAACAGAACAACACCAGCAATTGGGGGTAGCTTCAGGTGTATACTGTGAAGGTGGCACAATACACCATCTGTAACTGCTGCAGCTGCCTGTGGTATAGGAACAGAACAACACTAGCAATTGGGGGTAGATTCAGGTGTATACGGTGCAGGAGGCCAAAAACACCCACTGTAACTGCTGCAGCTGCCTGTGGTATAGGAACAGAACACCAGCAATTGGGGAGCTTCAGGTGTATACTGTGCAGGAGGCACAATACACCCACTGTAACTGCTGCAGCTGCCTGTGGTATAGGAGCAGAACGACACCAGCAATTGGGGTAGCTTCAGGTGTATACTGTGCAGGTGGCACAATACACCGACTCTAACTGCTGCAGATGCCTGTGTTATAGAAACAGAACAGCACCAGCAATAAGGGGTAGCTTCAGGTGTATACTGTGCAGGAGGCACAATACACCCACTGTAACTGCGTTAGGTTCACAAGAAAAGATGACACTGTCCCTGCCTATCCCTGAACACCGCAACACACTACACAAGGCCGCCACGCTGGTGGCCTTATATAGTGTGGGGCATGTACTAAACCCCCCTGAGCTATAATTGCCTGTGGCCAATTATGGCTCTCCTCGCTGCCGGCGCTGTGAGTGGCCAAGCATGCGAGGTCACAGTGCATACTTGGCCAATCATCAGCCAGCAATGCACTGCAATGGTGCAGTGCATTGTGGGCCATGAGCGCCACTCGACTATGGCGTGAGCGGCCCATAACATTCGGAATTCGCCAAGCGGTCGACTCGAACACCAAGCTCATCCCTATTAAAGAGTAACTCCCCTTTTATTGAGAAAAAATAACATTCCCCTCTGGGTGATCTATGTACATTACAAGGATTTTAACAAACTTTGTTGCAGATTTCTATCTTTCATAATTTTTTTTTTAATACAAACTTTTATTGAGAAGAATAACAGAAAATAATAAAACAGCTCTGTTACAAAGTATATGATGAAAACAATCTCTTAACACTTTATTAATGACAATATGTGCAGATTCAATTACTTGGGATAGCTCATATAGTTAATTTGACATAAGCTGATATCAAAGACGGGTACAAACTCAGAACTGTCTTTAGTATGGAATTCATGTGAAAGATCTCGGGCAGGAAGAGACTGGATACACCAGATGCTATTTGTTCATTATCGTGCTGCTCCGGGGTCCAATGGGCTATTGCTGCTCATGTTATTGAAAGTACAGTCCATGTATATGAAAATTAACAGAGAGCTTAAGAACTAGTAGAGAAACAACAACTAAGGGAAAAAAAAAAAACAGTAGGTTACAGGATACATGACTTAGATAAGCAGTAGCTCAAGCCGCTCACTGTGGGGATTGGTAACTGACAGCTACATGAGTATAGGGGAAGATCAGGGGGTCCACGACTTCCATTTCAGATCGTAGATGTGCATGGTGTCCATTAGGGATGAGCTTCGTGTTCGAGTCGAACATACGTTCGACTCGAACATCGGCTGTTCGCCCGTTCGGCGAATTCCGAACGTTATGGGCCGTTCGCACCAAATTCGTGTGGCACTCACGGTCCACAATGCACTGCGATGGCGCAGTGCATTGCTGGCTCATGATTGGCCAAGCATGCACTGTGACCCCGCATGCTTGGCCAATCACAGCGCCGGCAGCGAGGAGAGCCATGATTGGCCACAGGCAGGATGCCTGTGGCCAATCATAGCTCAGGCTGTGTAGTACACGCCCCACACCAAATAAGGCCGCCAGCGCGGTGGCCTTGTGTAGTGTGTTGGCATCTGTAGCAGTTAATGGGTGTTCTGTGTACCTTCAACAAAGTATACACCGATCGTTATCGGCCAATTTTTCGTTCTTGCTCTTCTGTAGTGGTTGTTGTCTGCGTGCCCTGACCGCAGTATACACCGCTATATTCACCTATATATCTAGCGATATAGCTATCTTTTATAATAGAGCTGTCAGTCAGTGTTAGGAGATTGTGCGTGCTGTCTGCGTGCTCTGAACGCAGTATACACCGCTATAGCCATCTATATAGCTAACTATCTTGCTCGTTTTAAATAGAGCTTGCAGTCAGCGGTAGGAGATTGTGCGTGCTGTCTGCGTGCTCTGAAAAAGACGGACGGCAAAATAAATTATACAGGGGTGATAACTCTTCCCTATGTTTTCCAAAAAGCTTAAAAATAGTTTTTTTGACTGGAGCTACACTTTAAAAATGTACCAGTTGAAAATTACAAACCGATTCAACTTAACACAACAAACCTACACAGTCCCTGTCTTGTTTGCACCGCCTGTATACTGCTATTCTGAGTATATAGGGCCTGGGGGCCACACGTATTTCCTTTTTTTAATACGGGTACGGGGTTCCCCTTAATATGCGTACAAGACCCAAAGGGGCTGGTAATGGGCAGGGAGGGCTACCCATGCCATTTTTCTCAATGATTTTCAACCATATTGCAGGAACCAGATATAACATTAAAACTGCAAGCAGCTTTAAATGACGTTATTTCCGTTAAATGTCATTTTGTGCAGGGACTGTTCTAAACACGGGAAACACGTGGCACTTCACAGGCATACTACAGACACCCCCCAGGCACCATATTTAAAGGAATATTTAACTTTTTTTTAATTTTAATCGTCATTAAAATCAGTGCTCCCGCCAAAACGGCCGTTTTAAAAAAAAATTTTTGCATTGACCCATGTCCCCTGGGGCAGGAGCCAGGTCCCCAAACCCTTTTTAGGACAGTATCTTGCATATTAGCCGTTAAAATTAACACTTTTAATTTCGAACGTTTGAGTCCCATAGACTTCAATGGGGTTCTAACGTTTGTACGGATTTGGGGTCCGTTCGAAAGTTCTGGTGCGAACCGAACCGGGGGGTGTTCGGCTCATCCCTAGTGTCCATGATAGTATGGAATATTTTTTACATGAGTTGGATAGCAGACATTCGCCTAAGTACCTGATCCCAGGGGACTTCTGGGGTATGCCAGAATAAGGCTATGCACCAATGGATCACACTGAACAGTGTGTTTGGGAAAGTTTCTGTTCTGGGGGAGCGGCCCCGGGGATATCCGCGAAGAGAAGGCCCATCTGATGTGTAATAGTAATCCGTAAACCAGTGATCTTTGCCACTTTAGTGGTGGCTCATTGCCACAGGCCCCTCAGGCGGCACAGCTTCAAGAGATATGGAGGTATGTCCCTCTCTCCAGGCACCCCCTAAAGCAGTTCTCAGAAACGGCGGGGAAGAATTTATGCAACTTTGCATGTGTATAGTACCATCTGGTATGCAGCTTCACCACCGTTTCCTTCACCGCCACTGACCTAGTACATGTATGCATGTTAAATACCCTAGTGGACCATTCCTCTGGAGTCGCTACCAGTCCTGTTTCCTTCTCCCATCCACTCATGGCAGTAGACTTGTCAGGGAGGCCCAGTCCACCTAAGTAGTCATACATTAAAGAAATGGTGCCTGTGCCTCTAGATGAAGGGCCACATAATGCTTCAAATGTGTTAGTGGGAATGGCCTCTGGCCTGGGGAAGTGGGAGTTGAAAAAATGTCTGATTTGGAGGTATTTAAACAATTCAGATCTAGGTATGGAGTGAGAGGATTGTAGGGACAGAAAAGAATGAAACACTCCCTCTATCTGAAGGGAGCCCAGGGTAATTAGGTCTTTTGATATCCATGTTGTGAAGGCATCGGGATTAGGGAATGCAGCAGAAAATGAGGGGTCCCCGATGAATGTGGCCCACCTAGGGAATGTAGGAACAAGGGAGTATTTCTTCCTATATAAGGACCATAGGTGTAGCGATTGGCCCACTATGCCATTGAGAGGGGAAATGTCCTTAGGGCGAATTGTCTTGGACCATAGCGAACCAGGCAAGGAGTATGGGGCTATTGATGTCCTCTCGAATGAGAGCCAGGGGATCCTGGTTGGGGGGATGTGCCATTGCGCAATCTGGGCTAGCCTAGCTGAGAGGTAGTAAAGCCATAAGTTAGGTAGGCCCAATCCACCCTGAACCCAGGGTCTATATATCATCTGTAGGGATGAGCCGAACACCCCCCGGTTCGGTTCGCACCAGAACTTTCGAACGGACCCCGCGTTCGTAACGAACGTTAGAACCCCATTGAAGTCTATGGGACTCGAACGTTCGAAATGGAAAGTGCTAATTTTAACGGCTGATATGCAAGATACTGTCCTAAAAAGGGTTTGGGGACCTGACTCCTGCCTCAGGGGACATGGGTCAATGCAATAAAAAGTTTTAAAAGCGGCCGTTTTGGCGGGAACACTGATTTTAATGACGATTAAAGTGAAAAAAAAAATGAAATATTCCTTTAAATATGGTGCCTGGGGGGTGTCTGTAGTATGCCTGTGAAGTGCCACGTGTTTCCCGTGTTTAGAACAGTCCCTGCACAAAATGACATTAAACGGAAATAACACCATTTAAAACTGCTTGCGGTTTTAATGTTATATCTGGTTCCTGCAATATGGTTGAAAATCATTCAGAAAAATGGCTTGGGTAGCCCTCCCTGCCCATTACCAGCCCCTTTGGGTCTTGTACGCATATTAAGGGGAACCCCGTACCCATATTAAAAAAAGGAAATGTGTGTGGCCCCCAGGCTCTATATACTCAGAACAGCAGTATACAGGTGGTGCAAACAAGACAGGGACTGTGTAGGTTTGTTGTGTTAAGTTGAATCTGTTTGTAATTTTCAACTGGTACATTTTTAAAGTGTAGCTCCAGTCAAAAAAACAATTTTTAAGCTTTTTGGAAAACATAGGGAAGGGTTATCACCCCTGTATAATTTGTTTTGTCGTCCATCTTTTTTCATCTCACTTGCTGTTGTCTCCTTCCGTTTGCAAGTAGGAGATGTTTGTAAATTGGATGTTTGAAAGTAGGGGCCTGCCCTATATGCTCTGCAGAAATGGCGGAACAAGGTGTTGGTTTTGCCACAACATTGTAAGCCCTCAAAGTGACTCTTGGTGGGCGCTGGAGCGCCCTGCTGTGAACGATTATATCAAGAATTGTAATTACATGCCATTGTTGAACAGTGGTAGAAAAATTGACCTTTGGTGGTTGTGGTGCTGGTGCCACAACACTATAAGTCCTCACCGTTACTCTGGGTGGGCACAGGAAGGGGCCCTCCTGTGAAATATTATATCAAGAATTGTAATTACATGTCCCTGTTAAACAGGGGCAGAAAAATTGGGCCTTAGGCACTGGTGCCATCACACTGCAACCTCTGCCATATACTCTAGTTTTATTGCAGGAATTAGCCCTGCTGCAAAGCATTGCATCAAAAATTGTACTTAAACGCCCCTGTTAAACAGGGGCAGAAAAATTGGGCCTTAGGCACTGGTGCCATCACACTGCAACCTTTGCCATATACTCTAGTTTTATTGCAGGAATTAGCCCTGCTGCAAAGCATTGCATCAAAAATTGTACTTAAACGCCCCTGTTAAACAGGGGCAGAAAAATTGGGCCTTAGGCACTGGTGCCATCACACTGCAACCTCTGCCATATACTCTAGTTTTATTGCAGGAATTAGCCCTGCTGCAAAGCATTGCATCAAAAATTGTACTTAAACGCCCCTGTTAAACAGGGGCAGAAAAATTGGGCCTTAGGCACTGGTGCCATCACACTGCAACCTCTGCCATATACTCTAGTTTTATTGCAGGAATTAGCCCTGCTGCAAAGCATTGCATCAAAAATTGTACTTAAACGCCCCTGTTAAACAGGGGCAGAAAAATTGGGCCTTAGGCACTGGTGCCATCACACTGCAACCTCTGCCATATACTCTAGTTTTATTGCAGGAATTAGCCCTGCTGCAAAGCATTGCATCAAAAATTGTACTTAAACGCCCCTGTTAAACAGGGGCAGAAAAATTGGGCCTTAGGCACTGGTGCCATCACACTGCAACCTCTGCCATATACTCTAGTTTTATTGCAGGAATTAACCCTGCTGCAAAGCATTGCATCAAAAATTGTACTTAAACGCCCCTGTTAAACAGGGGCAGAAAAATTGGGCCTTAGGCACTGGTGCCATCACACTGCAACCTCTGCCATATAATCTAGTTTTATTGCAGGAATTAGCCCTGCTGCAAAGCATTGCATCAAAAATTGTACTTAAACGCCCCTGTTAAACAGGGGCAGAAAAATTGGGCTGCTGGCATCACCCAGAACCAAAAATGTTCTTCCAACAGCGGAGGAGGAAGAGGATAGACAATCAACATAACAGGACAGTCACTCAGCATCAGCATAGGCAGTCTTGAAGGGATGTGGTATTTCAAAAAAAATTATTCGGTTACATCAGCTTCAGGTGCTTGGTAGCTGTGGGTGATCCAAGACTGATTCATCTTGATGAAGGTCAGTCGATCAACTGATTCGGTGGACAGGCGCACCCTGTGATTGGTAACGAAGCCACCAGCAGCACTGAAGGTGCGTTCCGAAAGAACGCTGGATGCAGGACAGGCCAGTAGCTCAATTGCATACTGTGCAAGCTCTGGCCAGTGATCCATCCTCAAGACCCAGTAAGCCAGAGGATTTTCAGTGGGAAAGGTGTCCAAGTCTGACCTTGCCCCTAGGTATTCCTGCACCATGTAAATTAGACGCTGGCGATGGGTGCTGGAACCAATCATACCTTGGGGCTGCGGACTAAAAAATTGTCTGAAAGCATCAGTCAGACGGCCACCTTCTCCACCGCTCCTTCTGACTGATGCCTCAGCAACACGTTGTCCAGGACCAGGAGTTTGTGACCTCCCAGTCTCTGGGAACGCGTTGCACAGAGCTTTCTGCAAGGCCTCCCGGAGATGTCTCATCCTCTGCTACCTCTGCGATGGCAAGATAAGGTCGGCAACCTTACCCTTGTACCGTGGATCAAGGAGAGTGGCCAGCCAGTAATGGTCCCTCTCCTTGATCCGAAGAATACGAGGATCCTTCCGCAGGCTTTGCAGGATCAGGGAGGCCATGCAGCGTAGGTTAGCTGAGGCATTCGGTCCGGAGTCCTCTGGGTCACTAAGGACAACATGATCCGCAGCTACCTCCTCCCAGCCACGTACAAGTCCACGTGTTTCTTGGGACTGTAAATCATCCCTATAAGACTGCTGCTGCTGCTGCTGATGCTGAGTGCCAGCCTCCACCTCCATGCTGACACAATCATCCTCCTCCTCCTCTTCCTCCTCCTCACCCTCTTCCTGTGTGATGGGTGGCACAGCAGGAACACTGTCTGGATAAAGGGGGCCTTGAGAGGCAAGGAAGTCCTCCTTTTCCTGCCTCTGTTCTGCCTCAAGTGCCCTGTCCATTATTCCACGCAGCGTATGCTCCAAGAGGTGGACAAGAGGTACAGTGTCACTGATGCATGCACTGTCACTGCTCACCATCCTTGTGGCCTCCTCAAACGGTGACAGGACAGTGCATGCATCCCTGATCATGCCCCACTGGCGTGGTGAGAAAAAACCAAGCTCCCCTGACCCTGTCCTGGTGCCGTAGTCGCACAGGTACTCATTGATGGCCCTCTGCTGCGTGTGCAGCCGCTGCAGCATGGCCAATGTTGAGTTCCATCTGGTGGGCATGTCACATATAAGGCGGTTCTTGGGCAGGTTCAACTCCTTTTGGAGCTCAGCCAGCCGAGCACAGGCATTAAATGATCGGCGGAAATGCACACAGACTCTCCTGGCCTGTTTCAGGACATCCTGTAAGCCGGGGTACCTGCCCAAGAACCGCTGCACCACCAGGTTAAGGACGTGAGCTACACAGGGCACATGGGTCAGTTGTCCCTGTCGGAGGGCGGAGAGGAGGTTGGTGCCATTGTCGCAAACCACCATTCCTGGCTTAAGCTGGCGTGGCGTCAACCACCTCTCGGCCTGCCCCTGCAGAGCTGACAAAACATCCGCCCCAGTGTGGCTCCTGTCCCCCAAACAAACCAGCGCAAGCACGGCATGGCATCGTTTTGCCTGCGTACTTGCGTAGCCCCTGCAACGCCTACGGAGCACCGCTGGTTCTGAGGACAGAGCACTGGAAGAGGCCATGGAGGAAGAAGAAGAGGAGGGGGTGGAGGAGAGAGGTGTGTCACAACCAATAGTAGCATTTTGGAGGCGTGGTGGCGGAACAACCTCCAACACTACTGAACCTTGTCCTGCATCCTTCCCAGCAGCCAGAAGAGTGACCCAATGGGCCGTGAAAGACAGGTAACGTCCCTGTCCATGCCTGCTGGACCATGAGTCAGCGGTAATATGCACCTTACCGCTGACCGCCCTGTCCAGCGAGGCAAGGACATTGCCTTCCACATGCCGGTAGAGAGCCGGAATCGCCTTCCGTGAGAAAAAGTGGCGTTTGGGGACCTGCCACTGAGGAACCGCACATTGTACAAACTCACGGAAGGGGGCCGAGTCTACCAACGGAAAAGGCAGCAGTTGAAGTGCTAGCAATTTAGCCAAGCTAGCATTCAACCGCTGGGCATGTGGATGGCTGGGAGTAAATTTCTTCCGCCGGTCCAGCTGCTGGGGCAGGGACATTTGCCTGCTATAATCGGACGTGGATGTACCACTAGCAGAGTTCCCGGAAGCACTTGGCTGTGACACACCTAATTCTACACCTTCATTCCTCTCAGAGCAGGTTTCAGAGAGGACTGAAGGTCTAGTGGGGTTGGAGATGCCAGCTGATGAGGAGCAAGGAGAGGTCCGCTTTGTTCTTTGGTGTGGGTCTTTGAGGTATGCTTGCCAACGAGCTGCATGGCAGGTCAACATATGTCTGGTCAAGCATGTGGTGCCCAAGCGGCTGATGTTTTGGCCACGTGAGATACGCTTGAGACATATGTTGCAAATAGCAGCGGTGCGATCTGATGCACTCGTCTCAAAAAAGGCCCACACCAAAGAACTTTTAGAATAACGCGCAGAGGAAGCGCTCTGCGCAGGCGGAGCTCTGCGGTGTGATTCAGTCGGTGTGCTGCCCCTAAGCTGGCCCCCGGGGGGCATCCTGCCTCGTTGGACATGTGCCTCCTCCTCCTCCTCCTCCCTCCTTCCAGGCACCCACGTGGAGTCAGTGCCCTCATCATCCCCTCCCTCTTCATCGCTGTAGCAAACCTGGCAGTATGCTGCAGCTTGTGGAACATGACTGCCAGATAGCTGTGCTTCTTGAGCATCCTCTCTCTCTGCGCTCACGCTACTGCCTTCCTCTAGCTGAGTGTCATCATCAGAGCCCACCAAACACTGGGCATCCTCCTGGAGCATGTACCCAACACTGTGCTCAAAGAGTTCAGGAGACTCCTCAGGAGGACGTGGTGGGTCTAGGGAAGGAGTCACTGATGATGACATTGAGAGGAGGGACGACGATGTGTTGGCAGCTGCTTTTCTACTACCCTGAGACTGGGTGAGAGAGGATGAGGAGGATGAAGAGGGCTTGGTCATCCACTCTACCAAGTCGTTGGCATGTTGCGGTTCAACATGTCCAGCTGCAGAAAAGAAGGACAAGCATGTCCCATGGCCACGTGCTGATGACAATGCACCGCGTCCACGACCAGCACTGTTGTCTCTAGACACAGAGCCTGCTTGCCCTCTTTTATCGGCTCGCGCCTGTCTGCCTCTCCTTGCTGGCCTTCCAGACATGGTAATGGCCTGAAGGGAGTTGGGTAAAACAGTAGTTGGGTAGTTTATATTGTGCTGGAGGCACACAACACCCACTAACTCCTGCAGATGCCTTTTTTATAGAACAGCAGAGTTAAAGGGGTATATACAGATGTATACTGTGCTGTGCTGGAAGCACACACAACTTCCAATAACTCCTGCAGATGACAATCGGGCCCAAATAGAGAACAGCTATGTAGGTGGATTATAGCAGTATGTACTGGGTACAGAGCACGCACACAGCACGCACTATCTCCTGAGTGACACTACTGACTGCAAGCTCTATTGTTAAAGATGGACCACTAGCTATATAGGTGAGGTGAATATCACGGTGTATACTGCGGTCAGGGCACGCAGACAATAACCAGAAAACAGCAGAGGTAAAGGGGTATATACAGATGTATACTGTGCTGTGCTGGAAGCACACACAACTTCCAATAACTCCTGCAGATGACAATCGGGCCCAAATAGAGAACAGCTATGTAGGTGGATTATAGCGGTATGTACTGGGTACAGAGCACGCACACAGCACGCACTATCTCCTGAGTGACACTACTGACTGCAAGCTCTATTGTTAAAGATGGACCACTAGCTATATAGGTGAGGTGAGTATCACGGTGTATACTGCGGTCAGGGCACGCAGACAATAACCAGAAAACAGCAGAGTTAAAGGGGTATATACAGATGTATACTGTGCTGTGCTGGAAGCACACACAACTTCCAATAACTCCTGCAGATGACAATCGGGCCCAAATAGAGAACAGCTATGTAGGTGGATTATAGCGGTATGTACTGGGTACAGAGCACGCACACAGCACGCACTATCTCCTGAGTGACACTACTGACTGCAAGCTCTATTGTTAAAGATGGACCACTAGCTATATAGGTGAGGTGAATATCACGGTGTATACTGCGGTCAGGGCACGCAGACAATAACCAGAAAACAGCAGAGTTAAAGGGGTATATACAGATGTATACTGTGCTGTGCTGGAAGCACACACAACTTCCAATAACTCCTGCAGATGACAATCGGGCCCAAATAGAGAACAGCTATGTAGGTGGATTATAGCGGTATGTACTGGGTACAGAGCACGCACACAGCACGCACTATCTCCTGAGTGACACTACTGACTGCAAGCTCTATTGTTAAAGATGGACCACTAGCTATATAGGTGAGGTGAATATCACGGTGTATACTGCGGTCAGGGCACGCAGACAATAACCAGAAAACAGCAGAGTTAAAGGGGTATATACAGATGTATACTGTGCTGTGCTGGAAGCACACACAACTTCCAATAACTCCTGCAGATGACAATCGGGCCCAAATAGAGAACAGCTATGTAGGTGGATTATAGCGGTATGTACTGGGTACAGAGCACGCACACAGCACGCACTATCTCCTGAGTGACACTACTGACTGCAAGCTCTATTGTTAAAGATGGACCACTAGCTATATAGGTGAGGTGAATATCACGGTGTATACTGCGGTCAGGGCACGCAGACAATAACCAGAAAACAGCAGAGTTAAAGGGGTATATACAGATGTATACTGTGCTGTGCTGGAAGCACACACAACTTCCAATAACTCCTGCAGATGACAATCGGGCCCAAATAGAGAACAGCTATGTAGGTGGATTATAGCGGTATGTACTGGGTACAGAGCACGCACACAGCACGCACTATCTCCTGAGTGACACTACTGACTGCAAGCTCTATTGTTAAAGATGGACCACTAGCTATATAGGTGAGGTGAATATCATGGTGTATACTGCGGTCAGGGCACGCAGACAATAACCAGAAAACAGCAGAGTTAAAGGGGTATATACAGATGTATACTGTGCTGTGCTGGAAGCACACACAACTTCCAATAACTCCTGCAGATGACAATCGGGCTCAAATAGAGAACAGCTATGTAGGTGTATATAGTGGTATGTACTGGGTACAGAGCACGCAGACAGCACGCACTAACACTACTGACTGCAAGCTCTATTATTAAAGCTAGATCACTAGCTATGTAGGTGAGGTGAATATAGTGGTGTATACTGCGGTCAGGGCACAGACAGTAACCACTACACAAGAGCAAGATAGTAAATCAGCCAAAAACGATTGGTGTGTAACTGTGTTGAAGGTACACAGAACACCCACTGCTTCAGACGCCAACACACTGCACGAGGCCGCCTTAATGGCGGCCTTATATAGTGTGGGGCGTGCACTACACAGCCTGAGCTATGATTGGCCACAGGCAGGATGCCTGTGGCCAACCATGGCTCTCCTCGCTGCTGGCGCTGCGATTGGCCAAGCATGCGGGGTCACAGTGCATGCTTGGCCAATCGTGAGACAGCAATGCATTGCGCCATCGCAGTGCATTGTGGGCCACACGAATTTTGCCGCGAACGGCCCAAACGTTCGGAATCCGGCGAACGCAGGAACGACCGATGTTCGAGTCGAACATGCGTTCGACTCGAACACGAAGCTCATCCCTAATCATCTGTTTGCCTAGTCTGGGTTTTCTATTGTGCCACACAAAATTATTCACGTCTCTCTGTATTAGTTCAATTGTTTGGCGAGAAACATAGTTAGGTAGGGCTCTAAAAAGGAATAAAAGTTTGGGAAGTATTGACATTTTTATCGCCTGGATCCTACCTAGAAATGTAATATGGAAGGGGTTCCAGGTTTTAATAAGTTGCCTGATGCTGGGGGGTAGTTAGCCAGGTACAGTTTGTGGAAGGAGGGTGCCAATTTGACTCCTAAATATGGGAACCCTTGTTCCACTATAGAGAAACCAAAGTTAGACTGCATTGTGGAGATAAGGTGCTGAGGGACATTAATAGGGGAAGCAGAGCATTTGGAGATATTAACCCCCAATCCCGAAAGGTTATAGAAAATATGGAGGGTGGAAATCAGGTTGGGAATCAAAGTCAGAGGATTGGAAAAAAACAGGAGGACGTCATCGGCATATAAACTTATTTTGAATTCCTGGTCTCCTTTTACATATCCCCTAATATCAGGGTTTAGGCTAATGGATCTGGATAGAGGTTCGATGGCCAGGGCAAATAAGAGTGGAGACAAGGGGCAGCCTTGCCTTGTGCCCCTGCCTAGCGTAAAGTACTCCCAGGTAGCCTAACCCTAGTGCGGGGGTGGTGATAGAGCGCCCGAAAGCCATTGACAAAGGCCCCTGGGAATCCAAACCTTTCCATTGTTAGTTCGAGGTATGGCCAAAGCACACTATCAAAGGCCTTGTGGATGTCCAGCCCTATGAGAAGTACGCTGTGCGAGTGAAGGTCTGCGTCTTGGATGATGTTGGAGGCTAGTCTGATATTGTCTGTGATTTGTCTAGTCGGGATGAATCCTGTTTGGTCGGGGGATATTAGGGTTGTTATAATAGTGGAGAGTCTGTCCGCTAGGATGCGTCCAAAGATCTTTAGGTCGGTATTGATAAATGATATCGGTCTGTAATTTTGGGGGAGGGAGTGGTCCTTTTTGGGTTTCAGGATCAGGGACATGTTTGCGAGAAGCATGTCATCACCTGCCTTTGCCTTTGAGGACGTGGTTAAAAGTAGCTTGGAGATATGGAGCCAATTTGTCAAGGAATTTTTTATAGTATGGGGCCAAATATCCGTCAGGGCTGGGTGTTTTGGAAGGTTTCAGTGATTTGATAACTTTGGTGATTTCTAGGACCGAGCACGGGGCATTTAATTCTTGGAGATGTTCCTGAGACAGAGAAGGGAGAGGGATATTGTTCAACCAAGTCTTTAGGGTAGGGCCAGGAGGAGTGGAAGGAGGGGAGAGTAATTTTTTATAGAAATTTGAGAAGATCTGATGACCTCAGATGGATGAGAGACTAAGTTACCTATAGAGTTTCTTAATTTATAGGGATGAGGGGGTTGGATGGATTGGTTAAGCTTTCTCGCAAACATGGCCGAGGCCGCATTGCTATGTAGCAGGAACTCCGCCTTAGACCATCTAATGGCCTTCTCGGTCTGTTCTGAGAGGATTTTGTCCAGTTCAGCTCTAGTATCGTTAATACGTTGTAGAAGGTTTGGGGAATGGTTCTGGGTGTGAACATGGTATAAGTTGTCAAGTTCCTTGGTGAGTCTAGAAATCTCACTAAAATTCAGTTTTTTCTTTTCAACCGCCGCTTGGATCAAATGACCCCTAATCACCACCTTATGAGCAGCCCACAGGGTGGTAGGGGAAATGTCATCTACATTAATGAGAGCATAGTAGTCTTCTAAGTGTATAGAGATCAGCGAGACCAGGACAGGGTCAGTCAGGAGGGATTCATTCAGTCTCCAACCAGCTACAGATGGTTTAAGGCCTATATGGGACATGTCAAGGGTCACCATTTGGTGGTCTGACCAAACGCAGGGATAAATGACAGCTGCTGTGGAGTTAGCTAGAAGGACTGGGGAACATAACAGGTAATCCAGTCTGGAGTAACTGTCGTGGGGATGGGAATAGGAGGTGTATTTTCATATATTCTGATCATAATATTACACGTTTTTTTCATCAACTACACTATACATCAAAAAAGCTATTTACAAACATTATTTGTAGCCTAAAGCACTTGAACTTTTATTCTCATCTCTTCAAATTTTAACCCAGCTTTCAGAGAATGTCAGACTGAATTCCAGGGAAGACTAAACACACAGTTGAAATATATATATTAGAGCATATATAGAAAATTTCAAAGTATTTGTAACTCTTTGCAGCCAGTTTTGTGATCCTCGCACCTCGAATTTAAAGCTTTCTTGTCCTCGTGTCCTCATTTCCTAATACAGTATATTGTACATTAAAGAGGCCCTATCACCAACTTGCTGGTAAAAGCGTAGAAAAAAAATATAATATTTTGCAGCAATTTGTTTTCTATAAATAATGTACAGTTAAGTCCATATATATTTGGACACAGGCACACTTTTTATACTTTTGGCTCTGTATGAATGAAACAAAACAATCCAAATTAGTTTGAAGTGTGGATTTTCAGCTTTTATTCAAGCGGTTGAACCTAAATATCAAGTTCAAATCTTAAGAACTGCAACCATTTTTATACACAGTCCCCCATTTTCAGGGGCTCAACTGTAATTGGACAAATGATTATAATCATAAATAAAATGTTAATTTTTTTATATTTTGTTGAGAATCCTTTACAGGCAATGGCTGCCAGAAGTCTGGAACCCATGGACATTACCAAAGACTGGGTTTCCTGCCAGGCTCTAATTGCAGCTGTTTTCAGTTGTTCTTTATTTGTGGGTCTTTCTGCCTTTCGTTTTGCCTTCAGCAAGTTAAATGCATACTCAATTGGGTTGAGATGAGGTGATTGACTCAGCCATTGCAGAATATTCCACTTTTTTTCCTTCAAAAGCTCATGGGTTGCTTTAGCAGTGCATTTCGGATCATTGCCCATCTGTACTGTGAAGCGCCGTCCAATCAACTTTTCTGCATTTGGCTTAATCTGGGTTTACAGTATATCTTTAAACACTGCAGAATTCATACTTCTTCTGCCTTCTGTCACATCATTAATAAACACCAAAGATCCAGTGGCACTGGAAGCCATGCATTCCATCACACTGCCTCCACCATGTTTTTCAGATGATGTTGTGTGCTTTGGATCATTAGCTGTTTCAAGCCTCCTCCACATGTTTTTTTTCCTGTCATTCTGGTACAGATCAATCTTAGTTTCAACCGTCCAAAGAATGCTTTTCCAGAACTGGTCTGGCTTTTTTAGATGTTTATTGGCAATGTCTAATCTAGCTATTCTTAAGGCTTATGAATGGTTTGCACCTTGTGGTGACCCCCTTGTATTTGCTCTTGTGAAGCCTTCTCTTGATTGTAGACTTTGACAATGATACACCCACCTCCTGGAGAGTTTCCTTCACTTGTCTGGATGTTGTGAATGGGTTTTTATTTATCATAGAGAGAATCATGCGATCATCCACCACTGTTGCCTTCCGTGGACGTCCAGTTCTTTTTATGTTGCTGAGCTCACCAGTACATTCTTATTTCCTCAGAATGTAACAAACTGTTGATTTGGCTACTCTTAATGTTGCTGCTATCTCTCTGATGGATGTTTTTCATTTTTGAAGCCTTACAATGGATTTTTTCACTTGCATGGACAGCTTCTTAGAACACATGATGAAGGTTTACAGCAATAGATTCCAAATACAAATACCACATTTAGAATCAACTCCAGAACTTTTACCTTCTTAATTGATAAAGAAATAAGGAAGGAGTTGCCCACACCTGGCCATGAAACAGCTTTTGATTAAATTGTCCAATTACTTTTGGTCCCTTAAAAAACAGGGGGTGGATACTCTTCAGAGCTGTAATTCCTAAACCCTTCTTCCGATCTGGATGTACTTGCCCTCAAATTAAACCTGAGAGTGAGCACTTTCAGTCCATAGCCATTATATAACCATAGCTTGAATATGTTTTGGTAAATACCTGAAAAAAAAACTAAAATTGTGTCTGTGTTCAAATATATATGGACCTAACTGTATTTATTCATTGGCAGTGTGCATAAGGAATTCAAGGGCATAAGGAATTCAACCACTCCAGGCAGAGTCAATTCCTTAACACAGTTCCCTCTTCCTTTTGCCATATCATAGCCCTCTTGTCTTTGTGCTGTATTTTCTAGTTACTGTTTATGCTGGCCCAGATCCTTTGACCCTTCCCTCGCTTCCTTACATAACCTTCTAAGTAGCTGCAGGGGAAGAAGCATAGAAGAATACCAAAAAGTGAACCT
Source organism: Lithobates pipiens (assembly GCF_037356315.1). Lineage (NCBI taxonomy): Eukaryota > Metazoa > Chordata > Amphibia > Anura > Ranidae > Lithobates > Lithobates pipiens. The sequence continues at coordinate 12,674,279 of NW_027507755.1, forward strand.
TGAATCTGCAGGGACTGCTGACATCAAATCCAAGGTATCCACAGCCAGAAGGAGTTTTAGGGTTTCTGGATAGCTATACAAAGAGGCTTCTTTTTCAGGTAAAAAGCATACCGTAGATGCAATATATTAAATGCACATATAACCTATTGAGAGTCAGTACCACACTTCCTGTCCTAGTGGGACAACACAGACTCACTGCACTACATCTTTGGAAGAGCAGAGTTGTCATCCTGGGTGGCTCTCCTGCTTTGGACTACAAACCCCTCTCCCTTTCCTCATGTTTGGGGTAGTTGTGAAGTTCAGTGCTTCTCAACTCCAGTCCTCAAGGTGCACCAACAGGTCATGTTTTCAGGATTTCCACTATTTTCATCATAGGTGATTAGGTTCAGTTTCACTGCCTTAGTAATTACCACAGCTGTTTCTTCTGAGGGAAATCCTTAAACCATGACCTGTTGGTGCACCTTGAGGACTGGAGTTGAGAAACACTGGTGTAGTTCACAGAAGATAGCTGGAAAAGCTGATAACATTCTTAGTGATGTCAGTTTAGAACACACGAAGTGACAAGGACAGGGGAATTATGGCAGGATCAACAAGTATTTTGTATGCATGCAGAAAAAATTCTTAGCCTGAAAAAAAAAAAACGTTAATTCCTGAATACCACTGACCTCTATCAGGGAAGAATGAGGTACCAATGATCACCAAAATGTCAGGGGACATTTTTCAGGGGGTATGGAGGTATCACGAACTACCAAGTATAGGGCCCTTTTACCAGGCAGTACAAGCCACCACTGACCACCAAAGTTAAGGATACTTTTTTCAGGGGAGTATGAGTTACTGTTGACTACCAAAGTAAAGGAGACATTTATCAGGGGGTATAAGGCACCACTGGTCACCAATTTATAAGGGCACTTGTATAGGGGAATATGAAGCACCACTCATTACCTAAGTAAAGGGGACGTTTATCAGGGGGCATGAGGCACCACTGGTCCCCAATTTCAATGGGGACTTTTTTAAGGGAGTACGAAGGATCTTTGACTGCCAAAGTAAAAAAGGAACTGTTGACCACATACGAAAGAGGACTTTTATCTAAGAAGTGTGAGTTACCACTGACCCCCAAAGTATAGGGGACTTTAATAACACTTTAATTAGGGGGGGCATTTTTCAGGGGGTACTAGTTACCACTGACTGTCCAAGGGAACGTGGCCTTTTTTTTAGGGAGTATGAAATATGACCAACCACCAAAGTATAGGGTACTTTTATCATGGGTTAGGAGTTATTATTGGCCAGTAAAGTAAAGGGGACTGAGAGAACACGGTACTACTAACCATCAAAGTGAATGAGACAACACTGACCACTAAAGTAAAAGCACCTTTTATCTGGGGGGTATAAGGCACCATTGACCACCAAAGTGAAGAAGATTTATTTCAGGGGGTTTGGTGCAGCACTGACCACCAAAATAAAAGGGACTTTTAATGTTGGGGTATGAAGCCCCACTGATTACCAAAGTAAAGTGAGACTTTTATCAGGGGGTATGAGGCACCACTGACTACCAAAGTAAAAGAGCACTTTAATCCAGAGGTATGAGGTACCAAAGACCACTGAAGTAAAGGGAGACCTTTATCAGGAGGTATGAAGCACCACTGACCATCAAAGTAAAGGGACATTTATCAGGCATATGAAGCATGAATCTGGGGAGCATGAGTTCTCGCCAACCACCAAAGTATAGGGGTTAATTATGAGAGGGGTATACGTTACTACAGATCACCAAAGTAAATGGGACTTTATAATGGATGTACGAGTTACCATTGACAACCAAAGTAACAGGAATTTTTTAAAAAAAGGGGTAGGAGGTACAAGTTAGCACCAAATTAAATAAACTTTTTTTCAGTGGGGCACTAGTCAGCCCCATACTTAAGAAGCCCTCACTGGACCCAACCAATCTTAACAACCTATGCCCCATCTCCTTGCTCCCCTTTTTATCTAAACTCCTTAAACATCTGGTCTACAACCAAGTGAGCGACCATCTTGCAGAGAATAGCCTTCTCGATCCACGTGAGTCTGGATTTTGTCCTCAACACTCAACAGAAACGACTCTCCTAAAACTAACAAACAATCTTCTAATGGCCAAAACCAATGGACACTATTCTGTCCTCCTACTCGTGGACCTTTCTGCTGTCTTTAATATGGTTGACCACCCCCTCCTCCTCAAATAACCCCACGCCTTTGGTCTTCATGATTGTACTCTTCGCTGGTTCTCTTCCTACTTATCCAACTGCACCTTTTAGCCTTACTTACAATTCTACTTCCTCCTTTCCTCTTCTTTTCTCTGTTGATGTCCCCAAGGTTATTTTCTTGGACCTCTCCTATTTTCAAACTACACCTCCTCCCTGGGTCAGCTGATAGCCTCCCACGGCTTCCAATACATCCTTACTAGTCTGAAAATACCAACCTAATCGTTCTCTTCTCTCTCAAGATCCCCTGCTATCTAGCTCTCGTCACCTTCTCCCTTTCTCACCTCCAGGACTTTTCCAGAGCATCTGCAATCCTATGAAACTCCTTACCCCAATCTGTCCGATTATCTCATATTCTGTTTGCTTTTAGACGATCCCTGAAAACCATTATTTTCAGAGAAGCATATCCTACCCACCTCTAACAACTGTATTTTCATTTTCTCCATCAGTTCATCCCCCACAGTTATCAGCTTTTCTTTCACTTGTCCCTCCCTTCTATATTGTAAGCTTTAACGAGCAGGGCCCTCTGATTCCTCCTGTATTGAATTGTATTGTAACTGTACTGTTTTCCCTCATGTTGTAAAGCACTGCACAAACTGTTGGCACTATATAAATCCTGTATAATAATAATAATTAGGGAAGAATGAGCCACCAATGACCACCTACAGGGGCTTTTATTAGGGTTTTATGAGACACCTCTGACCATCTAAGTAAAGGGGACTTATATTAAAGGGGTATGAGGCATTGCTGATCACCAAAGTAAATGGCTTTTATCTTGGTAATGGATATGAGGCACCACTGAGGACCAAATTTCTGCATAGCCATGCAGCTTTCATATCTGATCTTCTTGATGTACCACTAATGCCTCGTACATACGATCGGACTTTCTGCCAACAATACCGTGGATTTTTGTTCAAAGGTTGTTGGCTCAAACTTGTCTTGTATACACACGGTCACACAAATGTTGACCAACAATTACAAACGTGGGAACGTGGTGAGTGACGTACAACGAGCCGAGAAAACGGAAGTTCAATAGCAAGTGCGGCTCCTTCTGCTCGATTCTAAGCATGCGTGATCTTTTGTGCGCCGGACTTGTGTACACCCGATCAAACTTTCCGGCAACAAAGTTTTGTTGGCGGAAAATTTGAGAACCTGATGGCAAACATTTGTTGGTGGTCCGACAGCAAATGTTCAATGGAGCATACACACAGTCGGACTTTCCAACAACAAGCTCACATCCAACATTTCCCGTCGGAAAATCTGACCATATGTATGTGGCATAAGACTAGCTAGTTGATGGCATCAGTTTTTTTATAAAAGCTGGATTGCCTGCTAGTCACATCTTATCTCAGTAGCTTCATGCATAACCAACGACCTATGGATTATCTATCTTGCATCCTGGGCCATTGATTTGACCTGGTCCAGGTTTGCCATGCCAGTGCTTTCCTGCCAAACTCTCCATCCATTCCATCTATCAGCATCCCTTCACAAAAAAAGTCACCATAAAACCTAATTTTGGCAATCTGCCAATTTGCAGGACTAACATATATCAGAAGCAAAGTCTTTGGATAGGATTTGTGCAAACTGGAGTCACGGTGTTGATTGGCTTGCTCATCTCTAATGAGCATATAAGACTGCTTCTATATTTATGGGTATCTAAAAAAAATCCAGGGGAAAAATAATAAATGTTGATAAAACTTTTATGTGAAATACATGACGATTTTAATATAAATCAACAAAACACAAATTGTGCAGATTATCATTAAACACTTGGCAATTTAGGCATTATGACTTGTTTTGCTTCATTACTACACTAGAAGCAGTTTGTGCTTATGCAAAACAATATTTTTTTTCTTATATTTCAACATGACTTGAGGCACAATAGCTCATGCAAATGTTTATTAACGTCTTACTGGAGATTTTATATGAAAAAATTAGAGACACAAATGCACACAATGGTCCCACTTAATAGCACATCATTGCTTATGTTTTAACAATAAATTCGGCAATCAAGCAATATATTCCATTAACAACCGCATCTGGCTGCTTGGACGCTCTCCACCAACCCTGTGTCTTTGCCTTCAGTTGTTGGCTGTGCTTTACTCCTGTGGATTATAATGTCTTTATGTTTGTTCAAATGTACGCTTAATGCATGACGACTGTTTATTAAAATATAGGTATGCTTATGCCATTAAAGTGCACTTCAATTTTTTACATATTTTGGATAATAATTTCAATACAATCCAACATAATTGTCACAAATGCAGTGACTACTTTTTGAACTTTTAGTTTTTTTTTTATTTCCATAATTTGCTCTCTTTTGTCTGCAATAAATTTGGAGTGACACTTGAGATTCTATTCTTATTTGAATTAACTACTGCTGAATTATTGCTTCTGCTACTTGTTTTCTTTATTTTATAAACCATGGAGACCAGACTCCTACCTATCCTTTCCCGACTATTGTATCACATCGTTTTTCTCTATTGCTAAGGGTTCCTTCACAGTCATGATGTAGGAATGTCAGATCTTCTTGGCAGTAAGTTCCTGGCAAAAAAAAAAAAGCGATGAGTATTGTCCATATAGGGAAGGGGGTATTCAGTAAATCTGCTGTGCCACTTTTCTGCCATTAATCTCTCTTGTTAAGGTATTGAACCACATTTGTGAAGCATTTACAACACTTTAGATTCAGAGAGCTATTTGTACACCAAATTCAGATAGTTCTACAATGCTGGCATGTATCTCAGCTTAATCTGGATCCATGTAATGTTCACCCGATATAAGTTAGAGCAAAGCGCTGGTCCCGGATTTTACATGTAGCGATCCAACTGTAGTGAACCAGATTAGTGCAAAATCTATGTGAGTTATACATGTATCACCCTTTAGCTAGGGTTCTAGGTGTAAATAGGTTTAGTTGTTAGTGTAAGAAAATTTCAGCTTGGCTGAGGGTGAGGCTTGGGTTGGGAATCTGGGTCAGGGTTTAGTGACTCAGGGGATTGATGACTCATCCTGACAGCTCTTTTGGTGCCTCCCCCTGTTCTTGGGAACATTGGAGAATGTTCTGGACATAGTAAGTGGAATCTAGGGCTGGGTGGAAGTTAAGGACTGGCAGGGGGCAGGCCACCTCATAAATAGACATGAGCCATGTCAGCAGGGGAAGTCGGGTGCTGGAAGATTTCCCTTACAACACATGGAGGAAACCCTTGCTGGAGGCACAGGAGCAAGGAGAGAAGACATCGGGAGCAGGTTAGCACATCCAGGAGATCTCCTGAGAGTCAGCCAAGTGGTCTGGTGAGTGTTAGTCTGGAGGACTGTTGGAAGTTTACCTAGAGGGCTAGTGAGAGGGGCAGCTGCAGCCTGGTGGGCTGGCAAGGCCCAAATAGGTTATGCTGGGATTGGTGACCACAAAGTAGAAGTGCTGGGAAAGTGTGAGTTGTTCTTCAAGTATAGGGGCTGAGAGTCTCTGCCTGTAATGGGCCTTTGCTACAAAATTACTACAGGGTGACAAAACTGGGTTCTGCAAGCAAGTGTGTGCTGGAGGAAGAAGAGGAGCTGTATATTGAGACTGTATATAGAGACTGTATATAGGAAGAATTGTCCCTGAAGTTTGTTTTGAAGACAAGTGGGCATCCCATAATATCCCATCCCCATCCAAGTTATTATGCCTCAATAAACAAAAACAAAAAACAAAGTCACAGACTGTTCTCTGGAGACACACTCCTAAACCTTGTGGACATCCTTCCCAGAAGAGTTGAAGCTGTTACAGCTGCCAACGGTGGGCCAACTCAATATTGAACCCTACAGACTAAGACTGGGATGCCATTAAGGTTCATATGTGTGTAAAGACAGGTGTCCCAATACTTTTGACAATATAGGGATACTAGACATAGTAGATATACTAGATATAAAGTGGATATATCTATTACACAGAAGACATCTTTTGAAGAGTTTATTTGATCACAGAAATGTTGTGTATGGGACTAATATAAAAATAAAGTTGTGCTACTAAATGTGTAAGTGAAAGTCACAGTGAAAAAAAAAAAAAAATAAAGAAAATCAAAATAAACCCATCAGTTAAATTGTCCCCTCATTCATTTCCGGATTCTGTCAGTGGAGTTTGTGCCTTCAGAAGCTCCAAGTGTCCCCGCAGAGGACTGTGTCTGCCTGCCCAGTTGACTCCGCTCATACGGGAGTCCAACCGATCCGGTAAGGACCCTCAGATACTACTATTGAAAGGATTTGTTTCCTGCTGATTACCGCTGCAGGGGTTCACCTGCATATCTCTCCCATCTGCAGTCTTTCTATCAAGGACATTATAATAACTATTTCTTTGGGCTTATTGCACGTTAATCAGAAAGGAAAATTTAACTGATGGGTTTATTTTGTTTTTCTTTATTGTTATTTTTTTTTTCATTGTGACTTTCACTTACACATTTAGTAGCGCAACTTTATTTTTATAATATTTCATGCTAGCTATAAGAATTTTTGATGGTGTTTAGTTACAGCTTTTTTAATGTTTTCACGTATTTGGATCTAGCGCGTTTTTTTTTTCTTTGATGGTTTGTGTATGGGACTAGATTAGCTATACATTGTCACATAATTTTTGTGGTGATTTGGCACTAGTGGTGGAATATTAAACAAACTGACACTTACATCACATGTGATCAAATGTGGTATAAACGATGTATGTTATTATTAAGTATATATCGTTTTATGTTAGTGTATAAAGTGTAGATCTTGCACTTTTATGTCTTAGTAGCACATCATCCTGTGCCAATACCATTTTGATGAGTTTTTATGCGGGAACCCAAGTAAATGCTTGCAGCAACTAAATGTATTTATTTTAGTTTATTTGCAATAATTGTTGACACGAGGCAGCGTGAGATTTTTAAAACTTTATTAATTCTACAGAAAATTACAAATTCTTTTACATTGTGGAGCCATGAATGCACCAAATTCAAAAAAACATATTGTTTGTATGTTAAGAAAATTGAACTAATTAAGATCAACTGTCTTTTGGCATACAGGTAGAGAAACTGATACAGACAAATTTAGTAAAAGCGTCTCTCATGCAATTTAAAAATGTTGCAGAAAGTGCCAAATTCAAGTACAATTTCTAGAGAGGTACATGAATTAGGCGCATGCTGCACCACTTTTAGAATGCATAAGAGACACTTTTGCTTAATCTGTCTGCGCTAGACATGTGTGGTTCATTTCATTCCGAATTAATATTCAGACAAATTTTCCAGTATTCGGAGATTTGGATATATACGAAAAACCCCAATTACAGTATAAACAAAGTTTACTGAATGCTCTGAATTTCCAAAATTCAAATTGAAATTCGAATCTAATTTTACATCAAATTACATTCGAATTCTAACTGTACACATATTGCTGAAATCAAAGACTATGTGTATTATTAGAGTATCATTTCGAAATAATTATGTTTTTGTTAAGCCAAAGGTGATTTAAAGAGTCATTGTAATCATTTGTTGAAGATTTTTTGTTTGTTCACTTTGCCGCGTTCAAATCGGAAAAAATATAACATTTTTGTTTTGACCAAATCAAAATTTATTGATTTGAACGTTCGAATCGTCAGAAATCTGTAAATTCAAAGAAAATTTGAAAAAAAAATGACAAAACGAATTCCGAATATGAATTGAACGAATCAACCGAATTTAGCAAAACTAAATAACTAGATTAATGAATCTAAACAAAAGGAAACTAAACCTTTTTTTTTTTCGTCATGCACATGTTTAGTCGACATGTGCAAAAGGAAAACATTTGTTTATTTTTGTTTCGTTTTAATTCGTTAATTAATTTTGTTTAGTTATATTCGTTAAATTCCTTAAATTCGTTTTCGTATTTCGTTTAGTTTTCTACTGAATTCGAAAAATCGGTCACATTCGAAAATATTTCAACCAATTTCGATAATATTTCTACCGAATTCGAAATGATTTCAACGTGATTCGAAATTATTTCAACCGCATTCGAAACTATTTCAACCGGATTCGAAAATATTTTGCGACCCAAATTTAGGGCCATGTATCTCGGGGTCACTTGGTGCTAGAAACCCCTAATTTGTATATGTTGTAGTGCTAGTTCTATTGTGTTTGCATACCAAATTTGGTGTTTCTAGCTATAAGTGACCCCAAGATATGTGGCCCCAAATTCGGGTCGCAAAATGTAATTCTCTGCTGCACAAAAGTGCTTGACATTTTGTGACCCGACTTTGGGGCCAAGTATCTCAGGGTCACTTGGTGCTAGAAACCCCAAATTTGTATATGTTGTATTGCTAGTTCTATTGTGTTTGCATACCAAATTTGGTGTTTTTAGCTATAAGTGACCCCGAGATATGTGGCCCCAAATTCGGGTTGCAAAATGCCATTCTCTGCTGCAGAAAAGTGCTTTCATATTGCCCATATCTGGGGTCGCTTGGTGGCAGGTGACGTGGCAAGTGGACAATCCACAACTTGGTCACATGGCACTCGTGTTAAGTCATGTGGCACTCGTGTCAGGTCCCATGGCACTCGTGGCCGGTGACGTGGCACTCGTGTCAGGCCACGTGGCACTCGTGGCAGGTCACGTGGCACTCCTGGCAGGTGTCATGGCAAGTGGAAAATACACAACTTGAAATAGATGAAATGAAATAGATGCTAATGGTCTGCAGGAGATCTGGTTAGAAAACAAAATAGATACTAATAGTCTGCAGGAGATCTGCAAAAAATTTAAATAGATGCTAATAGTCTGCAGGAGATCTTATGGAAACAAATAGCAATCTGCAAAAGAAATTAAAAATTAAATAGATAGTATCTATATTCTATTCTGTTCTATTGTTTTTCTAGTCTATTCTCTATTTCTATTCTAATCTTTTCTATTCAAATTCAAATTCATTCTATATGAAATTCAAATGTCGGAAATATATATATATATATATATATATATATAACCATCTTCCGAATTTCGAATTTAGTATATAATGATTTCGATTTTAATAGAAAAAATTTTATTAGAATATAAAAGAATAGACTAGAAAAACAATAGAACAGAACAGAATAAAATATAATATATTCTATTCTGTTCTGTTCTATCATTTTTCTAGTCTATTTTCTATTTTCTTGTAATCTTTTCTATCCAAATTTAAAATTAATTAATTAAACATTTTGAATTCATACTATTCGAAAATTCTAATTTATTCTATTTGAAATTTGAATTTCAGAAGATGGTTGTATACTCTTTCTATTTTATTCTATTAAATTATATTTTTTTCTAATCTTTTCTATTTGAATTAGAAATTTTGGAAGATGGTTAGTTACTTACTTATATACATCTGTCATATCAACTTCTCATACTTGCAGTGTACCAGTGCAAAAAAACACACACATCTTATTTCATTTATATTACTTTTTTTCGACCCGACTTTGGGGCCACGTATCTCGGGGCCACTTATAGCTAGGAACCCCAAGTTTGGTATGCAAACACAGTAAAAATAGCACTACAACATATCCAAATTTGGAGTTTCTAGCTCCAAGTGACCCCGAGTTATGGGGCCCAAAAGTCGGGTTGCAAAATGTCAAGCACTTTTCTGAAGCAGAGAATTACATTTTGCGACCCGATTTTGGGGCCCCGTAACTCGGGGTCACTTGGTGCTAGAAACCCCTAGTGCTAGTTCTACTGTGTTTGCATACCAAATTTGGGGTTCCTAGCTATAAGTGGCCACGAGATACATGGCCCCAAAGTCGGGTCGCAAAATGTCATTTTTCAAATTTGATTCGAATTTCGTTTGAATTCGTTAGCATTGCAATTCGGTAATTCGGATGCATCTGAATGTCCGAATAATGAAAATTCGTCCGAATTTCGATTCGGAACGAAACGAAATGCACATGTCTAATGTTTAGTCTGCACCATTTTTCATGAATTGCAGGGACAGTGTGTAATGTCTATGTGTGCTTACACTCTTATAATTCATACTAAGTGCAGCGCTTATCACAAATACATAAATAAAATTAACCCTTTCATGACTAAGCCTATGACCTTTTGACATTTGGTGTTTACAAGCTAAAATCCATATTTTTTGCTAGAAAATTACTTAGAACCACCAAACATTATATATTTTTTTTAGCAGAGACTCTAGAGAATAAAACGCAGATTGTTGCAATATTTCATGTCACGCGGTATTTGGGCAGCGGTGTTTTAAACGCAACTTTTTGGGGAAAGGGACACTTTCATGAATTTAAAAAAAAACTAAACAATATAATTAGCCCAATTTTTTTGCATAATGTGAAAGATAATGTCACGCCGAGTAAATAGATACCAAACATGTCACACTTTATAATTGCACGCGTTCGTGGAATGACGACAAACTACGGTACCTAAAAATCTCAATAGGCAACGCTTTAAAAAAAAATTCCGGTTACCAGGTTAGAGTTACAGAGGAGGTCTAGTGCTAAAATTATTGCTCTCGCTCTGACCATCGCAGCAATACCTCACCTGTGTGATTTGAACACCGTTTACATATGCGGGCGTGACTTCCGCATGCGTTTTCTTTGCTGTGCAAGCTCACGGCGATGAGGGGGTGGTTTTAAAAAAAAAATCGTATTTATTCTATTAATTTTTAAATTAATACATTGTTTTCAAAAAATAAATAAAAATATGATCACTTTTATTGCTGTCACAAGGAATGTAAACATCCCTTGTGACAGTAATAGGTGGTGACAAGTACTCTTTATGGAGGGATCGGGGGTCTAAAAGACCCCAAATCCCTCCTTTGCACTTCAAAGTATTCAGATTGCCGAAAACAGCGATTCTGAATACTGTATATTTTTTTAAATCTGGCGCCATTGGCAGCCGAGTAAACAGGAAGTGACGACGTCGCTTCCGTGTTTACAATTAGGAGACTGGAATGACACCACTTACGCCGTCATTCCAGTCCCTCCCTAGCAGCTGGAAGCGGCAGATGTGAGATCGGTGCTCCCGATCGAGCGGGTGCACCGGTAAGAGCGGCGGGAGGCGGCGGGAGGAGGGGACGTCCCCTCCCGCTCCTCCGGCATAACAGCCGAGCGGCTTTTAGCCGCATCGGCTGTTATGGCTGGAAAGCCAATCGCCTGCTCTAAAAAACTGCACCGGGATGATGCCTGCATATAAAAGATGCCTGCATATAAAAGTTTATTAACCACTTCAGCCCCGGACCATTTTACTGGCCAAAGACCAGAGCACTTCTTGCGATTCGGCACTGCGTTGCTTTAACTGACAATTGCGCGGACATGAGATGGTTTTTATTTTTTTCGCTATAAACAATAATAGGGTGACAATTAAAAAAAAAAAAAAACGCATTATTTTTTACTTTTTGCTATAATAAATATCCCCCAAAAATATATATTAAAAAAAAACATTTTTTTTTTACTTAGTTTAGGCCGTACATATTCTTCTACATATTTTTGGTAAAAAAAAATCGCAATAAGCTTTTATTGATTGGTTTACGCAAAGGTTATAGCATCTACAAAATAGGGGTTCGTTTTATGCCATTTTTATTAAAATTAAATTTTTTTTTTTTTTTTTTACTAGTAAAGGTGGTGATCTTTTATCATGACTGTGACATTATGGCAGACACATTGGGCAATTTTGACACATTTTTTGGACCATTGTCATTTTTACAGCGACCAGTGCTATAAAATTATTGGCAAGTGCTTCCACTCATTTCCACTCATTTCAGATCTACCCTTTAGATTTAAGTGCACTTACAGTGCAAAGTGGATTTGCCTTTCGTAAATAACCCCCATTGCATCCTTTTCTGTGCTTGCGGAGATAGAAAAATAAGTGTGTGTGTAGAAAAAAATATAAAAAATACCTAGATCAAGGATGTCATCAACATGTTTTTTTTTAAGAACATGTACAACAAAGCACACCTGATTGGTTCCTTGTGCTGCCACTCCCTCTCCCAGTTTGAGCTCCACTGTACAGGATTTATACAAAGTCTATCATAGATGCTTATGCTAATTGACTTTTAAAATATACTTAAAGCAGAGTTCCACCCAGAAATGGAACTTACGCCCCCCCCCCCCCCTCCGGTGTCACATTTGGCACCTTTTATGGGGGAGCAGATACCTGTATAATCCAGGTATGTGCTCCCACTTCCGGGCATAGATAGCCTCAGTATCCACGGATATCTATGCTATATCTGGTGTCTCCTCCTCCCCCCCCCCCGCTGTCTTCTGGAAGACACACAGGTCCCATAAGACAGCAGGGACCACACGGAACACGCAGCGCAACTCGCGCATGCGCAGTAGTGAACCAGGCTGTGAACCGCAAGGGTTCACTTCCTGATTTCCTTGCCTCCATTCGAGAGCCGAGGGAGCCGACATTGTGGCCGACATCGCGGCCGCCTTGGACAGGTGAGTGTTCATATTTTAAAAGTCAGCAGCTGCAGTATTTGTAGCTGCTGACTTAAAAAAAAAAAAATTTTTAAATTGGCGGAACTCCACTTTAACACTTAAAAAAAAAAAAAAGAATACATAAATACAGATTTGCTGTTTATTCATATCTGGTGTTCAGCTTATATCATGCCTGGTGTTCAGCTTTACTGGTTCTTATATGTCTGGACAATCCATAAAAACCAATACAATATTAGAAAGTGGGCAGTAACAAGTGGCATGAAAATGAAGAATCAGGATTTAGGGAAAAAAGTGAAATTCATGAGAAAGTAAAAATGTACAACAAATATACTACAGAAAGAAAAAAGAATTTGGAAATACAAAATAGAAAGTACATTTTTTTTTAAGTTTTTTTTTTTTTTTTAAATATATTTCACATCCTTTGTACTCCATGGTCCAAATCCCAGGGCTAACACAACAGTAAGTATATCTCTCATAAACTAGAGTTCTATGACTGGACTTTTAAGCTCCTGGGAGCTCTTTTTCCAATCTACATTTATCTAGCAAACTGTACAAGAACAACAGAAGAAGCTGATGTGCACCAATCATCTACCTGTCCAATTACAGGCTTGCCTCTATCCAGACCAGTGATAAACTGTAATGATTCTCACCGACCAACACTTATCCACACAGAACCCTGAAAATTACATTTCTTCTCTTACATACTATATATATATTTTCTACTTTTGGTCTGCGATAGTTTCATTTCCTTGGCCTCGATAATAAGGGAAAACGCAGCACTTTATGATTTAATGGTAGTTGCAGACTTTTTTTTCCCCTTGGAAAAAATATAAGTCAGCCAGCAGAAAGTTAACTCGTTTGGTAAAGTTTTATGGAAGGATGGCTAAACTTTTTTTCTATTTTTTTTAACTTAATTTTAAAAAGAAATAGGTGAAATGTTAGAACCATACTAAACAGACAGATAAATGTACGCACACTTTAAAAAAATAATGTGCATAGCAATGTTAATAGGCAGTGTCAGTTTACCCTCCACTCTGTAGATGGTGCTGTGTTGCTGGCGAATGGAGGATGAGAGGAACTTTGTTGCTCTGAAGCCTCTGTAGGTGTCACCAGCTGAACAGTGGTTCAATTGGACTCTGCAACACTGGGTGACCTCAACAGTCATCTATAATAAAGTAATAATAATAGCTGTAAAGAGAATTATATAGAAAATAATAAAATAAAATATTTATATGTACAGGCATACCCCACTTTTAAGTGCACAATGGGGTTTATTTACTAAAGCTAGAAAGTGCAAAATCAGGCTCACTTCTGCATAGAAACCAGTAAATAAACCTCATTGTGTACTTAAAAGTGGGGTATACCTGTACTGAGCAGCTTGTCTTTTGAATGTAGCATTTAGAGGGTGACAATACTGAGCTTGTGTCCTGCTCCACTACTCCAGCTTTCCTCTGTCACCACACTCTAAGTGACCGAATGATGTCCTGAAATTCATGGGGTCTCCATACCACAGGTTTGGTCCTGGTTGCCTTTGGGAAACTAACTGGTCAAATTCATCTTTGACAAGTTCCATTCTATCTTACCTGTCATAGGCCTAAGGCTGCATATGATGATAGTATATCGGTCTTCACCGACTGTATCTACAGTTTTATTTCATATACGGCCTCATGTCTTTTGTCTCGGTTATCCTATATATTCCTTCCTCCTTTTCATTTAGATCATGAAAGATACTATACCCTGGATGATATCCCTATGGTTACATATTACACATATGAATGATTTTATTATAGGGAAACATATTATAAATATCTATGCACATATATCCGGGTATATTGGAAGTTAGGAGACACGTATCAGTTTTAATTAATGATGGTGATCACATTGTTTTTATGGTTAGTGTTCTCTAGTTTAACATTTTATCTTTCTACAGCACACTTGTCTTCATGGCTTTGTTTATAATTATATATGTGATGTGTGCATGTATATATATTTTCTATATGGGTTTTTCTTCTTATGTGTCTTACATAAATCACATGCACCAGGAAGTCTGCTAATTAATGATCTGTGTCTCCTATCATAGAATTAGGTGGGGTTACATAAGGATGATCATGTCGACATTTCTGTGTAATGATTAAGCGCACCTGAAGTGTGTGAAACGCGTCTACCAATCTCTCTGTTTTGTTAGCACTTGTTCTAATAAAGAATTTTGATCGACCACAGAGTGCAGCCATTTCTTCTATTTTCACTGCTAGAGAGGGAGCCAGAGCACTGACCAACTCGTTACTGGGGGATAGCCATGTCTAATTTTTTTCTTTCCAAATTTGTTTTTTTTAAACAAATTATCTACAGATTCGTTAGGAAATATTTCAATTAATGAAAACCCATTTAACAAATTTTTCCGAATATCCATAAATTCGAATATTCTAAAATTTGGAAATTCTAAAATTTGGAAATTTGGAAATTCGGAATTCAAAAACCCGAAAATTGGAAAATCTGAAATAATAACTAAGTAATAATAACTTATTTATTACTAACTATTAAATTATAAGTATTGGAGTTTCCTTTCAAATTTGGCTGTTAGTGAACATAACAAATAAGAACTTAACCGAAGTTACGAATGATCTGAAATAACGAATGCCGTATCTAAACAAATAATACAAAACATTTTATTATTATTATTATTATTATTAATAATATTTATTAATAATTAGTTCCTTTCCATTTGTTTAGATGCAACATTCATTATTTTAATTTGTAACTTTGGATAAAGGTTTTCTTTTCTATTTTCGAATTTGCGAATTTATGAATTTTCAAATTTACAAATTTTCGAATTTATGAATTTTCAAATTTATGCATTTACGAATTGCAATCATAATGAATGACCCGAAAAATGAAAAGAATAAAAAAAAAAAAAAAATGAAACGAAAACAAACAAATTTTTCGGCAGTGCACATGTCTACTGGAAGACCTGTTACCCATATTTGGCAGTGGCGTCACTAGGGTTGGTGTCACCTCCCCCTCCACCAACTATATTCCTCTCTCAGTACAGACCCCCCTCCACTAACTATAGATCCCCCTCCCACAGTATAGATCCCCCTCCTGCAGTATAGATCCCCCTCCCTCAGTATGGAGCCCCCTCACTAAGCACAGACCTCCCTTCCTCAGTATAGTACAGTACAAATTTGTCCGAACACGCAAACATCATTAAAGTCTATGGGACACGAACATGAAAAATAAAAAGTGCTAATTGTAAAGGCTTATATGCATGATATTGTCATAAAAAGTGTTTGGAGACCTGGGTACTGCCCCAGGGGACATGTATCAATGCAAAAAAAAGTTCTAAAAACGGCCGTTTTTTTCAGGCCTAGTGATTTTAATAATGCTTAAAGTGAAACACTAAAAATGAAATATTGCTTTAAATATTGTGCCTGGGGATCTCCTTAGTCTGCCTGTAAAGTAGCACATCTTTTCCATGTTTATAACAGTACCACGGTAAAATTAAATTTCTAAAGGAAAAAATGTAATTTAAAACTGCTCACGGCTGTAATGTATTGTCGGATCCCAGCAATATAGATAAGAATCATTGAGAAAAATGGCGTAAGTCATCCAATCCCCCCCCCCCCAGTCCATTATCGGGTCTTTTGGGTCTGGTATAAATATTAAGGGAAACCCACACAAAAAAAAAGGGAGTCCCTCCCAAAATCCATACCAGACCTTTAAGGTATGGATATTAAGGGGAACCCCACGCCAAAATAAAAGAAAAAATGGTGTGGACTCCCCCCTAAAATACACACCAGGCCCTTCAGGTCTGGTATGGATTTTAAGGTGAACCCCGTGCCAAAATAAAAAAATGGTGTGGGGTTCCCCCCCAAAATTCGTACCAGACTCTTATCCAAGCATGCAACCTGGCAGGCCCAGGAAAAGGGGGGGACAAGAAAGCACTATTTACCTACAACCCTTGCCCAGTGGTTGTGGGGTTATGCAGGTGGGGAGTTTATCAGAATCTGGAAGCCACCAGATCCTGGCCCCCCCATGTGAATAGGTATCGGGTACATTGTACCCCTACTCATTCACCAAAAAAAAAGTGTCAAAAAAGTAAAAATTACATAAGATTTTTGACAATTCATTTATTTAAAAAAATGTCCCACAATGTAAATCCATCCTCAATCACAGCTCCGACGACCGAAAAAAAAAAAGAAAAACTCTGCCTCAAGGGGAGGCGTCTCCATGACTGCAGTCTTTTGGCAATGACAGCTGTTATATAGCTGAAGGTGGGGCCACCTAGTGATGTAACCGGGTGACCCTGTCTTCTTCTGACGTAATGTGACATCATGTGACATCAGAGGGGAAGGGTCACCCGTTTACATGACCGGGGTCCTTGCCATCAGCTATATAACAGCTGTCTTTGTGAAAAGGCTGCAGTCTGTGGGACGCCTCCCATGAAGATAGAGTTTTTCAGTTTTTTTTTTCTCTGGATCGTTCGCGCTGTGATTGAAGATGGATGGGCATTGCAGGACACTTGTTTTTTTTTTAAATAAAGGAATTGTCCAAAACTGTCTCCTGTCATTTTTACTTTTTGACACTTTTTTCTGGTGAACGAGTAGGGGTACAATGTATTCGATACCCATTCACATGGGGGGGTGGGACCCGGGGGCCCCTTTTTTTCCGATAAGCCCCCTGCCCACAGACCCATTAACATGGGGACAGGGTGTTTTGGGGAGGACCCCAAAGCACCCTCCCCATGTTGAGGGCATGTGGCCTGGTACGGTTCAGGAAGGGGGGGCGCTCTCTCGTCCCCCCCCTTTTCCTGTGGCCTGCCAGGTTGCATGCTTAGATAAGGGTCTGGTATGGATTTTGGGAGTGAGACCCCCACGCCATTTTTTAAAAGGTTTTAGTGCAGGGTTCCCCTTAATAGCAGCATAGGCAGTCTTCAAGGAATCCCAGATCCATAGCATCAGCATCAGGTGCATGATAGCTGCTGATCCAGAACTTATTCCTTTTTTATAAATATGAGCCTATTAATGGAGTTAATAACGTTGCACTCTTTGATCCATTACAAACCCTCCAACAGCACTGAATGTGCATTCAGAAAGCACGCTGGATGCAGGACCGGACAATAGTTTGATTGCATATTGAGCAAATTCTGGCCAGTGTTCCATCCTCAAGACCCAATAACCCAGTGGATGTTCTGTTGGAAAGGTTTCCAAGTTTGCTCTTGCTCCTAGATATTCCTGTACTATATAATGCAGACACTAGCAATGGTTGCTTGAACCCATCAGACCTTAGCGCTAAGGACTGAAAAATTGTTTAAAGGCATCGGTCAGCTGGCCACCTTCTCCACGGCTCTTCCCCTGACCGAACGAAGCTTCAGAAACATGTTGTCCAGCAGCAGGAAATGGTAACCGCCCAGAGTCTGGAAATGCGTTATGCCGCGTACACACGACCGGACTTTTTGATGGACTAGGTCCGACAGAACGAATTCGCCGATAACTCTATCGTGTGTGGGCTTCATCTGACCTTTGCTGTCTAAAAATCAGATGGACTTTAGATTTAAAACATGTTACAAATCTTTCTGACTGACTCGATTCCGGTCGAAAAATCAGTTCGTCTGTATGCTAGTCTAACGGACGAAAACCGAGGCTAGGGCAGCTATTGGCTACTGGCTATGAACGTCCTTATTGTAGTCTGGTCGTATGTCATCATGTTCGAATCCATCAGACTTTGGTGTGCTTGTGTGTGGCCAAGTCCGTTCGTTCGGAAAGTCCGTCGGAACTCCGCCGAAAGTCCATCGGGAAGACCGTTGGACCTAGTTCGTCGAAAAGTCTGGT
Organism: Lithobates pipiens; assembly: GCF_037356315.1. Lineage (NCBI taxonomy): Eukaryota > Metazoa > Chordata > Amphibia > Anura > Ranidae > Lithobates > Lithobates pipiens. The sequence continues at coordinate 12,692,726 of NW_027507755.1, forward strand.
CGCATGTACGTGGCTTTACACAAACTTCTCTTCAAGACCTCCTGAAGATCATCTTCTGCTCCCTCTCTGAAGGCAGGATGCTCTGCCCCCTCTCTGAAGGCAGGATGAGTTCTGCAACTTTACCCTTGTAACGTGGATCAAAAAGGGTTGCCAGTCAGTAATGATCCCTCTCCTTGATACCACGAATCCTAGGATCCTTTTGAAGGCTTTGCAGAATCAGGGAGGCCATACAGCATAAGTTTTCAAAGGCATTTGAGTCCTCTGGATCACTAAAGATGACATTTTTCCGTAACTACATCCTCCCAGCCAAGTACAACTCTTTGGATTTCTGGGGACTGAAAACCATCCCTTGAAGACTGCTGTGTGTTATCCTCTACATCCATGCTGACATAATCCTCCTCCTCCTCTCCTTCTTGTGTGTTTGGTGACCCCGCAGAAATGCTATCTGGATAAAGGGGTCCTTGAGAGGAAAGGAAGTCCTCCTCTTTCTCCCGCTGTTCTGCTTCAAGTGCCCTGTCCATGATTCCACAAAGCGTGTGCACCAGCAGGAAGACTAGGGGGACAGTGTCATTGATGCATGCATTGTCACTACTCATCATCCTTGTGGCCTCCTCAAATGGTGACTGGACAGTGCATGCATCCTTGATCAGTAGCCACCGGCATGGTGAAAAGAAGCCAAGCTCCCCTAACCCTGTCCTGGTGCCAAACTCGCACAGGTACTCATTGATGGCCCTCTGCTGTGTGTACAGCCACTGCAGCATTGCCAACATTGAGTTCCACCTGGTTGGCATGTCACAAATTAGGCAGTTGTTGGGCAGGTTGCATTCCCTTTGAATGACAGCCAGCTGAGCACTGGTATTGTATGACTGGCAGAAATGACCACAGACTTTTCTGGCCTGCCTCAGGAGACCTTGTAAGCCTAAGTACCTGGTCAAGAAGCGCTGCACAACCAAATTCAGGAGGTGTGCCAAACATGGAACATGGGTCAAGAGTTCCTGTCAGAGTGCGGAGAGAAGGTTGGTGTCATTGTCGCCTACAACCATTCCTGGTTGAAGCTGATGTGGCATCAGCCACCTCTGAACCTGCCCCTGCAGAGCTGACAGAATCTATGCCACAGTGTGGCTCCTGTCCCCTAGGCAGAACAACTCAAGCACCGCATAGCATCTTTTTGCCTGACTGCGTGCGTAGCCCCTTGAATGCTTACGGGGCACTACTGGTTCAGAGGACAATTCTGCAGAAGAGGCCATAGAGGAAGAAGAGGAGGAGGTGGAGCAGAGAGCTGTGGCATAATCACCACTAGCTTTTTGGAGGCGTGGTGGTGGATTAAGCTCCAACAACACTTACATTCAACTCAAACATCAAGTTCATCCCTATTGCTTAGTTTTCTGTTTGAACATAGTCTAGAATGTCCATTGACATGAATGTAAAGTGATAATAAAGTTATTTGTTTAAAAAAAATAACAAACATTTTGTACTTATCTGCTCTGTGCAATGGTTTTGCTCCTGCTCCCTCCTCTCTGGCTATGATTGACAACAGTGGACACCTATGGCTCCACCATAAGTGTCCACTGTTGCATGAAGGTAAAAAAAAACTTTCAGCCTTTGGAATCACTTTAAACTTTACTAATGATTCCCTATTAGATAGTAAAACTTAAGATTTGAAGTATACAGTAGATCCACTTTTATAAAAAAAAGTCAGCGTTGGCAGCTCACATATTTTTAGTCTGACAGACACAATCGGCTCTCACACAGCATACAAATGAGAGAACATTCTGGATGCAGAATTATTTAGGAATATAAAATGTTAAAAGTCAGAGGTAACTTTAAAATAATGTATACAGTGTGTCTACATAAAATGCACAAACAGGTTGGAAGTAACACTTTCCTTATTTTTAGGAGTGAAAGGGTTTTACTTGAAACAAGCCTGAAGGTGTTTTAGATTTTAAAATTATAATTTGTTTAGGTATCTCGCTATATGATAGTAAACCATACATAAATGATTAATTAGCTAGACATAGCTTGACACTTATGCCAAATCCCAAGAGCTGTTTTGTATTACTTCAGTGAATTTTTTTTTTGGGGGGGGGGGGGATATTTGCTGCATTGCACAAGCACAAAATGCAAAGGTCAGCTGTTTTATATACAGCCAGCATACATAACAGCAATATAGTTCACGCTCCAGGTAAGGAATTAGGCACTTGCTGTTTTTCTGCCTTTGCATATAAAAATATCTTTTAATTCGGCCGCTTAAAAATAGCCAAGAAATTTCCTCCGAGTACAAATTTCTTGGGATAACAGGCAGATTTTTCACGTTCCTTCAGATTAAAAAAGATTATAATGTTATAGACAATGTAGCTTTTCAAAGTAGTGCCATTGTTTGAATAAAGGGGCAACAAGTAAATTTGTCTTGAGAACATCAGTATTCAGGTGTGCACTGATATACAGTGCCTTGAAAAAGTATTCATACCCCTTGAAATGCTTCCACATTTTGTCATGTTACAACCAAAAACGTAAATGGATTTTTTGGGGATTTTTTGTGTGATAGACCAACACAAAGTGACAACACAAAGTGACACATAATTGTGAAGTGGAAGGAAAATGATAAATGGTTTTTAATTTTTTTTTACAAATAATTATATGAAAAATGTGGCGTGCATTATGAGTCAATACTTTGTAGAACCACCGTTCTGTGCAATTACAGCTACATGTCTTTTGGGTATGTCTCTACCAGCTTTGCACTTTTAGAGAGTGAAATTTTTAAATTCTTCTTTGCAAAATAGCTCAAGCTCTGTCAGACTGGATGGAGAGCATCCGTGAATAGCAATTTTCAAGTCTTGCCACAGATTCTCAATTGGATTTAGGTCTGGACTTTGATTGGGCCATTCTAACGCATGCATATGTTTTGATATAAACCATTCCATTGTAGCTCTGGCTGTATGTTTAGGGTCATTGTCTTGTTGGAAGGTGAACCTTCACCCCAGTATCAAGTCTTTTGCAGGTTTTATTCTAATGCCCCGTACACACGAGAGGACTTATGTCCGACAGACTTCCAAAGGAGTTCCGCCGGAGTTCCGACGGAGTTCTGACAGACTTTTCGGCCGAACGGACTTGGCCACACACGATCACACTAAACTCCGACGGATTCGAACGTGATGACGTACGACCCGACTCGAATAAGGAAGTTCATAGCCAGTAGCCAATAGCTGCCCTAGCGTCGGTTTTAGTCCGTCGGAGTAGCATACACACGAGCGGATTTTTCGAAGGGGACCGGGTCCGGCGGAGTTCCGTCGGGAAAATTTGAAGCATGCTTCATTTCTAAAGTCCGTCAGACTTTTGCGAAGCTAAAGTCCGTTGCAGCCCACACACGATCGGATAGTCTGACGGACTCGGTCTGACGGACTTTGGATGTTGAAAAGTCCGCTCGTGTGTACGGGGCATTAGATTGCCCTGTATTTAGCTCCATCCATCTTCCCATCAGCTCTGACCAGTTTCCCTGTCCCTGCTGAATAAAAGCATCCCCACATCATGATGCTGCCACCACCATGTTTCACTGTGAGGATGGTGTATTTAGAGTGATGTGCAGTGTTAGTTTTACACCACACATAGCTTTTTTTTTTGCTTTTAGGCCAAAAAGTTAAATTTTGATCTAATCTGACCAGAGCTCCTTCTTCCACATGTTTGCTGTGTCCCCCACATGGCTTCTCACAAACTTCAAACAGGATTTCTTATGGCTTTCTTTCAACAATGGCTTTCTTCTTGCCACACTTCCATAAAGGCCAGATTTGTGGAGAGCACGACTAATAGTTGTCCTGTGGACAGATTCTCCCACCTGAGCTGTGGACCCCTGCAGCTCCTCCTAGAAGTCTTAGTAGGTTTGCAGTTGTGCCATAATCTTTTTGTTTTCAGTTAATGGCTTGAACAGTGCTTTGTGAGATGTTCAATGCTTAGGATATTTTATTAGAAGAGTAGAGACATTTAAAGCAGGGTTAGGTTATAAAGAAATATCTCACACTTTGAACATCTCATGGAGCACTGTTCAATCCATCATCTGAAAATGGAAAGAGTATGGCACAACTGCAAACCTACCAAGACATGGCCGTCCACCTAAACTGACAGGTCGGGCAAGGAGAACATTAATCAGAGAAGCAGCCAAGAGGCTCATTGTAGCTCTGGATGAGCTGCAGAGATCCACAGCTCAGGTGGGAGAATCTGTCCATAGGACAACTATTAAGCATGCACTCCACAAATCTTGCCTTTATGGAAGATTGTTGAAAGAAAGCCACAAGAAGTCCCATTTGCAGTTTGCCAAAGGCACAGCAAACATGTGGAAGAAGGTGCTCTGGTCAGATGAGACCAAAATTGAACTTTTTGGCTTAAAAGCAAAACGCTATATGTGGTGGAAAACTAGCACTGCACATCTCTCTGAACACCCCACCCCACCATGAAACATGGTAGTGGCAGCATCATGTTATGGGGATGCTGTTCTTCAGCAGGGACAGGGGAAGCTGGTCAGAGTTGATGGGAAGATGGATGGAGCCAAATAGGGGGCAATCTTAGAAAAAAAAACTGTTATGCCCCGTACACACGACCAGACTTTTCAACATCAAATGTCTGATGGAATGATTCCGGCAGACTATTCGATCGTGTGTGGGCTGCAGCGGACTTTTGATTTGCAAAAGTCTGACAGACTTTAGAAATGGAACATGTTTCAAATTTTTCCGCCAGAACTCTGTCGGACCCAGTTCCTACTGAGAAATCCGCTCGTGTGTGTGCTAGTCCGACGGACAAAAACCGATGCGAGGGCAGCTATTGGCTACTGGCTATGAACTTCCTTATTCTAGTCCGGTCGTACGTCATCACATTCGAATCCGTCGGACTTTGGTGTGATTGTGTGTGGCCAAGTCCATTCATTCGGAAGGTCCGTCAGAACTCTGTCAGAACTCCGTTGAAAGTCTGTCGGACCCAAGTCCGGCCGTGTGTACGCGGCATTAGAGTCTGCAAAAGACTTGAGACTGGGGCAGAGGTTCACCTTCCAGCAGAACAATAACCCTAAACATACAGCCAGAGCTACAGTGGAATGGTTTAGATCAAAGCATATTCATGTGTAAAGCCTCATACACACGGTCGGACTTTGTACAAACTTTTCCTTGGACTTTTGTACAAAGGGCGTGGTGCACAAGTTTGTATTGCATACACCCGGTCGGACTTTTTGACAACAAACACGAACGTAATGATGTCACAACGTACTGACACCGCTTCAAAAGAGGACGTTCAATGACTCCAGCGCCATCTTTGGTGAACTTCTGTATTGTAGTCTGATCTTTTGCATTGGTTCTGAGCATGCGTGTTTGTACCTTGTACAAAAGTCCGATGCTTTTGCGTACACACGGTCAGACTTTGCTCCATCGGACTTTTGTTGCCAGAAAGTTTGTCCGTTCGCACAGCCAACAAAAGTCCGATGAAAACAGAAAAAGTTTGTCCAATGGAGCGTACACACAGTCGGATGTTGCTCCAAAACAGCTAATTTGCTAATTTGTTGTCAAAAAGTCCGACCGTGTGTATGGGCCTTTAGAATGACCCATTCAAAGTCCAGAATCTAAATCCAATTCAGGAACTGTGGCAAGACAGAGCTATTTTGCAAAGAAGAATTTGCTAAATGTTTACTCTCTAGATGTGCAAAGGTAGTAGACACATACCCAAAAACTCTTGCAGCTGTAATTGCAGAGAAAGGTAATTCACACTTTACAGATATTTATTTGTAAAAAAAAAAAATGAAAACCATTTAGCATTTTTCTTTCACCTCACAATTATGTGCCAATTTGTGTTGGTCTATCACATAAAATTCCAATACATTTTTTGTTCCATTATAGAGTAAAGGAAGGTTATAACCCCCTTTTTTTGCTGTCTGTACCGATTGGGGAAATTTCTCATTGCTTCCTGTTCAATAACTAAAACGGGAAGTGAAATGAAATCACCTCAAAGTGACAGAAGTCCCTGCTAGTCATCAGAACTAGTGTCCCCATTGGTGAGTTCCCCCTTGCTTCTGGTGACTACTTAAAATGTGAAATTTTCTTTCACTTTCAGTGATAATAGTACACAGGATAAACCGAGAAGACGAATTTCCCTAATATGGGCACAGATAGCACAGAAAAAAAGCTGTAAGGGGTCCCTCCCTTACTGTATACAAAACAAAAAAAAGTTTTGCCGTCAGTTATACTTTGAAAGTAGAACTAAAGCAAACTGTCATGGTTATGCAGTGATCTTCCTCTGGTTGCTTACCTCCCCTCATGTGTTCAGACTAAGAGGCCAGCCACTTCCACCTGGTTGTTTTTATAACCTCTCCTCTAAGCATGGCTCCACCCCAGGCCCTATCAGGGAACCCGATATTAACCTGTGCACTGCAAGCTATCGGGGCTGATGAACCATTGTGTATCATTGTGTGTTTGGCTTCCTGTTTCCTGCTTGCCGTGTGCTCTACGTTTGACTCTGGTACCAACCTTGGCGTGTTCTCTACGATTCCTGTCTGATTGCAACCTTGACCTTTGGCATGTCCCTGACTATCCCTGTCTGCCTGTGACCCTGAACCTTTGGCGTGTACTCTGTTGTTCCTGTCTGCTAGTTGCCCTGACCTCTGCCTTATTCCCTTACTATTCTTGTTGTTCCAGCCTGCTGCTTCCTTCACCTGTAGCCTACTGTGAGTTTGAGCTGTGACTGGAGCCAGACTGCAGCAAATTCCATCCTCATCACTGGAGGCTCTGGTGAACACCTGCTGGCTCTTAGACTCCGCGCCCTGGGGAATCTATGCTCTAGCTCCTACCGGGATCTGTGTTAGTGATCCAGTAGACCCGTGTCCTGAATCTCCCTGGGTCTCAGGTGACCTGACACAAAAAAAAATATTTTTTTATTTGGATATGGTCATTTTTTTTTTTTTGCCTCATTGGGGAAACTTTCGTCCACTTCCTTTCCCAAAGGCTGGACTATGGTGTTAGAACAAAGATGTCAGAAGAAATGTGGGGTGCATTTAAAACCAGCTTACTGTTCCTGGACATTTTGTGAGTACAGAATGATGTGAGAGATCTTAGAGACTTTTGGGCTACTGTCCCTCTTGTGCTAGAGAATCAGCTGTGTGTTTGCTTAAAGAGGACATCAGCTGGTTTACTGAAGAGCTTAGTCTATCAAGTTCTCTGTGACAGGACTCTGTTTTTGTTGCTGTAATGGAAGAAATAAATATAGGGTTATACTGTGCTAGAGCCTACAATAAACATATACAGCAGCAACAAAAACTCAGATATCTCCACAGTGCACAAAATTGTATATAAATAAGTTGCACTCATATATAACGTGAGTGATCACAAAAACTGAATAAATTAAATAAAGTGCAAGGGAAATACAAATAAAAGTCTATATATATAAAGTCTCTTCATAAAGAACAATAAAAAATTGAGTCCACACAAAAAGATTCCACAGTGTGAAAGGGAGTGATTCCAATGGGGAGATATATTTCAGGTCACTTCCACCATCACCAAGGAGATAGGGGTATCTTGAATAGAAAGAATCCACTCAGTATGTGGGGACTCTTACAGAAACTGGTGGACCCCCTAATGAGGCAGGTCGTATACGGCAGCAGATTTACCCTTCTGCAGGGTCTAAAGGTCCTCCTTGACCCTGGAGCTCTCCGGTAGTGGCTGGAAGTCCTCCACAGTATCCAACTTGAAGTTAAGAAGTCCCATCTGAAGAGTGCACTGTGACATAAGTGACAGACTACAATGGTGTAGTAATGCTTTAAAAGGGGTAGCCTTTATTGCTAATATCGAACGGGTACAACTGCAATGAACATAAAAACAGTTGGCAACAATTTTTAAAAACACTCGTACTTCCGGGATGTCAGTGTGTAGTTCCGCCCAACGTGTTTCACATATGTGACGTCTTCCTGGGGTATGGGCGATGCGCTGAATCATCACCTTTTATATCACACATATAAAACCAAGCCTCATTTTTATCTGGCCGCCATATTGTGACGCACAAGCATACATAATCTAAAAGATGAGAATACCAACCCTCAATCTGACTCATATGGCCCGTGAAATGTCAGTTAGAGGAAATGCGTAATGAATTCTCTGGAAAATCACTCAAATCTGTATAAAATAGAATCACAATTCTAATTCAATCAACCATTGAAAATCATAAAAAACTAATAAAAAATTAAGAATTAAATATTAAATGGAACGCTAGATGGAAGAAAAACAATCAAGTATACTAACAGTATTGGCTAATCATCAGGCTAGATACATCATATCGAGACAATGTTCACTAATACGTACAAACAAAAATAACATATGATTCATAAATGGCATGGCAATATTACAAAAACGTAACACAAGACAATAGTATGCATTATCGATAAAGGCATTCATTTCTATGTCAACATTAAGTCCCAAGGGTCTAAGACATTTTATCCTATATATCCAACTTATTTCTAACTTGGAGATGTCACGTCTTTTAGGTCCCCCTCTCCAAGGTAATTTGAGTCTGTCAATCCCAATAAATGAGGTACCCTTAGGACTTTGATTGTGTACCTCCAGATAGTATCTGGAGATGGGGTGACCCTTAAACCTCTTTTAATGTTTCCAATGTGTTCATTTAATCTCACTTGCAAAGGTCATACTATACCTCCAATGTACTGAAACCCGCAAGGGCAAGTCAGAAGACCACATTGGGGGTAGAACATGTAATAAATGATTCATTGAAAATTCCTAAGAGGTGCTTAAAGAGGTGAACTTGGTGGTATTCTTATCCTGAATAGTATTAATGGAACATACTGCACACTTTTTACAATGTCCTACTAAGTTTTGAAAAAACACTGGTTTATTATTAGGGGGATCACAAACGCTAGGAGCTATGAATTCTTTGATAGAGGGAACACCCCTAAAAACTACTTGTGGTTTTACAGGGAGAATGGGTCCAAGTAAATGGTCATTTTAAAGTATATGCCAGTGTTTTCATATAAGCTTTCTAACTGAAAAATGTTGAATAGAGTAGCCCATAATAAATGGCCAGGACAAATTATTCTCCTGACTAGCCACTAGGATTTTGTCAGGCAATAGATGATCACGGTCCAATGCCTGGACCTCCTTCAGCCTCTGGTTTAGAGTATGGACCGAATACCCTTTTTCAATAAACCGATTGGTCAGAATTTTAGCCTGAATGTTAAAATCTTCCATTCTTGTGCAGTTGCATCTCCTTTGCACATATTGGCTTTTGGGAACTGAATCCAGCTATGAGCTGTGATGGCAACTGTCACGAGGGATGAAAGAATTTAGATCCATTGTTTTAAATTGGGTGGAGGTCAGCAATACAGCACCTTCACTCCAAATCTTTAGATCCAAAAAGTCAATAGTGTGTTGACTAGCCTCATATTAGAATTCAATGCTTGTATTATTATTATTTATGCCTTCCATGAAAATATGCAAAGATTCCAGGGTCCCATTCCATAGGAGGTGGATGTCCTCAATATACTTAGCCTATAAGACTAATTCAGGTCTAAATTTGGCATAGATGACATCCTCCTCCCATTTGCCCATAAAGAGATTGGCTAGGCTGGGGGCAAGTTTAGCCCCCATAGCCACACCTTTCTTCTAAGGATAATATTGGTTATTAAACCAGAAGAAATTATGTGTAGTCACATATTCAAGAAGTTCCATAATGAACCTTTTCTGTCTATTGGGCAAAGATGGGTCCTTATTGAGAAAATACTTAACTGATGAAATACCCTATTGATGTGGGATTAGTGTGTACAAAGATATAACATCAGAGGTGACCAACCAATAACCCTCTTTGTATGTACAATCCTTAAGTAAATTGATGGTGTGTCTGCTATCTTTAATGTATGCTGGTAATAATATCACTAATGGCTGAGAAAAGCCATCAATATATTTACCTGCCGGAGAAGTGATGGAATCTATTCCACTTATAATCAGACGACCAGGTGGGTGGACAGGGTCCTTGTGGATCTTGGTCAAGTAATATATAATAGGAATATGTGAGGATGCAGGTATGAGAAGCAATTTCTCCTTTTTATTGATTATAGCAATGTTAGAACCAAAATGTACGATTTGCTCAAGTTCCTTTGTACATTTAAATTGTGGATCTGACTGAAGGGGTGTGTAAGTGTCCCGATCACCGACAATTTTATCCAATTCAACCTTAGTTAACCTTATCAAGAATAACTACCCCCGCCCCCCTATCTGCTGGTCTAGTAACAAGGTTCTTCTGTTGACACAATCCAATCTCAGCTGTAAATCTTTAGCCATTTTAACTTTCTGTACTCTTATATTGTCAAGATCTCTCAAAAGGACATCTCTAAAAACTCTAATTTAGGAAGATAAACCTCCTGGAAGATTGAAAAGGGAGGCATTGGCCAAACCAGGATGTCTAACATTCGTGGGGTTGATTCCATTACTACTTATGGGATTTGACATCATGTATCTTTTGACATTAAGTTTGCGTGTGTACTTATGTCCATGTATGTCTGAAATTTATTTTCAGAAGTGCAAATTTAAGAGCTTTATCCAAAATGGAAGTTTCAGCCTGTGTAAGAATGACTCCATTCAGGTTGAACATTCCCTATCCTCTTATTACCTTTTTCTTTTGGACTTTTGCTCTGGCCTGGGAAAACCCCAATGTTGTGGTTGATGGTATTCTTCCCAGTGTTGGTATTTCGAGGGATGCCATTCCCCTCGCTGTGAAGGTGGAGGGTGATACCAAGGGGGCATATTGTTTTGTGTTCCTCTCTTTGGTGTACAGTAGTCATTTTATTGGTCCTCCCTATCTCTATAATCATAGGTTTTATAATGATAGTCCACATCCCTAAGGGGCTGGAACCCATTGTGAGTGGGCACTGTGTAATTAGAATATTGTTCATGAGCATAAGCTCTTCTAGGGGGACCATTCTGATTGAAATGTTGGTCATCTCCATAAGCCCTTCTAGGGGGACCATTCTGATAGTGGCCCTCTTGTGGGTATGTTTGATTATAAGGTTTATGGGTCTTTGGTTTCCAATTAGGGGACTTTGGCGGAAAACCATTTGGGGGAGGTCCAGAAGGCCTAGGTCTGGGTGGAGGAGGTCTTTGATGTCTCTCCGGCGGACGGTAGGAAACTCGTCTGGAGGTGGTAGGATATTGATTATGGGCAGATGTATCTATATTGATAGTTCCCTGATCCATCCAATTGGTTAGTTAATTCACGGTGTGGAGTGAAAGAGGGAACATGTCAGCTCCCTAAACAGTGACTGAGAGGTGATGCTGGTGCTTCTTCTAAGGTATTTCATAATGAGCTAGTAAAGGAAACCTGGGTTATTTCCAGTGGCCCCTTTGGGAGTTTGCCCTACAAAGGCGTTATAATCCTTCTTACCTGCACCTTGTGTTTTTCACCCTCAGAAGATGTGCATTGATAATGTAGTTTCATGGTGTCATGAGTAATTCTTTACATTTCGGAGTCAGAAGTTTATGTTTGTATTCTAACATGGAACATGGAACTGCACAAGTTAATGTGTGACCTCTCTCTATAAAAAAGTGTGTATAAAGGGCAATATCTGGATAAAACCATATAAGTGATAAATTAATAATTCCTTATATAAATACAAGTGACCAAAAAAAAAACACAATTCATCAATTTACATCAAAGTCCATAAATGTCTACATAGACAATTCTTCAATATATGCTCCAACACCATGCTTCTAAAATAATATGTGCTCCAAAACTTCAGACACAATAGTGCTTCACCCGAAGTGACTTTAACCACTTTCAGACCGGACCATTTTTCTGGCTTAAAAACAGACCACTTTTGCGATTCTGCACTGCGTCACTTTAAATGACAATTGCGCGGTCATGCGACGTGGCTCCCAAACAAAATTGACGTTCCTTTTTTCCTCACAAATAGAGCTTTCTTTTGGTGGTATTTGATCACCCCTGCGGTTTTTATTTTTTGCTCTATAAACAAAAAAAAGCGACAATTTTCAAAAAAAAACATTATTTTTTACTTTTTTGCTATAATAAATATCCGCCAAGAATATATAAAAAAAACTTTTTTTCCCTCAGTTTAGGCCGATACGTATTCTTCTTCATATTTTTGGTAAAAAAAATTGCAATAAGCAATTATTGATTGTTTTGCGCAAAATTTATAGCGTTTACAAAATAGGGGATAGTTTTATGGCTTTTTTATTAATATTTTTTTTTTATTAGTAATGGCGGCGATCAGCGATTTTTATTGTGACTGCGACATTATGGCGGACTCATCGGATCAGCGATTTTTATTGTGACTTGCGACATTATGGCAGACACATCGGACATTTTGTTGTTTTTTTATTTTAAAAGATGCAAAAAAATTGGGCTAAATTTAGCTTTGTTTTTTTTATTCATGAATTTTTTTTTTTTTCAAAAAAATTACGTTTGAAAAACTCGCCGCACAAATACCGTGTGACATAAAAAATTGCAACACCACCATTTTATTCTATAGGGTCTCTGCTAACAAAAACATATATAATGTTTGGGGGTTCTAAGTAATTTACTAGCAAAAAAAGAAGTTGATTTTTACATGTACTGTAGGAGCGAAGTCTCAGAAATGGGCCAGATGGCAAGTGATTAACCACAGTGGTATGTTGGTTATCACTACTGCCTTACAGCAATAGGGTACTTGGTTCAGATCCCAACCAGGACACTACCTGTAAATAGGTTGCATGCTCTCCCTGTGCTTGTACAGGCTTCCCCCCACACTCCAAACACATGCTGGTAGGTTAATTGGCTCTTATCTAATAAATGCCTGTAATAAAAAAAATAATAAAGAAAAACTAGCAAGAAAAAAATAATTCTACAATTGCTAAAACTGTGTTAAGAGCACAGTTCAGCACTATGGAGAGCTCCAGCTGCTATAATTACCAGCCTCAAAATAGCTGTAAAGCTTCTATATTTTAAACATTTTGCCTGCTATTTTCGCTAGGTGCACATTTGTTGTATTATAAACTCAGTGAATGTGAACAGTGAATTTTGGCAAAATGTCACAGTGCCATAGTGCTATTTGGAAAATACAAATATTCACCTATGCCTAAAGCCCCGTACACACGAGAGGACTTATGTCCGACAGACTTCCGAAGGAGTTCCGTCGGAGTTCTGCCTGAGTTCCGACAGAGTTCTGACGGACTTTTCGGCTGAGCGGACTTGGCCACACACAATCACACTAAACTCCGACGGATTCGAACGTGATGACGTACGACTGGATTCGAATAAGGAAGTCCATAGCCAGTAGCCAATAGCTGCCCTAGCGTCGGTTTTAGTCCGTCGGAATAGCATACACACGAGCGAATTTTTCGAAGGGAGCGGGTCCGGCGGAGTTCCTTCGGAAAAATTTGAAGCATGTTCCATATTGTAAAGTCCTTCGGACTTTGGCGAGTCAAAAGACCGTTGCAGCCCACACACGATCGAATAGTCTGATGGAATCAGTCCGTCGGACTTTGGATGTTGAAAAGTCCGCTCGTGTGTACAGGGCTTTAGAATATTGAGATACATACCGATCGGTCAAAACTTTATGACCACTGACAGGTAAAGTTAAAGCAATATTATTATTGAATATTAATCAATCATATTGATTATCTCTTTACAATGGCATCTGAAAGTGGGTGGGATATATTTGACAGGAAGTGAACATGTTGTCCCTGAAGTTGATGATTTGAAAGCAGGAAAAATGGTCCAGCGTGAGAATTTGAGTGACTTTGACAAGGGCAAAATTGTAACGTCTAGATGACTGAATCAAAGCAACTCCAAAACTGCAGGTCTTGTAGGATGTTCCCATTCTGCAGTGGTCTGGACCTACCAAACATGGTCCAAGGAAGGAAAACCAGTAAACATGCAACAGGGTCATGGAAGATCAAGGCTCCCTGATGCATATGGGAAGTGAAGGCTTGTCTGTGTAGTCCAATCCAATAGAAGAACTACTGTAGCTCAAATTGCTGAGAAAAGGTAATGCTGGTTCTGATAGAATGGTGTCAGAACACACAGTGCATTTGCAGCTTGTTGTGTATGGGGCTGGGCAGTCACAGACCAGGAGGATGCCCATGCTGACCAGTGTCCACAGTCAAAAGTGTCTACAATGGGTACATGAGCATCCGAACTGGATCAAGGAACAACGATGACAGTTTAAGGTGTTGACTTGGCCTCTACATTCTCCAGATCTCAATCCAAGTCTAATCCATGGAGGCCCCACCTTGCAACTTACAGGACAGGATCTGCTACTGATGGCTTGGTGTCAGATACCACAGCTCATCCTCAGAAGTCTAGTGGAGTCCATGCCTCGATGGGTCAGGGCTGATTTGGCAGCAAAAGGGAGACCTATCTAAAATTAGGTGGTTGGTCATAATGTTATGGCTGATATCTATCTATCTATCTATCTATCTATCTATCTATCTATCTATCTATCTATCTATCTATCTATCTATCAATCGCCACTATAACAGCTTCAATTCTTCTGGGAAGACTGTCCACAAGGTTTAATAGTGTGTCTAAGGGAATGTTTGACCATTCTTCCAGAAGCACATTTGTGAGGTCAGGCACTGATGTTGGACATGAAGGCCTGGCTCACAGTCTCCGCTCTAATTCGTCCCAATGTGTTCTATCAGGTTGAGATCAAGATTCTGTGCAGGCCAGTCAAGTTCCTCCACCCCAAACTCGCTCATCCATGTCTTTATGGACCTTGCTTCATGCACTGGTGTGCAGTCATGTTGGAACGGGAAGGGACCATCCCCAAACTGTTCCCAAATAGTCGGGAGCTTGAAATTGTCCAAGATGTTTAGGTATGCTGATGCCTTAAGAGTTCCCTTCACTGGAACTAAGGGGCCAAGCCCAACCCTAGAAAAACAACCCCACACCATAATCCCTCCTCCACCAAACTTTATACTTGGCACAATGCAGTCAGGCAAGTGTCATTCTCCTGACAACCGTCAACCCCAGACCTGTCACTCCAGAGAACATGACTCCACTGCTCTAGAGTCCAATGGCAGCGTGCTTTACAACACTGCATCCAATGCTTTGCATTGCACTCGGTGATATAAGGCTTGGATGCAGATGATCGGCCATGGAAACCAATTCCAACACAAAGTGGCACCTACTTGAGAAGTGGAATGATAAATGGTATTCAATTTTTTTTACAAAAAAAGATGTGAAAAGTGTGGCGTGCATTTGTATTCAGCCCCCTAAGTCAATACTTTGCAGAACCACATTTCACTGCAAATACAGCTGCAAGTCTTTTTGGGGGATTAATTTACAGCTTTGCACATCTAGAGAGTGAAAATGTTGCCCATTCTTCTTTACAAAATAGCTCAAGCTCTGTCAGATTGGATGTAGAGCGTTTGTAAAAAGCTAATTTCAAGTCTTGCCACAGACTCTCAATCGGATTTAGGTCTGGACTTGGGCCATTCTAACACATGAATATGCTTTCATGTAAACCATTCCATTGTAGCTGCGGCTATATGTTTAGGGTCATTGTCCTGACTCCTGATGGAAGGCGAACCTCCGCCCCAGTCTCAAGTCTTTTGCAGACTCTAATGCCGTGTACACACGATCGGACTTTCGGGCAGACTAGGTCCGACAGTCTTCCCAACTGACTTTTCAGTGGAGTTCCGATGGACTTTCTGAACGAACGGACTTGGACACACACTGTCACACCAAAGTCCGATGGATTTGAACGTGATGACGTACAACCGGACTAGAATAAGGAAGTTCATAGCTAGTAGCCAATAGCTGCCCTAGCGTCAGTTTTCGTTCATCGGACTAGCATACAGAAAAACAGATTTTTCGACCAGACTCGAGTCCATCGGAAAGATTTGAACCATGCTCTAAATCTAAAATCCATCTGATTTTTCAACAGCAAAGGTCCGATGAAGCCCACACACGATCTAATTGTCTGGCGGTTTCGTTCCGTCTGACCTTTGCTGTCCAAAAGTCTGGTCGTGTGTACACGGCATAACAGGTTTTCTTCTAAGATTGCCCCATATTTGCTACCATCCATCTTCCTGTTAACATTGACCAGCTTCACTGTCCCTGCTGAAGAAAAGCATCCCCACAACATGATGCTGCCACCACCATGTTTCACGGTGGGGATGGTGTGTTCAGGGTGATGTGCAGTGTTAGTTTTCTGCCACACATAGCGTTTTGCTTTTAGACCAAAAAACTGAAAATTGTATACTCACCTTTCCGTAATTTTCCTTTCCTGACGCATCCCATGGCAGCACACACACTGGGCTGTGACTCCGCCTCCACAACCTGATAGGACTGGTTAGCTATAAGATTTGAAGAGGAGTCCACCGTTGCATTCTCAGTAACTATCACCTTAGAGGGGTGGGATCTGTGTGCTGCCATGGGATGCGTCAGGAAAGGAAAATTACGGAAAGGTGAGTATACAATTTTCAGTTTTCCTGACGCATCATGGCAGCACACGCACTGGGAAATAACTCGCTACATGGGAGGGTGCCTTTCAGAAGTTTTTTATTTACTAGAGTACAAGATATGGATGAATTTGATTGAATAATTGATCTCCCGAACTCAACCGTAGTTAATTGAGCCGGGTCTATTCTATAGTGTGACATGAATGTGGTTTTTGATGACCAAGTTGCTGCCTTGCAAATAGTCTCTGGTGATACTCTGCTGTACGCTGCCCATGAGGTCGCCATCGCCCTCGTTGAATGCGCTTTCAGGTTTTCCGGTATTGGAAGGTGTTGAACTAGATATGCTTTCTTGATGACTTTAATCAACCATGAAGATAATGTCCTTGAAGAAGCCGCTTGACCTTTTTTGGCGCCATGCGGAATGACCAGGAGGTTTTCTGACTTCCTGAATGGAGCGGTAGCCTCCAGGTAGGCAGATATTGCAGACTTCACGTCCAGAGGGTGCAGATTTCCATCTGTGTTGAGAAAAACAGGAAGATTGATCTCCGGATTAAAGTGGAAGCTAGATGCTACCTTTGGCACGAACTGTTCCGAAAGTCTGAGTACAACCCTGTCTGGGAAAAGAACTAGGTGTGGTTCTTTGATTAATAGAGCTTGCAGCTCGGAGACCCTTTTGGCCGATGTGATTGCAACTAGAAACGATAGTTTTAGTGTCAAGTCCCATAGGGATATTGATCCCCCCGGCGAGAAAGGTTCTTTTGTTAAAGCTTCCAGGACGATCGACAGGTCCCAGGCCGGAAAAGTTGGTTTTCTGGGAGGCCTTATTTTTAGGCATGCCTTCTGAAACTGAATGAAACTGAATGATGAGGGGGTTTAAAGCCCACTTGACTCCTGTCATTGCGGATATGGCAGAGACGTGAACTTTTAAGGTGCTTGACCTTAAACCTTTTTCTAGACCTAGTTGTAGAAATTCTAACACCTGAGAGACTGATGGGGGTTCCAGGACTGTAGTTGGGCTACTGCGGCAAATTTCTTCCAAATCTTATTATATATGTTGTTTGTCGATTTCTTCCTTGCTTGTTGTAAGGTGGATATTACTCTTAATGAACAACCCTGATCTAGCAACCTTTCCCTTTCAGTTTCCAAGCCGTCAGGTGTAATCGCTCTGGTGACGGGTGTAGGAATTTCCCTTGTAAGAGCAAGTCTGGGAACAGCGGAAGTGGGAGAGGCTCTTCTGTGTTCAATTGCAGGATGGTCGGAAACCATGGTCTTCTGGGCCAGAAGGGCAACACTGCTATTACTGTGGAAGACGAAGTCCTCAGTCTGGCCAGAAACCTGGCTATCAGGGGCACCGGAGGGAATATGTAACCTAGGCGAAATTCCCAAGGATGGTGGAGACAGTCGATCCCTGTTGCTGCTGGATTGGCGGTCCTTGCTAAGAAGCGAGTACATTTGCGGTTCGCTGGAGTTGCTGCTAGATCCATATCGGGAACGCCCCATTTGCGTGTGAGGCCGCGTACACACGCGGGGACTGTTCGCTCAACTTTGTCCGCTGAACAGTGTTTCAGCGGACAGTCCGCTCGTGTGTGGGCTTTCAGCGGACAGTTTCAGCGAACAGTCTGCTGAACAAAGTTTTTCGGAATTTCCGAAAAACTGTCCGCTGAAACTTTGTTTCAGCGAACAGTCCCCTCGTGTGTAGGCTTGTTCGTCAAACTAAGTTCCGCGCATGCTCAGAAAGGATTTACACGCCGAAGGTTGCATTGCAGTGTATAGGACGTCGTTTTCTAGTCCCGTCGTACGTGCCGTTCACGTCATCGCGCACGGTTTCAGCGGACTGTTCGTTCATCGTGTGTGGGCAAGTCCGTCCATGCTAAGTTTGAGCGGACTGTCCGCTGAAACTGTTTGACAAACAAAGTTGAGCGAACAGTCCCCGCGTGTGTACGCAGCCTCAGAAGAGTAAAGGCCTTGTGACTGAGAGACCACTTGTTGTTTGAAATAAATATTCGACTTAGGTCGTCCGCGAGTTGGTTGTGAATCGCGGGTACGTATACTGCCTTCAGATCCATCAGGTAGACTTGAGCCCACTCGATTATAGGTCGAACCTCCTGCATTAGGACCTTGCTTCTGGTGCCCCCTTGCCTGTGGACATAATTCACAGCCACTGTGTTGTCCATGCGCAGGAGGACACTCTTCCCTGAAAGGAGGGGACTGAAAGTTAGAAGTGCTTGCCATGCAGCCCTGAGTTCCAGAACGTTTGAGACTATCCCTTGTGGACAGAAGGGCCAGCGGCCCTGTGCTCCCCGATCTAGATGATACGCTCCCCAGCCAAGATAACTGGCATCCGACGTTACTATTTCTGGGAGTGGATGAACGATGGGACGACGGCGTGCTAAATTGCTGGTTTGAGTCCACCATCGTACTGACTCCTTGACCGTCCTGGTGATTATTTGTTGTGACATTGACACCCCGTTCCATTGTTTTAGGAACGAATTCTGGAATACCCTCGAATTCCATTGGGACCACTGAACCATTAGAAAGGTTGATGACATTGAGCCCAGAACGCTTAAGCATTTTCTTGCAGACAGGTGGTCTACTGACAGTAGCTTTCTTACTTTGCGGATAAGAGGATAAAGTTTCTCCTGGGGAAGTCCTATTGTGTTGGATCTGGTGTCCAATTCGGCTCCTAGGAAGACCATTTTCTGTACTGGGACCAGGCTGCTCTTCCTCCAATTCACTATCCACCCGAACTGCTGGAGTGTGGAAATCAGAATTGAACGATGTCGTAGAAGTGTTTCTCGATTGTCTGCTAGAAGAAGAATATCGTCGAGATAGTGTAGGACTCTTAGACCCCTCTCTCTTAATAGTGCTATAACCGGAAGTAACACCTTTGTGAAGGTCCTGGGTGCCGTCGATATCCCAAATGGAAGGCTTTTGAATTGAAAGTGTTGCCTGCCTATCGCAAAGCGTAGGTACTTTTGAAAGGTTTGATGCACTGGAATGTGTAGATAAGCGTCGGACAAATCGACCGAGAGCATCCAATCTTTCTCCCCTATTGTTAGTAATATTGATTGGAGACTCTCCATCCTGAACGATTCGACTAGAATCATTTGGTTTAACTTTTTTAAGTCCAACACGGGCCTCAGGTCCCCTGTTTTCTTTGACACCAAGAAAAGGGGAGAATAAAACCCCTCTCCTCTCTGCTCTTGTGGAACTTCTATGATTGCTTGCTTCTGGAGCAACTCCATAATGTATCTGACCAAAAGCTTTCGTTTCAGGCGCGAAAAGGGTAGTTTGGTAGGTTTGTAGTGGTTTTTTGGCGGTTTTCGCTTGAACCTCCACCTGTGACCTTGCTGAACGGTGGATATCGTCCAGGATTCCTTTATTTTGTCTATCCATACTTGGGCAAATAGCCTCAGCCTCGCACCTACTATTGCGGGCTGGGCATGCGTGGCATCAAAAAGATTTTTGTTGGTCTCCCGGAATGGTTGTTTTTGATTTTTGGACTCTCACAAAAGAGGGTTGTGTGCTTCGCCAATTCCGTTTTAATTATTTCCCGGGTCTATAAGATCTTACGTCCCGGTACCTTTCTGGCAGGTGACGTCTGAAGGGCGGATTTTTCTGTTGTTTGGATCTTCTGTCCGACAGTATTAGACCCGATTTTCCCCCCCGTGACCTTTGATATTGCGGAATCTAATTTTGAACCAAAAAGGTTAGTGCCGTTATAAGGGATCTTACACCAGCTGGATTTGGAAGTTGCGTCAGCAACCCAGGGTTTTAGCCAGAGAGCTCTTCTGGAAGTTACTGAGGCTAGCATCGCTCTTACTGAGGACCGTATAACGTCCACCGCCGCCTCCGCTACGAAATCACCCACAAGGCTGAGTTCCTGCAGTGCTGAAATAATCTTGTCTTGGTCTGCTGCTTCTACAATTAATTTTTCAACGCCAGACGTCCAGGAGGTGATGGCTCTACCGACCACTGCTAGAGCAATTGCTGGCCTACAGGCCCCCCCCCGCTGCTGAATAGGCTTTCTTAAGGTCGAGATCGATTTTGCGATCCATCACATCCTTAAAGGTTACGGCGTCTTCTATTGGTAGGGTTACATGGCGCGCTAAACGCATCAGTGAGGAGTCTACCACGGGAGCGGAGATAAGAGGGTTCACTGCTGGCTCTTTTAGGGGATAGAGCTTTGCTAATCTGTTGTTCAAGCCGGACTTCTTTTCTGGTTTTTGCCATTCATCTTTTATGAGCTCCTCTAGCTCTTCAATAAATGGGAAGACCTCAGGGTCTTTTTTTAGGTTAGGGAAATATTTCCGTAACTTAGGCGGGACGTCTCTTTCTTCTTCCCAACCGATCGCCTCCTTAACCGATTTCGCAAATGGGTTTATTAATGCGAAGTCGAAAACTGTAGGGGCCAGGGGTTCCTCATCCTCTGGGGAGTCATCTGGATCCTGAGGGGTGTGAGAAGTTGAGGCTGAGTTAGATGACCTGATTGGATCATAAGCTGTCACCTGTAAGATTGTTTCTTTAACCGAGTCTCTTATAATATTGGAAGCTTCTCTAGCGTCAGCTTCCTTGTCCCGAGTTGCTTCCTCCAGACAGATTTGGCAAACAAGCTTACTAGGTAATGCTTGCGCTCCACAGACCCAGCAGGTATTAACCGCAGGACGGGTATGGTGCTCCTCTCGGTGTGAGGATGACGCTTCTCTGCGATGACGGGCAGACCTTGACCGACTACGCCGAGAGTGAGAGTGTCTTGAGGGGGAACGCTCCTTTCTTTTAGAATGGGATGACCCCGATGACCTGCCAGAGCTACCAAAATGAAAGGTATTAGTGGCAGTGCTCTCTTTTTCTCCTCTTCACTACTTACCAATCCATACGTCCCCTTACCTTGTAGTTCTAGGATGGTCTACTAAGGCGGCAGTCTCCATAGGGAAGAATAGAGTACACCTGTGACCAGAGGTTTTCAGTGTAAGAGCCAATGCAGAGTATGGGCAGAAGGTGCTGACACAGAAATGAATGGTAAAGCACATAAAGATGATAGAAAAAAGGGCTTACCAGAGATCAGGAGGACTTGTCTTGCAAGGCAGCAGGCTGTGTGCAGAGATCAGTATGGTAGATGATGTAGAAAGCACAAGCAGCACTTCAAAACGAAAATGACAGTTTTTAAATAGCCCGCCGTCGCTGGAGGAGTGACGTCACCGCCGCGCATGTGCAGTGGCCGGCCGCGCCGTCCTGCGCCATCTTAGATGCTGGCAAATGCAGAGGGCAAGGGGAAAACATCACTTCCTGAGCGCTGAACGTCCGAACGGAACCGCCATGATGGAGAGGTCACAGCGCTGTGGAACTACAGGGCTCAGCGTGCCCAGAGGGGGAAAAAAAGGAGGAAAAAGGAAAAAACTGAAAACGGAAAGCAGGCAGAAAGGGAGGCATGCCTGGGAGGTAAGTGGAACCACAACAGATAGGGGGGGGGGAGACCGCTGCAAATTATTAAAACCTTTTTAAGGTTTTGTCTCTTAAAAGTCTGTTGATTTGTTGTTTTGTTGTTTTGCCCCTGAGACCACCAGAGTGGGGCCCCCTGCGTTATGGCTCATTTAGAGACCGTACGGACAGGGACTTCCAGGTAGGAGAGGCTGAACCTAGCTGGGGTAGTGCGGTAAGGGGTTTCCAATTGCTAACCGATCGCAAAACGTGATGTCCCATTCAGGTGAGGAAAAAAAGGAGAATGCAACGGTGGACTCCTCTTCAAATCTTATAGCTAACCAGTCCTATCAGGTTGTGGAGGCGGAGTCACAACCCAGTGTGTGTGCTGCCATGATGCGTCAGGAAAGTTAAATTTTGGTCTCATCTGACCAGAGCACCTTCTTCCACATGTTTGCTGTGTCCCCCACATGGCTTCTCGCAAACTGCAAATGGGATTTCTTATGGCTTACTTTTAAAAATGTCTTTCTTCTTGCCAATTTTCGATAAAGACCAGATTTGTGGAGTGCACAACTAATAGTTATCCTGTGGACAGATTCTCCCACCTGAGCTGTGGATCTCTGTGGCTCTTCCAGAGTTACCATTTTTGCATGCTTCTCTGATTAATGCTTTCCTTGCCCGGCCTGTCAGTTTAGGTGGACGGCCATGTCTTGGTAGGTTTGCAGTTGTGTCATACCGTTTCCATTTTCCCAAAGCTTGGGATGTTTTTTTTTATAACCTAACCCTGCTTTAAAATTGTTCAAAACTTTATCCCTGACCTGTGTGGTGTGCTCCTTGTCTTTCATGATGCTGTTTGTTCACTAGGGTTCTATAACAAACCTCTGAGAGCTTCACAGAACAGCTATATTTATACTGAGATTCAATTACACACAGGTGGACTCTATTTACTAATTAGCTGACTTCTGAAGGCAAAATGTTCCCCTAGATCTAGTTAGGGGTATCAGATTAAAGGGGCTGAATACAAATACAAGCCACACTTTTCAGATATTTATTTGTAAAAAAAATTGAAAAACATGTATCATTTTCCTTCCACTTCACAATTGTGCCACTTTGTGTTGGTCTATCACATATAATCACAATTAAATATTTTTACGTTTTTGGTTATCTTGGACCAATGTACTAATCACTGTAGTAGTCACTGTTGCTGCCCTGCTGCTCCTAGCACAGGAGTACATTTGCAGGGACAGGGCACCATTAAGGGAACACTTTGCATTTTATCAAAGAATGCAAAGAATTCTCTTAGGCGGAGACTGTGAAATTACTGTCCCGCCTTTCCACCTCATACCTTGCATTAATTAAGAGAAATGCTATGTGTTCTCTGAATGACGCCAGTGTGCAATGCCCTGTGTTCACTGCAGGCTCCAGAAGTTAGTGGCTGTCACTGTAGTAGCAAAGCATTGTTTTATATACTTTGTGTAGCGCTACTCCCGTAGGAGATACACGAATTACTAATTAGATCATTCACCCTTTTTTAAAAAAAACAGTCTAGGTCAGTGATATGCAATTAGCGGACCTCCAGCTGTTGCAGAACTACAATTCCCATGAGGCATAGCAAGACTCTGACAGCCACAAGCATGACACCCAGAGGCAGAGGCATGATGGGACTTGTAGTTTTGCAACAGCTGGAGGTCCGCTAATTGCATATCCCTGGTCTAGGTGATGTTGTTTTTGTTGATATTATTTTAGGAAAACTTGGGTAGGATTGAGAGAAGTGGTGGGATACTTCAAGAATAAGAACTATGTACAACTGAGGACTTAATCTTCCTTCCTTCCTGCTTAAGTAGTAGTAGAGCAAAGTCCCCTTTCTTTATTGGACAAATATCTGGACAAAGCACGTCAGGACACCAGCTGGTGTCCCCTTTAACAGACCCACAGCTCACTATAACCAGGCACCAGAGGGGTAACTAGCACAAGGTCCCCAAGATCTGCAGTCTGCATCTGAGAGGACAGCGTACCCCAATCAGGCAGGGCTCCTCCGCTCTGGGACACTGAATAAATACAGTTTCTCAGCATGCCATCAGAGCCTGCCTCCATGGGGCTGTTTCCATATTCATGCTGTCATCTGCATAGCTTCACATCTACTATCCAAAAACTTCTCAAGTCTCCTGGAAACAGAGGACGCTATAGGACAGACTGGCAGCACCTGAACACACTGAGCAGACCTAACTAGCAGATTACAGCGTCACTGGATACAGTGAGCATAATATGCTTTTGCCTACCAAACAAATGCAGCCACACTGACTACAGTGTGACGGCCAAAATCAAACACTATCACTTACTTAACTATCTTAGTACCTACCTAGGAGGGTGCTACATCCACCCCCCACCCCCTGCCAAAAATGTACATGTCCTCCATGGCCTGGGCCATTGGCCCCTGAAAAACTTTTTCCCAAAAAATGAGGGAAGTATCCCACAAATTCAAAGGAAAAGGGAAAATAACAAATTAATGGGGCAATGAGGCCTTCCAAATATGTGTCAATATTTACAAATAAATAGTTTAAAAAAAAAAGATTTTTTGTACAAATATACAATTACACATTTACAAGGCACCCCCGACAAAACTAAATAGATTGGTGGGGGTGCCAAAATATTACTAACTAATCCCTTTGCTTAACTGCACATACACTTAGCAACAGGTGAAACGCTGTGTGGTCAAATCCAGCCATCTTCACCTGGAGGAGAAAAAAAAAAATGACCACAGGCAAAATAAGGCACTTCAGTACAGGGCATTGAAATGTCATGCCCTCAGGGATGACCTTTCAATGCAAAACCATTTGGTTGATGAAATTGGAGAAATAATATGAAGAATCTCACAGATTTCATAGAAAAAAAAAACACAAGAACATGCTAACTACCTTCTAGCTATCTAACACAAGACAGTTACAACATTAAGAGTCTGTAAAGAACCTTTTTGTAGGGTCCAGGCCCTGCTACCCAGAGTCCATGGCCCTACTAAAAATAGTCCACCACTGCCACCAGATGATCCTTCTGTATTTGGCAGGAAAGAAAGTCACCCTACAGCCTACACACTGGGCAACAGGTCCATTCTTTATAGACGACAAATCTTCACAAAGTGCCCATTCTGGAAAACTCTTTGCAAAGTGTCTCTCAAAACCAAACAAAAAAAATATGGTGTGATTTCCAGCTTCTACAGGGATCACCCAGGTATGGCACATGCATACTCACACTGGTTCAAGCTAAACTAATGTAACTATGCAAAAACAGTCATACCTGGAATTCAGTTTTAAAGCGGAGGTCCACCCTAAAATGGACCTCCGCTCATCGGAATCCCCCCCCCCCTCTGGCGCCACAATTGGCACCTTTCAGGGGGGAGGGGGGTGCAGTTACCTGGATAATCCAGGTAACTGCACCCACTTCCGGGATAGCTGTCTGCGGAAAGGGGCGTAGATTACGCCCCTTTCCGCAACTGCCCGCCCCTTTGCGCAAGTGCCCCACTGCCTGCTGGGAAACACACAGTTCCCAGAGGCAGCGGGGACCGTCCGGATTGCGCGGCGCGGCTCGCGCATGCGCAGTAGGGAACCGGGAAATGAAGCCGAAAGGCTCCATTTCCTGATTCCCATACCCAAGATGGCGGCGGCAGCACCCGAGTGTCGATCTAGAGATCGGCTTCGGGTGCCGACATCGCGGGCGCGCTGGACAGGTAAGTGTCACCATTTTAAAAGTCAGCAGCTGCAGTATTTGTAGCTGCTGACTTTAAAAAAAAAAAAAACGCGGAGTCCCGGCGGACTCCCGCTTTAAGTTGTCTGTTCTTTTACCACTCTTTACAACAGCATTTCACAAAAGTTAGAATTGTTATTGCATACTCAGTTTACCATGTGATATATGTGCCTGCAATCTGTCATAATGTCACCCTGAAGGAGGTGATAATGCTACACCACACTAACAATGAAAGGTCAATTTCTGGGCTGTGGCTTGACGATAGCAGCGTGAGGACGCGCCGAACGAGACAGGCAAGTTTTAATTACATGGCAGGGGACCGCCAACATCCACCAACCGCTAGGGAACTGAGGGGGCCCGAGATTACCCACTATTTCCTCAGGCAACATGGTGCTCTCCAGCCAACATGGCGCTACCTTGGGTCCCTCCAGAGAGTGCTACTACCAGCAGCAAGAGAGGCACACAGATGGAAGCTGTGACGGTCGGAGACTCACATACCCCCGCAGGCCGCTCTCCCCCATTCCATCTCCAGACTTCCCCCGCACAGACTCACAGCCAGTTTCACATAGCATGGTGATGAGGCAGACAGCCATACTGAGGGGACTCTCCGGGACATTGTAGCAAGCCTGCCCACTAAACAAGACCTCCAGGCCATGGCTGCCTCAATTGTCACTGCCCTCACAAGGGAGCTCCGTGACCTACGCCAGCAGGTGGACAATGTGGAGGAGTGGGTGACGGATCTGGAATCTTCCAAATCTGCAACTTACCCAGGAAGCTCTTGGTCCACCTTTGCCAAGACTGCAACGGCTACAAAGATCCTGCCCCGTGCTCCTAGTCGGGAGGCCCCTAGGTCCCACCCAACCTTATCTGAAGCATGACATCAACTTCAAAACCAGGGTTGGTAAGACCATCAGTACTGTTGTCCCTGCACTCTAATACGGAGACACTCGGTAACTTGCTGTAACCACTGGGACCAGGTCTGCACCAACCTGATGTTTCTAGACTCTCTGGGTACCACGATTTGCCTGCTGGCCCACTGTATAGTGCCTTAGTTAGTTTACCCTACAGCTATACCTTCTGGACGTTGGGTAAGGGTATGGATATCCAGGGATCTGCTTTAGACAAGTCAGGCCATTTGGCTTCTACCAACCAGTCTCACCATATATTTTCTGGCCTGTAGTGCTTTTTCACTCTCCCCAAGCCATAATCCTCTATATTGGGGTGAGGGCGGGGAGACTGTTTGGCAGGTGGTAAGGGTTTCTGGACAGGCCTCGTACTTTCACAACCTCCACATTACATGAGTCAGAATCGGCTGGCTACTTGCTGGCCCCTCTGGGCCCACCACCCCTCCCATCCTCTCCTCTTCACCTCCCAAAAGGGACCTTACAGGTTTATATCGTCAACTTGCCAGAGGGGGAGGCGAGGCCTGTCTGGTGACTATGTCTTTATTGAAGGGAAGTTGGCCCTGCTGATCTCTGGGCCTGCAACGGTACCCTCTTACATAGTCTGTGTATGTCCACGACTGGGCCCTCCATCATGGTGTTCCGGGGCCAGGTGCTGCAGTGGCACATATTTATGTTCTCTTTAACTGTAGACTGCTTGGGTACTGTGCCATTCTTACTGCCGCCCCCAGGGCACCATCACGGAGCGGTCTCAGTTGATGGCCTCTATTATTATTATTGTTACTGCTGTCTCCATGTTGTTGTTTTTTTTATTTTAATTTTACTGTTGACTATTTACTCAGTTATAATTTTTTCCTTGTTGCTCTCACCCTGTGCACCTCCAAGTGTATTGTTTTTTCTTGTTTAACCACTTGGCATCCATGCTATAGCCAAATGACGGCTACAGAGCGGACCTGAATTTCTGGGAGGCCGTCATATGATGGCCTCCCCTTTGCATGCTCCCCGCATGCCCCCTGCAGGGAGCACGAGGCGCACACTGTGATTACCAAGTCACCGAAATTCAGGTGATCACAGATCCGAGTAAGGGGCTGGTCCTGGCCCCTTACCACGTCATTGGATGACAGCTGATCACATATGTAAACAAAAGCTCGGTAATCATTTTTTTTTCTCCTTGTGCTGACAGCGTGAAGCCGATCACCGGCTTATGTGCAAGGGACATTGGTCCCGAAGAGGAAGGAGACATATCTGCCTAATCTGTACCAATCTGTACCCCCTGCCAGAGCCACCTTCTATTGCCACCTGCCAGTGCCCACCAGTGCCACCTATCAATGCCCACCAGTGGTGCCAATCAGTGCCCTACAAGTGCTGATCAGTGCCCATTATTGCCACCCATCAGTGGCCATCACTGCCACCCATCAGTGCCCATCACTGCCAGCTATCAGTGCCACCTATTAGTGCCACTTCTCAGTGCCCACCAGTGCCACCTATCAATGCCCTTCAGTGCCACCTCTCAGTGTCACCTGTTTGCAAAATTTTATAACAAAATATAAAAAAAAATTGGTATTTTTTTTAACAAAAAATAAAAACCACAGAGGTGATCAAATACCAGCAAAATAAAGCTCTATTTGTGGTAAAAAAATGATAAAAATTTAATTTGGGTACAGTGTTGTATGACCGCGCAATAGTCATTCAAAGTGCGACAGCGTTGAAAGCTGAAAAATTGGTCTGGACAGGAGGGGGGTTTAAAGAGGAGCTGCACCTTTAAAAAAAATATTAAAAGCCAGCAGCTACAAATATTGCAGCTGTTGACTTTTAATAAATGGACACTTACCTGTCTCAGGGTCCAGCGATGTCCGCGGCAGATGACGAGCAACCACTCATCTCTCGGCTGCCCCCACCGCCATCCTCTGTCAGGGAATCGCGAAGTGAAGCATTGCTGCTTCACTGCCCGGTTCCCTACTGCGCATGTGTGAGTCGCGCTGCGCCTCTTCACTGGTCCCCGCTGTGTCCTGGGAATTGTACGTTTCCCAGAACACAACGGGGGGCGTCATCTGCGGCTAGCTGCGGCTAGCTTGTCCCGGAAGTGGGTGCAGATACCTGGATTATCCAGGTACCTGCACCCCCCTCCCCCCTGAAAGGTGCCAATTGTGGCACCGGAGGGGGGGGAGAGATCAGATGAGTGGACCTTCCACTTCAGGGTGGAGGTCCGCTTTAAGTGCCCAGTAAGCAAGTGGTTAATAAAAAAACCTAGCTCCCCACTTCGGACACCCTCAACAGCCTATACCACCCCCAATTAGGATGGACTCCCACTCGGGCACCTGTGTGCTGAGTCGGTGTCCTCAATTTACTAACACTTAAGACAGATCCCCCCTTACCACCTCTCCCCCCTACTCCCCTCCCTTCTCTCATCTCCCCTTGCTATACATATATCTACTTTTTCTCTCCTGTTTTCTCCCCCTTCCCTCCCTCTACTTATCAATTTGATTCTCAACCTCTCGCCCAGGTGAGTTACCCCGACTGGGGTAGGATCCCGCACTTTATCGTGGCCCCATACTGGCCTGAAGGCACCATGGGTCTCCTCAATGTGTAGGGCCTAAACACACCCGAAAAATGCTCCCAGCTTTTGGCTGGGCTGCAGAAGGGTAAGACTCGAGTTGCTTTCTTACAGGAAAAGCACTTCCGCGGTGATCGAATCCCTAAGCTGATGAAAGGGGTCATCCCCACGGTGTACCACAGTGTCTCTCCCACCTCTAAATCCAAGGGGGTGAGCATTCTGTTAGCCAAATCAGCCCCTGGCTCTTTGAAGCGCAGCAGATGGATGAATTGGGTTGCTTCATCCTATTGAAGGGAAGGGTGTTTAACGGACACGTCGCTTTTGCCAGCGTCTACTTTTCAAACGTGGACCACCCGCAATTTCTGCGGAAACTTCTCCCTGAAATCTTGGAGTTTGCTAAGGGGCTCCTAATCTTTGGAGATGATATTCATTTTGACCATGGACCCACTTCTCAATGTCTCATGCCCCCATTCATATGACTCTGCAACTGGGCCCTGTCACCAAGACTCCACCATCATGGAGACTGAACGAGTTTCTAGTCCAATCAGCAGGGATCTGTGCTGAAATCCTGACCACCATGTGTGAGTACTTCGCCATCAATGAGTCCTCAGTCACTAATCCTTTAGTGGTATGGGAAGCCCACAAAACAGTGATCCAGGGTGCACTGATCAAAATAGGAACCTGTCCTAAGAGGGAGAGGTTTCGTTGCACAGAGGAACTTTTCCCCCAGCTACCAAGTCTACAGTGCTCCCATAAGGCCAGTAAGGCCAGCCTTGCACGCTTTACCAGGATCTCTGTCACGGTCGTTCCACCACCCCGGTCACCCAAGTAAGACTTACCCGCAGGTTCCCGGTACGAGGGGATCGTCGGTGCCTTCGGACGCGGGTTGGCGCTAACGAACGCACGCGAGTGCACATAGTCCCCAACAGGCGCACGCGGGTGCGCGTTGACACGAGCGGGCGCACGCGGGTGCGCGACGAGCCGAACGGGCGTACGCGGGTACGCGGGGTCACGAACGGGAGCACGGTCACCCGCGGGTATACGTAGACGTACCGTGCGACCGTTCTTGGCGCCCAGTTGCCTACTTAAGGGACCTGCTCCTGCTCCTCTGTGCTGTCCCGTCTGCAGCTTTCCCGTGACTCCTGCTATCTGTTTCTGTGTGTGTGTTCCTGATTCTGTACCCGGCCTGTTCCTGGACTTTGCCTGTTTGCCGCCTGCCTCCGACCCTTTGCCTGATTGACTACGCTTCTGCCTCCTGCCTTGTACCTCTGCTGCCCGATTGTTGCCGACCCAGCTCGTCCCTGACTACTCCTGCCAGTCTGCCTACGGACCTGCTCTGACTACTACTTCCGCAGCTCCTGCCTGCTCACCTGTGCCAGCCGTCCAGTGGTTCCTGTCCAGCATCCTGCGCTGGTTGCACCCTCTGCTCCGGTCCACCACCTGCTCCGGTCTTCTCTACCAGCTGACCAGTCTGGCACTTGTGCCCTCCGGACTCCTGAATCCCTGTTCCCATCTCCAGGGGCTCTCGAGCCGGGGCTTACGAGGCGCCGCTCCCTGCACGCTTGGGCTCTCCAACCAGGTACGTGACAGTACGGGACAGCCATGTCCGAGCCCTCGCAGGGAGCGTCTCCGATGGATGAACTGTGCCACCATCTAGCCGGCCTCACCCAGGCCGTGAAGAACCTGCAAGAGGGTTATGGTCGTTTGGAGGAACGGGTTCAAGCCCTATCTGCTGCAGCTCCAGTTGCCTCGGGATCTCCAGGTCCCCCTTCAGTGGTCATGTTGCCGCCAGAGCCAAGGGTCCCTACACCAGACCGTTTTTCCGGTAACCGGAATAAATTTAGGGCCTTCCGGAATTCCTGCGAGCTCTTCTTCGCTCTTCAGCCCCGGACCTTTTCTCTTGAGGCTACGAAAGTAGGGTTCGTTATCTCCTTACTTACCGACGAACCCCAGGCCTGGGCACATCGCCTCCTTGAACGAAAAGACCCCTGTCTGGACTCCTTAGATGTCTTCTTTCAAGCCATGTCTCGTCTTTATGAGGACCCCCAGCTCGCAGCCACCGCAGAAGCAGCTTTGCATGCACTCCAGCAAGGCCGCAGGCCAGTAGAGGACTACGTGTCTGAGTTCAGGCGCTGGAGCGCCGACACAGAGTGGAACAGCTCAGCTCTCCGTTACCAGTTCCGCATGGGACTCTCGGAGGCCTTGAAGGACGAACTGGTCCGTGTAGGAACTCCTGAGACCCTGGAAGCGCTCATCGACCTCTCTGTCCAGATCGATAGGCGGTTAAGAGAGCGTCGTCTGGAGCGCTCTTCCTCCACCTCGCGCCCAGTCTGGATGATGCCACGGGTTCCAAGTGCCAATCCACCGGTTCTTCCTGCTCCTTCTTCTCCGGATTCATCGGAACCCATGCAGCTGGGATTACTACGTTCACCTCTGACCCCCGAAGAGCGCCAACGCCGAAGATCTGGTAACCTGTGCCTCTACTGCGGAGGATCTGGACATTATGTTCGCACTTGCCCCGCCAAGTCGCGTAAGTGCCTGCTTATTCCTCCCGCCTCTCCTCCTACTACGCCTAGTACCAGTACCATCTCTCACCTGGCTGTGCCTCTTCTTTTACAGTTCTCCGGCCAGACTATCCGCGTCAACGCGATCATTGACTCTGGGGCCTGTAGCGGTTTTATGGACCTATCCTTCGCCCTGAAGAACAACATTCCCCTTCGGCCCAGGGCCAAGGAACTTCCTATCTATTTGGCCGACGGTTCCTCTCTGAGATCCGGACCTGTAACCCAGGAAACATCTCCCCTTCTTGCCACCATCACGGGGAACCACCAGGAGCACCTGTGTCTGGACATTATCGAGTCTCCCCTCTTTCCCATAATCCTTGGCATACCCTGGTTGAAGGCCCACAATCCCCTGATAAACTGGTTCACGGGAAAAATCGAATTTCCATCGGCCTACTGTCATCAGAATTGCCTTCCAGCCATCAAGACGGACCCTCCTTCTCTGCTCTGTTTGGAGACAGACACCGAAACCCGACTGGCAGTGCCCGAAGTCTATCACCAATTTTTGGATGTTTTTAGTAAGAAGGGCGCAGAGACTCTACCTCCCCACAGACTATATGATTGCCCGATAGACTTGCTTCCGGGAGCGGAGATTCCCTTCGGGAGAATCTTTCCCCTATCTGAGACCGAGCTGGGAGCTCTAAAGACCTACCTGGACGATAATTTAAAGAAGGGCTTTATCCAACCTTCCACTTCCCCGGCAGGTGCAGGGATTTTCTTCGTCCAGAAGAAGGACCACTCCCTACGACCATGCGTAGACTACCGGGCACTCAATAAGGTTACTGTGAAAAACCGCTACCCTCTACCGTTGGTGCCTGAATTGTTCCAGAGACTGGGGTCGGCTAAGGTGTTCTCCAAACTGGATCTGCGGGGCGCCTACAACCTGGTCCGTATCCGCAAAGGCGATGAGTGGAAGACCGCCTTTCGTACCCGCTTCGGGCATTATGAGTATCTCGTCATGCCCTTTGGACTCTGTAATGCCCCTGCTACATTCCAGCATTTCGTCAATGATGTCTTCAGAGAGTACTTAGACCTGTTTGTTGTTATATACCTTGACGATATACTAATCTTTTCTTCCTCCTTAGCCGAACACCGGGAGCATGTGAAGATTGTCCTGGCTCGTCTCCGTCTCCATGGCCTGTACGCCAAACCGGAGAAGTGCGTCTTCGAGCAACAGAGCATTCAATTCTTGGGCTTGATCATCTCCGTAGATGGAATAGAAATGGATCCCCAGAAAGTCTCAGCCATCCTAGACTGGCCCGCTCCCTCGGACCGGAAAGGGGTCCAACGGTTCGTGGGATTTGCCAATTTCTATAGAAAGTTTATCAGAGGATTTTCATCTATTATCTCCCCCATCACGGAGCTGACCAAACAGGGTCAAAAATTTCTATGGACTCCCAAGGCGCAAGAAGCCTTTGAAACCCTGAAGAAACTATTTGTTTCAGCTTCGATCCTGAGACACCCTGACGCTACGCTGCCCTATATCCTGGAGGTGGATGCCTCGGAAGTAGCCGTTGGGGCGGTATTATCCCAGAGACAGGGGCCTAAGTCACTTTTGTACCCAGTGGCCTTTTTCTCCCACAAACTCTCAGAAGCTGAGCGGAACTATGACGTCGGAGACCGGGAATTACTGGCAATCAAGGCGGCGTTGGAGGAATGGCGCTACCTCCTTGAAGGTGCTTCCCACCCGATCCTGGTTTATACGGACCACAAGAACCTGGAGTATCTTAAATCTGCCAAACGACTGAAGCCAAGACAGGCCCGGTGGGCACTTTTCTTTTCCAGGTTCGTGTTCCATATCACGTACAGGCCCGGGTCGAAGAACGTGAAGCCTGATGCCCTCTCCCGGATGTACAATGAGCCAGTGTTATCTCCTACGCCAGACACCATTCTCCCCCCAGGAAACTTTCTCCTGCTCCATGAAGATCTCTTGTCCCGAATTAAACAGGCCTCCAGTGATCCGGCTCTATCTTCTGACACCTCTTTAACCCCCAAGGACGGTCTTCTCTGGCACCAGGATAGAATCTTTGTCCCCCAGGAGTTACGTACTGCGGTCCTCAGCTCCTGCCATGACCACCCATTGGCCGGTCACTTTGGAGCATTCAAAACCTTAGACTTACTTCAACGTACGTTTTGGTGGCCCCAGATGAAGAAACACTGCAGGGAATATGTGGAAGCGTGTACCACCTGCATTAGGAATAAGGGGAGTAAGTCGAAGGTTTGGGGCTTGCTGAGACCATTACCCATCCCGGATAGGCCGTGGAAAATGATATCCATGGACTTTATCGTGGAACTGCCCCCCTCTGAAGACTTTTCCTCGATCCTGGTGGTAGTGGACAGATTTACTAAAATGGCTCACTTCTTACCCATGAAGGGGACTCCATCGGCTACAGAGATGGCCAGGACTTTTATTAAAGAAGTAGTAAGGCTCCATGGCATTCCTGCTGACATCACCTCTGACAGGGGTGTTCAATTCACGTCCAGGTTTTGGAAGGCTCTCTGTGGGGCCCTGAAAATCGAGCTTCGCCTATCTTCGGCCTACCACCCTCAAACTAACGGCCAGACCGAGAGAACCAACCAAACGCTGGAGCAGTATCTGCGTTGCTTCTCTTCCTTCTCCCAGGACGATTGGGTATCGCTTCTACCTTTAGCGGAATTCGCATATAATAATTCCGTCCATTCGGCCACCAAACAGTCCCCCTTCTTTGCAAACTTTGGTTTCCATCCACTTTTTCTGCCCAGTAATCTTCCTGAGTGTTCGGTACCGGCGGTCCAGGAGGACCTTAACTTCTTCAGGAATAATAACAGGATTCTTCAAGAAACGCTGGCTAAAACCCAGGAACACTATAAGGAAGTCTTCGATAGGAAGAGAAGGGGCGAGCTTAACCTCCAGGTCGGGGACCAGGTCTGGCTGTCTACGCTAAACTTGAAGTTGGCCTGTCCTTCCAGGAAGCTGGGCCCGAAGTTTGTGGGTCCATTCCCCATTCTGAGGAAACTAAATGAAGTAGCCTTTGAGCTGAAACTCCCGGGGTCATTCCGGATCCACCCGGTTTTTCACGTTTCATTACTCAAGCCCGCGGTTCCGGACCCCTTTGCCGACCGGAGTACCAACCCCCCAGAACCCGTGATGATTGATGGGGAACTGGAATTCGAGGTTGAAGCTATCTTGGATTGCAGGAGGAGACGTAACCAGACCCAGTTTCTGGTTAAATGGAGGGGATATGGCCCTGAGGAGAATTCATGGGAACCAGAGTCCAACCTGCATGCTGAAAGACTAATCCAGGCCTTCAAAAGAACTCACCCGGATAAGATGGCACAGTTGGGCATCCGGAGGTTGCCCCTTGGGGGGGGGGCAATGTCACGGTCGTTCCACCACCCCGGTCACCCAAGTAAGACTTACCCGCAGGTTCCCGGTACGAGGGGATCGTCGGTGCCTTCGGACGCGGGTTGGCGCTAACGAACGCACGCGAGTGCACATAGTCCCCAACAGGCGCACGCGGGTGCGCGTTGACACGAGCGGGCGCACGCGGGTGCGCGACGAGCCGAACGGGCGTACGCGGGTACGCGGGGTCACGAACGGGAGCACGGTCACCCGCGGGGATACGTAGACGTACCGTGCGACCGTTCTTGGCGCCCAGTTGCCTACTTAAGGGACCTGCTCCTGCTCCTCTGTGCTGTCCCGTCTGCAGCTTTCCCGTGACTCCTGCTATCTGTTCCTGTGTGTGTGTTCCTGATTCTGTACCCGGCCTGTTCCTGGACTTTGCCTGTTTGCCGCCTGCCTCCGACCCTTTGCCTGATTGACTACGCTTCTGCCTCCTGCCTTGTACCTCTGCTGCCCGATTGTTGCCGACCCAGCTCGTCCCTGACTACTCCTGCCAGTCTGCCTACGGACCTGCTCTGACTACTACTTCCGCAGCTCCTGCCTGCTCACCTGTGCCAGCCGTCCAGTGGTTCCTGTCCAGCATCCTGCGCTGGTTGCACCCTCTGCTCCGGTCCACCACCTGCTCCGGTCTTCTCTACCAGCTGACCAGTCTGGCACTTGTGCCCTCCGGACTCCTGAATCCCTGTTCCCATCTCCAGGGGCTCTCGAGCCGGGGCTTACGAGGCGCCGCTCC
The DNA here is from genome assembly GCF_037356315.1 of Lithobates pipiens. Classification (NCBI taxonomy): domain Eukaryota; kingdom Metazoa; phylum Chordata; class Amphibia; order Anura; family Ranidae; genus Lithobates; species Lithobates pipiens. Next base: position 12,728,444 of record NW_027507755.1, read on the forward strand.
CTGCACGCTTGGGCTCTCCAACCAGGTACGTGACAATCTCCTTCGAGTACGTGAGGAGCTCCGTGAGCTCCTATTCCATTAAACAAAGCATAAATTGGCCTGGGCTCACCGTATAATATACAAATTCTCTAACAAACCGGGCACGTTACTAGCTAGGGCACTGAGAGGTCCTCGCACGGAAACTTACATCTCCCACATCATGGGCTCTTCAGGGCAGACACTCCATACTTCCTCAGACATGGTGACGGAGTTCAGATCCTTCTACAAGGGCTTTTACAATTTAGCTGCCTCTACCTGGGGCCCCCCTCTTGGTGGCGTGACCTCTCCCCAGTCCTACCTCGCCACCACTGGAGGAGCCAATTACAGCTGTGGAACTTGAGGTGGCCCTGGCCCATTCAAAGCCTAAGAAGGCCCCAGGCCCAGACGGCCTCACCCCAAGCTACTACAAAGTGTTTTTGAGACTCTTTCTCAACCACTGATCTCGGCATTAAACTTGATCATGGAGGCGGAATCATTTCCTAGTGACACATTGCGAGCCTAGCGCTGTGGGAATTACCGCCTGATATCACTCCTGAATATGAATCGGAAATTATTTGCCAAAATTCTTGCAAATAGGCTGCTCCCACATATCCCGAGTCTTGTCCACAGAGACCAAGCAGGCTTTGTGCCCCTTTATGAATCACAAGACAATACCATCCGGGTGGTGAACTTGATCCATGCAGCCAGGTCCTCGAATCGGCCCCTTCTTCAGCTGTCCACGGATGCAGAGAAAGCTTTTGACCGGGTGAACCGGTCCTTCATGCAATCCACTCTAGAACACATTGGTTTACAGTCCTCCATGCTGAGCTGGATACTATCCCTCTATTCGAACCCCACGGCTGCAGTCAAGGTCAATGAAACGAGATCCGACTACTTCAACATCCATAATGGCACATGACAGGGCTGATCTTTATTCTTACTCTAGAGCCCTTCTTGTGTACAGTTAGGGCAGATTCAGCCACCGTAGGCTTTCAGAAAGCCTCTGGGATGCACAAGGTGGCCGCATTTGTGGATGACTTGATCTTTATTCTAATGGACCCATTAACCTCCCTTCCGAAACTCCTTCAGTCCCTACAGGAATATGGTGCCCTCTCTTTCTTCCAAATTAATGTATCCAAATCATCCTCTCTGGATATCCCGGGGGGGGAGACTTGATCACATCACTTCGCCCAGCATTCCCCTTCCACTGGGCAACTGATTCGATCTGCAACCTGTGTGTCGATATCACCCCTGACCCCTCCATTCTCCACTCGACAAACTTACCCGCCTCAAAGCAGATCTCCTCCATTGGCACTCACTTACGTTAATGTAGTCTGGTCGTTGCAATGGCCTGAAGATGACATTACTGACCAGGGCGCTGTACTTGTTGCAGGCACTTCCCATTCGCCTTCTCCCAGTGTTTTTCAAAAGGGTGAACTCCTCTCCTTGCAAAACATAGGGGAGGAGTTGACCTCCCACATGTGAAAGCATATTACAGATTATACACCTCACCAGGCTGGTGGACTGGCACTGTCACACAGCATCGAAACATTGGGTGGCCATTGAGATGGAGGACTCTGGCGGCACAGCAAAGAGCTGGCCGTGGATCCTATCACCACTCCCAAAGACCCTCACTGATCACCCTACACTGGGTAGCACTCTTCTGGTGGCCAGAGATACATTCAGACATATTAGTGTCACCACTGCCCTCTCCTATGGTACCAGTATTGGGCAACCCAGAGTTTCCGTCAGGCCTTCAGAATCCTCATTTCCAGTGGTTAGTCACGAGTGGACGTCTCTGCTTATGCGACTTTGTGGGTTCTGATGGCAAACTCACCCCCTTGGCAGGGGCATCTGCCACAAATCCCCCACTGGACTTCCAGAGTGGCCTCCAGCTACACAACTTTCTGCACAGGTGTCTTCTAGCTACACAACTTTCTGCGTAGGTGTCTTCGGACACAAGGCACTTCTCGCCAACTCACGGAATTGGAACACATGTGCTGCCGGGGGGAACCAGTCCACCATGGCCTCTCAATAATATATGCATCTCTGATTTGACCAGCGGATGGATATATCCCACCCTTTCTAAGTAAATGGGAGTCAGACTTGGGCAACCAGTTTACTGACTCGCAGAAAGAGAAGATCCTTAATTTCTCCCAGAAGTCCTCCGTAGCCACAAGGATCCAGGATGCAGGTTACAAGATCCTGACCAGATGGTACAGAGTGCCTATCACTTCGCACCGTTTCCTCTCGCATGTTCCCAGTGTTTTCTGGTGCTGTGGGAGTGATGAAGGGATGATGCTGCATATCTTCTGGGACTGTCCCAAACTTGCCCCCTTTTTTTTCCATATCTGATAACTATGCATGTATGTAACTTTTTCTATTGTAGTTGTTGTGTATGATGAAGACTGTAGTAATTGTGCAACTTAAACATTATGCATCCCGTCATTCCATAGGTGAGCTATTTACCTATTGTGAGAAGCAGCTTCAAACGGTAGAGCAATAAGGATGCAGAAACTCATGTAAATCTTATTTTTAAGGACATTTCTTGGTTGCTCAAGTTCAACACATGCCCCCCCCTTGAAGTTTTTTAGCATTTCTCTGCCACAAAACATGTTCATCAGCTTTCTGGCTTTATGCATGCTGCTGCTCTGGCCTCAGTCATCAGACATGTGTCTGTCTTCTCCAAATGGTCTTCTTACACAAACCCAATGCATGCACCTAGCAGCTCCCTGCTGCACTTTCTCCCACCTGTCTCCTAGGTGGAGTCCTCCTGACTCCCGAGTGGAGACCTCCTCTGCCCACCAGGGTGGAGCCCTGAATACCAGTCATCTCTCTAACAAAAGGTCAATCAGTGTGTTGGTAATCTACAAAACCTGGACCCAGGGTTGGAGACATCCCTCCCAAGTCACACAATGTTCCATGTTCAAGGACCCAGACTGGGTTTTACCAATCTCCGAGGACACTGAAAATCCAGTTTTCTGTGTATGATACAAGCACCTTGGAGCCCTTCAACCTGCCTTAATGAGAACCCTGGGTGATACAAAACCCATTTCATATTATGGCAGGGCACTGCCCACTTTTATTAAACCAAGTTTAACACATGGGTTTCCCTTGCAGAGGCTTTTCAGCATTCCTTTGCCACAGAATACGTGTTCCTTCTGGCTTTACACTTGCTACTGCTCTGGCCTCAAACCTCAGTTCCTTGTCTGTTTTCTCCAATCATTTTTCTTACGCAAACCGTATGCATGCACTTAGCAGCTCCCCGCTGCACTGGCAACTGTCTCCTAGATAGAGTCCTCCTGACTCCTGGGTGGAGACCTCCTCTGTCTGCCAGGGAGGAGCCCTGAATACAAGTCACCTCTATAACAAAAGCACAATCAGTGTGCTGGGTAGTGTACAAAACCTGGACCCAAGATGAAGACATCATCCTTTCGAAGTCTCACAAAGTTACGTGTTCAAGGACCCAGACTGGGTTTTACCAGTCTCAGAGGACACTGAAAATCCAGTTTTCTGTGTATGACACAAGCACCTTGGAGCCAGTCAAGCTTCCTGGATGAGAACCCTGGGAGATATACAAAACCCATTTCGTAATATGGCAGGTCACAGCCCACTTTTAATAAACCAAAGTTCAAGTTTAACACATGGATTTCCCTTGCAGGGGCTTTTCAGTATTTCTCTGCAACAAAACTCAGGTCAACCTAACTGTTTTAACTTACTATTCATTTCATGTGTGAGCTAAGTTTCATCTGCCACGGAATGATCTTCACCAGTTGATGATTGACCCTTTGAAAGTGCATTACTATTCATCTTAAGCTGAGTGGCCACTACACATAATGGTGGATTGTGGGTTGTTGGGTTAGAGCACCTACTAACCCTGATTTCATTGGATCACAGCACATATCGATCTAGACTTTTTTTTTTTTTTGCTTTCATTATTATTTTGCATTATACTTGGATATTCAATTTCTTGTTTATTACATTTCTTTTCTCTTTTTAAATTACAACTGGACCTTTATGCATTATTTACTGCACATGTTGAATTTTGCACATTATTCATTATTTGTTTTTATACACATTTGTTTATATACAGTGTTGATTTTCACAGTTGGGATTACTTAATTAGTATTTGCAGATGTTGTAGCATGATTCATTGGGATATTATGTTATGCAGGTTTATGCTATATTCCACTTTATTTGATTAGATATAGCGCCTTCCCATGCCTTTCCTATGCATATTTTCAGGGGATTGGCAGCTGTATCTTTGTTTTATTCAAATACATAATATACTTACCTTTTTTTCTCTACTTACACTTGGTAGCAAATTGGTATTTCCATTTTTCTTTTAACACGCATGAGTCTCTACGAATTCTCTGGGCTCCAGGACCCAGATGTGTCTCACTAACCTCTGAGGAAATGTAAATTCCAAGTTCCTCTGTATGACACAACTACCCTGGAGCCCCACAACCTGCCTAAATGAGAACCATGGGTAATATAAAAAAACAAAACAAAACAAAAAAATACTTTTTTCATACTGTGGCAGGGTGCAGCACTTTCACACTAACACACAAATACAATCTAGGTCTGAATTGACTGGAATACCCGACTCCATATACCTTCTTTTCAAGCTATCGTTAAATGAGAAGTTCATTTTTTCTAAATTCTTGTGAATTAAATCCAAGTGTTAACGTTTCTCTATTCAGGCCACTGACGTGTATATACAAAGATATAAACAAACTGTGCATGGAGCATTATGGAGTGATTTTTACCAGATATGGATTTAATCACTGTGGTCACTATGGGCACTGGGAGACCTCGCATAAAATGACTAGCTTTCCCAACTATGCGTCTGCAGATTTCTCATTAAGTTATTATTTATATGCCAGGTTATAATACAATATTAGCAAACACCATTGCTGGAGCACACATTTCATAAATAAATAATGAGTACACCTTGGAAATTGTATTGAAGGTTATGCTGATTGTAATAGCTAAAAATACTAAAGCAGAGAGAAGGAGCTGAGTCACAGGGGATGTGTTCAAATGTCAATTAGCAGTAATATACAACTTGGCAATGATGGAAATACGTAATCAAGTAGTCAACAAGTAAAATCAGTGAGCAGCTTAAGATACACTATATTACCATAAGTATTGGGATGCCTGCCTCTACACACACATGAACTTTAATGGCATCCCAGTCTTAGTTCATAGGGTTCAATGTTGCGTTGGTCCACCCTTTGCAGCTATAACAGCTTCAACTCTTCTGGGAAGGCTATCCACAAGGTTTAGGAGTGTGTCTATGGGAATGTTTGACCGTTCTTCCAGAAGTGCTTTTGTGAGGTCAGGCACTGATGTGGATGTTATGGCCTTTTGGTAATATAGTGTATATAGGAGACACTGCAACTGTGCTGGAAGGGTAACTCTTTTTACGGTAACTCTTTGTACTACTTTTATGGAAAAAATATAGCATATAAAAAATATGTATATATTATATACATATGTTACACAAGCCAAGTTGAAATTTAAAGTGGTTGCAAACCTCAGACATGAAATATGAACAAAGCACATCCCTCTATAGTGTGTACTTGTTTCAATCAACAGCACTAGTGTCATTTCTGTCTGCTGCTTCATTCCTCTGCAATAAGCATGAATCACTTCTGACAAGTTTTCCTGACACCAAGAGAAAAACATTGACAGGGGTAGGACCTCCCTCTGATTGACAGCCCTAGCTCTGTTCCTGTGTGTTGTGTAAAGGGGGATGTGCATCCAATTAAAGTTTCCCCTATGTGGGAAAAATTGCACCCCTCCCTCACTTCCCATCCAATCACAGTGTTTTTTGCCATTATGTGCCCCCTGCAATGCTTCTTATGGAATTGAATATCAGTGATCCACTACTGTGGTCTAGGCCCACCACTGACTGGTCTTGTCACTGCCCCTCTTCATGGCATCACCACACCGTTGAGGCTTCAGAAAACCTCAAGGATGAACAAATTGGGAAGTGTCTACATCATCAGCATCACCTGAAACTGGGCACATCATTTCAGAACAGATTTAGGTGAGCATTTGAAGCCTTAACTTGGAACACAGACTGCTTGTGTGCTGGACATTCGTCCCGGGGAGCATGCTGCCCTAAACGAAAGTGCCAACAAGTGCACTGCCCAGCCCCATCCAGCCACAGCAGCTGTAAAACTCCCATAGAGTTCCATTTGTAGAATAAGGATATTGTGTAGTGTTACTGACCATTTCCATTACAGGTGCTTACTTAACTCCTTTGACAGGGATAAACTCCTGCCTTAACTATAACCCAGTCTTGGATTATTTAGTAGCGAAGTTGAATGAAATGTTGCTACTGAAGTATATGTGCATCCCAAGTCTACAAGAGTGCACGTGTTTACTAACAAGGATGAAGACAACGCAGGAGGCCACCACAATTGGAGGTGATAAATAAGCAATGGAATTAGAAGGGGGTTGCTGTTGTGCTGTTGTTTTATTATTGTTAAAAGATAGCATTACTCACCCCCCCCCCCCCAAGTACTCTCTTGTCCGCATTGTTGCCAGATCCATGAAGCTGAACTGACTTTGCTGCTCACTCTATCTGGGATTTGATGCACAAGAAGCAATAGACCAGCCAGGAGACTTTGCAGCTGTGGTGTGTGACACCCCATTGTTAAATCTGGCACTAACATGGATGTGTGAGTACAAGATTTTGTGAGGAGTGCTTGGGGGAAGGTAAATTAAAAAATGTTACAAAAGCAAAGCTGTACTTTAATAAAAGTGAGACTAAGGGGAGAATATGATTTTGCATGATTAAGACTTTTGTAGGGTGAAACACGTTGGACAAGGAGATAGACAGGTGAGACCGTATGTTGCGAATCCTTATTATATTAAAGCTGTATTTACATTGGTGAAGACATCCATGGCCAGTCCTCTCATTCCTACTTGGTAAGGGAGGAACAGGTCAGAAAACGGTTAAAAATGTGAGTTCAATATAAAAGTGGTATAGGTCTTGGTGTTTGAATGTCATATGGACAGGGTGGAGCCCCAAGGGTTGTTCCCCTGAATGATGTTGGCTATTCATTCTGGAAAGTTCAGGCAAAGAAGAAGTTTCCTCACCCACCAGCCTAGACTTCTTGTTCATTGTAAGTCAATAGTTGTGGGGAGGTATTATAAAAAATTTATTGTGACAGCAGCTAGGCAGGTCAGAAGGCCTTTGAGGGGTCAGTGAATACTTGAAATGTCACAAAACTAGAGTGTCCCTCTTGAGTATGGTGTTTTCACTTGGTTGGTAATTGCCAGTCCTCCAAGGCAATGTTTCTCTACTCCAGTCCTCAAGTACCCCCAACAGGTCATGTTTTCATGATTTCCCTCAGATGAAACAGCCATGGTTATTACTAAGGCAGTGAAACTGATTAAATCACCTGTGCAAAATAATGGAAAGGCTGAAAACATAACCAGTTGAAGGTACTTGAGGACATTGAGAACCGCCAATAACCAACCAAGTGAAAACACCATACTCAAGATGGACATTTGTACATAGGTGAGTCATTTAGTCTTGTTTCCACATTCCATGCATGAAAATATAGGAACTATGGTGCAGAAAAACGGCAGCAGTTGCTGTGGACAGATGAGTCAAAATGTTAAATATTTGGCTGTAGCAGGAGGCAGTTGGTTTACGAAGGGCTGGAAAGCGGTACAATAATAGTGTCTGCAGGCAACAGGGAAGTATGTTGGAGGATCCTGGCAAGTTTTTTTTACAGTATTTAAGAACTATCTTCAGTGTAAAGTAGAAGAACAAGGAGTCCTGGAAGTGATGGTTTTCTTCCCACAGATCCCTGATCTCAACAACATCAATTCTGTATGGAATTACATGAAGAGACAGAAGGATTTGAGGCAGTCTACATCCAAAGAAGATCTGTGGTTAGCTCTCCAAGATGTTTGGAACAACTTGCCTGCCGAGTTTCTTCAAAAGCAAGTGCACCTTGCCTGACATCTTCGATAATATGAGTCCTAACCTCTCCGGACAAGGGGCTAAATATCCTTAAACTGGGAATAGACAATTACCCACAATCCCTGAGGCTGGTTGTAACTCATATCCTATTAGCAGCAAGGAATACCATTGTTAAGAAATGGAAATCCCAAGACTCCCCAAATCTGAAGTATTTAGCACTGTTAATCTTAACTGCACCAAATTTGACCATTCATGGTCAGTTTGGACTGATAAATATGTCTCTAACATTTTAACCAATGCTGCACTATATTATCTTGTACAGATCCAACTACATACAGACTACTAATGTATACTTTATGTGCTATCTCTGTGTTGTGTACCAATTTCTCTCATGTTTTAATAACCCAATAAATATGTATTGATAAAAAAATAAAAAATAAAAAATACAGCAAGTGTACCTTGAAGAATTGATGCTGCTAAAGGTAATGGGTGGTTACACCAAATATTGATTTAATTTGGGGGTTTTTCTGTTCATTAAATTATCATTTTGAAAAAATGTAATAGAGATCAATATTTCTGAAATTATTCTTAATTTACAGCATTTTTTCATGCCTGCCTAAAACTTTTGCACTGTACTGTGTATATTGCATACACAGTATATTTCTTTGCTGTTAAACTGACTTAGAATGATTCCATGAATATTATTTCAAGATGATCCCCTATGGCCCTGGCTCGTATTTCCATTTATGGCAATGACAGGCTGCAATCTCTAAAATACAGCTAATTGTGTCAACTGAAGGTCTGCCAAGGTCTGGTACATTTATTTTATTGATTAATGAATATGGAAAACAAATGTTTCTCCTGAGAGAGCTGAGGAATGCATAATTAATATAGGTGGAACTATGTGACCAAGTGTGATACAGTCATCGCCCACATCTTTGCCATTAACCCCAGCGGAACCAACTGATAAGCGATCAGGGGAATAAATACGGCATAGGCCTGGGCTTTTGGCTAATGTGGCTTTATTTTGGGACAGCCGGTTTAGAAAAAAACAAGCAGTTTTCCAAACAATTAAATGGTCATTTAATTCTCTGTAAATAACTTGACTATGAAAGAGTTTATGAAGATTATCATTTATCCAGGTCATGGTGTAGCAAGTAGTAGTTAGTCAATATTTGAAGAGGTTTTGTTGCTTAACTGAGCAGTTTCTTTAGATCTAATGATACCAGGAACATACTCCAGCATTCACAGCCACACAGATAACGCTGCCAACCTACCAGATTGAAAGTTACTGACACAACACCCAAAATTTTGTTTGGGAGCCATGTCGCACGACCGTGCAATTGTCAGTTAAAACGACGCAGTGCCGAATCGCAAAAAGTGCTCTGGTCAGGAAGGGGGTAAATTCTTCTGGGGCAGAAGTGGTTAACTAAGTCTATTATACATTCAATGTTTGTTATTATACCTGTTTAATAATGTGACAATGTATTTGTTGTTTATTCTAGTAAGTAACATTAGAATTATGTACAGTATACTAGCATATGTTTGCATAAAGTCATATGTTTATGACTAATGTATACCATATATAATATTAGGTTTTCTAGGGATATGTATTATTTGAATGCATTGTCCTCTTGAAGGTACAATAATTGTTTTGTATTTTTTTAAATAATAGATTCAGATTAAACAAAAATAAAGAGTTTACAGCCCCTTTAAGAATGTTTTATGTTAAAAAAAAAAATCTGAAAAATCTGAAAAAGTTGAATAGTTTTGAATATGATGCTGGATTAGGTTGATGGTCTAATTTCTATGGCAATATAATCTCTATTCTAATCTCTGTTATTCCCATTATAATTATCATTATGAGAATTCATAACTCCCTCCTTGCCATTCCATTCAGCTTAACATGTGTACTTGAGTAAGGTAATGTGTAAATATTTTTAGGCGATAACTAGTTGCCAGACATTCCAATGATCAAATTATTTCTGTACAATCATCTTTGCATGTTTATTACCTATTAAAATTATGTCTAAATCACATTTTTTAGATTGCGGTAAGACAGCACACAGTCCCTCACTGCCCCCCCCCCCCCCCCCGCCTTATAAATAGAAGATTAAAAGTAATAATAAAAAATAGACAAACAGATTGAAATCATTAATAGTAATAATAAATCATGAAATAACAATAATAATAATAATAATACACAGCTATTACTGCTGTCAAAAAACAGACCTTCCGAAACCGTGTTTACATACTTCCTTCTTCTCCTTTAGCTATTATTTCCCTGCTAATTGTTTGTGTTAAATTTTTCTAACCAATAATATTTAAACTTTTTTTTATTGTTTTTTTTGTGTGTTTTATTAAAAAAAGCAAAAAAAAGTTTTCATTTCATTTGGAAATAATTTTGCAATGCTCTCAACCAGAATCATGATTTTAGTGTAATTTTGAACAGGACAGAAAGAAAATGATGTATACCTTTTATCTATTTTTTTAAACCAATACTGATTTTGTAAGGTTTGTAAGATTAACATAAATGTCTGCATTGTCACATCTTTTTTGTCTATGGATCGTATAAAGGAATTAAATAATTTTTGCAAGTCAAAAAAATATTGTTTTATCCTAAGAAAAAAAAATATATACAGTGGAGCAAAAAAAGCATTTAATCAGCCACCAATTGTGCAAGTTCTCCCACTTAAAAAGATAAGAGAGGTCTGTAATTGTCATCATAGGTATCACCTCAACTATGAGAGACAAAATGTGGAAACAAATCCAGACAATCACATTGTCTGATTTTTGAAAGAATTTATTTGCAAATTATGGTGGAAAATAAGTATTTTGTCAATATCAAAAGTCCATCTCAATACTTTGTTATATATCCTTTGTTGGCAATTACAGAGTTCAAACATTTTCTGTAAGGCGGCGTACACACGCGGGGACTGTCTGCCGAAACTAAGTTCGTCAAACAGTCCGCTCAAACTTTTGAATGAACGAACACGCCCACACACGGCACTTTTTGAGCGGCCAAATACGGCAAACTTTGTTCGTCGTACTAAGTCCGCGCAACTTTTGAAATGAGCGGACTCGCCCACACACGAGGCAACAGTCCGCTCATTTCGAGCGCGTGTGCAGGTAGGCGGGGCCCGCGACGGAGACGTCGTGGGCTCCGCCGCCTGGAATGGACTTAAAGGGGAACCCCAACGCCGAAAAAAATCGGCGTGGGGGTCCCCCCAAAGTCCACAACAGACCCTTGTCCGAGCACGCTACCCGGCCGGCCAGGAAAGGGGGGCGAGCGAGCGCGCCCCCCTCCCGAGCCGTACCAGGCCGCGTGCCCTCAACATGGGGGGTGCCTTGGGGAAGGGGGGGCCGCGCGGCCCCCCCACCCCAAAGCACCTTGTCCCCATGTTGATGAGGACAAGGGCCTCTTCCTGACAACCCTGGCCGTTGGTTGTCGGGGTCTGCGGGCGGGGGGCTTATCGGAATCCGGGAGCCCCCTTTAATAAGGGGGCCCCCGGATACCGGCCCCCCACCCTATGTGAATGAGTATGGGGTACAATGTACCCCTACCCATTCACCTGTAAAATAAAAGTACCCCAAAAAAAAAAACACAACACACGAGATAAAATATTTTATTGCACAGCTCCGGGGGTCTTCCGTCTTCGGGGGTCTTCTCGCCGGACTCCTCCGCTATCTTCTTGTAGCTCTTTTGCTAGCGGAGGAGTCCGGCTTTCTTCCTCCCCGCCGCCGGCCTCTTCTCCCGACTTCGGGGGTCTTGTCCCCCTCTTCGGTTCTTCTGCCGGGCCACCGCGCCTTCTTATAGCTCTTTTGCAGGCGGTGGCCCGGTCTTCTGTCGCCGCTGTCGCCGCCGCCTTCCGTTCTTCTTCTTCTTCTTGTTCTTCTTGTTCTTCTCCAGGAGATGTTGACACGTCGCTCTCTCCGGCCGGAATGCCAGAGCCGCGCTGAGCGGCCACTTATATAGTGACAATGGGGCGGTGTCACATGGTATATGTCACATGGGTTGGTCACATGGTGACCCCGCCCCCTTACGATGTCATAGTCCCCATGTGACATCAACCCATGTGACATATACCATGTGACACCGCCCCATTGTCACTATATAAGTGGCCGCACAGCGCGGCTCTGGCATTCCGGCCGGAGAGAGCGTCGTGTCAACATCTCCTGGAGAAGAACAAGAAGAACAAGAAGAAGAAGAACGTAAGGCGGCGGCGACAGCGGCGACAGCGACGACAGAAGACCGGGCCACCACCTGCAAAAGAGCTATAAGAAGGCGCGGTGGCCCGGCAGAAGAACCGAAGAGGGGGACAAGACCCCCGAAGTCGGGAGAAGAGGCCGGCGGCGGGGAGGAAGAAAGCCGGACTCCTCCGCTAGCAAAAGAGCTACAAGAAGATAGCGGAGGAGTCCGGCGAGAAGACCCCCGAAGACGGAAGACCCCCGGAGCTGTGCAATAAAATATTTTATCTCGTGTGTTGTGTTTTTTTTTTGGGTACTTTTATTTTACAGGTGAATGGGTAGGGGTACATTGTACCCCATACTCATTCACATAGGGTGGGGGGCCGGTATCCGGGGGCCCCCTTATTAAAGGGGGCTCCCGGATTCCGATAAGCCCCCCGCCCGCAGACCCCGACAACCAACGGCCAGGGTTGTCGGGAAGAGGCCCTTGTCCTCATCAACATGGGGACAAGGTGCTTTGGGGTGGGGGGGCCGCGCGGCCCCCCCTTCCCCAAGGCACCCCCCATGTTGAGGGCACGCGGCCTGGTACGGCTCGGGAGGGGGGGCGCGCTCGCTCGCCCCCCTTTCCTGGCCGGCCGGGTAGCGGGCTCGGACAAGGGTCTGTTGTGGACTTTGGGGGGACCCCCACGCCGATTTTTTTCGGCGTTGGGGTTCCCCTTTAAGTCCATTCCAGGCGGCGGAGCCCGCGACGTCTCCATCGCGGGCCCCGCCTACCTGCACACGCGCTCGAAATGAGCAGACTTCCCTCCGAGCGGGAACAGTTTGCTCATTTCGAAAGTGGCCTACACACGGGCGGACTGTTTGCTCAAACCAAGTTTCAGCGGACAGTTTTTCGGAATTTCCGAAAAACTTTGTTCGTCAAACTGTCCGCTGAAACTGTCCGCTGAAGCCCCACACACGAGCGGACTGTCCGCTGAAACACTGTTCAGCGGACAAAGTTGAGCCAACAGTCCGCCCGTGTGTACGCGGCCTAAGTCTTCACAAGGTTGTCAGACACTGTTGCTGGTATGTTGGCCCATTCCTCCATGCAGATCTCCTCTAGAGCAGTGATGTTTTGGGGCTGTCGCTGGGCAACACGGACTTTCAACTCCTTCCAAAGTTTTTCTATGTAGTTGAGATCTGGAGACTGGCTAGGCTACTCCAGGACCTTGAAATGCTTCTTACGAAGCCACTTCTTCATTGCCCGGGCAGTGTGTTTGGGATTATTGTCATGCTGAAAGACCCAGCCACGTTTCATCTTCAATGCCCTTGCTGATGGGAGGAGGTTTGCACTCAAAATCTCATGATACATGGCCCCATTCATTCTTTCATGTACACGGATCAGTGTCCTGTTCCATTTGCAGAGAAACAGCCCCAAAGCATGATGTTGCCACCCCCATGCTTCACAGTAGGTATGATGTTCTTTGGTTACAACTCAGCATTCTCTCTTCTCCAAACACGAGTTGTGTTTCTACCAAACAGTTCTACTTTGGTTTCATCTGACCATATGACATTCTCCCAATCCTCTTCTAGATCATCCAAATGCTCTCTAGCAAACCTCAGACAGCCCCGAACATTTACTGGCTTAGCAGGGGGACACATCTGACACTGCAGAATCCAGAGTCCTTGGCGGCATAGTGTGTTACTGATGGTAGCCTTTGTTACATTGGTCCCAGCTCTCTGCAAGTCGTTCACTAGGTCCGCCTGTGTGGTTCTGGGATTTTTGCTCACCGTTCTTGTGATCATTTTGACCCCACGGGGTGAGATTTTGCGTGGAGCCCCAGATCGAGGGAGATTATCAGTGTTTTTTTATTTCTTCCATTTTCTAATTATTGCTCCCACGGTTGATTTCTTCACACCAAGCTGCTTGCCTATTGCAAATTCAGTCTTCCCAGCCTGGTGCAGGTCTACAATTTTGTTTCTGGTGTCCTTGGACAGCTCTTTGGTCTTCACCATAGTGGAGTTTGGAGTGTGACTATTTGAGGTTGTGGACAGGTGTCTTTTATACTGAGCAAGTTTGAACAGGTGCCATTAACACAGGTAATGAGTGGAGGACAGAGGAGTCTCTTAAAGAAGATACAAGTCTGCGAGAGCCAGAAATCCTGCTTGTTTGTAGGTGACCAAATACTTATTTTCCACCATAATTTGCAAATAAATTCTTTCAAAAATCAGACAATGTGAATGTTTGGATTTGTTTCCACATTTTGTCTCTCATAGTTGAGGTATACCTATGATGACAATTACAGGCCTCTCTCTTCTTTTTACGTGGGAGAACTTGCACAATTGGTGGCTGACTAAATACTTTTTTGCCCCACTATATATATATATATATATATATATATATATATATATATATATATATATATATATATATATATATATATATATATATGTACACATACACACACACACACAATATATATATATATATATATATATATATATATATATATATAACTTTGTTAGCACTTACTGTTACTTTTTTGACTGGATTGTATAAAGGAATATAATAATTTTTGAAAGTCAAAAAAATATTGTTTTATTCTAAGAAAAAAAAAAAAAAAAAAAATATATATATATATATATATATATATATATATATATATATATATAATTACTGTGTTACCAAATGTAATGACAGTTATCAAATAAACAGGTGTGAAGGGGTTAAAAAGATTATTTAAAAATTTTTTTTTAGTAAAACCTGTCCACTTGTTAGTTTAAGATTCCAAAAAAATATGCAGGGCATTATTTATTAAAACAGCAAACTAAAAAAGAAGTTTTATGAGTCCTTATAAACAACATTTACATGTTTCAGGTAAGCAAATAAGTCACAAAGTTATTCTCAAGTTACGGTAATGCATATTCACACATATTTCGTCTGAACAGCTAGGCCTCAATGACCTTTGGTCATCAAGGGGTTATAAAATACTGATGCAAAAGTGGGGCCGCAGCCCAAAGAAACCAATTAGGATTACTCTTTTAAACCGAGGACTCTGATCGCTTGTTTTGAACAATTGTTTTATTTTGGCTCCGGTGGCCTTTGCACCGGTCTCTGCAACCCCTCGCCTTCTCTCCAGCAACAAACAGAAGAAGTTTCACACTGTACTAATGCCTTGTCTTTCCCCATTAAAATTCATCATGGATTTACCTATCTTTACAAAAAAGCTGATAATGGTAACATTTATATAATTAAAAATGAATCTACAAAGTAAATGATTTATAGCGTCTGGAATGAATAATTTTCCTTATCTAAAAAGGAAGTTTTTTCCCTCCCTTTGTGTGTAAAGTCTAATTGGACTGCATACAAGGACAGGTTATTTTAAAATTAATTATCACATGCATTAGACAAAATATCCAAATTAAGCAGTTCATTAACACTTGGAGAAGCTCTAATAGTAGAAATCCAATTTCAGGCATTCTTCATGTATAATTGTGAAAAGATGTGTCTGGTTAATTTATGGATACTTATTAATCATTTCCTTTTAAAGGCCATTCATTAACCATTTAAGGCCCACCACTGGTAGATAAATATCCCAATCAGATGGACATTCACCACATCTACAAACTTTAAAAAGAAAGTCTGCATGAATAAATTACTGTTGTTTATTGTCACAGTATAAAGTAACAGTATTGCCACATACACACGATCGGACTTTCCGATGGGAAAAGTTGGATGTGAGCTTGTTGGCTGAAAGTCTGACCTTGTGTATGCTCCATCGGACAATTGTTGTTGGACTTTCCACCAACAAATGTTGGCTAGCAGGTTCTCAAATTTTCCACCAACAAAAATGTGTTGTCGGACTTTCCTATCGTGTGTACACAAGTCTGTCGCACAAAAGTTCACTCATGCTTGGAATCAACTACGAGCCGGAAGCGCTAGGTCTTGTAAAACTAGCGTTTGTAATGGAGATATCACATGACTATTGATCTTCCTTTTTATCGTCTCGTCATACGTCTTGTACGTCACAATGTTCCCATGTTCCCACGTTCGTAATTATTGGCCAACATTTGTGTGACCGTGTGTATGCAAGTTGGAGCCAACAACCTTCGAACAAAAATCCACGGTTTTGTTGTCGGAAAGTCTGATCATGTGTACGGGGCATATAACTTCACAAGACAGCTGTACTATAGATAGGTTATAGAGCAGCCCTTGGGATCCAATCCAATGCCTTTGCCTAGACCTAGTTAGATATCATGTCATCAATCTGCGGCAGCATTAATTATTGAAGATGTAGTGCTACATTTTTGGTATTGCATAGTTATTCTACAATACAACAAAATAAAAATGTAATAACTTTAATTACACATAATACAATCACCATTTACAAGATCTCCATGCAGATATTTCTACTACCTTGTTTACATTCAAGCTTATTTTGGGTGTTTGGATGATGGGCAAAAACTCATAACCTGTTCATGGCTTTTTTTCTTTTACACATATAGTGAAGTTAATCCTTTTAATACTCACTTGGGTATGCTCACTTGTTTGGGCATTTTCACTCACTTTAAAGAGGAAGTAAACTTGCATCACTAAATTTTACCTATAGGTAAGCCTATAATATTCTTGTAAATGTGCACCGTTTAGGAAATATTTACTGCACGTGCAGCCAGTGACATCACTGGCTCATGCGCTCTGAACGAATGGTTTGTTCCTTCAGAACCCTATGCCGTGACCAGCGGCTCCCGCATGCATGAGCGGGAGTGACGTCATTGCGGCTATGGCCAGTCACAGAGCCGGAGTCCACAACCACTTTAATAGCATGGCTTAATAGGTGGATCCTGAAAACCATGATAGGGCCAAATTAACCACTTGCCGACCAGCCGCCATCATTATACTGTGGCAGGTTGGCTCTATTGTGCGAATCACCATAGCTGTACATGCAATGTCTTGCAACAGATAAAGTGGGCACGCACAGAGAGCCAGAATGGGGATCTGTCAATGTAAACAAACAGATCCCCGTTCTGAGAAGGGAGTAAGGCCGCGTACACACGCGGGGACTGTTCGCTCAACTTTGTCCGCTGAACAGTGTTTCGGCGGACAGTCCGCTCGTGTGTGGGCTTTCAGCGGACAGTTTCAGCGGACAGTCTGCTGAACAAAGTTTTTCGGAAATTCCGAAAAACTGTCCGCTGAAACTTTGTTTCAGCGAACAGTCCCCTCGTGTGTAGGCTTGTTCGTCAAACTAAGTTCCGCGCATGCTCAGAAAGGATTTACACGCCGAAGTTTGCATTGCAGTGTATAGGACGTCGTTTTCTAGTCCCGTCGTACATGCCGTTCACGTCATCGCGCACGGTTTCAGCTGTCTGTTCGTTCGTCGTGTGTGGCCAAGTCCGTCCATGCTAATTTTGAGCGGACTGTCCGCTGAAACTGTTTGACGGACAAAGTTGAGCGAACAGTCCCCGCGTGTGTACGCGGCCTAAATCTAGATTGCCTGTTCCTAGTGATCAGGAACAACAACCTCTCTCCTCCTCCAGTCAGTACACTCCCCCCACAGTTAGAAACACCTCCCAGGGAACACATTTAACCCCTTGGTCACCACAAGTGTTAACTATTTCATTGCCAGTGTCATTTATACAGTAACCAGTGCATTTTTATAACACTGATCGCTGTATAAATGCCACTGGTCCCAAAAAATTGTCAACAGTGTCCGATCTGTCTGCTGCAATGTTGCAGTCCCACAAAAATTTGCTGATCTCCGCCATTACTAGTAAAAAAAAATAAAAAATAACAAAAATGCCATAAATGTATCCCCTATTTTGTATACACTATGGTATTACAAAATGTTATATATACATGATTACATAAAAGAACCAACCAATGAATATTAACCATACTCTAACCCGACGCGTTTCTAGTTGCTGAAAACTTTCCTCAGGGGTGAAGAGCAAAAATTGGGTGGTAAGTTGATAATTCTGAGATATTAAATCAAAAATTGATGCAGTGGGACCATTACATGCAAATGCCAGTCGTTGGTTTGTGTGGCTCTGTCCCAAACTGGTATTTGGCCACGACTGCTTCCCTTTAGATCCACCCTTCCCAATATTCTGTGTAGAGAGGGAACAGGTTACACAAATCTGTAGATGCCTCAATTGTAGCCGGATACATCTCCACGCCCTGCACATGGGAACACTCTTTGACTTGTCAATTAATTTATGGGCTGCATTGTCTAGCCCTTTGTTTAGTCTATCCCGTGGGCAAGGTTCCTCTGCAAATCTTGAGCCTATTGAGGCTATTGCCTACTCTCAGTAAAGCCCTTTGTCTATGACAATTGAGGCATCTACAGATTTGTGTAACCTGTTCCCTGTCTACACAGAATATTGGGAAGGGTGGATCTAAAGGGAAGCAGTCGTGGTCAAATACCAGTTTGGGACAGAGCCACACAAACCAACGACAGGCATTTGCATGTAATGGTCCCACTGCATCAGTTTTTGATTTAATATCTCAGAATTATCAACTTACCACCCAATTTTTGCTCTTCACCCCTGAGGAAAGTTTTCAGCAACTAGAAACGCGTCGGGTGTGGGGTCATCAGCTTAGAGTATGGTTAATATTCATTGGTTGGTTCTTTTATGTAATCATGTGTACATAACATTTTGTAATACCATTGGGACACTGTTTGTCTAGTAGTCCCTCTGATTTAAATGTATTTATGTGTACCTTTGTCTTGTATCTGTTAATAAAGTATTTATGTTTTTGATTTGTGTGTGGTGTTGGTGGTCATTTATAATCCCATCTACATAGGGGGACTTTTTGTTTAAGACTTATTAGGGATGAGACCACCACACTAGAATTTTTGGATCCACTGAGAGCCCCCTCCCCTCTTTGCTGCTTTTTTTGTCGTTAAATCAGTTCTAAAGACATTTTTATTTTAAAAAATAAAAAATAAACATCTTATACTTATATTCTCTGCACAATGTTTTTTTTCACAGAGTGACCCTGATCCTCCTCCCCTGGGGTCCCCTTCTGGTAATCTTTGCTCCTCCTCTTCTGTGTCTGCCCCAATAGCAAGTCGGGGCAGACATGAGGGCTTGATCCTGAGTCAGGCTGTGTGCTTCTACAGAAACATACAGCTCAGCATGGTCCACCCTCCGCTCTTGCCTCACATCATTTGACTGGATGCAACAGAAGCCAATCACTCCCGCTGCTTTGAGCCAAGCTTATGAGAGCATGTAGACGGGAGGGAAGACTGGCAGTCGGGCACAGCTCTGGATTGATACAGGAATCAGGTAAGTGTTTATTATTTTATGTTAAGAGGGCCTTTAATTTTTTTTTTTTTTTGCAGCAAGACCTCCCTTTAAAAAAGTGACCTGATGAAGTCTATTCAAACTTTCTTTTTTTAACTGGCATTGAGCTAACCCAACTAATCTGTTGTTGGCACTCCAAAGTCTTGGACCATCGAAAACTGGTCTTGTTTTACTACAGTACCTCCCCTCTCCCACCTTTCATTAGTGTGTTTTAACGCCCTTCCCTCGTGGGTTCCATCCATGTTTCTTCCTTGACACTAAGGAAAATATCATTACTGTATTTAGCTGGTTTTACTGTTATGCCGCGTACACATGATCGGACTATCTGGTGGAGTTGGTCCGGCGGACCAGAGACCACCGGACAATCTGCCCGTGTGTGGGCTCCGGCGGACTTTTTTTTCCCAAAAAAGGTCTGCCAGACTCGGGGGACTCGGCAGTCCAGCGGACAATCTGGCCGTCTGTGTGCTAGTCCGCTGGACCTTTGAAATGAACGGACTTTCACGCACACGGAGAAAAGTCCATTCATTTTCAACGTGGCTCCAGGTAGATGGGACTAGCAAAGGAAGTCAATGTCGCCGCCTCCATGGGAGAGATTAACACGTCGCTGGCCCATCAACTGGTATGGACTTAAAGGGGAAGCCCTACGCCGAAAAAACGGCATGGGGTCCCCCCCAGAGTCCATATCTGACCCTTATCCGAGCACGCAGCCCAGTTGGTCAGGAATCAGGGTGGGGACAAGCGAGCCAGGCGTGCCCTCAACATGGGGGTGCTTTGGGGAAGGGGGGCCCCCACCCCAAAGCACCTTGTCTCCATGTTGATGAGGACAAGGGCGTCTTCCTGACAACCCTGGCCGTTGGTTGTCAGGGTCTGCTGGCGGGGGGCTTATCGGAATCCGGGAGCCCCCTTTAATAAGGGGGCCCCCAGATACCGGCCCCCCACCCTATGTGAATGAGTATGGGGTACAATGTACCCCTACCCATTCACCTGGTGAAAAAATTTAAATAAAACACAACACAAGGTTTTAAAATAATTTATTGCACAGCTCCGGGGGTCTTCTTCCGTCTTGGGGGTTCTTCTCGCCGGACTCCTCCGCTATCTTCTGCTAGCTCTTTTACTAGCGGTGGCCCGGTCTTCTGTCACCGCTGTCGCCGACTTCTCTTCTTCTTCCTTGGGATGTTGACTCGACGCTGTCTCTGGCCGTAATGACAGGGATGCGTTGTGCGGTGACTTATATAGGGAAAATGGGCGGGGTCACCATGTGATGTCCTCGCCCCTTATGATGTCACAGTCCCAGTAAGAACAGTGTGCACTTAAACCATTGCACATACACCACACCCCCTATCTCCATAGATACATGTTAGGCATATACCAGTTAGACCTATTATTCCATAATAAAATTGTGCTTAATAAAAATGTACACTTATGTAGTATCCTTATTATTGCAGTAAAGCCCCAGCCTGTGCACTTTTTCTCTATTAAATTTGGTCCTAGTCAAGCTGCTGTCCTGCTGCTGGTCAATTTTACAACGCTGTGTTATCTTCATTGTTATAATTCTTGCAGTGAAAACTTTGCTTGTCCTGTTTTTATAAAGTACATTTTGGCCAATTCTCCCTCATTAAAAATGTACAACTGCTGGCCAATTTTACATTTCTGTACCAACTGCAGTCTTTGAATTCTTAATGAGAGTATGATAGGAATTGGTCAGCTGCAGGACCAGTGAGAACAGGCACAGCTTCAAGGCACTATTTGCACATTTTTATCTGTCAAAAAGCATGTTGCTCCTAAAACTACCTGGAAACATTTTTCAAACTGAAATGAATCAGAGGAGCTGCTGTGTGTTAGCCAAGCTAAAATATAAAAGTTTAAAGTTAATTCTACAGCCAAATATGTGCTAGAATTGCGCAAGACTGCCCACTTTAACGTTAAATATTGTTGTTAGGGCAGCAGTTAGCTGCCATAACCCTGGTATTTTTTTTGTAGTGCGGGGGTATTCTGTATGTAATAAAATTGGTCCAAGTGGCAGATTCAACACTGGATCATTTTTGTAGCCCCCTCTCTCCCCTTCTGGCGCTTCCCGGTCGTCTCCAAGGCTTACCGGTCCTGTTGGCGGGGCCCATTCCTGTATTCTGTGTATATGGATGCAAATGCTGGACTTGGGAGTGCGCCCGCACGGTAACCCCAAGGGAGAGCGCTTCTCTTAGGGGGTTTACCGATGCAGGAGGAACTGAGAGAGCCACCGGGGAACCCCAGGAGTCGAGGATCGGGCCACTCTGTGCAAAACAAACTGTACAGTGGAGGTAAGTATGATATGTTTGTTATTTATTTATTTTTTTAAACAAGGGTTTACAATCATTTTAAGGCCTCTCCCAAGCACGTTAGTTAATGCATTTTCAATGTTACCTTTGACACTGCATGTAAAGATCCTTTTCCTACTGTACAGTTTTTTTTTTTTTTTTCCATTGGTCCATGTCCCCATGGCAGTGCCCAGCTTCCTATGTCTGGAGAGTAGTTTCCTTATTAACCTTAATAAATACTTAGAATTTAATAACAGGATTCACCTCGCCATGAGATTTGGCACTAAAATTGGGTCTGCGGGTTTTCAAACAGGATTCGTGCAACCCTTGGCCAATCACACATAGGCAAAAATACCCACCCAGCGACAGTCCTGCTGAAAGGCATTGTGAAACCATGCTTAATACAACCGATAGGGAACAGAGAAAATGATTTAAAACTCAAATAAACTTTCTGAATTTAGTACAGTGGCAATATTTCCTGGAGAGCATTTAACAGTTCACTGCATGGCTGCATTTGCTGCCTGTAGCTTCGCTTTCTCTACAGTAATGGAACAGATATTACCGATAAACAATGGTGAAACTACTTATTATTTTCTTGCAAGCATTGTTCCATTGGAATAATCCTATTCTCTTACCATAGATATCCCATGCCAGGCTTTAATGGCCTGTGACATCGCTTTGCAAGTCAATCAGGACCTGCATTAAACAAGTTCATTTAAAGGCTCAGGCTTAGAGCAATCAATATGGTCCAAAGGAGGATGTTATTGATCAGAATGTACTCAAGCTGATTCTCTAATCCCTCCCAGAGTGTAGAGAGGAAGACTGATCTCCTTACAATAATCATAATATTACAGTATGGATATGCTGTATGTTCAACTTATTCTATCTTAAAGGGCACTTGATGTCTTGAAAAAAAAAAAAATGGGTAGGGAAAGAAGATTTATTTTTTCTTTTAAAAGGTAAAGTGTACTGTTTTTATATACTCACCGGACAGTTTATTAGGTATACCTGTTCAATTGCTTGGTAACACAAATTGCTAATCAGCCAATCACATGGCAGCAGCTCAATGTAGTTAGGCATCTAGGTGTAATGAAGACAACTTGCTGAAGTTCCAACCCAGCATCAGAATGGGCAAGAACGATTTAAGTGACTTTGACCGTGGCATGGTTGTTGGTGCCAGACAGGCTATTTCAAAAACTGCTGATCTACTGGGATTTTCACACACACAACCATCTCTCGGGTTTACAGAGAATGGTCCGAAAAAGAGAAAATATCCAGTGATCGGCAGTTGTGTGGAGGAAAATGCCTTTTTGATGTCAGAGGAGAATGAACAGACTGGTTTGAGATGATAGAAAGGCAACAGCCAAGGTATGCAGAATACCATCTCCGAACACACAAGACATTGAACCTTGAAGCAGATACAGGATCACACAGGATCACCAAAATTGGACAATAGAAGATTGAAAAAATGTTGCCTGGTCTCATTTTCAGCTGGTAGGGTCAGAATTTGGCGTAAACAACATGAAAGCATGGCTCCATCCTGCCTTGTATCATCGGTTCCGGCTGGTGGTGGTGGTGTAATGGTGTGGGGGAAATTTTCTTAGCACACTTTGGGCCCCCTAGTACCAATTGAACATCGTTTAAACTCCACGGTCTACCTGAGCATTGTTGCTGACCATTTCCATCCCTTTATGACCACAGTGTACCCATCTTCTGATGGCTCCTTCCAGCAGGATAATGCACCATGTCACAAAGCTCAAATGATCTCAATACTGGTTTCTTGGATGTGACAATGAGGTCACTGTACTCCAATGGCCTCCACAGTCACCACATCTCAATCCAATAGAGCACCTTTGGGATGTGGTAGAACAGGAGATTCACAAATCTGCAGCAACTGTGTGATGTTATCATGTCAATATGGACTAAAATCTCAGAAGAATGTTTCCAACACCTTGTTGAATCTATGCCATGAAGAATAAAGGCAGTTTTTAAGGCAAAAGGGGGTTCAAACCGGTACTAGCAAGGTGTACCCAATAAAGTGGCTGGTGACTGTATATACCTTTATTTGTTTATTACATATGGAATACAAACTAAAATGGATTTTTCATTTAGATCAGGTTAATGGGGAATGTAGATAAATATTTCATTGGTTAACACTTGCAGCCAAAAATCTGTAGCTGGCAACTCATTGTATACACTTCTGCTGAATAATTTTACTGCAATGGCATGAATATCCTAATTTTATTTGCACTACTGCTGAACAGCTATATTCACAACAGCCATACATAGGTGAATTAATCAGAGCAGAGACATCCCCATCACTGCCTCCTTTCTCATATGGATTTTCAGTTAGAGAAAAACAGTCAAAAAGCGAGCAGGCATTGAAAACGGAGTGTAATGGAAGAGCTTAATAATATATGGTAATTTGCAAAATAAATACCACTTATCATAATGTCGTAAATCTATTTTATACATTTGCAGACACTGATGACTTTTGAATAGAGAATGCTTAATAAACACATGTGCCTAGCACATTAGGCATGTGGGCAAATGTCCTTGTAAGGAGCAGGTCCTTTGACATCCTGACCCAGCGCTAACACCCTCCATCTCCATTAGGTCCATCTTTTGAATGTGTACTAATTGGGCAGAGCATCTATGCTCCTCAGCAGAGGATTCTATTTTTCAACAAAGTGGCATTAAAGACAGCATGGACACCCATAAAAATTCTCATTCACTCTTTTTTTGAAGGTAGATGGATTTTTTTTAATGACAGGCTACTTGTACCGCTATATGAATTAAATTGCTTAACCGCTTCAGCCCCTGGAAGATTTTACCCCCTTCCTGACCAGAGCACTTTTTGCGATTCGGCACTGCGTAGATTTAACTGACAATTGCGCGGTCATGCAACGTTGCACCCAAACAAAATTGGCGTCCTTTTTTCCCACAAATAGAGCTTTCTTTTGGTGGTATTTGATCACCCCTTTGGTTTTTATTTTTTGAGCTATAAACAAAAAAAGAGCGTCAATTTTGAAAAAAACGCAATATTTTTTACTGTTTGCTATAATAAATATCCCCCAAAAATATATATACAAAAAATACTACTTTTTTCCTCAGTTTAGACCGATATGTATTCTTCTACGTATTTTTGGTAAAAAAAAAAAAATCGCAATAAGCATATATTGATTGGTTTCCGCAAAAGTTATAGCGTCTACAAAATATGGGATAGCTCTATGGCATTTTTATTATAATTTTTCTTTTTTTACTAGTAATGACGCCGATTGCTGATTTTTATCGGGACTACGACATCGGACAATTTAGACATTTTTGGGACCATTGGCATCTATACAGCGATCAGTGCTATCAAAATGCATTGATGACTGTAAAAATTCAACTGACAGGGAAGGGGTTAACACTAGGGAGCGATCAAGGGGTTACCTGTGTTCTAACTGAAGGGGGAAGGGGACTTCCTAGGGAAGATGACAGATCACTGTTCATACTCTGTACGAACAGACTATCTGTCTCTTCTCCCCTCAGAGGACCGGAATCTGTGTGTTTACACACACAGATCTCAGTTCTCGGTGTGCTCCGTGATCGTGACCGCCAGGCACTCGCATCGGCTGTGTGGGCGAGCAGGGGGCATGCGTGCGCCCCTAGTGGCCACAGGGTGAAGCGATCTTACATAACGTTGTTTCACCCAGCCGTGCCATTCTGCTGCAGTACAACTGCAGCGGCTGGTCGGCAATTTGTTAAAGGGTAACTCCACTTTCATGGGGAAAAAAATAGCAAATAAAGAAAAAATAATATAGCATATACAATTGCAACACAAGTCATATTGTAATTGAATGTTATTAAAAATGACCTTTCCTTTTCAATCTGCAGCCGCTGTAATTTTCTGAAAATGAAATGCAATATGGCTACCTGGAGTTGTTCTGTACACAGAATGTGTACTGATCACTCCCCAGAAACAAAATTCCTGCTTGTGTGATTGGCTCACCAATTTTCTCAGAAGTCTGTCTAAGATACAAGTCAGATTTCAGGAATCCCCTGCAACAAAAATGTCATTTTTGGTGAGATACTCCCAATAGGAAAACATCTAATTGCATGCAGGCCCAGCAGTTTTGCTCATTAGTACTGTGCAGCTGCCACAGATGGCTGATAATTATGAAACCACTCCCATTAGACTCACTCAGTACAGAGGCAGACACGGGGATTTCTTCCGAAGAACAAAGAGTGGGAATCTGCAACAAAGGTTATTATAATCCTTTCAATGTACATACTGTAGATCAACCAGAGGGGAATGTTTTTTTTTTTCTCAACAAAAGTGGAGTTACACTTTAATTGCAGATGTAGTATCTTTGAACACTTGCATTCTTTAAATTGCATTGCTTATATTTTATATGCACCTTTTCTGTTCATTCAGAGTAAGCAGAGTGATGTCTCACCATAGTGATGCTACTCCTTCATTGTCCAATTAGAATGCATGGGACACTTAACCAAGCTTTGCTGCTGTTGTAGTAAAGATAGAGGACCCGGCCACTCTTGAATTAGTTTCCTGTGAGATGATATATGCAATAAAGCCAACTGCCCTCTAGTGGTAGATCTGAGAATTGATGTTGGCACTACCTGTTATTTATATACAACAGTAAAAACATACGATTAGCCACTAGCCGACCAGCCACCGCAGTTAACTGCGGCAGGTTGGTGCAGCTGCGCAAATTGCTGTAGCTATACGTTGCTCCTTTTGAGACGTGACAGTGGGTGTGCACGCTCTTGCCTCATGTCCCCGGAGCGAATGCGCATGTAAACACACAAATCTCGGTACTGTCAGGGGAGAGGAGAGAGATCGTGTGTTCATACTAAGTATGAACACCAATTTATCTCCTCCCCTAGTCAGACCCATCCCCCCTTTAGTTAGAACACACCTAGGGAACACAGTTAACCCCTTGATCGCCCCTAGTGTTAACCCCTTCCCTGCCAGTGACATTTATACAGTAATCAATGGCTATTTTTAGCTCTGATCACTGTATTAATGTCAATGGTCCCAAAATAGTGTCAAAAGTGTCCGATCTGTCCGCCACAATATTGCAGTCCTGATAAAAAACGCAGATTGCCGCCATTGCTAGTAAAAAAAAATAAAAAATAATAATAAAAATGACATAAATCTATCCTCTATTTTGTAGACACTATAACTTTTACGCAAAACAATCTATATACGCTTATTGCGATTTTATGTAGAAATATGTAGAATATTGGGATATTTATTATAGCAAAAAAACAACAAAATATTGTTTGTTTGTTTTTTTCAAAAATGTCCTTTTTTTGTTTATAGGGTCAAAAAATTTAAACTGCAATTGTCAGTTAAAGCGACGCAGTGCCGTATCACAAAAAATAGCCTGGTCAGGAAGGGGGCAAATCCTTCCGGGGCTGAAGTGGTTAAAGATCCGCTAAGATAAATGTAATGCTCTACTTAAGTAGCTAACTATCTGTTTACTGGTTAATGTAACTGTACACAAGAAGTTGCAACAGTACACAACTACGTAGACCCTCAATAAGGTCAAGGGTGGGCCTCTTTCTATCATTTACCCATGAGCCTGTTCACATTGTGTACCCAGATGGGGTGCCAGGCTATACCTCCTCTTGAGGTTATAATCTATTATGCTTATTTGAGGCCTGCAAGCAATTAGCAATGTTTTTACGGTAAGATCTTTTCTTTGGTACCCACTTTGTATCTCTAATATGATGTAAAATCTGGTAACTGCTTTGAATTTTACATTGTGGAAATCAAGAAAAATCTATGGTTAAAAAAAATTTAAAAAAAAAATTTGTTTGGCCCGTTTCACACGGGGCGGATCAGTAATGATCCGCCCGTGATGATCCGCTCGCTCAGCGGGGATCGCTCCGTTGTCCCCGCTTGGCCGGCGGCAGACAGGGCGGTCTCCGCACACTGTGCAGGGACCGCCCTGTCAGATCTCCGCTCTCCTCTATGGAAATCGGATGAGCACGGACTGTCTGTCCGTGTTTATCAAATCTGCTCTGCAGACAGATAGAAAAATAGGGTTTTCCTCCGTCTGCAGAATCGGACCATAGCGGAGGCAGACAATAGCCGGTGTCTGCGGATGTTCATCCGCAGACACCCGCTATCCCATAGGGATGCATGTATGTCCGTATTTCATCCGCAAACGGATGGATGAAATACGGACATACTGTCCGCATGTGTGAAAGGGGCCTTTCCTGGATCAGTCTGAACAGAACTGCATATATTTTCAAAACATAAACCATTTTCTCATATATGTAGTTAAATTGTGTATTTAGCCACTTGCCTGGGTTTAACTAAAAATCTATTTTTTCAGCAGGCACATGTTTTAAAGCAGAGTTCCGCACAAAAATGAAACTTCTGCTTTTTGGAATCCTCCTCTCCTAAGGTGTCACCTTTGGCACCTTTCAAGGGGGAGGGGGGGAGCAGATACCTGTCTAATACAGGTATTTTGCTCCCACTTCCGGGCATAAATACCCGCGCCACCTGCGGGTAGCTACGCCACTTCCTGCCCCCCCCCAAGGGTTTGAAGCTGAAAGGCTTCATTTCCTGATTCCCTTAACGAAGATGGCGGCGGCAGCACCCGAGAGCCGAGGGACAAATTGTCTATGGTGGTCAACATCACGGGAGCCCTGGACAGTCAAGTGTCCATATTTTAAAAGTCAGCAGCTGCAGTATTTGTAGCTGCTGACTTAAAAAAACAAAAACAAAAAAAAAAAAACGGCGGAACTCTTTTTTTAGGTCATTATTATGATGCTCACAAAAAAAAGTAATTTAATGTGATTTGCACGTTGTGTGTGCTTTTTGTCCTTTGTTTTTAAGACTATTGAAAAAATAATCTTATAGATTGAACCTCTAATTGGGAGACTAAATCAGTCTGGCAGATTTGGTTTCAGTGCATCTGATCAGCTCAATAACTTCACATTAAAAGTTGTGAGTAGTAAGCCATCATTTTTGTGCAGCACTACTAAGAAGGAAGCAGAGCCTGAATATGTAATGAACAAATATGCCTACCCCCATGTACTTACTGTATATACACTCACTAAGCAACCCATTCACAACATTATACTAATGGTGGGTAGGACTGTCTTCAGTTCTTTGTGGCATGGTTTCCATATTCTACAAATATACCTTTGAGAATCTTGTTATTCAATTTCTGCAGGCTTTTGATTCAAAATTAATGTTGTGAATCTCCCATTTTACTATATTTCAAAGATGTTCTTTTGGATTCAGATCTGGTGACTGGCCTACCATATATGTCCCTCATTAGAAATCAAGATTCATCAGACCAAGCGACATTTTTCCACTTTTCAAATATTGGTGAGTCTTCACCTATCTCAGCCTCAACGTTTTGTTCTTGGCTGACAAGAGAGGAACTAAATGTGGGTTGTTGTAGCTAATCTAACCCAAGGTTCGATGTGCTGTGCATTCCGAGATGGTTGTTTGCTCACCACAGCTGTAAAGAGCAGTTATCTGAGTTCCCAAAGCCTTTCCATTAGATTCAACCTATCTGGCCACTGTCTTCTGACCGCTTTCATCAACAAGACATTTCCATCTGCGGAACTGCCACTCAATGGACGTTTTTGTTTTTTCACACTGTTCTAAATGTGGCATCTTCCTAGATAGGTGCTATGATTAGCTTGATTTAGTGCTGGCTCACTGTGTTCAGTAGAGCTGTGTGTGTGTTTTGTAAGGTAAATTTAGCGTGCCTCACTGTAACCAGTGTGGCTCTGCTTGTCCTGTTAGGTAAATTTAGTTGAGCTCACTGTAACCAGAGCAGCTGATTAATTAGGTCAGTTCGATGTTCTCAGCTGCTGCCAGTCTGATAGCTCCCTCTGCTTTCCAGAGAGCTGTGAGAATTCTCTGGAGCATAGATGGGGTGCTATGCAGACGACAGTTTAAAGGCCCTGAAGGCATTTGGGAAAGTGTATGGATACTCTGAGAGACTGGGCTTCTGTGTCTGTTCCTGCACAGGATCAGTCCAGCCTGGAAGGCTGCCTATGCTTGCTGTTCCTGGCCTTAGGTGGGCGAGCTGAGGGTCTGGGTGCTAACGCTACAGAGAGCTGACTGAGGTGCCATCTACTGAAGATCTAGTCTGGTATTACTGGAGAACGGTGTAGCTTGGAAGTTGGAAGGAGGCAACCAACTATCCCTGGACATTTTTGAGTACATACGGCTGTGATAGATCTTAGAGAAGTTTGGGCAGCTGCCACTCCTCTTGTGCTAGAGAGTCAGCTGTGTGTTTTCTCAAAGGGTACATCGGCTGGTGTCCTGAGCTTAATCTATCTAGTTCTCAATGAAGGGACATTGCTCTTGTTGTTCTAAGAGGAGGAGCTTGTGTGCTGTTAACTGCTTCTACTCTAAGCTAAGTCCACAGTTAGCTATATGCATGGACTTCTGCTTCAGCTTTATAGAAATTAGTTCACTGTCCTCAACCTGTTTTTGGTGTATCCCACTTAATTCCCTCAACCCTATCCAAGTTCTCCAAAAATAAAAACAACAAATACAATAACCCTAGACTGGTTATTGAGGAAAAGTGAGACTGATACTGCATACCTGGCTGCGGGATAATCCACTGGGGAAGAACCTGGGCAGATTTCCAGCGGCTCCTACAGGAGTAAGGGGTGCATAAGTGAAGAACTTCTCCTCTCAGGGTGACCCCAAAAGCAGTATAGCAGCCTAGCATCCTAGGGATCGATTGGCGTATAATAGGGTGAAAAAATGGTTGGGCGCCAGTCACTTTATTTATGAATTTATTGCTGAATAAACTTTTGGGAGAGAGAGCTAGGGATAAAGGATACATGGAAAAGATTAAAAAAAAAATCTGGCCCACACAACTAGCAGAGCAAAGCTACAATTTCCAAATAGCAATTTAGTGTAGCTTGTGTTTCCTTTCTTAGGTTCTGGGGGTTGGTATTAGTTGTTCTTGGTCCTTTAAGACCAGCCAAATAAACAGTGATGACACTGTGATATTAGTCACTGTTCCTTGTTTCAATAGATATTTATTTTTGTCTAGCCAATTTTTGGTCATTGACCCTTTTTAGAGCTTTCAACAGTACCTTGATTTGTGAGCAGTAAATTGTTCTTGCATTCTCCAGCTCTCCCTGGATGCTCTTCAGCAGGGAAGATTCTTTAAATATGCTTCCTCCAGGCAGTTATCTTTCTGCTTCTCTCTCTTTCAATATGCCCTCCAGCAGGGCAGCTGAAATTTCCCTAGACAACACCTTATCTTTATATAATCTTTTATTTTTAATTTTTCAATGTTTCTGTTGTACAGAGATGCAACATACGTATACACATGTCCCATCCAACTTGAATGTAGACACGAACACAATAATAGGGTAATAAAGCCACTGTACGGTGAAGTAGTATAAAGGACATGTGAAAAAAATACTCTGGAAATGCAGTGTCTGAGTCCTTTGTAATACATTCAGAAAGCATATATACTGGACATATTAGTCTAGTTAAAAAAATCAGTACTATACAGAAAGAGGATAAGTGGGGGAACTACTCCTCGCACCCTTTTAAGTCTATTCTCAATAACACCGGTGAACCAAATAACAAAAAGGATAATGGATATAAATAGAAATGTGAGTGGGAAATGGGATTGTTGTGGAGCAATAATAAAAAAAAAAAAAAGAGCTAAAAAAGTCTGGGTCCATTATATACATGGAGCTAGTTCCATTTAAACATTAGGGAATGATTTCCTGAAAAAATCCTTTATATATTAATATTAAAAAATTTTTCATGGCTGGCTCCCTGTAGAGGTAGTAAAGTGTATCCAGGTTACCCATTGTTGTATAAAACTTGTCAAACCTGTCCTAATAGATGTGTACCCATTTCTCTGCCTCCATTATACTGTTAACTTGTGTAATCCAGTGTTGTATCATGGGTGACTGTGTCTTTTTCCAATACAGGTGAAACTCAAAAAATTTGAATATCGTGCAAAAGTTCATTTATTTCACTAATGCAACTTAAAAGGTGAAAGTAATATATGAGATAGACTCATTGCATGCAAAGCAAGATAGTTCAAGCCATGGTTTGCCATAATTGTGATGATTATGGCTTACAGCTCATGAAAACCCCAAATTCACAATCTCAGAAATGTAGAATATTGTGAAAAGGTGCAATATTCAAGGCTCAAAGTTCCCCACTCTAATCAGCTAATTAAGCCTAGGCTTGTGCAATTCGTTTCATAACGAATCGAAATTCGGCTGAATTTTGCATCTTTCGGACATTCGAATGCATCCGAATGTCCGAATAAAAAAATAACGAATAACAACGAATACGAAAGAAATATAACGAATTAATTTGAATGAATTCGACATGATTCGGTAATTCTTTAAATATCTAATGAAACAAATTGTCAGCACAAAGTAAATCTTATAGTCCAATCAGCTAATTCATTTTGTGCCGGAGGATGGATTACTGGCAAAGTGCATTCCTGAGAACTGAGTTAGAAGGGTGTTGTATTGTATTTGAGCCGAGGAGAAGAGACGTTGTTATTGTGTGTGTTAAAAGATTCAATAAACAAACGACTTTCCAAACTACGAATCATTATCACGAATGTCTATACATACATAAATAGCGAATTTCGACGAATACGAACGAATGAATTCGACACTCTACGAATAATAACGAATTATCAGAAAACTTACTAACGTAACATAACGAATATAACAGAACGAAATTATGTATTTTACGAAGGACAACAAACCGAAACTAAACTAAATTTTCCATTGTGCACAAGTCTAATTAAACCATAACACCTGCAAAGAGTTTATGAGCCTTTAAAGTGGTTGTAAACCCTTACAAACCACTTTGACCTACAGGTAAGCCTAGATTAAGGCTTACCTGTAGGTCCAAGCAATATCTCCTAAACCTTTATGGTTTAGGAGATATTTGCCCGAAAACGGGCACCGCTGTCTACGGCGCATGCGCCGTAGACAGCGGCGCGCAGGCGCACTGAGCGCGGCATTTCCAAGAATGGAGCTGCCACGCGTGTCGACTCCCGTGCGCATGCGTGGGAGTGACGTCATCGCGGCTTCGCCGAATGACAGTGGCGGAGCTGCGCGACCCCACCAACAAGATGGATGCGGCGGACTACAGGGGACAGCGGCGACTTCGCTGGCTCCTGTGTCAGGTAAGTGACACATAATGGGCTACTATGCAATGCATAGTAGTCCATTATGCTTTGCCTTTGCAGGGAATGAAAGAGGAAGTAAACTCATCAGGGTTTACTTCCTCTTTAAATGGTCTCTCAGTATGGTTCAGTAGGAATCACAATCATGGGAAAGACTGCTGACCTGACAGTTGAGCAGAAAACCATCACTGAAAGCCTCAAAAGGTAATTGCAAAAGAAGTTGGATGTTCCCAAAGTGTTGTATCAAAGCACATTAATAGAAAGTTATGTGGAAAGGTGTGGAAGAAAAAGATGCAGAAGCAGCAGTGATGACCGCAGCCTGGAGAGGATTGTCAGGAAAACGCCATTCAAAAGTGTTGGGGACTTTCACAAGGAGTTGACTGAGGCTGGAGTCAGTGCATCAAGAGCAACCACACACAGACAGATCCTGGACATGAGCTTCAAATGTCGTATCCCTCTTGTCAAGCCACTCCTGAACAATAAACATCAGAAGCGTCTTACCCGGGCTAAAGAAAAACAGACCTGCTCTGTTACTCAGTCCAAAGTCCCCTTTTCTGATAAGAGCAAATTTTGCATCTCATTTGGAAACCAAGGACCCAGAGTATGGAGGAAGAATGGAGAGGAACATACTGCAAGATGTTTGAAGTCCAGTGTGAAGTTTCCACAGTCTTTGTTGATTTGAGGAGCCATGTCACCTGCTGGTGTTGGTCCACTGTGCTTGATTAAGTCCAGGGTCAATGCAGCCGTCTAACAGGATATTTTGGAGCACTTCATGCTTCCTTCCACAGACTAGCACTATGGGGATGCTGACTTCATTTTCCAGCAGGACTTGCCACTAGTGATGGCCGAACGGTTCGCCCGGCGGTCGTTTCGCGGCGAATTTCCGACTTTCGCCGTCCGCGGGTTCGAACGCCTTTTTCCGTCGTTCGCCCCGGCGGACTTACGTGTTTAATGTATACAAGAACTTTAACCTTTCGTGACACGTTTATCATGTGTTACAGGACAACCAATTGAGACATGACAGCTCATGGACACTTGGACATTCCCCCTAACCTATAAATACACCCGATCCGGTGGCCATTTTACATTCTTTCTTCTGTCACTGTAGGGAAAGGATCCTGTGTGGAGTAGGGACAGAGAAAACGCTAGCTATTTGGTACACAAAAGTTCTTTTCAGGACTGGTATAGGTGTTAGGTCAGCA
Source organism: Lithobates pipiens (assembly GCF_037356315.1). Lineage (NCBI taxonomy): Eukaryota > Metazoa > Chordata > Amphibia > Anura > Ranidae > Lithobates > Lithobates pipiens. Next base: position 12,762,555 of record NW_027507755.1, read on the forward strand.
GCCTGAGTTTCTTTTGTCAGTTTAGATAAAGGGACAGAGCGCTGTATGCTGCTATTTTAGGGACAGCTCAGCCAGATTAGTCTTTCTTCATCATCATCATCATCATCATCATCATTAGCTGTTACTATCAGGTCCACAAAAGAGCTGTTCCAGCTAATCGTTCCAGCCTACTCTTTTTTGCCAATTTGTATAGGGACAGGCAGGAAGCAGTGTTGTCAGGCAGTGAGGATAATTTTAAAGACTTGCTGTTACTATTAGTTCCACAAAGGTTCTTTTCAGGACTGGTATCAGTGGTACGGTAATAGGCTTGTACACGTATAATATTCTTTCTTCCAAATATAGAAAGAATATTATACTTGACTGCTGCCCTTCTGCTGCAGTCTGCTAATCATTCACAACTCACTTGTTCCACAAAGCTCTTTATCAGGACTGGTAACTTGGTCTGTCTAGGGTGCTACGGTACATAGGCTTGGGTGCGGTACAGTCTGCTGTTCTGTAAGGACCGCTATCGGTCCACAATAGATAGGGTTGCCGTGCACTACTGCTGACCGCTGCCCTATACTGCAGCAGTCCTTCAGCGGTATAGGGACTGACGCACAGTCTGCTAAACACTAATACACAACCTGCTTGGTCCACAAAAGTTCTTATAAGGACTGGTAACTTGGTATAGGGTGCTACGGTACATAGGCCTGAGTGCGTTACAGTCTGCTGTTCTGTAAGGACCGCTATCGGTCCACAATACATAGGGTTGACGTGCACTACTGCTGACCGCTGCCCTATACTGCAGCAGTCCTTCAGCGGTATAGGGACTGACGCACAGTCTGCTAAACACTAACACACAACCTGCTTGGTCCACAAAAGTTCTTATAAGGACTGGTAACTTGGTATAGGGTGCTACGGTACATAGGCCTGAGTGCAGTACAGTCTGCTGTTCTGTAAGGACCGCTATCGGTCCACAATACATAGGGTTGCCGTGCACTACTGCTGACCGCTGCCCTATACTGCAGCAGTCCTTCATTGGTATAGGGACTGACGTACAGTCTGCTAATCACTAACACACAACCTGCTTGGTCCACAAAAGTTCTTATAAGGACTGGTAACTTGGTATAGGGTGCTACGGTACATAGGCCTGAGTGCGTTACAGTCTGCTGTTCTGTAAGGACCGCTATCGGTCCACAATACATAGGGTTGCCGTGCACTACTGCTGACCGCTGCCCTATACTGCAGCAGTCCTTCATTGGTATAGGGACTGACGCACAGTCTGCTAAACACTAACACACAACCTGCTTGGTCCACAAAAGTTCTTATAAGGACTGGTAACTTGGTATAGGGTGCTACGGTACATAGGCCTGAGTGCGTTACAGTCTGCTGTTCTGTAAGGACCGCTATCGGTCCACAATACATAGGGTTGCCGTGCACTACTGCTGACCGCTGCCCTATACTGCAGCAGTCCTTCAGCGGTATAGGGACTGACGCACAGTCTGCTAAACACTAACACACAACCTGCTTGGTCCACAAAAGTTCTTATAAGGACTGGTAACTTGGTATAGGGTGCTACGGTACATAGGCCTGAGTGCAGTACAGTCTGCTGTTCTGTAAGGACCGCTATCGGTCCACAATACATAGGGTTGACGTGCACTACTGCTGACCGCTGCCCTATACTGCAGCAGTCCTTCAGCGGTATAGGGACTGACGCACAGTCTGCTAAACACTAACACACAACCTGCTTGGTCCACAAAAGTTCTTATAAGGACTGGTAACTTGGTATAGGGTGCTACGGTACATAGGCCTGAGTGCAGTACAGTCTGCTGTTCTGTAAGGACCGCTATCGGTCCACAATACATAGGGTTGCCGTGCACTACTGCTGACCGCTGCCCTATACTGCAGCAGTCCTTCATTGGTATAGGGACTGACGTACAGTCTGCTAATCACTAACACACAACCTGCTTGGTCCACAAAAGTTCTTATAAGGACTGGTAACTTGGTATAGGGTGCTACGGTACATAGGCCTGAGTGCGTTACAGTCTGCTGTTCTGTAAGGACCGCTATCGGTCCACAATACATAGGGTTGCCGTGCACTACTGCTGACCGCTGCCCTATACTGCAGCAGTCCTTCATTGGTATAGGGACTGACGTACAGTCTGCTAATCACTAACACACAACCTGCTTGGTCCACAAAAGTTCTTATAAGGACTGGTAACTTGGTATAGGGTGCTACGGTACATAGGCCTGAGTGCAGTACAGTCTGCTGTTCTGTAAGGACCGCTATCGGTCCACAATACATAGGGTTGCCGTGCACTACTGCTGACCGCTGCCCTATACTGCAGCAGTCCTTCATTGGTATAGGGACTGACGTACAGTCTGCTAATCACTAACACACAACCTGCTTGGTCCACAAAAGTTCTTATAAGGACTGGTAACTTGGTATAGGGTGCTACGGTACATAGGCCTGAGTGCGTTACAGTCTGCTGTTCTGTAAGGACCGCTATCGGTCCACAATACATAGGGTTGCCGTGCACTACTGCTGACCGCTGCCCTATACTGCAGCAGTCCTTCAGCGGTATAGGGACTGACGCACAGTCTGCTAAACACTAACACACAACCTGCTTGGTCCACAAAAGTTCTTATAAGGACTGGTAACTTGGTATAGGGTGCTACGGTACATAGGCCTGAGTGCGTTACAGTCTGCTGTTCTGTAAGGACCGCTATCGGTCCACAATACATAGGGTTGACGTGCACTACTGCTGACCGCTGCCCTATACTGCAGCAGTCCTTCAGCGGTATAGGGACTGACGCACAGTCTGCTAAACACTAACACACAACCTGCTTGGTCCACAAAAGTTCTTATAAGGACTGGTAACTTGGTATAGGGTGCTACGGTACATAGGCCTGAGTGCGTTACAGTCTGCTGTTCTGTAAGGACCGCTATCGGTCCACAATACATAGGGTTGCCGTGCACTACTGCTGACCGCTGCCCTATACTGCAGCAGTCCTTCAGCGGTATAGGGACTGACGCACAGTCTGCTAAACACTAACACACAACCTGCTTGGTCCACAAAAGTTCTTATAAGGACTGGTAACTTGGTATAGGGTGCTACGGTACATAGGCCTGAGTGCAGTACAGTCTGCTGTTCTGTAAGGACCGCTATCGGTCCACAATACATAGGGTTGACGTGCACTACTGCTGACCGCTGCCCTATACTGCAGCAGTCCTTCAGCGGTATAGGGACTGACGCACAGTCTGCTAAACACTAACACACAACCTGCTTGGTCCACAAAAGTTCTTATAAGGACTGGTAACTTGGTATAGGGTGCTACGGTACATAGGCCTGAGTGCAGTACAGTCTGCTGTTCTGTAAGGACCGCTATCGGTCCACAATACATAGGGTTGCCGTGCACTACTGCTGACCGCTGCCCTATACTGCAGCAGTCCTTCAGCGGTATAGGGACTGACGCACAGTCTGCTAAACACTAACACACAACCTGCTTGGTCCACAAAAGTTCTTATAAGGACTGGTAACTTGGTATAGGGTGCTACGGTACATAGGCCTGAGTGCAGTACAGTCTGCTGTTCTGTAAGGACCGCTATCGGTCCACAATACATAGGGTTGACGTGCACTACTGCTGACCGCTGCCCTATACTGCAGCAGTCCTTCAGCGGTATAGGGACTGACGCACAGTCTGCTAAACACTAACACACAACCTGCTTGGTCCACAAAAGTTCTTATAAGGACTGGTAACTTGGTATAGGGTGCTACGGTACATAGGCCTGAGTGCAGTACAGTCTGCTGTTCTGTAAGGACCGCTATCGGTCCACAATACATAGGGTTGCCGTGCACTACTGCTGACCGCTGCCCTATACTGCAGCAGTCCTTCAGCGGTATAGGGACTGACGCACAGTCTGCTAAACACTAACACACAACCTGCTTGGTCCACAAAAGTTCTTATAAGGACTGGTAACTTGGTATAGGGTGCTACGGTACATAGGCCTGAGTGCAGTACAGTCTGCTGTTCTGTAAGGACCGCTATCGGTCCACAATACATAGGGTTGCCGTGCACTACTGCTGACCGCTGCCCTATACTGCAGCAGTCCTTCATTGGTATAGGGACTGACGTACAGTCTGCTAATCACTAACACACAACCTGCTTGGTCCACAAAAGTTCTTATAAGGACTGGTAACTTGGTATAGGGTGCTACGGTACATAGGCCTGAGTGCGTTACAGTCTGCTGTTCTGTAAGGACCGCTATCGGTCCACAATACATAGGGTTGCCGTGCACTACTGCTGACCGCTGCCCTATACTGCAGCAGTCCTTCAGCGGTATAGGGACTGACGCACAGTCTGCTAAACACTAACACACAACCTGCTTGGTCCACAAAAGTTCTTATAAGGACTGGTAACTTGGTATAGGGTGCTACGGTACATAGGCCTGAGTGCGTTACAGTCTGCTGTTCTGTAAGGACCGCTATCGGTCCACAATACATAGGGTTGCCGTGCACTACTGCTGACCGCTGCCCTATACTGCAGCAGTCCTTCATTGGTATAGGGACTGACGTACAGTCTGCTAAACACTAACACACAACCTGCTTGGTCCACAAAAGTTCTTATAAGGACTGGTAACTTGGTATAGGGTGCTACGGTACATAGGCCTGAGTGCAGTACAGTCTGCTGTTCTGTAAGGACCGCTATCGGTCCACAATACATAGGGTTGACGTGCACTACTGCTGACCGCTGCCCTATACTGCAGCAGTCCTTCAGCGGTATAGGGACTGACGTACAGTCTGCTAATCACTAACACACAACCTGCTTGGTCCACAAAAGTTCTTATAAGGACTGGTAACTTGGTATAGGGTGCTACGGTACATAGGCCTGAGTGCAGTACAGTCTGCTGTTCTGTAAGGACCGCTATCGGTCCACAATACATAGGGTTGCCGTGCACTACTGCTGACCGCTGCCCTATACTGCAGCAGTCCTTCATTGGTATAGGGACTGACGTACAGTCTGCTAATCACTAACACACAACCTGCTTGGTCCACAAAAGTTTTTATAAGGACTGGTAACTTGGTATAGGGTGCTACGGTACATAGGCCTGAGTGCAGTACAGTCTGCTGTTCTGTAAGGACCGCTATCGGTCCACAATACATAGGGTTGACGTGCACTACTGCTGACCGCTGCCCTATACTGCAGCAGTCCTTCAGCGGTATAGGGACTAAGAGTTTTGTCACAGGGTGATTTAAAAAATGACAGGCAGAGGAAGAGGCAGGCCCTTCCGCAGGGGTGGTAGGGGTAGGGCAGGAGCAACAGCCTTGAGCCAAAGTGGGAAGTTGCAGAAGGTGCGTTCAATTACTTTAAAGGACGCACCAGACTTGGTTGAGTGGCTCACTCAGCCTTATTCTTCTGCACCCTCCTCATCCTCTCGATCTGCACCCTCTTCTTCACTCTCTGCTATGTGCACCCCCAAAGACACTACCACCAACAACACCACCACCACCACATACCTTCCGCTTGAGTGCAAATGGGGGCCTTCATGCTCCAGTGTTTTAATAGGGACCCCCGTATAAAAAGCATGAGGGTCAAGGACCAGTACTGGGTGGCAACGTACTTAGATCCCCGGTACAAACACAAAATGGCGGAAATGTTACCGCCGTCGCAGAGGGCTGTCAGAATGCAGCACTTCCAGGCCTTGCTTCGAGAAATGCTGCATTCTGCTTTTGCGTGCGCTGGCAGAGGAGCAATTCCCACTCCCAGAGAAGGATTTGCGGGTACCAATCCAACAGCGCCTGCAAGAAGAGGCCGGTTTGAAGATGTGTTGGTGACTTCGGATATGAGGTCATTCTTTCAGCCGACCCATCGACAGGTGTCATCCGGATCCAGCATCAGGGAACGCCTAGACCGTCAGGTGTCCGACTACATTGGGTTAACGGCCGATGTGGACGCTCTGAGGAGTGATGAACCCCTAGACTACTGGGTGGGCAGGCTTGACCTCTGGCCAGAGCTTGCCCAATTTGCAATCGAACTGTTGGCTTGCCCCTCATCCAGTGTCCTGTCCGAAAGGACGTTCAGCGCAGCAGGGGGGATTGTGACCGATAAGCGTACTCGCCTAGCTCACGACAGTGTTAACTACCTCACATTTCTAAAAATGAATGAGGCATGGATCTCGGAGGAATTCAACACATGTGATCAGTAGACCATGTATATGTCTATAAACAATTTTTGGAATCAAGCACACAGACCTTCTTAATTCATTTGGCTCACTTCCCTGACCCAAAAAAGCACACCGTACTATATGCCCCTACCCTCCTCTTTGAAGAGGTTGAGCGGTGTCATATTTCTACTGGGGCTGCTTATTATGAGGGGTTCCCACCATCCCTGTGCTGTGCTGACTTCCTCCTGGGTGTTCTTATTATGAGGGGCTCCCACCATCCCTGTGCTGTGCTGACTTCCTCCTGGGGGTTCTTATTATGAGGGGATCACACCATCCCTGTGCTGTGCTGACTTCCTCCTGGGGGTTCTTATTATGAGGGGATCACACCATCCCTGTGCTGTGCTGACTTCCTCCTGGGGCTGCTTACGGTGCTGCTGTCAGCGCTGTATGTCACGGAGCTGCTGTCAGCGCTGTATGTCACGGAGCTGCTGTCAGCGCTGTATGTCACGGAGCTGCTGTCAGCGCTGTATGTCACGGAGCTGCTGTCAGCGCTGTATGTCACGGAGCTGCTGTCAGCGCTGTATGTCACGGAGCTGCTGTCAGCGCTGTATGTCACGGAGCTGCTGTCAGCGCTGTATGTCACGGTGCTGCTGTCAGCGCTGTATGTCACGGAGCTGCTGTCAGCGCTGTATGTCACGGAGCTGCTGTCAGCGCTGTATGTCACGGTGCTGCTGTCAGCGCTGTATGTCACGGAGCTGCTGTCAGCGCTGTATGTCACGGAGCTGCTGTCAGTGCTGTATGTCACGGAGCTGCTGTCAGCGCTGTATGTCACGGAGCTGCTGTCAGCGCTGTATGTCACGGAGCTGCTGTCAGTGCTGTATGTCACGGTGCTGCTGTCAGCGCTGTATGTCACGGAGCTGCTGTCAGCGCTGTATGTCACGGAGCTGCTGTCAGTGCTGTATGTCACGGAGCTGCTGTCAGCGCTGTATGTCACGGAGCTGCTGTCAGCGCTGTATGTCACGGAGCTGCTGTCAGCGCTGTATGTCACGGTGCTGCTGTCAGCGCTGTATGTCACGGAGCTGCTGTCAGCGCTGTATGTCACGGAGCTGCTGTCAGCGCTGTATGTCACGGTGCTGCTGTCAGCGCTGTATGTCACGGAGCTGCTGTCAGCGCTGTATGTCACGGAGCTGCTGTCAGCGCTGTATGTCACGGAGCTGCTGTCAGCGCTGTATGTCACGGAGCTGCTGTCAGCGCTGTATGTCACGGAGCTGCTGTCAGCGCTGTATGTCACGGTGCTGATGTCAGTGCTCTGTATTACGGTGCTGCTGTCAGTGCTCTGTATCTCCTGCACCCTCTTGTTTGCCTACCCTGGTCCCTGACCTTCCCTCTCCTCCATTGCCTTCATTAGCTCCATAGTCCTGAATTGTCAGAACAATTTCCCAAATAAAAAAAAAATGCTTGTAGTTATCGATCCCAAATTCACCTCATACATGTATTATGCTATTGTCCAGGTGGTGGGACTACGTGCTACCCCCTAATAATTACCCCGTGGCCGCAAATTCGACCTAAAGGTTTGCGAAATTCGCCTCCCATTGAAGTCAATGGAGCCCGCGGCGAACGGTCGTTTTCGCGAACGTTTGTGCCCGTTCGCGTTTCGCGTTCGCGAAACGTCCCGTCGGAAGTTCGTCCATCACTACTTGCCACCTGCCCACACTGCCAAAAGCACCAAAACCTGGTTCAATGACCGTGGAAATACTGTGCTTGATTGGCCAGCAAACACACCTGACCTGAACCCCATAGAGAATCTATGGGACATTGCCAAGAGAAAGATGAGAGACAGGAGATCGAACAATGCAGAAGAGCTGAAGGCCTCTATTGAAGCAAGCTGGTCTTCGATGACACCTCAGCAGTGCCACAGGCTGATAGCTTCCATGCCACGCCGCATTGAGGCAGTAATTGCTGCAAAAGGGGCCCAAACCAAGTACTAAGTACAGTGGTGTGAAAAAGTGTTTGCCCCCTTCCTCATTTCCTGTTCCTTTGCATGTTTGTCACACTTAAGTGTTTCGGAACATCAAACCAATTTAAACAATAGTCAAGGACAACACAAGTAAACACAAAATGCAATTTGTAAATGAAGGTGTTTATTATTAAAGGTGAAAAAAATCCAAACCATCATGGCCCTGTGTGAAAATGTGATTGCCCCCTAAACCTAATAACTGGTTGGGCCACCCTTAGCAGCAACAACTGCAACCAAGCGTTTGCGATAACGTGCAATGAGGCTTTTACAGCGTCCTGGAGGAATTTTAGCCCACTCATCTTTGCAGAATTGTCCTAATTCAGTTACATTAGAGGGTTTTCGAGCATGGACTGCCTTTTTAAGGTCATACCACAACATCTCAATAGGATTCAGGTCAGGACTTTGGCTAGGCCACTCCAAAGTCTTCATTTTGTTTTTCTTCAGCCATTCGGTGGTGGACTTGCTGGTATGTTTAGGATCATTGTCCTGCTGCAGAACCCAAGTTCGTTTCAGCTTGAGTACACGAACAGATGGTCGGACATTCTCCTTCAGGATCTCTTGGTAGACAGCAGAATTCATAGTTCCTTTTATCACGGCAAGTCTTCCAGGTCCTGAAGCAGCAAAACAGCCCCAGACCATCACACTACCACCACCATATTTTACTGTTGGTATAATGTTCTTTTTATGAAATGCAGTGTTCCTTCTACGCCAGATATACTTGGACACACACCTTCCAAAGAGTTCCACTTTTGTCTCATCGGTCCACAGAATGTTGTCCCAAAAGTCTTGGGGATCATCAAGATGTGTTGTGGAGAAATTGAGACAAGCTTTGATGTTCTTTTTGCTCAGCAGTGGTTTTCTCCTTGGAACTCTGCCATGCAGGCCATTTTTGCCCAGTCTTTTCCTGATGGTGGAGGCATGAACGCTGACCTTAACTGAGGCAAGTGAGGCCTGCAGTTCCTTGGACGTTGTTGTGGGGTCTTTTGTGACCTCTTGGATGAGTCGTCGTAGCGCTCTTGGGGTAATTTTGGGCGGCCGGCCACTCCTGGGAAGGTTCACCACTGTTCCTAGTCTTCGCCATTTGGGGATAATGGCTCTCACTGTGGTTCGCTGGATTCCCAAAGCTTTGGAAATGGCTTTATAACCCTTTCCAGACTGATAGATCTCAATTACTTTCTTTCTCAATTGTTCCTGAATTTCTTTGGGTCTCGGCATGATGTGTAGCTTTTAAGGATCTTCTGGTGGACCTTACTGTGTCAAGCAGCTCCTATTTAAGTGATGCCTTGATTGTGAACAGGTGTGGCAATAATCAGGCCTGGGTGTGGCTAGAGAAATTGAAATCAGGTGTGGACAACCACAGTTATAGTATGTTTTAACAAGGGGGCAATCACTTTTTCACACAGGGCCCATGATGGTTTGGATTTTTTTTCACCTTTAATAATAAACACCTTCATTTACAAATTGCATTTTGTGTTTACTTGTGTTGTCCTTGACTATTGTTTAAATTGGTTTGATGTTCCGAAACACTTAAGTGTGACAAACATGCAAAGGAACAGGAAATGAGGAAGGGGGCAAACACTTTTTCACACCACTGTACATATCCGTGCTTATACTTTTCAGAGGTCCGATATTGTTCAATGTACAATCCTTGTTTTATTGATTGCATGTAATATTCTAATTTTCTGAGATTGTGGATTTGGGGTTTTCATGAGCTGTAAGCCATAATCATCACAATTATGACAAATCACATCTTGAACTATCTTGCTTTGCATATAATGAGTCTATCTCATATATTAGTTTTACCTTTTAAGTTGCATTAGTGAAATATACAAACTTTTGCGATATTCAAATTTTTCGAGTTTCACCTGTATATTAGGGATTAAACCTTTGGCAGTGAGGCAATCCCTTCTTACCTGCCTGGTAAAACCAGCATTGTGCAGCAATAATTTGCCAAAAGGCACCACACTACGGTTCATATGCAACTATCTTTTTTGTGACCTTATAAGGAGGCCGGATTTCTCTTCCGGGTCCCAGTATTTGTAACATGAGAGGTCCTCCAAGAAATGCCCCACTCCAGGTTCCATACTGCCTCTTCTTTATGGCATCATCAGCAGGCCGGATGTCTCTTGAGGATCCTAGTATTTGTAGCATGATAGGTCCTCCAAAAGATGCCACACTGTGGGTTCCATACGGTCATCTCCATTGTGACATCATGAGGAGGCCGGAAATCTCTTCAGGATCCTAGTATTTGTATCATGAGAGGTCCACCAAAAGATGCCACACTGTTCTTTGTCACATCATCAGGAGGCCGGATGTCTCTTCAGGGTCCTAGTATTTGTAGCATGAGAAGTCCACCAAAAGATGTCACACTCTGGGTTCCACAATTTCATCTTCTTTGTGACATCATCAGGAGGCCAGCTGTCTCTTTCAGACCCTAGTATTTATAGCACCAAAGGTCAAGAAATGCAGCCTTCGTGTTTCTTTATGGAAGAGCATGCATTAATGAAAAACAACAACACAATAAAAGGATGTAAATATCCTGGTAAATATCCTGCAGGTGTAGAGCACAGATGGAAGTTCAAAACAAGCAACAATACGTGGGTTTGTGAACTTTTTGAAAATATAAGATGAATAATTAGATTCATTTGATTTATAGGAAAGTGTATGACAATGATATTCTAATGAGACTGAGAATGTTCTATATGCCATCTGTTGTTGTAGAAATCCATAAGTATGTTCTTCTCAGCTGTCAATGTGTAGTTTGGTCACAGGTATTGTATGTCTTGTTTACTTTTAAAGCTGATGTTTAATCTGCTTAGCTTCCCTCATCAACATGCATTCAAAATTTTAAAAAATACCTTTTCATTTCATTACAAACCTTATTTTAGACCCATTGATGTCATCACTATGTCTTTGTGCTTCTTTATGCATTGCAAGCAGGTCATTCCTAATGGGAGCTCCCTGAAAACATCACAGCACCAGTTTTATGGAAAACCACGGTGGCTCCAACCAAATCACAGTGGATGAGCAGGGTATCGGAGATCCAACAAATGGAAAATTTGACTATGATATTGAGAGAGCAAGAGGAGAGGTATCATGAAGTGTGGAAACCCTATATTATATATAGGGAACAAAACCATTAGGGGGGTTCCCTTTTATTTATTTTTTTTACTTATTTTTTTTCTCCCTCTCTCCTGTCTGTTATGTCCACATTGTGGTCCGGGGTCACTCTGTCTCTGTAATATCCCTGCTTTACCATTCTGATCCTGGGCTAGAATGTGGACATGAAAATCCTTCCATGTTTTTGTTCTGGACAGGGTTAAGGGGAGATATATACTAGTTGGGTTATAACACAGGGTCAAAACAAAGATTAATCTCAATGTTTTCTGGTATTTAAATATCTGTGGGAGGGTCGGTAATTTTTTTTTGGGGGGGGGGGGGGGGGGGTGGGGGAGGAGGGAGATGGGGGGAGGAGGAGGAAGAAACAAAGAAAATTGTTTTTTTTTTTTTTTTCCTCTCCTTTTTTTTTTTTTTTTTTTTCCTTTTCCCTCTCTCTCTTTCTATTTTGGTATGTTTTTTTTCTTTTTTTTTTCTCCTTAAAGACAAATAACCAGGGCTATCCCAGGTTAAGGAAAAAAATATATATAATAGTGAATATAAGGAAATATGGTAATGTAATAGAATAAATTAAGCACAATTAAATTATGAATGACATGGTGTTAAACATAAGATGTAGGTGTGTAAGTGTATAGATATGGAAAACTGTATCACAAAAAAAAAAAAAAAAACATCACAGCACCCTGCCTTAGTACTCCTCTTGAGAGAAAATATCAAAATAACTTTACGGGTGGATGTCAGTTTGGAAGAGTGAGGTTTCTGAAATAGGCATTTGAATTTGCATTTGAATACATATCAGTAGCACCCATGTGTGATGCTGAGCCTCCATGATTGAAGAACTGAAATTCAATAAATGAAAGTAGCAGACCAACGAGAGTAAGCCCCCGTACACACGGTCGGACATTCCGGCAACCAAATCTGTCGGATTAATTCTGACAGATTTAGTCCGGAAGAGGTCCGGAAGGCCTGTTGCTTACACAAGGTCGGTCTAAGTTGTCGGAAGTTCCGGTTGCCAAGAACGCGGTGACATAAGCCGTGTACGACGGGACTAGAAAAAGGAAGATCAGCACCACGTCCGGCACCCTTTGGGCTCCTTCTGCTGATCTCGTGTTTATCGCATGTTAGTAAAAGTTTGGTGAGAGACGATTTGCGCTTTTCAGATTTGTGCTTCAGTTCGGTACGGCTCTTCAGTTTGTTCTTGTCTTTGCGTATCTGATTATCAGTGCGTGTAGTCAGTAAGCATTTGTTTCTCATTGTGGACTATATCTTGGTATAGTACGCTTTGATTTGCATTGCTTATTGTCTGCTTGCTTCTGCTTTTCAGGTTGTTCTTTCAGGCATTGCTGTTTATCGGTGCTTTCTGTTGTCCGTTCTGACCAGCCGACCGTTTTAAACCATGTTTTGTGTACATACTCGTCGTAGAGTTTGTGCTGTGCAGGGGCTTGGTGTTGGGCTTTTAACTTTCACACAAGCCCGGTCCATGAACAGGGAGGGGAGGCGTTTGTGGACCAAGAATTGGTTGCGCCAGCGTGACCAGTTCTCGCACATGCCTTTGATCCGTGAGATCCGGGAGAATAATCCTGATGATTTCAGGAATTATCTCCGGATGACAGACCCCGTTTTTCACCGTCTGCTGGCTTTTCTGACCCCTTATATCACCAGGCAGGATACCTGCATGTGGCAAGCCATCACTCCGGAGCAGAGGCTTATCACCACGTTGCTCTACTTGGTGACAGGGAGAAGCCTTCAGGACCTAAAGTTCTCCACAGGCATCTCCCCCCAGGCTCTGGGGATCATTATTCCAGAGACCTGTTCTGCCATCATTCAGGTCCTGCAGAAGAACTATATGAAGGTAAGTTTTATCCTTTAACATCACATTCTATGTAGTTAATGATTGCTAATGTCTCGGATTTCTTTACTCATTCCCTAATTACCATGATTGCAATATGCTCTAAGTGATATGCTCTGCCCCTTTGTCCTCATGCATGCTGGAAGCTTTTTAAGTTCATTTTTTGTCCTTCATGCATATTTGCCTTCACTAACTTCCCCAGCATGCTCTTCTGGGCCCATAAAACTATAGTTTAGTCACTTACCAATGTCTTTTGTCAGCTCCATAGTATTGCTTTCCCCTAAACACCCCCTAAAATGTCTACAAATGTTATGTGTGTGCTTTAATTCATGCAGAGTGACATTTTTTTTTTTGGGTTGGGCCAAACTCATTAGGAACCCCCCTCCCCCCAACTGCTAGGTCAGCTGATAGCAATCCTCTATCTGCTGACTTTGCCAAACCCAATACACACTCTACCTACCTTTTTTCTGGTCGTATTAATGGACAAATTCACCAAAGCATGTAGTGCAAGGGCCTGCCTCAATACTTTTAAATGCTATATATTTTTTTTTATCCTATTATTATCTTGATAGGTAATAGCAGAATATCAAAATGTGCTTCCATTTTTTAAAATTTTTGGTATTATGACACTTCTTACCTGTCTGGTGGGCTGCCAATAGTGTAAATAAGGGGGGGCTGCCCAAAGTATCACACATTATTTATGCATTCAGCTCTCAATCAAGTGGAGAGGGTTACCTGTCCAAAACACCCCCCCTTCATTTTTTGCAAGGGCCCATCAGATGGGGGGGATGGGGGGTGATGACTCTGATAAGGGGACATTATACTTTAGGCTTTAAATACTAATTTCCCAAAGTGTTATACTGATCTTGGCCAAAAATGTTTGTGTCTAATCGGCTTGCAATGTTGATGTGCCAAATTACTAATTTTTTGTCTTGTTTCACTCCACAGTTTCCTTCAACGCCACAGGAATGGCAGATTGTGGCCTTCCACTTTGCCAGCCATTGGGACTTTCCCAATTACAAGGGGTTTAATAGTATTGTGATTTTGGCGGGTAGTGTCAGCGACCTATGACTTCCTTTATGTGGACGTGGGGCAAAATGGCCGGATGTCGGATGGTGGAGTGTTCTCACGGACGGAATTTTACTGGCGTCTCCAGAGTGGCAGTCTGGGCTTGCCACCCCCAGAGGAGAATGTAGAAGGACTCCCGTTTGTATTTGTTGCGGATGATGCGTTTGTCCTGGCAAACCATCTGATGCAGCCTTTCCCGATAAGGACCCTCACCCCAGATCAGAGGATCTTTAATTTCCGGCTGGCCAGAGCCAGAAGAGTCGTCGAGAACACTTTTGTAATACTGGCCAGCCGGTTCCGCCTATTTTTGACGCCAATCCACATGGCGAAATATAAACTCAATCACATTGTACTTGCCTGCTGTGTTCTGCACAATTTCTTGAAAAGACATTCAGCTATCTATGTTGTCTCAGTTGGCCCAGATGCAGACTTGCCAGGAAATGACAATCTCATGGCCCTTGAAGCTGCTCGTCCTGGCTTGCCCCCCCAAAGCACCCGTGAGGTCAGAACCCAATACATGGAGTACTTTGTGGGTAGGGGGGCCATTGATATGCCAGACAATATCTGAGAGGCATTTTTGTAATAACTTTTTCTTTGAAACTACAATAATCTTTGTTTTCATTTACTGCCTGGCTTGGTTTTAGCTGTCTCCTAGGTATTTTTGCTTTTTTTTTGTTGGGCCTTTTTCTACAACAGTGCATGCATACCCAAGTTCTGTGCGAGATGAGGGGACAGTCTCTTCTTCAGATAATCTTATTATGTTGTGGGTCTGCTACACACACACCTTGTTTTTGTTACCATGGCAGAAATATGTGGGGTCAGGAAAATGGCGTGATTGGGAAAATGTACACATCACTGTGGGTGTTATTTACTAAAGGCACATCCACTATGCACTACAAGTGCACTGCAAAAGTGCACCTAAACTGCACTTGGAGTGCAAAGTGGAGTTGCCTTTAGTAAATTACACCCATTGTCACCGAAAACAACAATTTTACTCCAAATACTGCTTTTGCGTTTAGAAAAGGGTTTTACAACACACCAACATATTGGGTGTATCAAAAACATTATTTTAGGTAACTTTTTTGTAACTTGTCATTTTTGTGTAAACAAACAGGCATGTATCAAAGCGTAACATACAGAACATAGGAACTTACAAAGTTCAACTTTGAAAAGTGAAGACAGTATCAGACATGAGTATGTGCAAACTGGGCTGATATTGCCTTCATCAGATGGGGTGTCACCCCTGGAAAAGTCAAAATTGGAAGATGCACACAGTGTGTCAGCATGTGCTATCTCCCATCATGGGGGATCAATGTACATGTTTTGGGGGTGCAACCCCTTCATCTCAGCCACTTTCCACAAAACACGTACATTGATCCCCCATGATGCGAGATAGGGCATATTGACACACTGTGTGCATCTTCCAATTTTGGCTTTTTGTAAAATACAAAAGTTGTTTTTTAAAAACACAAAAAGAAAACCCTAGCTAGTTTGGGGTGTTTCAGACTCTCCCCAAAACAATGATGTTCTTCATTTTATTTTGAACATCGATGTTTTTCTATATATTTTCTAAATCGCGATTGCACCCCATTATCTCCCCAATCAGGATCTGGGCAATTTCACTGGTAAAATGTGATTCTTCCACATCACCTAAAAAAAACAAAAAAAAAACACCATGTATTATAAATATGACGACATATATTGATTAGCTTACCGGAAGCTGTGGTCTCCGACACTCATTGAACCCATGAACTTGAAAGTGGCCATTTTAAACTATACAACAATAAATCAAAGCACACGGAGCAGTATGCAAGCAAGAATAATCATATGAGCACACGACAACTACTCACTTTTTTGAAGAACACGCTTGATCCTTCTGTACTGATCGTGCTCCCTCAGTTTAAGGTCTGACCAGTGTTTTCTCAGTTGATCCTTGGATTGTCGTACCCCAAAATTCTTCTGAAGATTCTTCACAACTTTAGTCATGATCTTGGCCTTTCTGATATTTGGGTTTGGGTAAGGTCCATGCTTCCAATCATAGTCGTTCCTCTTCAATATGTCCACCATCTCCAACATCTCTCCAAAAGACATATTTGAGGCCTTAAATCTTCTCTTCCTGGATCGGGACGTTTCAGGCTCCGGGCTTTCCTCACCCTCCTCCTCGTTAGTGGAACTATTATTAGTGCGCACCTGCGTTCTCTCCGCCATGTGCTCTCCCCACTGCGCCGGAAGTGAAGGGGCGGGGAATAGTCTAGAAAGAACGTCAGGGGCAAGCAGATGCATGCGCACTGTATATAAAACGCAACACGCGTGTGTCGTACGTACGATCTGTGAACAGAGTGAGGAGCTGACACGCCGATCGTGCAAAAGAAGGTACAACTTTTAACTTGGTACATCACTAGCCTAGACTGCTTCTATATAGGCCTATGTTGGGACGAGATTAGGAGGGTTTAGCATGGCATTATTATTATTAGGGTTTGTCTTGTGTTGTGTCTTGCAGACAAGATGGATCCCTTCAAGAACTCCAATTTTATGGGGCTATTCATTGATCTGCTGAGGGAGCTGCCCTGCCTGTGGCAGAAGAACAACCCCTTTTATAATGACCAAAGAAAGAGGAAGGCAGCGCTGGAGAAACTTCTTGCTTTGGTGAAGATCATGGTCCCTTTGGCAGACATGACCTATGTGGAGGGCAAAGTTGTTGCCCTGAGGTGTATATATCTCAGGGAGCGAAAGATGCACCAGAATTCCCTGAGATCAGGAGATCCAGATGCCATTTATGTCCCCAGGAATGTGTACTACAAGATGCTGCATTTTATGGCAGACCAGGGGGAACCCAGGCCACCACTCTCCAGTCTTCCTTCAAGGCTTTCTTCACCCCCAGCTGAGGCTTCCGATGTCCAACCTGGGCCTTCCAGGCAACAATATGTGGAGGCTGTGGCAGCCAGGAGGTCGACCATCGCCCTCCTTCTCCTCCTCCTGCCACAAATACAGGAGCTAAGCCACAGCCTGGAAGGATGCCTGGCGGGAAGTGCCTAAGGAAGACCAGAGAGTGATGGCCTGGGTTCAGTCTGGTCTGACAGAAGATGCAGCCTCTTGTAGAACCACATCCTGGGGACATAGATGGCATCTGCTCTTCCTGATCTCTAGGACTTCTGGACCAGCCTGCTCTCCCTGAGATATGTACTCCTCATGCCACCAATTTTGCATTTTCTAATTAGTTCATGTCTGCCCTGGGGGCCAAAGGCTTCGCCAAATTGACACGTTTCTCCAGCGCTGCCTCCCTCTTTAGTTGTTTGACACCTAAATAAAGTTTTTTTTTGTTTGAAGAAATACTTGCATATGTGTTTTACTTCAATAAGGACAGTTTATTTGTGAGCAGGCAGGTATATTTCAAAAATACAAAGTGAAATGAATAACAAGGGGCACCAACACCAAACAACCTCCTGTAGATTAAAAAAGAAAAACAAAATTCAAAGAACAGAATAATGTTGTTGGGGTAAGTTGACACACAAAACACAACCAAAAAATACAAAAAAGAGCAAACTGTCAAAAAAGAGATGTTGATTAAAAAAACCAACCACAAAATGAAAAAAAAAAAAACAACAAAAAAAGATTGTGTAGATGTGACGATTTAAAATATTGTATTGCTGAAATGAGAAAAAATAATAAAGAAATACGTTCGGGAGAAGTGTGTGTGAATATGTGCATCAAAACAAGTTCATTCTTGCAGCATTGTAAAGAACAAGAGAATGTGCTGCATGAAAGAATTTTTAACATTGCATGTGCTATATCAATTATGAGCGGTAGTTTTTCCCTGAGCGAGCGCTTCCGTGTACGAATTTGATTGTGAGTATGCGTGGCACCTTGTCCGTCGGAGTAGGCTACACATGATCAGACTATGTCCGATCGGAGCATGTTGTCGGAAAATTTTATAGACAAGTTGGAAAAATTGGTCCGTCGGATACTCCAACAGAAATAATCCGATGGAGACCACACACAGTACACACACAGTCGGATTATCCGACAACACTGTCCGATCGGACATTGTCCATCGGAATGTCCGACCGTGTGTACAAGGGCTAAGGCAGCTAATTCTTTTTTTTTTTTTTTCGTTTAACTTGTGGGTTGAACAAAAAAATAAATAAAAGACCCAATTCCCGAATCCACACACTCGATGTGATGGGGGAATCACTCCCATTGAGGCATTGCATTCTGACTGCGGGGATACTTCCCCACCACCAGAATACACTAAACAAGGCTGATGGCTATAGCTGGTGGCACTAATCAATCAGGAAATACACATGGACATACTTGGATGGTTGAGTTTGTCAGGTGGTGCGAGCAAGGCGAGTTAAAATTGCCACGCTAAAAGGCATGGTGGCTGAAGCAATGCAGATCCAAGATAGCAAGCATAACTTGCCACAAATTAGTGTTGAATTGTAAGTCTGTTAACTTGCTGCACATTTTCACTGGCAAGTTGTACACTTGCAGAGCACTTGGAGCACAAGTTCTAGTTGACAATTTTTAGCAAATTAGCATGGCAAATCTGCAGCAAGAGTAAAGTTGCAGTGGTGAGTCTATACTACAGCATGAAAACTCAGCCACAGTGACCCCTGTTTTGGGATGACTATTACACACCATAACTGAACCAGAACTTGCAGTAGACTTGCAGAATATTTGCAAAGAAAGTTGATCTGGAGTCATGCAATGTGGACTTGTTTCAATTGTGCAACATACTTGTGAAATCTGGCAAGTCTAACAATAGCTTAGCATGTAATTTTCAAACTTGCAGCACAATTGCACATTGAGCGGCTGCCATGTCCTCTTGTAGGTGGGTGGTCAAGGGACAGTAAAGTCACAGATAAATTGACAGGTTTTTACTGCTCCTCAGCCGTCCATGGGAACTTAGCCTTAATGACACATAAAAATGCACTGTCTATGATAAAATTGCACATTCAAAGAAGCATGGTTAGAAGGGCATAACAAGTCTGGTTTTGCAGCCAGGTACAGAAGGTAATTTCCAGGATGAAGATTAGGACTGCTCAGTGTCTTCTGAGTCAGAATAGATGCAAAATTCCAAAGTCTGACTGGGAAGGATTTTAAACCCTCAATCTGGTACTGCAGGTCCATTATGACACACATAAGGGTAAATGTAAGACAAAGGATTTTTAGACGCACTAAACGGCGACTCTTTATGTTCAGGTGCTAAGGCACACCAGAAACTGGCAGATAGTTCTCTATTCAACACACATTAAATCATTAAATCTCCATTTTCGGTACAAGCTGTGGAATATTTACCTCTCTGGGTCTTAGTTTTTTGGCAGCGGGATCAGATCTTGGCTGCCAAATGCTATAATTACACAGAGTAGAAACTGATTCAAAGTTTTAGGCAAAACGCAGTTTTATTTGTTGCTGACATATTGATACACTATCTGCCCAGAGACACCCAGCGAGAATATATTTATGTAGTTAAATACTAGAACTGCTGCCTCAAAATGTCTTTTTGTCATTTAAAGGAGAACTCCATTCTATAGGAAAATGTTGTTCTTAAATAAGATGGAAAGGTGGGGAGACTCAACAAAAGTCAGTGTGGTGGACTGGTGTTCTATAACTACGACTTGACATTTTAATACAGGCACCCCTTAAGAGCCGCTGAATATTTTGGGTTCCCTGTTTGTTCTGAGCTTGATCTGGGAGCACAACCCCTGCTGACACCACTGGAACACACGGACCAGGAGAATCCACTGACTTTGGAACACAAAATAATCTCACAGTTTAAAGTGATTATAAAGGCAGAAGATTTTTTTTATCTAAGACAAAAAGCCCTCTGTGTGCAAAGCCCCCTCCCCCTACTCCGGCCCCCATAATACTTTCCTGAGCCCCATCTCGATCCAGCGATGTTGCAGGATAGACTTGGCTGCCTTCTCATTGGCTGAGACAGCAGCGGAGCGTAATTGGCTCCGCTGCTGTCAATCAAAGTCAGTGAGCCAATGAGGAGAGATAGGGGGTGAGCCTAGCTACAACTCCATGTCTGAATGGATACACATTGCTGAAGTTCGGCTCAGATGCCCCCATGGCAAGCTGCTTGCTGTGGGGGCAGGAGGGATGGACTAGGAGCTCCGAAAAGGGGCCCGAGAAGGGGAGTATCTGGACTGCTCTCTGCAAAACCACTGCACAGAGCAGGTAAGTATGACATGTTTGTTTTTGAAGGAAACAGAACAAACAAGACTTTAGAATCACTTTAAAGAGGAAGTAAACCCTGATTACTTCCTCTTTGTTTCCCTGTAAAGGGAAAGCATAATGGCTTACTATGCATCGCATAGTAGCCCAATTATGTGTCACTTACCTGACACAGGAGCCAGCGATGTCACCGCTGTCTCCTGTAGTCCAGAGCGTCCATCTTCTTCCGGGTATTGCTGCTCCGGCCACTCACAGAGCCGGAGCAGCGATGGCGTCACTCATGCGCATGGAAGCCGCCACTAACGGCATATCATAGTGCACCTGCGCACCGCTGTGACAGCTGTGACTTTCTTTTAGTAAATATCTCCTAAACCGTGTAGGTTTAGGAGATATTTATTGGACCTACAGGTAAGCCTTAATCTAGGCTTACCTGTAGGTCAAAGGGGTTTGTAAGGGTTTACAACCACTTTAAGGTGAACAATTACTCTGATTGTATTGAGGTCGGGGTATAAGTAGCGTAAGCCCAAATGAAATAACAGTAGGCTTTCACAAAAGTTGAACACTCTGAAAAGCTTAGCCAAATGATCATGCACAGTCTGACTTTAAAGAGGAACTGCAGTCTGCTCACATAATTTGTAATAAAAACATCTTTGCCATTCTGAAGCTTCCATCCAACCACTTTGCATATTATTTTATATATATTGTGATTCTGTAATTGCCAAATATGCTGCAAAAATACATCAATTCATCAGTTCGGAACAAAATGAACTGCAGTACTGTGTATAAGTCTGCATGCCCCCTACCCGGAAGTGCAGGACCAGAGTTTAACGTTAATTCTATCACTGAGTTATTTTTCCCAAAGTAAACTGAAATAGACTATTTATAAACTTGGCTAACTAACTTCTGGGTTATCAATGGGTTAAAAATGGCTGGGAACAGGGTTTTAACTATACAGATGAATTTGCAAATAACAATGTCCCCTTTGATATCACTTGAAAATGAATAAACTTTTCTGCATGCTTGGTGGGGCCCTAGTTGGTGCACATCAGGGTTGAGGTCTTTTTATGTAGGAGCAAGATTTCCTGAGGATGGTACGGCATTCGGGAAGATTCCCCTTGGAGCAGTAATAAGAATCTGGGTAAGGTCTCTTTAACACAGAAGATGAATGCAAGAAAAAGAGGCAGAAGCAGACTTCATCAGCGTTTGAACCCGTTTAGGTGGTCTAGTGAAGCAAGTTCCTTTACAGCTGGAAGAGGCTTGAGATGAGATAGCAAATGTATTCCTGTCTGTAAGGAAGCACATGCTGTAGCAAGAGTCCTGCACTTTCATAATAGTAAGGAGACACTAAGCAATAGGCTGCAGTACCAAATGGGCTAAGAAGTCTGTGTCTCAATGTGGAACAATTGAAAACAACAGAGTTACTTGTAATTTGTGATGGGTCTGGGTTATGGAACCCTCTCTCGTGCTCTGTAGTCCTAGCAACGTGAACAGTGGTCTCTCTGTTGGGGGGTGACCCTTGTTGTCTCAGTGCCTCTGCCTAAGAAGCCCTGCTGATGGCAATACTACAATCCGCCTGCCTACAGGGTTGACTGTCCTGCCTTGCAGTGATGCCAGCGATCTGCAGTCCCTCTTTCCTTTTATCTGGTGCGACCCAATCTGGCCTGGGTCCTCTGAGTCCCTCACTGCCTTCTTCACACTCGTCCTCAGCCTTTTGCCATCCACTTCCTTTCTTCCTGGAAAGTTCCTGGGCATTTAATTAGGGTATATAGGCTCCCACTACTTTTACCAGGTATTCTGGGAAATGTAGTCTGTTTTGACTTGTCTGAGTACAGATGTCCTGCTATCAGCATACAAGTTCAGCAATATTTTGCTGTGCTTTATTCAAATCTGAATAACCAAACTGCAGAACACTGCCATCTTGTGGTTAATTTACATCCTGCAATCAGTAACAGTACAGTGTGTTACACTTACTTAGGGATGGGTTTTATGTTTGGGTCAAACATGAGTTCGACTCGAACATTGGCTGTTCGCTCGTTTGCAGAATAGCGAACATTTTGGGGTGTTCGCGGCAAATTCAAAAGCCGCGGAACACCCTTTAAAAGTCTATGGGAGAAATCAAAAGTGCTAATTTTAAAGGGTAACATGCAAGTTATGCAAGTTAAAAGCACTTGGGGACCTGGGTCCTGCCCCAGGGGACATGTATCAATGTAAAAAAAGTTTTAAAAATGGTCTTTTTTTTTTTTTTACGTAAACGGGTGACCCCGCCCCCTCAGACAACACAGGGAAAGCCATAGGGAAGTCCCCGTGCATCAGAGGGGGTGGGGTCACTGAGTGGCCCCACCCTTCATTATATAAGAGCTGTCACCTGAACAGAAGCATCACACAGCTGCTAGGTGATAACCACTTTTCTGCCCCACATAAGACTCAAGCCGTCACATGGCAGGTATTTTTCGTATGTCCATTTCAAGGCTTCCTTTTAGAGTAGAGAGTGCCTTTTATAGCACTGTTCAAAGTAACTCTGTTGCTAATGTGAAAACTTTAAAAAAATGCTCCCTAGAAAGGAACAGAATAAATACGTATCTGTCCTGCAGCTCACAATGCTGAACGTTGCTCTTAAGCATCCTGGACAATGCCCAGCATCAAACCCACTTCCCGGTATACAAGATGTCTGATCCCCTGCTGTGATCCGTGGTTTCTTCTGCCAGGACCTATGTCACTACTGTGTCCTGTATTGATGTAGGGGATGGTGGTTGAAACCAGAGTGCCGCGGGGGAAGAACAGTATCTGACACTCCCAGAAGTGTCAGAAGCAGAAGATTTTTCAGTAATAGGGATGAGCTTCGAGTTCGAGTCGAACTCATGTTCGACTCGAACATTGCCTGTTCGCCTGTTCAGCGAACAGTGAACAATTTGGGCTGTTCGCGGCAAATTCTAAAAGCCGGAACACCCTATACAAGTCTATGGGAGAAATCTAAAGTGCTAATTTTAAAGGGTAATATGCAGGTTACTGTCCTAAAAAGTGTTTGGGGACTCGGGTCCTGCCCCAGGGGACATGGATCAATGCAAAAAAAAGTTTTAAAAATGGCAGTTTTTTCAGGAGCAGTGATTTTAATAATGATTAAAGTGAAACAATAAAAGTGTAATATTCCTTTAAATTTCATAGCTGGGGGGTATCTATAGTATGCCTGTGAAGGGGCGCATGTTTCCCGTGCTTAGAACTGTCCCTGCACAAAGTGTAATTTGTGCAGGAAAAAAAGTCTTTTAAAATCACTTGCGGCTATATTGTCGGCTCCCCGTAATACAGAGAACACTCAATAAGTGTTCTCTGTATTAGCCGACAATTCATTCATTCATTGATTAAAAAAAAAAAAAGTGTGTTTCCGTTACATCAGAGGGGGCGGGGTCACCCATACATCACTGGGGAACCCCTGGCTCCCCTCACCAGCGTCAGAGGGGGCGGGGTCAGGTGACGGGTGGCCCTGCCCTCCTAATATAAGAAACGTCAGCGCTGGGATCTCCGCAGTGTCTCCGCAGTGGAGACAGAAGACGGGTGTATGGACAGCGCTGGACTGAGAGATCCCCCGTCGCTGGATATGATCATCCATCACTGGACCCCGGAGATTCGTCGCTGGATAGCAAGAGTGGATTAGCACCGCTGGAATCTTTTTTTTATTTTTTTTATTTTTAATAAAGGAATTTTTCAAAAGTGTGTTTGTCTTATTTAACCATTTTTACACTTTCTTTGTGAAATGGTAGGGGTACTTTTGTACCCCCTTACCATTTCAAACAGGGGGGGCGGGATCTGGGGGTCTCCTTGTTAAAGGGGGCTTCCAGATTCTGATAAGCCCCCCGCCCGCAGACCCTCACAACCACTGGCCAGGGTTGTGAGGATGAAGTCCTTGTCCTCATCAACATGGGGAGAAGGTGCTTTGAGGGGTCACAGACCCCCAAAGCATCCTCCCAATGTTGAGGGTATGTGGCCTGGTACGGTTCAGGAGGGAGGGGACCCCACGTCAATTTTTTTTAAAGGGTCTGGTATGGATATTTAGGGGGACCCCCACGTCAATTTTTCTTTTAAATTTGACACGGGGTGCCCCTTAATATCCATGTCAGACCTGAAGGGCCGGGTAATTGAATTTAGGGGAACCCCCACGCTTTTTTTTTATTTTTTTATCAATGAATGAATGAATTGTCGGCTAATACAGAGAACACTCATTGAGTGTTCTCTGTATTACGGGGAGCCGACAATATAGCCGCAAGTGATTTTAAAAGACTTTTTTTCCTGCACAAATGACACTTTGTGCAGGGACAGTTCTAAGCACGGGAAACATGCGCCCCTTCAAAGGCATACTATAGATACCCCCCAGGTACCACATTTAAAGGAATATTACACTTTTATTGTTTCACTTCAATCATTATTAAAATCAGTGCTCCTGAAAAAACGTCCGTTTTTAAAACTTTTTTTTGCATTGATCCATGTCCCCTGGGGCAGGACCCAGGTCCCCAAACACTTTTTAGGACAGTAACTTGCATATTACCCTTTAAAATGAGCACTTTAGATTGTGAACGTTCGAGTCCCATAGACTTTAATAGGGTTCTAAAGTTCACACAAAGTTTAGGTCTGTTCGCAGGTTCTGGTGCGAACCGAACAGGGGGGTGTTCGGCTCATCCCTATTCAGTAAGCTTATCTCTTCAAGACTGCAACGTTTAACAATTAGATAGTAGGTGCGGTTGAAAAAAGACACAAGTCTATCAAGTCCAACCTATGTGTGTGATTATATGTCAGGATTTCATTTTATATCCATGTATGTTGTAGTTGTTCAGGTGCTTATCTAATAGTTTCTTGAAACTATGAATGCCCCTCGCTGAGACCACCGCCTGTGGAAGGGAATTCCACATCCTTGCTTCTGACTCTTGTGTATTGAATATCGTCAAGCTTTTGGAAGGATCCAAAGCATGCTGCAGGATGGATAGGTATTTGACACACTCAAAAGTGGAAGATATTTGCAGTGGCTAGGGATCAGTAACATGGCAGAGTTTAAACACATGAGCCATGGGAAAGATAAGTATATAGCATCTTTTTCTACCTGCTAAGGTTATTTTAATTTTGACCCCAAAGTGACCTGATCACTGTTATGCCGCGTACACACGACCGGACTTTTCGAGGGACTAGGTCCGACAGACTTTCGACAGAGTTCTGACATAGTTCTGACAGGGTTCTGACGGACTTTCCGAATGAACGGACTTGGCCACACACAATCACAACAAAGTCCGACGGATTCGAACGTGATGACGTACGACCAGACTAGAATAAGGAAGTTCATAGCCAGTAGCCAATAGCTGCCCTCACGTCGGTTTTTGTCCGTCGGACTAGCATACACACGAGCGGATTTCTTGGTAGGAACTGGGTCCAGCGGAGTTCCGGCGGAAAAATTTGAAACATGTTCCATTTCTAAAGTCTGTTGGATTTTTGCAAATCAAAAGTCCGCTGCAGCCCACACACGATCGAATGGTCTGCCGGAATTGTTCCGTCAGACCTTTGATGTTGAAAAGTCCGGTCGTGTGTACGCGGCATAAGGGTTACATGATATTTAGAGCTTTAGAGTCCATTCGCACAGGGGAAAAATGACTTCCAGCGAGACTTTGTGAGGCAACTTGGACACAACTTGAGTATGAATCACAGCGTGACTTGAGGCAACTTACAAGGCAACTTCAAGTTGCCTCCAGGACAGGGAACTTTACCAGTTTCAAATCCCATAATAATCAGCTCTGTGGGAGGGAGGGGTTTGCCTAGAAAACTATTTTTACTTCCTGGAAAGTTGCTTCAGATAAGACAGGGGATCAGACTTGGAGGCAACTTACATTGAAATCAATGGGTACAAGTTGCCTAGGAGTCGGATTGAAGTAGTACAGGAACCTTTTCTGAAGTCAGAGTGACTTCAGTATTGTACATTAGGACGGCTCCATTCACTTACATTGATTTTATCATGTTGCGCGACTTGAGACAACTTGAGACGACTTCAAGTCAGATCCAAAGTTACCCCTCTGTGAATGGACTCTTAGGTTAGAGCTTAAAGTGTTACTAAACCCACAACAGTAAAATCAGTCTGTATATGCAGTAAAGTATGCTTGTTATACTCACTATGGAACCTAAGGGGTTAAGGTGTCTGTTTATGAAGCAGTGAAAAACTTTCACTGCTCCATTCTCTGGCATTCTCAGAGAAGATCGTTCTCCTCTGGATGCCAGTTTATGAAGCGGTGTAGATTGCTTCTTCTTTGGAGGAGTGAAGGGATCTACAAACGCTTCAAACAGTGGAGAACTTCCCCTGATACTGGAATCTCGTGAAACGTAACAAGATTACAGTACCAGAAATTCACTGAAACACTGAGGTGTCAGTTTATTAGGCAGTGATAAATTATCACCGCTCAGTACACGAACATTCTCGGAGGAGACTGCCCACATAGTTAAGAAAATATCTGTCCCCCTACACTATATATACATATATATGTAGCGGGGACATAATTGTGTATTAATGTAGTTATGTTTATATAAACGTTAAATCTGTGGACATTGTGATGGCTCAGTGTTTGGAGCCATCTACTGACACATTCTGGTAATGCACAGATATGGTGATTTTGAAACACAAAAGACTTTCATAGGAACTGATGTTTGTTTTGGTAAGAGGTTTGACCTTTGTTACCCAGGAGTCTCTGTGACCTACCCATGAACACTCTGATATGCAGTGCATGCTGGGTAGGGTATAAAAGGGACTGCAGCGTGCCATATTTGGTCTCTTGGGACCACACTGCCTGCCTGTGTGGAACTGTGTTGAAGATTCTCAGGCACATTGGCAGACAGTCACCGCAGAGTGCAAACCAGACCGTTTGCAAGGTGACTTGACAGAGCCTGAGAGCTGGTGATCGGATTGACGAGGTTCGGAGACTCTTGTCGGAGTAGCGGAGGACTGGATCCAGTCGGTGGAGCAACACAGAGCATCTGGCCCAGCCTGAGCAGAAGCAAGCTGCAGTTATCGGACTGAAGCCATCACCCCGAAGTCTGATCCAGTTGGTGAACGGGTTACGGCCCATCATTTAATACTATTGCACACAGTCAGACTTACTCACAGGCCTCGCTGGAACCTGTTGTTCCACGGAAGTGAAACTGAGCAACTGACATTTAGTAGGCTTGAGGCCCGGTTCACTTTAGCGTCCAAGTGTGATTACAAGTTCTTGGAGTTATACCTGGAGTATTCTGAGTTAACTTTCTCCACTTACCCCTTTGGATTACAATTACCTAAGGAACCATTTAAGCTAGCGAAGAAAGAAGATAAAGGGGGGGCGTGGCTTGGTGCCTGAGGAAGATGGACGCTCGATTCTAAGCTCTCTCTCCCAGAGGTCCAGCTATTTGTCTATCGGGTATCTATCTCACCGAAAAACATGGGGAGCACACCGCAAAACCCTTCTGGTTTACCCTCCCGTTCATCCAGAAGCCAAGACGCCGTTACAAACCAACATATACCGGAGATATTCCGCGCGCGGCCTAGAGGAATGGCGTCTGACTCGCTCGCTACATCGCGCGACGATTCACCTCATGGCAAAGGGCCTAACAGATCCAGAAGCCGGAGCCCACAATCTCAACCCACGGACCCACCGTCGTCTCCGTCGCTCAGCCTTGCGGATTTGAAAGCTATGACGGCGGATATCAAAGGAGCACTCGCGGCTGCGGTCTCCGAATTACGTGCGGACTTTCAGTCAATGATGTTGAGGGTGGAAGACATAGAAGACACACAGGCCCGCCATGACACTACCCTATGCCGATTGCAGCAAGTCTCGGAATCACACGCGGTTCACTTCAGAGACATTAACCGTCACTTGGAAGACCTCGACAACCGCGGAAGACGACACAACGTCCGACTACGAGGTCTTCCAGAGTCCGTGGAACCTTCACAACTAACCCGCGTGGTAACGGCCATTTTTAATGGTCTCTTAGAAAGGCCCCCTGATACGCCTATTGTTCTGGAACGCATCCATCGAGCCCTTCGACCCAGAGGAAGGGATGCTGATCCCCCCAGGGATGTCATATGCTGCATAGCAGATTATATCCTTAAGGAAGAAATTATGCGGAGGGCGAGAAATGGAGGACGGACACTTCACCATGGCGCTGAAATTAAACTTTTCCAAGATCTGTCGGCCATTACTCTTCAGAGAAGAAGAGAGCTAAAACCGATCCTGGATCTCTTGAGAGCCCGCGCTATTCCGTACAGATGGAAATTCCCGCTTTGCCTCTCAGTCAACCATAATGGTCATTCGACTAATCTCAGAGTACCAGAAGATCTTGAGCATTTTTGTAATACTCTCAATTTGCCCCACGTCGAAGTGCCTGACTGGTACAGTGACTTTCGTCTCCCCGTGCTACAGAGAGCGGACTCTATGGAAGGCATTGCAGAAGCAGGCAACTTCAACATTGGCAGACGCAGAAGGAGCCATCCTCCTGCTCCATCACCGAGAGTTCATGGTAACGCGCGCAATCTCAGCCCTACAGCATCGCCGGATCACCGAAAACCTAGGAGATCGTAAAGTCTCTTTTCCCTGAATTTCAGTCTTGTTGACATGTTACGCCGCAAATCTTGTTCTTTGTTTTTCCCGGTTAACTAAGTTAAGTGCGGTTCTACAAGATAACTGGAACTTAATCTGTCACGCAGAGTTATACCTCTTTTTTCCTTCGTCAACCGCTATAGACGTTTGGGAAATTTCGCGGTTTACCGCCCTGTATTATGCCTCGGATTCGCTCCCATGCAGTCGGTTACCACGACTGGTATCCTGCATCCTCACCGCCTCACCCACAGAACCTAATACACTGTATTGGACTTCGTACGTAGCACCTGCTGGTAAGCTGTCTGTCTGGACACTAGATATGCCCACGATGCGATCCTTCAGAATTGGAGAATTTGCATTTGGACTTGGACATCATCTCCTGACTTACTCTACTTTTTTTTCCTTTTTCCTTTCTTCCCTTTTTACTCTTATTTTTCTCTTTTATATATATATGATGATCCAATGCTAACTTACTTTTTCTTTCCTAGTGTCTGGTGTACTGTTTCTTTTTTTTTCTCTTTCTTTTTTCATTAGCTTTCTTTCAGATTTTATTGATTCTCTAGATACCTGATAAACCAGATGCAGGATGAGTGTATCCGTTCAGTTTGCAATAAGATATAACTTTTCGATTAATGCTGTTTGTTTAATAACCTTGTCGTTTGATTTATACTGCCATACTGCATAACACTATATGTTCAATGAATGTCTGGCTTCGCCACTTATTCTCTTTGAAAAAGCCTTACTAGAAGATTCGATCCCACTCCATTCCTTGAATATATAGTTAACTTGCACTTCAATGTGTATACTCCTTGATCCTGAATACCCGCTTCGAGCGTAGTTACGAAGAATGCCTTTGCTTTTCATGGTTATGTTCTCGGTTGAATTGTTAGAGTACGTTATTAGGAATTTACGTCCGATCCCTTCTAGGTGTATTGTACAGCTTCCTGATCAGCAGTGCCTTTTCTTGTGATCTATCTGTAGACTATACCCCATCCCTGTATCTTTACATGACAATTTCTCCATTTCCTCCCATGTCTGTTTATCTCCTCTCCCGTTATTGTTGTCGCCACAAACGAACCAATACCCCTCCCTATCCCTTCTCGACCTCAAGGGACTAGGAGCATACCCCGTCTTACTTGGGTTACCGAACACTCTCCACCTCAGGAATCTCTATGAGATTCATCTGACCCTTACTGGTACTTGTTGTCGGGAAGTTTTTGATAAATACTTCCGGACCCCAGTTGTATTTACACCCCTCCCTCTCTCTCCTCTCTTTCTCTTCTTTCTTTCTTTTCTTTTCTTCTTTTTTTTTTCTCTTTCTTCTTCTTTCTTTTCCTTTCTTCGTAGCTTAGTACCCTGCCCTTCGCACTCCCTTTTACACTTCATTAGGTTTTCTGCTACTCGCCGTCGTTTTTCTAATAGTCGCTTACGAATTTGCTCATCATGTCCTCTCAAAATTTGATACGCACGCCACAATTCCGTTCTCTCAAGATTGTTTCTCTAAATGCGAAAGGTCTGAACACACCCGAAAAGAGATCTCAACTTTTAGCACATATGAAATCTATGAAAGCTGATATCATTTTTATTCAGGAAACCCATTTCAGCTCTCAGGCCACACCTAAATTCTCAAACTTACACTACCCTCAGGGTTATCACTCCACTACTCCGAATTCTAAAACGAAGGGTGTATCCATTCTCATATCCAAGCGGACTCCCCTACAAATAATTGATACAAAGATCGATGATCATGGGAGATACATTTTTCTTAAGGGCTCAGTACATGACAAACCGATTACATTGGCGAATATATACAGCCCTAACTCGACGCAAGTCCCCTTCTTTAGATTGATCTCGAATCAACTGGCCACTTTTCAATCGGGTATGCTGATTCTAGGTGGCGACTTTAACGTTCCCCTAGACCCTCTGATCGACACATCGACTGGTTCCTCTACTCTCCCCTACAGAGCCCTAAAACAAATTAGACTGTCACTACAAGATTTACTTCTCCACGATACTTGGAGAACCCTTCACCCGACCGACAAAGACTTCACCTTTTACTCTAACCCTCACGACAAATACTCAAGACTTGACTACCTTTTCTTAACACAGACGGATCTACCCTATCTTACACGAGCGACTATAGAACCAATGGTTCTGTCGGACCATCACCCGATTTCCATTACTCTGCAATTTCCTGAGCATCATGACTACACATATATATGGAAACTGGATCCAAGTATCCTGACGGATACTATTCACACCTCTCAAATCCAACAATGTCTCACTGACTATTTCTCTGAAAACACCACCCCAGATACCTCTTCCATCACTCAATGGGCAGCTCACAAAGCTGTTATCAGAGGGAAACTCATTTCCATTTCTGCTGCGATCAATAGGGAACGAAAACTTTGTCTATCCGATCTTTTCACACGCCTTAAAAAGCTAGAGACAGCACACAAATGTACACTGGCTGAGCAAACCCTCCACGATTTACAAGCAGTTCGTTCCTCCATTCGTGAAGAATTGGGGAAGTCTATCCGGAAAAAATATATGCTCTCTCAGAAACTCTTTTACCAGTTCGGCAATAAAAGTGGACACCTTTTGGCCCAAGCCTTGAAAGCCAAACGGTCGAAGACAAATGTACATTCCATACATGCTTCCACAGGTCAGAAACTTACCTCGAACAGGGAGATAGCCAAAGAATTTGAATGCTTCTACTCTAATTTATACAACCTTAAAAACTCCGATATACCCCCCTTAACTGAAGGTAATAGACAACGAACGATGGAGGGATTTTTACACCAATTCTGTCCCAAAATCCTGAACCCAGACGTTTTATCCTCTCTTGAGGCTCCGATTACTCCTTTAGAATGGAAGACCGCCCTTAAACAGACCAAAACTGGAAAGAGCCCAGGCCCAGACGGACTGCCTGCGGTTTATTACAAAACCTTCTCAGACGTTCTCTTAGATCCCTTCTGTAGAGCCTTCAATTCCATTTCAGACACTACTCCCCTCCACCAGGATATGCTAGAAGCACATATAGTGGTGATTCCGAAGGGTGACAAAGACCCAACTAAAGTTGAAAATTACAGACCTATATCGTTACTTAATGTTGATTTGAAACTTTTCTCTAAAATTCTTGCTAATAGAATTCTTCCTCTCATTCCTACACTGATCTCTGGTGATCAAGTCGGATTCGTCCCTGGCCGTGAGGCTCGGGACAATACGATTAAAGCCATTAACTTGCACCATTTGATCAAAATCTCTGGACAAAAGAGCTTTTTTCTTTCCCTTGACGCGGAGAAGGCATTCGATAGGGTTGCATGGGACTACATGCAATGTGTTTTGAAAACCATCGGATTGGGGCCTCGCTTTCTCCGCTTTATTGATGCTTTATATCTTAATCCGAGGGCGAAAATCAGAGTGAATAATACCTTGTCGAATGCCTTCTCCATACGGAATGGGACACGACAGGGATGCCCCCTGTCCCCCATTTTGTATATTCTCACCTTGGAACCCTTCTTGAATAGTTTAAGATGTAACCCGGATATCACCGGAATTAAATCAAAAACAAAAGAATATAAAATCGCAGCATACGCTGACGACATTTTACTATTCCTCACCAATCCCCTTATCACGATTCCGTCCCTTTTAAAAGCATTTGATTCATTTAATAATTTGTCTAATCTAAAAATTAACTTTAGTAAATCCCATGCCCTCAATATCTCTTTACCCCATGAATTAGTCGAACAATGTAAACTTAACTTCCCGTTTCATTGGACGAATGAGACTATTACCTATCTGGGCATACAACTCCCAAAAAATCTAGACGACCTATACGCCAAAAACTATCTACCACTACTACATAAAATATTGTTAGACCTAAAACTATGGAACAAACCAATTTTTTCGTGGTTCGGTAGAGCTGCTATTCTCAAGATGAACATTCTCCCCCGCATTCTGTATCTTTTACAAGCTGTCCCGATTAAACTCCCCGTAGCCTTTTTTAAATCGTATAAACGAACCTGTACAAATTACCTGTGGAATGCGCGCAGACCCAGAATTAGCTATCACCAACTTTCCCTACCCAAAGACAAAGGTGGCATAGGTCTCCCTGACATCGCTAACTACTACAAAGCCATTCATATGACGAGAATTATTGACTGGAACATACATTCACCTTACAAAGATTGGGTTGCTCTTGAAGCTTCGTTTGTAGACTCTCCGCTTAGACATCTTCCTTGGGTACAGCGCTCACACATGCTCGCCTCGACCAAATCCCACCCATTAATAGCTCCAACTTTACATTGCTTCTCTACTATATGCGCTCGAAAGGAAATATCATCTAATCCTGGACCACTGACTCCACTGAAATTGAACCCACTCTTTCCGCCAGGCATGCACGAATCCTTCCTGATTCAACATTGGAATAATGACCCGATTCTCATCCACTCCTTTTACAACAAGGGCAGAATGCTCACGGCACGACAAATAGCAGAAAACTTACAAATGCCTCCAATCTCCATGTGGACTTACCAACAAATCAGACATTACCTGCAATTCACGACTAAACAAACTGACTGCTCTAGACCCTTGACTCCCTTCGAGAAACTCTGCACCTCACGGACTCCCCTGACACACCTCGTCTCCTTGACTCATTCACTTCTATTCCAAAATTATAATCCTGGCGCTTCGTTGGCTTGCAAGGCTTGGGAGAAAGACCTGAATTCTTCCTTTTCACAGGAGGAATGGGAACGTATCTTTCTACATATTCACAAAGGTTCACTGAACGTATCAACGCAAGAAAATGGATATAAATTACAATGTCGCTGGTACCGTTCTCCTGCTTTACTCCATTCCTGGGATGCAGAAACTCCGGATACATGCTGGAGATGTCACAATTCGGGTGGCACCCTCCTACATCTGTGGTGGCTTTGCTCAGCCATACGTCCTTTCTGGCAGCTAGTACATAGGAACATTGAAAAACTTACGAGCTCGACAATCCCCTTCTCTCCAGCACTCTTCTTGCTACATCATGATACCCACTCTAGCACGTCTTACCGAAAATCTCTTACAATTCACTTAATCAATGCAGCGAAGCAATGTATCCCAATACATTGGAAATCCTCTGTTATCCCTTCCATTACAGAATGGCTCCGTAGAGTGGACAAGATAGCACACATAGAAGAACTGATTCACATCCATGCTGACACTCCGACGAAATTCAGCTCCAAATGGGCACCTTGGATCCACTTTCGAACTACTACTGACTTTCATGACCTGCTTCACAATCCCCCCTGAATAACCTTCGCATATTTCCATACCCGCACTCAGCACAGAGTACCCCCTGGGTTTTCTACCACACGACATTTCATCCGGCCACTTTGAAAAAGTGTTGATTCGTAGACGGCGAGTAGCAGACCTCCTACACCCCCTTTCTGATTTCTTTACCTGAAGACACATCCTCCCTTCTCTTTACCCTTTTTCATTCATTCTTTATCTTATCTCTCTTTAACCAAGGTCCCCTTTCCCCACTCTCCTCTCGATGAGGGGATACATCTCCAGAATAAAAGATATAAACATATCACATATCCCCTCATCTCCGTATCCATCTTTACTTATCTTGACACGTTCTTTGTTGTCACGATCGGGCTATCCACCTCTAGACCTGTTGATCATAGTACAACTTTATATTTACACGATTAAATGAACTAATTTTATTTGCATGGGGAATTTTTCCCACGAACTTTAGCATTTTATTGAAACTGTTTACTGAGACCTAAGATTCCATTCTACATTTACTGTACAACTATATCCAATTTGTTTGGTTGTATTATTACTGCTCAACATGGATTGCCTACCTTTTATATATATCTAGATATATACATTTCTATGTGTCATTATTGCATTGTTTGATGTATTTTGAAAACCAATAAAAACCTTTGAAAAAAAAAAAAAAAAAAAAAAGATAAAGGAGGGAAATACTTTAAGTGAGGCCTCACGTAGACTAGAAGTAAGGGGAGCTCCCAGATCTAGATAATAACGTACTTGCATATTGTTTATTGTATCTGACTCTTGATTCATGCTGTACAGACGTTCTACATTGGCACTACAGTGCAACACCTGTAATCACTTATTTGTTATACTTTCAGTAAAAAGTATTTCTGGTTAAGAGTACAAGTGTGTGGTCTACTGTCTTTCCCCACCAGGTGGAGCCAGAGGATCCTGAGGGATCGATATAGGTACCTTATACTGTTTGTATTGTACTGTATTATTATTGCAACTCAACTGTGCCAAGGTTACAGAGTTACACAGAACGGGGGTTTCTCAGAAGAGTGCAGGCCCATCTCAAATTAGCAGCTCCTTCGGGGGTCAGTGCTACATATATATATATATATATATATATATATATATATATATATATATATATATATATATATATATACACTCACACACATTATCATAGGCATGCACGGGGGTGTTGCGGGTGCATTAGGGCACACCCTAATGCCCAGGCAAACCCCAGGATCAGAATGTATTTGAGATAACTCCATTTCGGCACCCCTGCTAACTTGTTGTGGTGACAGTGGGACTATCTTTCAGTTGGATGCCAAATTCCTGGGAGAAATGCAACCATTGAATGCGGAGTAAGCAGTCAGGCAGCTGCATTTTTAGATACTGTCCCTGTAGTTCCGGCTACAGAATCACTAGCAACAAAAGCAAGTACACCCACAAATGAAAATGTCCAAATTGAGCCCAAATAGCCATTTTCCATCCCCGGTGTCATGTGACTCGCTAGTGTTACAAGGTCTCAAGTGTGAATGGGGAGCAGATGTGTTAAATTTGGTGTTATCACCCTCAAAATAACTCAACACACAGCCATTAATGCCTAAACCACTGGCAACAAAAGTGAGTATACCCATAAGTGAAAATTTCCAACTTGGGCCCAAATAGCCATTTTCCCTCCCCGGTGTCATGTGACTCGTTAGTGTTACAAGGTCTCAAGTGTGAATGGGGAGCAGGTGTGTTAAATTTGGTGTTATCACTCTCACTCTCATACTGGTCACTGGAAGTTCAACATGGCACCTCATGACAAAGAACTCTCTGAAAAAAAGGATTGTTGTTCTACATAAAACAGCAGTTTAACAGGATAGGTTCCACTAAGAACAGGCCTTGCCATGGTCAACCAAGGAAGTTGAGTGCACGTGCTCAGTGTCATATCCAGAGGTTGTTTTTGGGAAATAGACGTATGAGTTCTGCCAGCATTGATTCAGAGGTTGAAGGGTTAGAGGATCAGGCTGTCAGTGCTCAGACCATATGCCGCACACTGCATCAAATTGGTCTGCACGGCTGTCATCCCAGAAGGAGGATGCATAAAAAAGCCTGCAGTTTGCTGAAGACAAACAGACTAAGGGCATGGCTTTCTGGAACCATGTCCTGTGGTCTGATGAGACCAATATAAACTTATTTGGTTCAGAAGGTGTCAAGCGGGTGTGGCGGCAACCAGGTGAGGAGTAGGGATGAGCCGAACACCCCCGGTTCCGTTCGCACCAGAACTTTCAAACGGACTGAAAATGTATGTGAACTTTAGAACCCCATTGAAGTCTATGAGACTCGAACGTTCGAAATAAAAAGTGCTAATTTTACATTTCAAATTGTTTATTCAATTTTAAATACAAAGTACAAAGAGAACGCAAACAAGGTTAGTGCATACAAAAAAACTTTTCGGCCTACTATACATTACTAATGAATGCGAAGCAAGTTGATCCCAGGACCAACTTGGTCCAGAAGACCCACTACAGTCTTGGGGATTCGGTAGAGAATCCAGACCCAAAGTTTTAGAGAAGGCTCAGAGACCCGGGGGAACCAGCCTAGCACCCCTGTTGGGAGCTTGCTGTACCAGGCTAGCTCCCTCTGGGCTCCCAGAGACCATCCGCTCCATCTGCTGACCCAGAGCGTGCCCAGGATGTTGAAGATATGGGGACCTGATATGAGAGTCTCTGAGTGAAATAGCCTTGACCAATTAACCAAACTACCAAAGTAGCTACCAAATCAGTCTGGTTGAGTAATGCGGCCTAGTTGCTATTGCAAAAACACAAACAACAAAAAAAAAGAAGTAGATAAACTGTAGAGAGATAAGAGAGGGAACAGAAGGAGAAGGGAGAGACCAAGATAGATAATGCCTGAGACATGGAACAGACAGGGGAGGGTGATCAGCGACAGGGCAGGCAAGGGGATAAGTAAGGATAAGGTAGAGCCAGTCGATGGGACATATTATTGGCACGTGCTGTCGAATAGTGGTAATTTGGGTGGGAGGCCTGGGCCGAGTGTAATGCCCACATGTTGGGCCCAAGGTTCCCATATGGATTCAAACCTTTCTCTACAATCGAGCAACACGCTTGTCAGTTTTTCCTTGGTCATGACCCATGAGATCTTATTTTTGGCTGCCTGAAAGGAGTCTCTGGGCTGTTTCCATGCTTTGGCTATGGTTACCTTGGCAAAAAGTGCTAATTTTAATGGCTATGCAAGATATTGTCCTAAAAAGGGTTTGGGGACCAGGGTCCTTCCCCAGGGGACATTGGTCAATGCCTAAAATGTTTTTAAAAACTGCCATTTGTTTTGGGAGCACTGATTTTAATGACGATTAAAGTGAAAAAAAAAAAGGTGAAATATTCCTTTAACCACTTGACCACTGGACACTTAAACACCCTTAATAGCCAGACCAATTTTCAGCTTTTGGTTCTCTCACATTTTGAATGACAATTACTCAGTCATGCAACACTGTACCCATATGACATTTTTGTCCTTTTTTCACACAAATAGAGCTTTCTTTTGGTGGTATTTAATCACCGCTGGGTTTTTTATTTTTTGTGCTATAAAAGAAAAAAGACCGAAAATTCTGTAAAAAAAATATTTTTTCTTTGTTTCTGTTATAAAATTTAGCAGATTTGTAATTTTTCTTCATACATTTTGGCCACAATTTATACCACTACATATCTTTGGTAAAAATAAGTACAAATTGGTGGATATTATTTGGTCTTTGTGAAAGTTATAGAGTCCACAAGCTATGGTGCCAATATTTGAAAATTGATCACACCTGAAGTACTGAAGGCCTATCTCATTTCTTGAGACCCTAACATGCCAGAAAAGTACAAATACCCCCCAAATGACCCCATTTTGGAAAGAAGACATTCCAAGGTATTTAGCAAGAGGCATGATGAGTTTTTTGAAGTTGTCCTTTTTTCCCACAATTCTTTGCAAAATCAAGATTTTTTTTCCTTTTTTTCACAAAATTGTCATATTATCAGGTTATTTCTCACACACAGCATATGCATACCACAAATTACACCCCAAAACACATTCTGCTATTACTCCCGAGTATGGCAATACCACATGTGTGAGACTTTTACACAGCGTGGCCACATACAGAGGCCCAACATGCAGGGAGCGCCATCAGGCGTTCTGGAGCACCCAGGCCAATTCTGACATTTCTCTCCTACATGTAAAAATCATCATTTATTTGCTAGAAAATTATATAGAACCCCAAAACATTATATATTTTTTTTAGCAAAGACCCTAGAGAATACAATGGTGGTCTTTGCAACTTTTTATCTCGCACGGCATTTGCGCAGCAATTTTTCGAATGCGCTTTTTGCGGAAAAAAACTGTTTTGTGCTTTCAAAAAAAACAGTAAAGTTAGCCCAATGTTTTTGCATAATGTGAAAGATGAAGTTACGCTGAGTAAATATATACCTAACATGTCACCCTTCAAAATTGCACACGCTCGTGGAATGGCGCCAAATGTCACTACTTAAAAATCCCCATAGGCGACGCTTTAAATTTTTTTACTGGTTACATGTTTTGAGTTACAGAGGAGCTCTAGGGCCAAAATTATTTCTCTCGCTCTAACGTTCGCAGTGATACCTCACATGTGTGGTTTGAACACCGCTTTCATATGTGGGTGGGACTTACGTATGCGTTCACTTCTGCATGCGAGCACATGGGGACAGGGGCGCTTTAATCTTTTTTTTTTTTTTTATTGTTCATTTTACTTTATTTATTTTAGTTTGACATTTTTTCCCCCAAAAATAAATGTTTTGATCACTTTTATTCCTATTACAAGGAATGTATACATCCCTTGTAATAGGAATATGGCACGACAGGTCCTCTTTAAAGTGAGATATGGGGTCAATAAGACCCCACATCTCACCTCTAGGCTCGTAAGCCTGAAATAATAAAATAAAAAGCGATTCTGGCTTCGATCGTATTGGCGAGTCGGTAGAAGCACCGGAGGGCAGCGGGAGAGGGAGGGACGCCCCCTCTCGCCTCCTGTAAGAACGATCAAGCAGTGGAGCAGCCGCTATGATCATTCTTATGGTGTAGGGAATCGCCGGCTGAAAAAGCTGATATCTGAATGATGCCTGTAGCTACAGGCAATCTTCAGATATCCCCGCACAAAGTCAAGGATGTCATATGACGGCCGGTGGGCGGGAAGTGGTTAAAATGCATTTTTTTTAACACAAAGTTGTCCATTTATACAATATTTCTAACACATAGCATGTAAATACCAAAAATAACACCCCAAAATAGATTCTCCTACTCCTCCTTAGTACGGCAATAACACGTGTGTGAGACTTCCACAGCCTGACAACATACAGAGGCTGAGTACAGCCAAGCATGGCCGAGCATGGCTGGGTATCACCAAGTATTGCAGGGTATCACTGAGTACTGATAGGTATTGCAGGGTATCACCTAGTATGGCTGGGTATTGCAGGGTATCAGAGTATGGCTGAGCATGGCCGAGTATGGCTGGGTATTGCAGGGTATCACAGAGTATGGCTGAGCATGGCCGAGTATGGCTGGGTATTGCAGAGTATCACCGGGTATGGCTGGGTATTGCAGAGTATCATCGACTATGGCTGGGTATTGCAGGGTATCACCGAGTATGGCTGGGTATTGCAGAGTATCACCGGGTATGGCTGGGTATTGCATGGTAATACCGGCAGAGTATTGGCAGGGTATTGCAGGCTATTGCAGAGTATTGCTAGGTATTGCAGATTATTGCTGGGTATTGCAGAGTATTGGCAGGGCATTGCTAGGTATTGCAGAGTATTGGCAGGGCATTGCAGAGTATTGGCAGGGTATTGCAGAGTATTGCAGAGTATTGGTAGGGCATTTCTGGGTATTGCAGAGTATTGACAGGGCATTGCAGGGTATTGCAGAGTATTGGCAGGGCATTGCAGGGTATTTCAGAGTACTGGCAGGGCATTGCAGGGAATTGCAGAGTATTGTCAGGGAATTGCAGAGTATTGCAGAGTATTGGTGGGGAATTGCAGAGTATTGGCAGGGAATTGCAGAATATTGGCAGGGTATTTCAGAGTAATGCAGAGTATTGGCAGGGCATTGCAGAGTATCGGCAGGGTATTACAGAGTATTGGCAGGGCATTGCAGAGTATTGGCAGGGTATTGCAGAGTATTGGCAGGGCATTGCTGGGTATTGCAGAGTATTGGCAGGGCATTGCAGGGAATTTCAGAGCATTGGCAGGGAATTGCAGATTATTGGGAAGGGAATTGAGGGGTTAATTGTCGGTGACACCGATCTCTCCCCTCTCACTGTATCGATCGGTACAGAGAGGGGAGGGAGGAACCACCGGCATTATAACATGACGCCAGTTTGTTTACAAGTGATCGCTCCGTCATTTGACGGAGCGATCACGTGGTAAACGGCTGCGATGAGCGCCCATTTACCGTGATCCGTGATGCATCGGCTCCTATGGACCTGGCGGTCACGGATGCTCTCGAGTGCGCGCCCCAGGGGGAGCGGAATTCTGGGAGGATGTCATATGACGGCCACCCAGAGTTAAGAAACCGCCCTGTAGCCATCATTCGGCTATGCGCCGGTTGTTAAGTGGTTAAATTTCGTGCCTGGGGATGTTTAAAGTATGCCTGTGAAGTGCCACGTGTTTCCCATGTTTCGAACAGCCCCTGCACAAAATGACATTTAACGGAAAAAAAGTCATTTAAAACTGCTTGCAGTTTTAATGTCATGTCTGGTTTAGGCAATACAGATGAAAATCATTGAGAAAAATGGCATGGGTAGCCCCCCTGCCCATTATCAGCCCCTTTGGGTCTTGTACGGATATTAAGGGGAACCCTGTATCAAAAAAAAAAAGGCGTGGGGCCCCCAGGCCCTATATACTCAGAACAGCAGTATACAGGTGGTGCAAATAAGACAGGGACTGTGTAGGTTTGTTGTGTTAAGTAGAATCTATTTGTAATTTTGAACTGGTGCATTTTTAAAGTGTAGCTCCAGTCAAAAAATCTATTTTTAAGTGTAGCGAGGTCTCTTTAAGGACTATAAAACTACTGTTCCCAGAACCCCGCTGGTTCCCAGGATGTTTGGAGTTATGCCCCAGAGACTCATGGGGGAGGGCATATAAGGAGGGGGAGAGGCCTAGTTCGCTCTTTTTTTTTGGACACCCCCCCCCCCTCTCCTAGCAAGAGGAGGTCTGTGCTGAACTGCTGGAGGCACAAGGCCTGAAGCCTGGGCTTTGTGCTCTTTTCCAAAGAGCCCTCTGCCAACCTAGCTGCACCTGAGAGACATTTTCTCATCCTTGCTGCAGTACACCAGAAGGATTGAAGACTCGGAGGTCGGTGGATTCCTGTTCCTAGACGAATCGGCGGAGGAAACGGACTTGGACTTGTCCGGGTGGTGAGAGCTGTTTAAAGACAGATACTTTATCTTTATTATTCGTTTGGATTACAAAGTTGTTCTTCAAGTGCACCACTGAAAGATTGCTAGCGAATATTGTTTCACTGGACTTCCATCTAGATCAGTCAGGCCTGACTGCATAGGTAGATAGTGCTGGGTGTTAGTTTACCCATGCGGGGAAGTAGCTGAAAAAGGGCAGCGCTAGAGTTGCATAGCAATACTTTATTATGCTGATTACTCTGTTTATCTTTATTACTGGTTACTGCAGGGACCTGCTTATGTGTTGCAAACCAAATGTTCGATTTATGTTATTCCTTTTATAAAACAACAAGTAAAGTCAGTTATATACTTTCAAAGATTGTCTATGAGCTTGAGTTATCCACCCACGCACACACATATTTAGAGTATAAGCGATTTAATGTGTATTGCTAGATACTAACTGTGCCAGAGTGGGTAGAGCAGATTGCCGGGGGGTTGGCGGTGCTGTGCTCAGGGCCCAAACCAAACTTGCGGCCCTCTTAAGCGAGGGTATCGCTATACGTGGGGGCTCGTAAATCCGGGATTTCTGAGACAGCGGTGAACACGCCAGAGGTACCGGCATGGACCCACAGGGAGTCAGAGCGTGGTGTGAAGCGGCTAAGGCCGACCCAAGTCAGTCAGTGGTCATTAGCCTCCCAGGGGAGAAATGGTCGACTGAGACCGTAGAGGAGTTAATGAAGTCAGTGTCCCCAGACCATGAACCATGGGTGATGGAGATAAAATCAGACCCAGACATCTCATATCAGTACGCGCTAGTGGAAAACTGGGATGGGATGCCGGAGGCTTGCAAGCGCAACTGTGTACGGACACAAGACAACAGATCCTATAGGTTGGCGCACGCAACAAAGGAGGAGCCATCGCCAACGGGATCACCGCAGGCTGCGGCCCGTACCTCACCCGAGAGTCTCAGATCAGCACCGGCCACCCTTAGCGCAGAACTGTGTGCTGTCCTGGGGGAGATTGTGGCCCAGTGCAAGAAGGATCCCACAGATTACCCGATGTCGGGGTACAGAAAACTCCGGATGTTTTCAGGGAGGAAACCTGTACCTTCGGAAGAAGAGGGATTTGAAGAGTGGTTAGATAGCGCAACCCAGGCACTAGAGGAATGGGAAGTTCCAGAGCGCATAAAGAAGCAGAGGATTGTGGAAAGTCTAAAGGGGCCTGCTCTAGAGGCTGTACGCAACCTGAAGATGAGCAGGACAGACTGTAATGTGCAGGAGTACCTAGATGTATTACAGAATGTGTTTGGTGGGACAGAGAAAATCTCTGAGCTTGCTTATCAGTTAGAGCATTGCTACCAGAAGAAAGGTGAAAAACTATCAGACTACATGGGACGTTTAGATAAAATCCTGCATAGGATGATCCTAAGGAAGGGGATCAGCCCAGGGAAAGTAGATGAGGCCCGTGCTCGACAGGTACTGAGGGGAGCTCAACCCATGGATCCTATTGCATGGACACTGCGTGCCCGACAGGATGGGAAGAATCTGGAGTACACTGACCTCATCCGCATGATCAGAGAGGAAGAGGCCCTACTGGAAGAGAAAAGGGAAGAACATCTCATCGAGCCCGTCAAACAACCGGTAGCAATAGTTACACCGGCCATGACTCCCGCTAGAGATAAGGAGGTGGACACTTTGAAGTTACAGATGTCCCAGGTGATGGAGATGTTGACTGCTATGATGGCGAAAGGTCAAGGGGGAGCCGAGAAACCAAGTCCTAGGAAGGAGTTGTTTCCAGATACACCAACACCAAGCCCCACTCGAGACCGAGAAGAGATGCTATGCTACAACTGCGGGGGCAGTGGCCACTTCGCCAGTAGATGTTCCAGTCCCAAGAAGAAGAAGATAGATAACCGCCAGCCGGCGGGAAACTCCAGAGGGCCCCGGTGAGGGAGTCAACCGGGTGCCCATGCCTTTCAGTGAACTCCAAACTGAATAGAAGGAAGAGAAAGAGAGAAAACCAGACCCCTCCGAAGGAATGTCTACAAATAAGAAACAATAACATCCCTCAGCGGGTTTGTACTCCCATTACTGTGGGGAGGGTCAATGCATACCAGGCTCGAAAAAGAATAAAGTCAAAAACCAACTGGATGAAGACGGGTCCCCAGAAGAGGGTGGCCTCAACCCGGCCCTACCCAGAAGAATTGGTCGGCCCGTCCCCCACT
Source organism: Lithobates pipiens (assembly GCF_037356315.1). NCBI lineage: Eukaryota > Metazoa > Chordata > Amphibia > Anura > Ranidae > Lithobates > Lithobates pipiens. The sequence goes on from NW_027507755.1 coordinate 12,806,440, forward strand.
GTCTCCATCCAGGTGGAAGGAGTCTACACGAAGGCCCTCCTGGACACTGGAGCTCAAGTGACTTTGTTGTACAGAGACTTCTATGATAGGCACTTGAGCCATTTGCCTATACAGAAGATAGAAGAGCTGGAGATATGGGGCCTGGGAGCTCAGAGTTTCCCCTACGATGGTTACCTGCCCATAAAGCTGACCTTCGATCCATCTGTGGCGGGGAAAACAGAGGTGTTTGACACCCTGGCAGTTGTGTGTCCTAGACCGCCCGGGGCCAGCAAGATGTCCCTCATCATAGGGACCAATACGGATCTGGTGCGAAGACTTCTGACCCCTCTAGTGAAGACGAGAAACCATCAAGATCCCAATATCCATCCCATGCTGAAGACAGCCTACCAACGGTTGGTCCTAGAGCAGAAGACCCCAGGAGAGGGGATAGGGAAGGTGTGGAGACTTGGGAGAGAAGGAGTGGTGCTGCAGCCCGGAGAGGTAGCCTGCCTCAGGGCCACGGTGAAGCTTACCTGGGAGCAGCCTGGCCCCTTTGTCATGCTGGAATCCGATCCAAGGGAGGACCACTCAGGCCTGGAAGTGATACAGGAAGTGATACCAATCAAGGCCCTGAAGAAGGCTCGAGGAAGAGTCCCAGTGGGTGTGAGAAACCCTACGGAGAGACCCATAGAGATCCCTGCCAGGATGCTGTTGGGGCAGGGGAGTCCTGCGGCCCCAGTCAGCTGGTCAGAAGTAAAAGGAACGGGTGAAGGAGGAGATGTTTGGGAAAAACTTTCCATGGAGAACCCGGACCTACCTGGAGCCTGGAAGGAGAGACCCAAGGCCCAGCTGACTAGATGGGAGAGGATTTTCTCAAAGGATGAGTTTGATGTGGGATGTGCCAGGAGTGCCACCCACCGAATCCGCCTCCAAGAAGACAAACCCTTCAGGGAAAGGGTTAGGCGGGTCCCTCTAGCTGATCTGGAGGATCTGAGGGAGCAGCTTGCGGAGTTGAAGAAGACTGGTGTGATTCGGGAGTCTAGAAGTCCCTATGCCTCCCCCATAGTGGTGGTCAGGAAAAAGAATGGGTCGTTGAGGCTTTGTATTGACTACAGGACTCTCAACAGGAGGACCATCCCTGACCAGTATACCACACCGAGAATAGAGGATGCCCTACAGAGTTTGTCTGGTGCCAAGTGGTTCAGTGTAATGGACCTCAAGAGTGGGTACTACCAAATCCCCATGCACCAGGAAGACCGAGAGAAGACAGCTTTCATAACCCCAGTGGGATTCTTTTAATTCAACAGAATGCCTCAGGGCCTGTCTGGAGCCCCTGCTACCTTTCAACGCCTCATGGAGAAGACCGTTGGAGACATGAACTTCATAGAAGTCCTTGTGTACTTGGACGATGTCATTGTCTTCGGGAAGACTTTGGAAGAACATGAGGCCAGGTTGGAGAAGGTGTTGAGAAGACTCAGCGAAGAGGGACTCAAGCTTTCTCCCGAGAAGTGCCGGTTTTACCAATCCTCTGTGAACTATCTGGGACACATAGTGTCTGAAAAGGGAGTGGCTACAGACCCTGAGAAGTTGGAGGCAGTTACCTCTTGGCCAAGACCGACAACAGTCACAGAGCTCAGATCTTTCCTGGGGTTCTGCTCCTATTATAGAAGATTTGTGGATGGGTTTGCCCGGATTGCCAAGCCACTAAACTAATTGCTCAAGACTGAAGGAGAAGAGGATGGCTTGGGACCTAGGAGGGCCGGTGAGTCGGTTCAAGATCAGTGGAACCCAAGGTGTGAAGAGGCTTTCGGAACCTTGAAGAGGAGCCTTACCACGGCCCCAGTCCTGGCCTATGCCGACCCCACCAGACCATATGAGCTACATGTCGATGCCAGTCATGAGGGCCTAGGCGGAGTGCTCTATCAAGAGTATGAAGAGCAGCTGCGACCAGTGGCCTATGTGAGCCGGAGCCTGACTCCCTCGGAGAAGAACTACCCCACTCATAAATTGGAGTTCTTGGCCCTCAAATGGGCAGTAGTAGACAAACTGAAGGACTATCTCTATGGGGCGAAGTTTACCGTAAAGACAGATAACAATCCTCTGACCTACCTCTTTACTACTGCAAAGTTAGATGCAACCGGACACAGATGGTTGGCTGCATTATCCGGATTCAACTTCAGTCTAAAGTACAGACCAGGGGCTGGAAATAGGGATGCAGATGCCCTGTCCCGAAGATCTCATGTCATGGTCAATGACTGGGAAGACTGGACCCAGGTAGCACCGGAAGGAGTGCGAGCACTCTGTCAGGGTGCTGAGTTTCAAGCAAGAGGGGGCTCCAGAGCAGAGGAGATAGGAGTCACCGCAGTGGGAGTCCCTCAACCCTACTGTGGGGTAACTCAACTAGCAGAGGAACTCCTGCCAAAGCTGTCCAGAAAGGAGCTGAGCTATGACCAATTGGAAGACCCCATGGGGAGATTGGTCCTTGAAGCTTTGGAGAACGAAAATCCAGAGGGACTTCGACGTCACCCTTCCAAGGAGGCTCGCCTGCTGAGGAAAGAGTTGGATAAGCTACAAGTACATCAGGGAGTGGTCTACCGAAGGGGCCCCTCTGATAACTCAGCAGATAAGTGGCAGTTGTTTCTCCCAGAGAAGCACCGAGAGACGGTACTAATTGCCTTACATGACCAGCATGGCCATCTAGGGGCGGAGAGAACTTTCCAGCTTGTCAGAAGCCGGTTCTATTGGCCCTGTATGAGGGCAGAAGTGGAGGAATATTGCCATTCTTGTGCACGATGCATCCAGAGGAAGACTCTACCCCATCAAGCTGCCCCAATGGGCCACCTACAGAGTCAGGGTCCAATGGATCTGGTGTGCATTGACTTTCTCTGCCTCGAACCCGATTTGAGTGGATTGGGAAATGTTCTGGTGGTAATCGATCATTTCACCCGTTATGCCCAGGCTTTCCCCACCAAAGACCAAAAGGCCTCCACTGTGGCCAAGGTGCTCATGGAAAAATACTTTGTCCACTATGGATTACCACAGAGAATCCACTCAGACCAAGGAAGGGACGTCTGATCCGGAACCTACTGGACTCATTGGGAGTAGAGAAGACCAGGACTACACCTTATCATCCACAAGGAGATGCCCAACCTGAGAGGTTTAATCGGACCTTACTAAACATGCTTGGAACTCTAGAGACAGAGAAGAAGCCACACTGGAGCCAACACATATCAGCTTTGGTGCACGCTTACAACTGCACCACAAGTGATGTGACGGGTTACTCCCCCTACCGGCTCATGTTTGGGAGAGAAGCAAGATTGCCGGTGGATCTGGCCTTTGGCATTTCCCTAGACCATGCCTCTGCTACCTCCCACAAGGGATATGTGGACCGACTTAGACACAATTTGAAAGTGGCCCATGAACGAGCTCAGGCGGCCTCGGACCAAAGGGGAGCCCGCAACAAGAGGAACTTCGATCTGAAGGTTCGAGTGCAAGACCTGCAACCTGGGGACCGTGTGCTGCTACGCAATCTGGGGATCCCTGGGAAGCACAAGCTTGCTGATAGATGGAGATCGGAGCCCTATGTCATTTGCAGAAAGCTACCTGGATTGCCTGTGTATAAGTTAAAACCAGAGGGGAAAGTGGGGCCCTTGAAGACTTGGCACAGGAATCATTTGCTCCCGCTTACTGAAGCAGTCAGAATACCTCCAGTGAGAAATCCACCTGAATCTGTTTCCATTCTGGATTCCATTCTGGATACCCCGGGACCTAGCACTCGGTCTCAGACAAGATTCCCAACGAGGTGAAGGTGAAAGAGGAGAGCTTGAGTGGCTGTGGCCTTCATCAACTCCAGGAAATTCTGCCATAGATCTCCCACCTACTGAGGATACACAGGATGGGACACTGAACCCAGAAGCTACAGAGTTCATTCCATCTAGTGGTGTGCCTGAAGGCTGGGAAGATATCCCTAGCATTTACTCAGAAGAGGAAAGGACCGATGTTCCAGAACCAGTGATGCTGTCAGAGTGTGTTCCTGAAGTAGAGCCTGTGGCACCAGAGCCTGAAGTCCCAAGAGAACAGAGAGCTCACCGAGTTGTGAGACCCCCCAAGAAGCTAACCTACTCTCAAATGGGGAAGAGCTCTGAGGACTCTGTTGTGACTGCTAGAAGAAGTGCTGAACGCTCTAATCCCTCCACTGACCATTTGGTGGAGGGCAACCCCAGCTCACTCTCTGGCACAGTTAGGCAGGCCACTCATGCCAGTGTGACCTGTGGGACAGGGAATCCCACCTCTGAGTTCTGGTGGAAATTCCCTGTACCAACATCATACCCAGCACTTTCAAAATTGGTACAGGATATGTGTTAAAAGTTTATCTTTGGGGACCAAAGAGTTTAAGTGGGGGGAGTGTGTAGCGGGGTCTCTTTAAGGACTATAAAACTACTGTTCCCAGAACCCCGCTGGTTCCCAGGATGTTTGGAGTTATGCCCCAGAGACTCATGGGGGAGGGCATATAAGGAGGGGGAGAGGCCTAGTTCGCTCTTTTTTTGGACCCCCTCTCCTAGCAAGAGGAGGTCTGTGCTGAACTGCTGGAGGCACAAGGCCTGAAGCCTGGGCCTTGTGCTCTTTTCCAAAGAGCCCTCTGCCAGCCTAGCTGCACCTGAGAGACATTTTCTCATCCTTGCTGCAGTACACCAGAAGGATTGAAGACTCGGAGGTCGGTGGATTCCTGTTCCTAGACGAATCGGCGGAGGAAACTGACTTGGACTTGTCCGGGTGGTGAGAGCTGTTTAAAGACAGATACTTTATCTTTATTATTCGTTTGGATTACAAAGTTGTTCTTCAAGTGCACCACCGAAAGATTGCTAGCGAATATTGTTTCACTGGACTTCCATCTAGATCAGTCAGGCCTGACTGCATAGGTAGATAGTGCTGGGTGTTAGTTTACCCATGCGGGGAAGTAGCTGAAAAAGGGCAGCGCTAGAGTTGCATAGCAATACTTTATTATGCTGATTACTCTGTTTATCTTTATTACTGGTTACTGCAGGGACCTGCTTATGTGTTGCAAACCAAATGTTCGATTCATGTTATTCCTTTTATAAAACAACACGTAAAGTCAGTTATATACTTTCAAAGATTGTCTATGAGCTTGAGTTATCCACCCACGCACACACATATTTAGAGTATAAGCGATTTAATGTGTATTGCTAGATACTAACTGTGCCAGAGTGGGTAGAGCAGATTGCCGGGGGGGTTGGCGGAGCTGTGCTCAGGGCCCAAACCAAACTTGCGGCCCTCTTAAGTGAGGGTATCGCTATATAAGCTTTTTGGAAAACACAGGGAAGGGTTATCACCCCTGTAATTTTTTTGGCCGTCCGTCTTTTTTCATCTCACTTCCTGTTGTCTCCTTCTGCTTGCAAGTAGGAGACGTTTGTAAGTTGTATGTTTGAAAGTAGGGGGCTGCCCTATATGCTCTGCAGAAATGGGGGCCTAAGGTGTTGGTGTTGCCACAACACTGTAAGCCCTCAAAGTGACTCTTGGTGTGCGCTGGAGCGCCCTGCTGTGAACAATTATATCAAGAATTGTAATTACATGTCATTGTTGAACAGTGGTAGAAAAATTGGGCCTTTGGTGGTTGTGGTGGTGCTGGTGCCACAACACTATAAGTCCACAGCGTTGCCCTCGGTGGGTGCAGGAACGGGCCCTGCTGTGAAATATTATATCAAGAATTGTAATTACATGCCCCTGTTAAACAGGGGCTGAAAAATTGGGCCTTAGGCACTGCTTGCTGGTGCCACAACACTGCAACCTCTCCCAGATACTCTAGTTGGAGTGCAGGAATGAGCCCTGCTGCAAAGCATTGCATCAAAAATTGTATTACATGCCCCTGTTAAACAGGGGCTGAAAAATTGGGCTGGTGGCACTGGTGCTGGTGCCACGACACTGCAACCTCTCCCATATACTCTATTTGGAGTGCAGGAATGAGCCCTGCTGCAAAGCATTGCATCAAAAATTGTATTACATGCCCCTGTTAAACAGGGGCTGAAAAATTGGGCTGGTGGTACTGGTGCTGGTGCCACGATGTTGCAACCTCTCCCATATACTCTATTTGGAGTGCAGGAATGAGCCCTGCTGCAAAGCATTGCATCAAAACTTGTAATTACACCCCCTGTTAAACAGGGGCTGAAAAATTGGGCTGGTGACACTGGTGCTGGTGCCATGACACTGCAACCTCTCCCATATACTCTATTTGGAGTGCAGGAATGAGCCCTGCTGCAAAGCATTGCATCAAAACTTGTAATTACACGCCCCTGTTAAACAGGGGCTGAACAATTGGGCTGGTGGCACTGGTGCTGGTGCCACGACACTGCAACCTCTCCCATATACTCTATTTGGAGTGCAGGAATGAGCCCTGCTGCAAAGAATTGCATCAAAAAATGTAATTACATGCCCCTGTTAAACAGGGGCTGAAAAATTGGGCTGGTGGCATCACCCAGAACCAAAAATTGTCTTCCAAGATATCAGCGAGATCATTGAGGAGGAAGAGGATAGTCAGTCAACATAACAGGACAGTCACTCAGCATCAGCATAGGCAGTCTTGAAAGGATGTGACATTTAAAAAAAAAAATATTTGGTTACATCAGCGTCAGGTGCGTGGTAGCTGGTGGTGATCCAAGATTGATTCATCTTTATGAAGATCAGTCGATCAACCGAGTCGGTGGACAGGCGCACCCTGTGATCGGTTACAAAGCCACTAGCAGCACTGAAGGTGCGTTCCGAAAGAACGCTGGATGCAGGACGGGCCAGTAGCTCAAATGCATACTGTGCAAGCTCTGGCCAGTGATCCATCCTCAAGTTCCAGTAAGCCCGAGGATTTTCGGTGGGAAAGGTGTCCAAGTCTGACCTTGCCCCTAGGTATTCCTGCACCATGTAAATCAGAGGCTGGCGATGGTTGCTGAAACCGATCATACCTTGGGGCTGCGGACTAAAAAATTGTCTGAACGCATTGGTCAGACGGCCACCTTCTCCACCGCTCCTTCTGACCGATGCCTCAGCAACACGTTGTCCAGGACCAGGTTTCTAACCTCCCAGTCTCTGGGAATGCGTTGCACAGACCTTTCTGCAAGGCCTCCCGGAGATGTCTCATCCACTGCTCCCTCTGCGATGGCAAGATAAGGTCTGCAACCTTACCCTTGTACCGTGGATCAAGGAGAGTGGCCTGCCAGTAATGGTCCCTCTCCTTGATCCGAAGAATACGAGGATCCTTCCGCAGGCTTTGCAGGATCAGGGAGGCCAAGCAGCATAGGTTAGCTGAGGCAATTGGTCCGGAGTCCTCTGGGTCACTAAGGACAACATGATCCGCAGCCACCTCCTCCCAGCCACGTACAAGTCCACGGGTTTCTTGGGACTGTAAATCATCCCTACAAGACTGCTGCTGCTGATGCTGAGTGCCAGGAGTCTACCACCATGCTGACACAATCCTCCTCCTCCTCCTCCTCTTCATGTGTGATGGGTGGGACAGCAGGAACACTGTCTGGATAAAGGGGGCCTTGAGAGGCAAGGAATTCCTCCTCTTCTTGCCTCTGTTCTGCCTCAAGTGCCCTGTCCATTATTCCACACACCGTATGCTCCAACAGGTGGACAAGAGGTACAGTGTCATTGGTGCATGCACTGTCACTGCTCACCATCCTTGTGGCCTCCTCAAACGGTGACAGGACAGTGCATGCATCCCTGATCATGCTCCACTGGCGTGGTGAGAAAAACCCCTGACCCTGTCCTGGTGCCATAGTCGCACAGGTACTCATTAATGGCCTTCTGCTGCGTGTGCAGCTGCTGCAGCATGGCCAACATTGAGTTCCACCTGGTGGGCATGTCACATATAAGGCAGTTCTTGGGCAGGTTCAACTCCTTTCGGAGCTCAGCCAGCCGAGCACTGGCATTAAATGATCGGCGGAAATGCACACAGACTTTCCTGGCCTGCCTCAGGACATCCTGTAAGTCCGGGTACCTGCCCAAGAACCGCTGCACAACCAGGTTAAGGACGTGAGCTACACAGGACACATGGGTCAGTTGTCCCTGTCGGAGGGCGGAGAGGAGGTTGGTGCCATTGTCCCAAACCACCATTCCCGGCTTAAGCTGCGTGACGTCAACCACCTCTCGGTCTGCTGCTGCAGAGCTGACAAAATATCTGCCCCAGTGTGGCTCCTGTCCCCCAAACAAACCAGCGCAAGCACGGCATGGCATCTTTTTGCCTGCGTACTTGCGCAGCCCCTTGAACGCCTACGGAGCACCCCTGGTTCCGAGGACAGAGCACTGGAAGAGGCCATGGAGGAAGAAGAAGAGGAGGGGGTGGAGGAGAGAGGTGTGTCAAAACCAGTAGTAGCATTTTGGAGGCGTGGTGGCGGAACAACCTCCAACATTACTGCACCTTGTCCTGCATCCTTCCCAGCTGCCAGAAGAGTGACCCAATGGGCCGTGAAACATAGGTAACGTCCCTGTCCATGCCTGCTGCACCATGAGTCAGCGGTAATATGCATCTTACCGCTGACCGCCCCGTCCAGCGAGGCATGGACATTGCCTTCCACATGCCGGTAGAGAGCAGGAATCGCCTTCCGTGAGAAAAAGTGGCGTTTGGGGACCTGCCATTGAGGAACCGCACATTGCATAAACTCACAGAAGGGGGCCGAGTCTACCAACTAAAAAGGCAGCAGTTGAAGTGCTAGCAATTTAGCCAAGCTAGCATTCAACTACTGGGCATGAGGATGGCTGGGAGTGAACTTCTTTCGATGGTCCAGCAGCTGGGGCAGGGAAATTTGCCTGCTACAATCGGACGTGGGTGTACTGCTAGCAGAGTGCCTGCAAGTACTTGGCTGTGACACACCTAATTCTACACCTTCATTCCTCTCAGTGCAGGTTTCAGAGAGGACTGAAGGTCTAGTGGGGTTGGAGATCCCAGCTGATGAGGAGCAAGGAGAGGTCCACTTTGTTCTTTGGTGTGGGTCTTTGAGGTACGCTTGCCAACGAGCTGCATGGCAGGTCAACATATGTCTGGTCAAGCATGTGGTGCCCAAGCGGCTGATGTTTTGGCCACGCGAGATACGCTTGAGACATGTGTTGCAAATAGCAGTGGTGCGATCTGATGCACTCATCTCAAAAAAGGCCCACACCAAAGAACTTTTGGAATAACGCGCAGAGGCAGCGCCCTGCACAGGCGGAGCTCTGCGGTGTGATTCAGTGCTGCCCCTAAGATGGCCCACGGAGGGCATTCTGCCTCATTAGAGATGTGCCTCCTGCTCCTCCTCTCTCCTATCAGGCACCCACATGGAGTCAGTGACCTCATCATCCCCTCCCTCTTCATCACTGGAGCAAACCTGGCAGTATGCTGCAGCTCACGCTAGACATGTGCAGAGTAAAATATTTCGTTTCGGAATTTCGTTTTCGTCCGAAAGCTTAATTTATTTAGTTACTTCCGAAATTCGTTTTTATTTATTTCGTTTTTCGTTCAAAAATTGCATTCGTCCGAAAATCCACATGAATTATGGTCGAATCTGTCTTGGAAGGCTTATGGTGTCTGTCGAATGTATAAAGAAGATTCGACGGAGCTAACTATATAGCATACTTTAGAACCCTATTAAAGTCTATGGGACTCCAACGTTCAAAATCTAAAGTGCTAATTTTAAAGGCTAATTTGCAAGTTACTGTCCTAAAAAGTGTTTGGGGACCCGGGTCCTGCCCCAGGGGACATGTATCAATGCAAAAAAAAGTTTTAAAAACGGCCATTTTTTCGGGAGCAGTTATTTTAATAATGATTAAAGTGAAACAATAAAAGTGTAATATTCCTTTAAATTTCGTAGGGGGGGGGGGTTGTCTATAGTGTGCCTGTGAAGGGGCGCATGTTTCCCGTGCTTAGAACTGTCCCAGCACAAAGTGTCATTTATGCAGGAAAAAAAGTCCTTTAAAATCACTCGCAGCTATTATGAATTGTCGGCTCCGTAATACAGAGAACACTCATTGAAAGTCATTGATAAAAAAATAAATAAATAAATAAAAAAAAAAGCGTGGGGGTCCCCCAAATTCAATTACCAGGCCCTTCAGGTCTGGTATGGATATTAAGGGGAACCCTGCCTCAAATTTAAGAAAAAATTTGACGTGGGGTTCCCCCTAAATATCCATAACCAGACCCTTCAGGTCTGGTATGGATATTAAGGGGAACCCCGCATTAAATTTAAAAAAAAATTGACGTGGGGTTCCCCCTAAAAATCCATACCAGACCCTTTATCCGAGCACGCAACCTGGCAGGCCGCAGGAAAAGAGGGGGGGACGAGAGAGCGGCCCCCCCTCCCTCCTGAACCGTACCAGGCCACATGCCCTCAACATTGGGAGGATGCTTTGGGGGTCCGTGACCCCTCAAAGCACCTTGTCCCCATGTTGATGAGGACAAGGGCCTCATCTCCACAACCCTGGCCGGTGGTTGTGGAGGTCTGCGGGCGGGGGGCTTATCAGAATCTGGAAGCCCCCTTTAACAAGGGGACCCCCAGATCCCGCCCCCCCCTGTTTGAAATGGTAAGGGGGTACAAAAGTACCCCTACCATTTCACAAAGAAAGTGTAAAAAATGGTTAAATAAAACAAACACACTTTTGAAAAATTCCTTTATTAAAAATAAAAAAATAAAAAAAAGATTCCAGCGGCGGTAATCCACTCTTGCTATCCAGCGATGGACGGTCATCTCTCCAGCGATGTCTCATGTCATCCAGCGCAGCGAATCCTCCGTCCTTCTTCTGTCTCCGTGGAGGAGACACTGCAAGGATTCCGGCGGCTGACATTTCTTAAATACGGAGGGCGGGGCCACCCGTCACCTGACCCCGCCCCCCTCTGACGCAAGGGGAAACCCGGGGTTCCCTGTGACGTAGGGGTGACCCGCACCCCTCTGATGTAACACAGGCAGGTTTCCGTTACATCAGAGGGGGGCGGGGTCACCCATACGTCATAATAGCTGCGAGTGATTAGGACTTTTTTTCCTGCATAAATTACACTTTGTGCAGGGACAATTCTAAGCACGGGAAACATGCGCCCCTTCACAGGCATACTATAGACAACCCCCCCCTACGAAATTTAAAGGAATATTACACTTTTATTGTTTCACTTTAATCATTATTAAAATCACTGCTCCCGAAAAAACGGCCGTTTTTAAAACTTTTTTTTGCATTGATACATGTCCCCTGGGGCAGGACCCGGGTCCCCAAACACTTTTTAGGACAGTAACTTGCAGAATCTTTTCTCTCTGTCAAATCTTTTTTCTCTGTCGAATATTTTCTCTATATAATCTTGGACTAATAGAGGTAAGGTTAGGCACATTCGACCACAGGTTCTATAGACAGATTGTTGTCAGAGTCATGTCGAATCTCCTATTCTATATCGAACTGTTGTAACAATGAAAACGAAAATAAAGCATTTATTTATGTCGGATCTTTCGTTTTTCGGATTTTGTGCTTTCGTTATCGTTTGTCAAAACGAAAACGAAAATAGCTGAAATTCGGACGAAAATGCATTCGGACGAAAACGAATGCACATGTCTAGCTCACGCTACTGCCTTCCTCTAGATGGGTATCATCATCAGAGCCTTCAAAATGCTGGGCATCCTCCTGGAGCATGTACCCAACACTGTGCTCAAACAGTTTGCGGAACTCCTCAGGAGGACATGGTGGGTCTTGGGAAGGAGTGACTGATGATGACATTGAGACGAGGGAAGAGGATGCGTTGGCAGCTGCTTTGCTAGTACCCTGAGCCTGGGTGAGAGAGGATGAGGAGGATGAAGAGGGCTTGGTCATCCACTCTACCAAGTCTTCAGCATGATGTGGCTCAACGCATCCAGCTGCCGAATATAAGGACAAACGTGTCCCATGGCCACATGCTGATGACGACGCACCACATCCACGACCAGCACTGTTGTCTCTAGACACAGAGCCTGCTTGCCCTCTTTTATTGGCTCGTGACTGTCTGCCTCTCCTTGTTGGCCTTCCGGACATAGTAGTGGCCTGCAGGGAGATGGGAAAACCAGCAATTGGGTAGTGTATATTGTGCTGGAGGCACACAACACCCACTAACTCCTGCAGATGCCTGTATGAGAGAACACCAGCAATAAAGGGTAGATACAGGTGTATACTGTGCTGTGCTGTAGGCACACAACACCCACTAACTCCTGCAGATGCCTGTATGAGAGAACACCAGCAATAAAGGGTAGATACAGGTGTATACTGTGCTGTGCTGTAGGCACACAACACCCACTAACTACTGCAGATGCCTGTATGAGAGAACACCAGCAATAAAGGGTAGATACAGGTATATACTGCACTGGAGGCACACAACACCCACTAACTCCTGCAGATGCCTGAGAAAAGAACACACTGTCCCTGCCTATCTAGCTCTTTCCCTGCACGCCGGAACACACTACACAAGGCCGCCGCGCTGGTGGCCTTATATAGTGTGGGGCATGTACTAAACCCCCCTGAGCTATAATTGGCCACAGGCATCTGTGGGAATTGTGGGCCGTGAGCGCCACACGAATTTGGCACGAACGGCCCATAACGTTCGGTATTCGCCGAACGCGCAAACATCCCTCATGAGGAGTACAAAGACAAGTGTGTCTTGCCTACAGTCAAGCATGGTGGTGGGAGTGTCATGGTCTGGGGCTGCATGAGTGCTGCTAGCACTTGGGAGCTACAGTTCATTGAGGGAACCATGAATACCAACATGTACTGTGACATACTGAAGCAGAGCATGATCCCCTCCCTTCGGATACTGGACTGCAGGGCAGTATTCCAACATGATATCGACTTCAAGCACACTTCCAAGATGACCACTGCCTTGCTAAAGAAGCTGAGGGTAAAGGTGATAGACTGGCCAAGCATGTCTCCAGACCTAAGCATTATTGAGCATCTGTGGGGCAACCTCAAATGGAAGGTGGAGGAGCGCAAAATGGAAGGTGGAGGAGTGGGAGAGGACTCCAGTGGCAACCTGTGAAACTCTGGATAACTCCATGCCCAAGAGGGTTAAGGCAGTGCTGAAAAATATTGATGGTCATACAAAATCTTGGCACTTTGGGCCCAATTCGGACATTTTCAATTAGCGGTGTACCTACTTTTGTTTCCAGCGGTTAAGACATTAATGGCTGTGTAATCTCATGTGGAAAAACAGCGCTGTCTAATGATCCTTATAATATACCGTGATAGTGATAAGAATTGAAAAAATAAATAAATGAAAAGAAAAAATCCTGCTGCAACTCAATGTAAGATACAAACAATCCAAATCTATAAAACAAAAGCTGTGCTGAATTTTTTTAAAAAATGTATGAAAAACTATATAACCTTACGTAAATATATGTATACTACACAAGCAACTGCAAGATATTGATCTTAACGTGCAACAAAAACATTTGTGACAATCTTAATATAAATGTGAGTTACCAGACTAACGGTGAAAAAAAGAAAAAAAGATTTTTTGAAATAAATAAATTGAAATTAAATAAATGTATAAATACAGTAAATAAATAGAGAATAGTCCACAAAAGTTGGAGGGGTAAAACTTCAGTCCTCAAAAGTGCCACCACACACAACATCTTGAGAGAAGTGACAGGATACACCAAGAGAAAGTCCTCCACCAATAAAATCACTGCCGCTTACCAGCTAGCTAGATCTCTTTTTAGGGAGATCTAACATGCACGTGGTTTATCCCCCGACCTGGGTTTCTGTACAGGGTTATGCAAAATGTAGCCCGATGCTCCACTTGAACCAAACATTCTAACCTCTAACCTCCACATAAAAATTCCCATTCTAACCTCTCCTCGTGGCCATATTGATAGGTACTCATTAACCACTTGCTTACTGGGCACTTAAACCCCCTCCTGTCCAGACCAATTTTCAGCTTTTAGCACTGATGCACTTTGAATGACAATTGCGTGGCCATACAATACTGTACCCAAATTAAATTTTTATCATTTTTTTCCCACAAATAGAGCTTTCTTTTGGTGGTATTTAATTATAGCTGGGAGTTTTATTTTTTGATAAACAAACAAAAAAAGATGAAAAAAAAATAAATAAATCATGTTTAATAGTTTGTTAGAAAATTTTGCAAACAGCTAATTTTTCTCCTTCATTGAAATGCACTGATGAGGCGGCGCTGGTGGGCACTGATAGGCACAGTTAAGGCGGCACTAATAGACACAGATAAGGTGGTACCGATAGGCACAAATAAGGCAGTACTGATGGGCACAGATAAGGCTGGCACTGATGGGCAAAGATGGGCACAGATAAGATGGCACGGATGGGTGGCACGGATGGGTGGCACGGGTGGGCACTGATAGGTACCACTGATAGATGGGACTGATGGGCACTGATAGGTGGCATTGATAGGTGGCTCTGATAGGTGTCACTGCTGGACACTGATGAGCGTCACTGATGGGCACTGATGGGCACTGGTACATGACACTGATGGGCACGGATATGTGGCACTGTGTGTGCGAGGCAGATTGTGGGCACTGATAGGTGGCACTGTGGGCACTGATGGGTGGCACTGTGGGCACTGATGGGTGGCACTATGGGCACTGATGGGTGGCACTTTTTGCCATTTTAGGTGGCACTGGCAGGGGGCAGGTGGGCACTGATGAGCTGTCCCCAGCTCGCCGTGGTCGGGACTGATGTGCTGTCAGCGCGAGGAGGAAAAATAGCCGATTACCGGCTCTGTTGTGATCACATGATCAGCTGTCATTGGCTGACAGCTGATCACGCGGTAAGGGGTCGGGATCGACCCTTGCTCCGATCTGTGATCAGGCGAGTCTCATAGACTCGCTGATCACAGAGCGCGCCACGCGCGCCCCTCAGGGGGCGCGCAGGCCGGTCGTGCACGGGACGACGTCAATAGACGTCATCCCGGCAAAGCAGGTCCGCGCTGTAGCCGTCATTCGGCTATAGCGCGGATCTCAAGAAGTTAATCAGATTTTTTAAAAAGGGATCTCATAGCGTAATTCCATAAAAACAGTTTTAATCAAACATATGCCTCAATCATGCACTTACATTATTGCTGTACATATAAAGTGTGTATCATGTATTCGAGCCAGCCGTCTCTCTCTTGCTGCCCTTCGCTTCTGGGACAGACGGGGAACAGTGGTGATGTCAGCACGCCACTCAACCCTACATCATTTTGTCAAAAGATGACTTCTTCCTGGGGCACGGGCGGCGTTCTGACTCACCGCCTTATGTACACTATGGACACAACGAGAACCGCCCACCTCTGAGCTCCTGCAAGCTTTAACCAGTGTTTAGCTAAACACTGATAGAAGTCACAAGACTGCTATATACTGCTGATGAGAAAAGGTATTTAGCAGTTTAGATTTACTAAAATAATTGCATTTCCATGTTCTGTGTACTGTGGGAGACCAGATATATTAAATACAGGGTCCTGGTTTAGTAACACTTTTTTCAGTTAAGGGTTAATTTTAGTGAGAAGGTTTTGTGTTAGCAATTAGTAATAGGGCTGCCTGGTCATCTAGAAGCATTGGAATGTGATATGGTTAGTCACACATGTGCCCTGCAGGTCTTTTACAATTAAAACGTAATAAATGGTTGTACTTGCAGCATCAGAATGTAATACACTAACAAGGAAATAATGTTATCTGGTGACTGCTGTGCAACAATGCCAGCACAGTGATGGAAAAGGAAAATGTCAAGAATACGTTTAATTGGTTTCTCTATGGGACATTTCAATTATATTATTAAGGAATTTAGGATTTAAAGGTTATATAGCAACATAGAAAAACAAAAAGGCATACATTTGATAAACACATTGCTCAAAATGAAACAATTGTACCTGTAGGCGGTAACACTCAATAAGCTATACATTGCAGTGCCATTCATTTAAAATGGCACCCTAGTGCACAACTACAGTCGTGACATTGTACTAACATTGCATCACCCTGCAGTGGCTGTGGCTGCCTTAATGCAGAACATTTTAAAATACAATGTTAGGTTATCCCTTTCATGCCTAAGCCTATTTCTGACATTTGTTGCTTACAAGTTAAAATCTGTAATTTTTGCTAGAAAATTACTTAGAACCCCCAAACATTATCTATCTATCTGTCTATATATATATATATATATATATATATATATATATATATATTTAGCAGAGAATCTAGAGAATAAAATGGCGATCGTTGCAACATTAAATATCACACTGTATTTCCGCAGCACTTCCATGTTTACACAAAGGAGACTGGAACAAAGCCATTTCCTGTTTCCTTCCAGTCTCACTCTAGCTGGAGGAAGTGTTAGATCGTGGATGGGAGGCCCGGGAGGCCCGAGAGTAGCGTTGGAAGGTGGCAGGAGGGGGGCACTTCCATTCCTGCTCCTCCAGAAAAGCAGCCATGCAGCTTTTAGCCGCATCGGTTATTATCCCTGAAGAACCGGCCGCCTGCTCTAAAAAACAGTACCGGGATGATACCTGCAGCTGCATGCATTATCCCAGTATAACCCCTTAAATGCTAATTGATGCACATGCATCAAAACACAGTGGCATTTGGCCACTAGGTGGCGTTGGGTACAATAGAAAATTCATATGATACTTGGTGCCATCAAGTACCGAAATTCATTTTTCAATTTTAAATCAATGAAAAAGCTCCAACCAGCACAGGAAATAGCCTAATAACATTAATTTCTTGCTCCATTCACACTTTCTCATTTTTTTAGAAATACATAGAAACATTAAAAAATTACAGCAGAAAAAAGACCGAATTGTCCATTGAGTCTGGCTATTTTTTGTTTGTTTCTTTTATTTTTTACTTTTTTTTGGTTAACCTTTTTTGTCTGAATATAGATCTGTCTTTGTCCCAAGCATGTTTGAAGCCATTTACTATTGCCTGTCTCACTACCTCTACTGGAAGTTTATTCCAAGCATCAACAACCCTTTCAGTAAAATAATACCTTATAAGTTTAGTTTTAAACTTCCCTTAAGTTTGAGTTTGAGGTCATGTCGCCATGTTCTTGATTTTGGTTTCATATTGAAGAAACTGCCTTCCTGAACCTTATTCACCCCCTTGACAGGTTTCATTCCTGTCCCCCCTTTCACTTCTTTCCTCCAGACTGCACATATTGAGTTCCTGAAGTCAATATGTTTTATCCTCCTTTCACCAATTTTGTTATCTATCTCTAGACATCTAATTTATCTATATCTTTGTGTATGTGAGGTCTCCAGAACTGGACACAGTATTCTAAATGAGGTCTCACTAAAGATCTATATAGTAGAATCAGGACCTCCTTCCTCCTGCTGGTGATTCCTTTAGTGATGCATCCTAGAATTTTTTTTTTTTGTGTCAAATGTTTTTATTGCTTTTAAACAGTAAAATAGTACAAAGGGTAATCAGATAATCAAATAAACAAAAGAAAATAAACAAAACAAAATACAGCTTACATGTGAGGAGATAATATAAAGAAGAGGAGGAACATCATGCACAGCAAGATACATATTCATGAGTACAGATTACAGTTACAAAACCTACATAGTAGTACATAGTAGTACATGTAATCAAATGGGTAATAGTAGCATTCGACCCCAGTGGAAATATCGGAATGCCCCAGACACCCCTTGGCGGGAACTCACTGTATCTGGAGAGTCCGACATCACCACTCAGGTCGCAACATAGTTATCCCCGAACGCTTCCACTGCTGAGGGGCATAAACTTGGATCTATGAGTTGTTATGATTGTCTTTTAAAGTACCATTTGGCACATCCTAGAATTTTAGTTTCTTCTCCCACTGACTGGTCAGACTGTTTGCTCAGTTTGCATTTATCTGAAATAAGTACCCCCAAATTTTTGTTGCTCTGTAATACTGGCCAACTGTGTACCTCCAGTGTTGTACTCTCTTGAGGGATTCTTTTTCCCTAGGTGCATTTTTTTACATTTAAAAACATTGAACTGCAGTTTACATGGCTTTGACCAATCTTCCAGCAATGCCAAATCATGTTCTATGTTACAGACATCTCCAGGGATATCAACCCTATTAGACACCTTTGTGTCATCAGCACAAAGACATACCTTACCCAACAAACCTTTAGTTATATCATTTACCGTAAATAGAGATTAAATATAACAGGACCCAGTACAGAGCCTTGTGGAACACCACTAGTGACTGGTCTCTGTTTTGAGTGAACCCATTTACAACCACACTCTGGTATCTATCCTTTAGCCAACTGCATATCAACCAAACCACCCAAGGGTTAGGTCCTAGCTTGTACAACTTTTGTATTTGATCATTAATACACCCCATATTACTATACCCAATTGTGTGACTGGGCTTTAAAATCTTGACTCCAGACAATCTTTCTTCTTTTCTTTGGGGGGTTGAGTGAAAAATTCTACAGGTTTATAGTTGTCAGTGACTCCATCGGGGAGGTATGGTTGTTACAGACAAAGCAAGGGGCAGACATTGTTAAAGAAAAAAAATGATCAGATGTTGTAATCATTACACAATCTTTTAAAATGTGTTTTTATTTTGGTTCCTATTGGGAAGATTTGCTATTTTTTCCTTTCTTGAGGTCTCATCTCAATTGAAGCACCCCAATCAAGGATTATCTGTAAAAGGCAAGCATTCCAAGTAGATCAGGATGACCACCTATTAGAACATTCAACTACTTTACAAAAACAATGACCATTTGCATTTGGGTGGTTCCATCAGTCATATTGTTCTATACACAAAGAAGCTTCTCATTCAGATCATCCGCTAAATGTGAAAACGTAGGCAGGGCTAGAAAAAGTTACAAATGTAAAAGCTAATGTATGGCTTCAAATATTTCTATGAAAATTATCAATGAATATGCCCCCTCCGCAGCACTACATTCTCACAATCATGTGAAAAAGTAAGTATGCCCCATGGAAATTGTTGACTTTTGACTTTTGACTTTTGATATTTGACTAGGCCTTAATTGGATCTTCATTCAATAGTATCTATTGATACAAGAAATACATTTGAACAAATGACTTAATCCACAAAGCCTTAACATAAAGATAAGAATCTCCAAGGCCTGGTTCACACCTATGCATTTTTAGTGCTTTTTGCATTTTGCAGATTTGCACTACAGTCCATGTAACAGAGTTTCCTATGGAACACGTTCTGTAGTGCAAACCTGCAAAATGCAAAAAGCACTAAAAATGCATAGGTGTGAATCAGGCCTAACTCAAATTCAGACATGTGACTTTATTGTTCATATCTCACTGTAGTCAGCTAAAAAGAACTGTCAATTTAAGTATTTGGAAAGTATTATCCTTTTTTTTTTTTTTACACCTACCATATTTATCGGCATATAACACGTGGCGGTGTATAACACGCACCCCAAGTTTAGGAGGGAATTTTAAGGAAAAAACTTTTAGGAAGGAAGTCCATCTGCAGCCTTGTCCATCATTGCAGCCTTGTTAGTGTCCATCTGCAGCCTTGTCCAGTGTCATTGCAGCCTTGTCAGTGTAATTTGCAGCCTTGTCAGTGTCAGTGTAGCCTTGTCATTCTAGCCTTGTCATTGCAGCCTTGTCATTGCAGCCTTGTCCCAGTGTCATTTGCAGCCTTGTCATTGCAGCCTTGTCAGTGTCAGTGTAGCCTTGTCATTGTAGCCTTGTCATTGCAGCCTTGTCCCAGTGTCATTTGCAGCCTTGTCAGTGTAGCCTTGCTCCAGTGTCATTGCAGCCTTGTCAGTGTAGCCTTGCCCCAGTGTCATTTGTAGACTTTTCAGTGTAGCCTTGCCCCAGTGTCATTGCCGCTTTCAAGTTTAAAAATGGTGCCGCCGAGATACAGAGCCAGATGTCCTGGCCACTCTCGGCCACTCTCGCCGCTCTCAGCCACTCTCGCCGCTCTGCTGATTGTGAGCGGAGGAGCAAGCTGCCAAGATCATAGCCGAGTGTACTCGGCTAGACTTGACTCCACTCACAGTCACACCCAGTCCCTGTGTCCATCATAGGGTGGAACTGGGTGTGACTGTGAGCGGAGCCGTGTCTAGCCGAGTACACTCGGCTATGATCTCGGAGGCTCGCTCCTCCACTCACAATCACCGGAGATCGGCGGAGGGTCGGAGTATAACACGCACCCACAATTTTCCTCTGATTTTAAGAGGCAAAAAGTGCATGTTATATGCCGATAAATACGGTATATTTAGCACCACTTCACATTTATGAAATTAGAATCAAGTGTGTCAAAGACAAGAACTTCCTTAGAGAGTATTTAGGTGGACCCATCTTATTTAAACCTCAGATAATATAGGGTTTAGTCTTCTCTTTGCTATTGATGTGGGTGAGTTCATCATGCCAAGATCAAAAGAACTCTCACAAAGAACCTCGAAAAGAAAGTTGTGGATGCTTATCAGCCTGGCAAGGGATTTAAAAGAGATTATCAGCTTTTTAGAAATCAATCATTCCAATGTAAGGTAAGGCCTGGTTAACACCTATGCACTTTTTAGTGCTTTTCCAGTTTTGCAGAAACACATTACAGTCCATTTAACATGGTCATGTTTACATCTTTGCATTTTATGGATTTTGTCTTACGGATTTTGTCTGAAACTGTTGCATACACACGGTCGCACAAAGTTGTCGGAAAATCGATTGTACATAACGTGATGGCGTTATTTCGTTATGACAGGACTACATTCAGGCTAGTAGCCAATAGCTTTGGTCTAGGAATTTGATCTGAGCATGCGTGGCACTTTGTCCATCGGAGTAGGCTACACATGATCGGAGTATGTCCGATCGGAGCATGTTGTCGGAAAATTTTATAGACATTATATTCCGACGGAAACAGTCCAAAGGAGACCACACACAGTCGGATTATCTGACAATACGTTCCAATCGGACACATTCCGTCGGAATCTCTGACTGTGTGTACAAGGGCTTACAGTAAACATAATTTGCACAAACTGAACGCAGAATTTCAGGAGAACAACTTCATACTAATTGTGAAGCATGGTGGTGGAAATGTTATGGTTTAGGGTTGATTTGTTGCTTCAGATCATAGGAAGCTTGCAGTTATCAAGTCAATAGTGGATAAGGGGTTAGCACCTCTGCATAAAAGCACTAGGGTCAAATAATTCCAATTCCAACCATGGCAGAGTGGGAAGAGAGGCTGGAGAGTGCCACGTACCTCTACCAGGTTCTGCCCTAGCTTGTATAGAAGCTGGCTATTTACTGCTTGGAGAATGATGCCCACCACATGGTGATGCTGTTGCCAGAAAAGGAACAAGCTACTCTAGAACAGATTTTGTCACACCTGGTGGGACTCTTTGACGAGAATATGTTGCTTCCCGAGCTGCGGTGAAAATTCTTCTTAAACAAACAGCAGGAGGATGAGAATCTCACCCATTATGCGGTGGCCATGCAGAATCTCTGGAGGCACCTAGAAAAGAAGGATCTACGTGGCTGTTTTGACATCACTGATTCAGACAATATACTAGGACAGTGATGGCAAACCTTGGCACCCTAGATGTTTTAGAACTACATTTCCCATGGTGCTCATCTACACTGCAGAGTGCATGAGCATCATGGGAAATGTAGTTCCAAAACATCTAGCCAAGGTTTGCCACCACTGTACTAGGAGATCAATTTATAGCTAGCCTAAAGGCTAGCTCAGAGAAAGTTAAATCACAACCTACCATCTCCTTCCTTAATGAGGTAGTAGATACAATTGCACAGGAACAACAAGAGACGGATGCAACAGTGGCAGTGACCAAGAACCTGCATATCTTAAGGAGGAGGCCCTAGCACCTTCACCCCTGTCAACCATGCAAACTGCACTGACAAAGCAAGCTAAGGATGTGACTGCCTTGAAACAGGAGGTAGCCTCCTCTAAAAGGGACTTTCTGTAACCCCATAGGGGTGAAACCCACTGCGCAGGAAATGCTGACGGTGAGGGCTTTATGGACACATATGTAAGAACTGTGGGCAGTTTGGATTTAGAAACCCTCCAGGCTGTCATTAAACTACTGACCTAGGCAGAGGGATGACCCTGGGACAGACAACCCAAAGTCCCAGCAAGTTAGAGGAGAGGACATGGTCGCACTGAGTCCAATAGTAGCCACCCTAGTCAATGGGCAAGAAGTCCCATGCCTGATTGACACTGCGTCAGAGGACACTGTCATGGAATAGGATTTCTATGTGAAGAGATTTGGAGCATGGAAACAACAAGACCCCTACTGGCTATCCCTCAGAGTGGCCAATAATCTAACGATCCTGATCGAAAGACTTACCCCATCTGTTGGCCAAATATGAACTTTTGGGCCAGAGGGCATACGGCTGTGGTCTGAGATCATTATGGTTCTTATTCCTCCAGACCTACAAGGCCCAGTGCAGGGCAATCAAGAAGCAACTGGAGCAAATAGCAGTTGTCCATACACCCTCCAAGCAAAAATGACTCTTGGCACCCCTGCAAGAGGTGGTCTGGTCACTCCCTGTTAGTACCCATCAGAAATTACAGGGGGCCACAGCTATGGTAGAGCCCCACAAGGGTCCTGTCACACCAGGGGAGTGCTTGGTTGGCCGTTCCCTATATAAGGTCCACCGGGAAGAGTCTTAATGCAACTCATCAACCTGGAAACAACGCCAAAATTGCTGCTGAGACATGCCACCTTGGCTGATCTCTACGTGGTACCTCTCCACTGTATCTCTAAGGCCCAACCAGGGCTGGAAGCAGTGTGCACCCCTAGAAAGGCAGCTATGGCTTCCTAGGACAAGACCCTATACAGGTCACTATTGGAGCAGCTGGATATCCCTTTTAATTCCTTTTTTTACCCCAACATAGACTGCTTCATCAGCTGATGAAAAAACACCTGCTGGCTTTTGCCACCAGTCCAGAAGATTACAGGGTGACAGAAGCTATCGGCCACCCCATATACGGGGGGTGCACTGCCCATCCAGGATCACATTCTCGCAGCGTTGTGCCAAGAGAACAAGGAGTTAAAGTGGTTGTTACACCACTTTACACCACTTGTTCATACAGGTAAGCCTATAAAAAGGCTTACCTGTAGGTACTGTAAATATCTCCTAAACTTGCACACTTCAGGATATATTCACTATATACCACGCTGCCGACGTCATCAGCACATGCGCACTGAAGAAACATCCTGCTGGTGCTGTTTTTTTAGGGCCCATGCCGTGATGCGCACGAGAGTGCCAATCACAGCACCGGAGCACTTGAACCCGGAAGTAACTCCGGTGAAAGATATCAGCTGTGGGAGCGGAGTGTAGGCGGCACTGCAGGGCATTGTTCTAAGGTAAGTATTTCATAATGCATGTGCAATGCATGTATACTAGCTCATTATGCCTTTGTCTTTCAGGAGTTTTTCTTGGTTTGTTTTTTTTCCCCGGAGCTTTACAACCTCTTTAAGCCTAGTAAACACTGCTAGTTTTTTTTTTTTTGTCATTCAACCCAGCAAGCTGATCGGAAAAAAACTGCCAGCTCAGGTCGGATGCCACTATACTAACAATTCCATGTTAGTACAGTGATCTTCTCTGCTATTCTATTGTGTTCTGACAGGGAGATGGATGCCTACCCAGTTCTTCAGGTTGAGGAATTTCTAATGGCCCTGGGACAAGTCAAGTTCTTCTTCACCATGGATCTGGACAGCGGTTACTAGCAAGTCCCAGTGTGGAACCAGGACTGAGAGAAGGCTTTCATCATGCCCTTGGGACTTCCCCTGGTACCTTCCAGTGTCTAATGTCTTGGAGACTTAAACTTTGAGACTGTGTTAGTTTACTTTGATGATATCATCATCTTCTCCAAGAGATTCAAAGAATATGTCATACATCTGGACCATGTGTCCAGGCTGTAGTCTACTACTTCTGTTTATGATCTGGTCTCAGAGGGGCTCGACCCTGTAAAGAAGTGACTATATTTGAACATGCTGAGACCTTGTGTGCTGGGTGGTGACTTCTCTAGCCAACCTGCCGATGACTAGGAGGTGTT
The DNA here is from genome assembly GCF_037356315.1 of Lithobates pipiens. Taxonomy (NCBI): domain Eukaryota; kingdom Metazoa; phylum Chordata; class Amphibia; order Anura; family Ranidae; genus Lithobates; species Lithobates pipiens. Next base: position 12,830,401 of record NW_027507755.1, read on the forward strand.
TGACACCACGGATCCTCCCCCGACGTATGAAGCTCTAGCTGGCTGGTTCCTGTTGCCCCTTGTACTCTGGCCTCTCCTAACTCAGAGACTGACAACTTTGGTGTCTGGAACCCATCTGGACCTATCTGAGGATTTGATCTTGGGTCCAGGTGCAGAAAAAGTAGAAGGCAAGTCTGATTCCTTGCCATCTGAGGGCCCCCCGAATCATTATCTTCAGAAGAACCTTTGGCAGGTGGTTCTTCAGAGAATAAGGGGAACCTGCGCCCTTTGCGGTCTAACCGTGGGCAGCTCCCTGCAAGATATTCTGACTATGCTGTTTGGAATTGTTTACTGTTCTGCCTTAATCTTCCAATGTTTGGCTTTTATTACTGTTGTTATCGTTGTTTCCATCCTGTGATGCCGAGGACAGCACCTGTTCAATGGGGGGGGGGGGGGGATAGTAGGTAGGTGCAGTCTACTTTTTCTACTGTAGGTGGCATTCATCCGCAGCTGCATTTTGCAGTTGGAGCACCATAGAAAGGGGTTTCTGTCTTTGCTTTTGATTAGTGATGGCCGAACGGTTCGCCCGGCGATCGTTTCGCGGCGAATTTCGGCTGTTCGTGGTCCGCCTGTTCGGCAGACTATTGGTGCCGTTCGCCCGACGGACTTCCGTGTTTACTGTGTAAAAGAACTTTGACCTATGATGACACATCCATCATGGGGTACAGGACAGCCAATTGAGACATTACAGCACATGGACACTTGGACATTCCCCCTAACTTATAAATAGACCCGATCCGGTGGCCATTTTACATTCTTTCTTCTGTCACTATAGGGAGAGGTTGCTGTGTGGAGCAGGGAGAGATTGCAGTGACCCAAATCTCTAGCTATTTGGTACACAAAAGTTATTTTCAGGACTGGTATAGGTGTTAGGTGTATATAGGTTTGCTGTGCTACTGATTGTTGCAGCAGCCTGAGTGTCTTTTGTCAGTTTAGAGAAAGGGACAGGACGGTGTGTCTGCTGTAGGGACAGTCAGTTTAGTCATTAGCTGTTACTATCAGGTCCACAAAAGTGCTATTCCAGTTATTGTTCCAGTAGCCTCTGTTTTGTCAGTTTATATAGGGACAGGCAGGAAGCAGTGTGTGAGGCAGTGAGGGTCAGTTTAATCAGTAGCTGTTACTATATTAGGTCCACAAAGGTTCTTTTCAGGACTGGTATCAGTGGTATGGTAATAGGCTTGTACACGTATAATATTCTTTCTTCCAGATACAGAAAGAACATTATACTTGACTGCTGCCCTACTGCTGCAGTCTGCTAATCATTCACAACCTACTTGTTCCACAAAGCTCCTTATAAGGACTGGTAATAACCTGGTGTAGGGTGCTATAGTACATAGGGTTGAGTGAGGTACAGTCTGCCATTCTATAAGGACTGGTATAGGTCCACAATACATAGGGTTGAGGTGCACTACTGCTGACCGCTGCCCTATACTGCAGCAGTCCTTCATCTGTATAGGGACTGACGTACAGTCTGCTAATCACTCACACACAACCTACTTGTTCCACAAAGGTCCTTATAAGGACTGGTAACTTGGTCTGTCTAGGGTGCTACAGTACATAGGGTTGATTGAGCTACAGTCTGCCATTCTTTAAGGACTGGTATAGGTCCACAATACATAGGGTTGAGGTGCACTACTGCTGACCGCTGCCCTATACTGCAGCAGTCCTTCATCGGTATAGGGACTGACGTACAGTCTGCTAATCACTCACACACAACCTACTTGTTCCACAAAGGTCCTTATAAGGACTGGTAAGGTATAGGGTACTACAGTACATAGGGTTGAGTGAGGTACAGTCTGCTATTCTATAAGGACTGGTATAGGTCCACAATACATAGGGTTGAGGTGCACTACTGCTGACCACTGCCCTATACTGCAGCAGTCCTTCATCGGTATAGGGACTGACGTACAGTCTGCTAATCACTCACACACAACCTACTTGTTCCACAAAGGTCCTTATAAGGACTGGTAAGGTATAGGGTACTACAGTACATAGGGTTGAGCGAGGTACAGTCTGCCATTCTATAAGGACTGGTATAGGTCCACAATACATAGGGTTGAGGTGCACTACTGCTGACCGCTGCCCTATACTGCAGCAGTCCTTCATCGGTATAGGGACTGAGAGTTTTGTCACAGGGTCATTTAAAAAATGACAGGCAGAGGAAGAGGCAGGCCCTTCCACAGGGGTGGTAGGGGTAGGGCAGGAGCAACAGGCTTGAGCCAAAGTGGGAAGTTGCAGAAGGTGCATTCAATTACTTTAAAGGACGCACCAGACTTGGTTGAGTGGCTCACTCAGCCTTACTCTTCTGCACCCTCCTCATCCTCTCAATCTGCACCCTCTTCTTCACTCTCTGCTATGTGCACCCCCAAAGACACTACCACCAACAACACCACCACCACCACCACCACATACCTTCAGTTTGAGTCACAGGAATTATTTTCCGATCCATATCAAGACATTTCTGATGCGCAGCCACTCTTGGTATTGGATCAGGAAGAGGAGGTAGCAACAACCGCTACTCAGCAGTCTGACGACAGTACCCAGATCAGCCCAAGGAGGAGCTTGGTCCCCGGTGTTGCTGCCTACTCCGAGATCTCTACTTATAGCAGTGAAGAAGGTGACGTCGACGATGACGTGTCTAGTGATGTCACGTGGGTGCCCACAAGAGAGGAAGAGGAGGGGAGTTCAGAGGGAGATATGGACCAGCAGATATGGAGGAGAAGCAGGAATAACTTACATTGCACAGGAGGGACAAAGCAGACTGCGAATTTATCAGGAGCGAGTCATCGACCATGTACGGTCACATCTGGCGCTCCCAGGACACCGGCACATGGCTCCGCAGTGTGGGCTTTTTTTAACGTGTCCGCTGCTGACAATAGCATTGCCATGTGCAATCTTTGCAGTCAACCCATTAGTCGCGGTAAGCCCAACACTCACCTAGGGACGACCGCCTTAAGATGAGCACATGAGCAGCCATCACCGAGCCGAGTGGGAGCAATGGAACACACAAAGCCACACTCCAGGCTCTCACCGTCCAGCCTCGTCTTCTACGTCTCCTTCTCCTCTCTCCTCACAATTGTCCTCCACTCCACCTTCCATCACGCCAAGCTCACATTTTCCTGCAAAAAGGCAGGCTTCCATGGGCCTAATGTTCAAGCGTAAAAAAATGATGACACCGGATAACCCTCTTGCCCAACGGTTGACGGCTGGCTTGTCAGAACTCATAGCCCGCCAACTACTGCCATATAAACTGGTGGACTCGGAGGCCTTTCGCAAATTTGTAGCCATTGGAACACCACAATGGAAGGTCCCAGGAAGGAAGTATTTCTCAGAGAAGGGCATCCCAGAGCTATATGGCCATGTTCAGCGGCAAGTGAATGTATCTCTGGCACACAGTGTCGGTGCCAAGATACATCTGACCACAGACACGTGGTCTAGCAAACACGGGCAGGGAAGGTATATCACTTTTACTGCCCACTGGGTGAACCTTCTGACGGCCGTCAAGCATGTAACCCGTGGCACCCGTGTAGATTTGGTTTTACCGCCATGCATTGCATGCAGGCCTGACTCTTCTTCTCCTCCTCCTCCTACTCCATCCTCCTCCCTCTCCTCCTCTGCTGACTCCTCCTTTTCCGCTGTTAGCGTCTCTACCGCTGTGCCGCCCAAGCTCCCCAGAACCTATTCGACATGCCAGGTGAGACGTTGCCATGCCGTGCTGCGTCTGTTGTGCCTGGAAGCCAAGAGCCACACTGGCCCGGCACTCCTTTCAGCTTTGCGTTCACAGGCAGATCAGTGGCTAACACCGCTCAATTTGACAGTTGGTAAAGTGGTGTGTGACAACGGTGCCAATCTGCTTAGCGCATTGAAACAGGGCAAAATCACGCACGTGCCATGCATGGCACATGTCTTAAACTTGGTCGTGCAGCGATTCCTTGTCAAATACCCTGGGGTCCAGGACATCTTGCGGCAGGCAAGGAAAATCTCGGCCCATTTCAGAAGATCTTACACTTGCTGACATTCAGTGGCGACACAATCTGCCGGTCAGACGTCTTATTTGCGATTGCCCGACACAATGGAAATCAACCTTCTATATGCTTGATAGGCTGCTCCAGCAGAAACGTGCAGTTAACGTCTACCTGTATGAACTCTGCGGCAGAACAGGTTCTGGGGAGCTGGGTTTTTTTCACCGCGCCAGTGGCTGCTCATGCGCGATGCATGCAGACTTCTGTGCCCATTTGAGGAGATCACCAAACTGGTCAGTCGCAGCCATGGCGCCATCAGTGACATGGTACCTTATGCCTTCTTTATGGAGCGTGCATTGCGTCGTGTCATTGATCAAGCTGTGGAGGAGCAGGAGCGGGAAGATGAGGAAGTCGCAATGCTGGATGAATTCCCAGGGGGGGCTACTCTATCTGAGACAAGTCAACAACAGGAGTCTGAAGAGGAGTCAGAGGAGGATGGTGCCAGGGCGGATGAGGAGGAGCAAGAAGAGCATGCTTTAAACCTTTCTGGGATCCCTGTTGTGCGTGGATGGGGAGAGGAGAATGAAGAGGACGACATTATCCTGGATGATGAGCAGGAGCCAGGCCACCACACCGCTTCCACTTTAGTGCAAATGGGGGCCTTCATGCTCCAGTGTTTTAATAGGGACCCCCGTATAAAAAGCATAAGGGTCAAGGACCAGTACTGGGTGGCAACGTACTTAGACCCCCGGTACAAACACAAAATGGCGGAAATGTTACCGCCGTCACAGAGGGCTGGCAGAATGGAGCACTTCCAGGCCTTGCTTCGAGAAATGCTGCATTCTGCCTTTTTCGTGCGCTGGCAGAGGAGCAATTCCCACTCCCAGAGAAGGAGTTGCGGGTACCAATCCAACAGCGCCTGCAAGAAGAGGCCGGTTTGAAGATGTGTTGGTGACTTCAGATATGAGGTCATTCTTTCAGCCGACCCATCGACAGGTGTCATCCGGATCCAGCATCAGGGAACGCCTAGACCGTCAGGTGTCTGACTACATCGGGTGGACGCTCTGAGGAGTGATGAACCCCTGGACTACTGGGTGGGCTGGCTTGACCTCTGGCCAGAGCTTGCCCAATTTGCAATGGAACTGTTGGCTTGCCCCTCATCCAGTGTCCTGTCCGAAAGGACGTTCAGCGCAGCAGGGGGGGTGGTGACCGATAAGCGTACTCACCTAGCTCACGACAGTGTTAACTACCTCACATTTCTAAAAATGAATGAGGCATGGATCTCGGAGGAATTCAACACATGTGACCAGTAGACCATGTATATGTCTATAAACAATTTTTTTAATCGAGCACAGAGACCTTCTTTCTTCATTTGGCTCACTTCCTTGTTCAAAAAAAGCACACCATACTATATGCCCGTACACTCCTCTTTGAAGAGGTTGAGCGGTGTCATATTTCTACTGGGGCTGCTTATTATGAGGGGCTCCCACCATTCCTGTGCTGTGCTGACATCCTCCTGGGGCTGTACCTCTGCTGTGCATATTATGAGGGGCTCCCACCATCCCTGTGCTGTGATGACTTCCTCCTGGGGCTGTACCTCTGCAGTGCATATTTTGAGGTGCTCCCACCATCCCTGTGCTATGCTCATTATGAGGGGCTCCTACTATCCCTGTGCTATGCTGACATCCTCCTGGGGCTGCTTATTATGAGGGGCTCCCACCATCCCTGTGCTATGCTGACATCCTCCTGGGGCTGCTTATTATGAGGGGCTCCCACCATCCCTGTGTTATGCTCATTATGAGGGGCTCCCACCATCCCTGTGCTATGCTCATTATGAGGGGCTCCCACCATCCCTGTGCTATGCTCATTATGAGGGGCTCCCACCATCCCTGTGCTATGCTGACTTCCTCCTGGGGCTGCTTACGGTGCAGGTGTCAGTGCTGTATATCACAGTGCTGATGTCAGTACTCTCTATCACGGTGCTGCTGTCAGTGCTGTATATCACGGTGCTGGTGTTAGTGCTTTATGTCACGCTGCTGATGCCAGTGCTCTCTATCACGGTGCTGCTGTCAGTGCTTTATATCACGGTGCTGGTGTTAGTGCTTTATGTCACGCTGCTGATGTCAGTGCTCTCTATCACGGTGCTGTTGTCAGTGCTGTATATCACGGTGCTGGTGTTAGTGCTTTATGTCACGCTGCTGATGTCAGTGCTCTCTATCACGGTGCTGCTGTCAGTGCTGTATATCACGGTGCTGGTGTTAGTGCTTTATGTCACGCTGCTGATGTCAGTGCTCTCTATCACGGTGCTGCTGTCAGTGCTGTATATCACGGAGCTGGTGTTAGTGCTTTATGTCACGCTGCTGATGTCAGTGCTCTCTATCACGGTGCTGCTGTCAGTGCTGTATATCACGGAGCTGGTGTTAGTGCTTTATGTCACGCTGCTGATGTCAGTGCTCTCTATCACGGTGCTGCTGTCAGTGCTGTATATCACGGAGCTGGTGTTAGTGCTTTATGTCACGCTGCTGATGTCAGTGCTCTCTATCACGGTGCTGCTGTCAGTGCTGTATATCACGGTGCTGGTGTTAGTGCTTTATGTCACGCTGCTGATGTCAGTGCTCTCTATAACGGTGCTGTTGACAGTTGGTAAAGTGGTGTGTGACAACGGTGCCAATCTGCTTAGCGCATTGAAACAGGGCAAAATCACGCACGTGCCATGCATGGCACATGTCTTAAACTTGGTCGTGCAGCGATTCCTTGTCAAATACCCTGGGGTCCAGGACATCTTGCGGCAGGCAAGGAAAATCTCGGCCCATTTCAGAAGATCTTACACTTGCTGACATTCAGTGGCGACACAATCTGCCGGTCAGACGTCTTATTTGCGATTGCCCGACACAATGGAAATCAACCTTCTATATGCTTGATAGGCTGCTCCAGCAGAAACGTGCAGTTAACGTCTACCTGTATGAACTCTGCGGCAGAACAGGTTCTGGGGAGCTGGGTTTTTTTCACCGCGCCAGTGGCTGCTCATGCGCGATGCATGCAGACTTCTGCGCCCATTTGAGGAGATCATCAAACTGGTCAGTCGCAGCCATGGCGCCATCAGTGACATGGTACCTTATGCCTTCTTTATGGAGCGTGCATTGCGTCGTGTCATTGATCAAGCTGTGGAGGAGCAGGAGCGGGAAGATGAGGAAGTCGCAATGCTGGATGAATTCCCAAGGGGGGGCTACTCTATCTGAGACAAGTCAACAACAGGAGTCTGAAGAGGAGTCAGAGGAGGATGGTGCCAGGGCGGATGAGGAGGAGCAAGAAGAGCATGCTTTAAACCTTTCTGGGATCCCTGTTGTGCGTGGATGGGGAGAGGAGAATGAAGAGGACGACATTATCCTGGATGATGAGCAGGAGCCAGGCCACCACACCGCTTCCACTTTAGTGCAAATGGGGGCCTTCATGCTCCAGTGTTTTAATAGGGACCCCCGTATAAAAAGCATAAGGGTCAAGGACCAGTACTGGGTGGCAACGTACTTAGACCCCCGGTACAAACACAAAATGGCGGAAATGTTACCGCCGTCACAGAGGGCTGGCAGAATGGAGCACTTCCAGGCCTTGCTTCGAGAAATGCTGCATTCTGCCTTTTTCGTGCGCTGGCAGAGGAGCAATTCCCACTCCCAGAGAAGGAGTTGCGGGTACCAATCCAACAGCGCCTGCAAGAAGAGGCCGGTTTGAAGATGTGTTGGTGACTTCGGATATGAGGTCATTCTTTCAGCCGACCCATCGACAGGTGTCATCCGGATCCAGCATCAGGGAACGCCTAGACCGTCAGGTGTCTGACTACATCGGGTGGACGCTCTGAGGAGTGATGAACCCCTGGACTACTGGGTGGGCTGGCTTGACCTCTGGCCAGAGCTTGCCCAATTTGCAATGGAACTGTTGGCTTGCCCCTCATCCAGTGTCCTGTCCGAAAGGACGTTCAGCGCAGCAGGGGGGGTGGTGACCGATAAGCGTACTCACCTAGCTCACGACAGTGTTAACTACCTCACATTTCTAAAAATGAATGAGGCATGGATCTCGGAGGAATTCAACACATGTGACCAGTAGACCATGTATATGTCTATAAACAATTTTTTTAATCGAGCACAGAGACCTTCTTTCTTCATTTGGCTCACTTCCTTGTTCAAAAAAAGCACACCATACTATATGCCCGTACACTCCTCTTTGAAGAGGTTGAGCGGTGTCATATTTCTACTGGGGCTGCTTATTATGAGGGGCTCCCACCATTCCTGTGCTGTGCTGACATCCTCCTGGGGCTGTACCTCTGCTGTGCATATTATGAGGGGCTCCCACCATCCCTGTGCTGTGCTGACTTCCTCCTGGGGCTGTACCTCTGCAGTGCATATTTTGAGGTGCTCCCACCATCCCTGTGCTATGCTCATTATGAGGGGCTCCTACCATCCCTGTGCTATGCTGACATCCTCCTGGGGCTGCTTATTATGAGGGGCTCCCACCATCCCTGTGCTATGCTGACATCCTCCTGGGGCTGCTTATTATGAGGGGCTCCCACCATCCCTGTGCTATGCTGACATCCTCCTGGGGCTGCTTATTATGAGGGGCTCCCACCATCCCTGTGTTATGCTCATTATGAGGGGCTCCCACCATCCCTGTGCTATGCTCATTATGAGGGGCTCCCACCATCCCTGTGCTATGCTCATTATGAGGGGCTCCCACCATCCCTGTGCTATGCTGACTTCCTCCTGGGGCTGCTTACGGTGCAGGTGTCAGTGCTGTATATCACAGTGCTGATGTCAGTACTCTCTATCACGGTGCTGCTGTCAGTGCTGTATATCACGGTGCTGGTGTTAGTGCTTTATGTCACGCTGCTGATGCCAGTGCTCTCTATCACGGTGCTGCTGTCAGTGCTTTATATCACGGTGCTGGTGTTAGTGCTTTATGTCACGCTGCTGATGTCAGTGCTCTCTATCACGGTGCTGTTGTCAGTGCTGTATATCACGGTGCTGGTGTTAGTGCTTTATGTCACGCTGCTGATGTCAGTGCTCTCTATCACGGTGCTGCTGTCAGTGCTGTATATCACGGTGCTGGTGTTAGTGCTTTATGTCACGCTGCTGATGTCAGTGCTCTCTATCACGGTGCTGCTGTCAGTGCTGTATATCACGGAGCTGGTGTTAGTGCTTTATGTCACGCTGCTGATGTCAGTGCTCTCTATCACGGTGCTGCTGTCAGTGCTGTATATCACGGTGCTGGTGTTAGTGCTTTATGTCACGCTGCTGATGTCAGTGCTCTCTATCACGGTGCTGTTGTCAGATGACTCTATCACGGTGCAGGTGTCATTGCTGTATGTCACGCTGCTGGTGATCATCTCCTGCACCCTCTTTGCCTACCCTGACCTTCCCTCTCCTCCATTGCCTTCATGCACTCCACAGTCCTGAATTGTCACAACAATTTCCCATATAAAAAAAGAATGCTTGTAGTTGTCGATCCCAGATTCACCTCATACATGTGTTATGTCATTGGCCATGTGGTGGGACTATGTTTGCACAGCTATTAATTATTTTGTGGCTGCAAATTTGACCTGTAGGTTTGCGAAGTTCGCCTCCCATTGAAGTCAATGGGGCCCGCCGCGAACGTTCCGGTTCGCGAACTATCGGCCGCGTTCACGGTCCGCATTCGCGAAATGTCCCGTCGGAAGTTCGTCCATCACTACTTTTGATGACCAAACAGGAAAAGTTTTCTCTCCTAGGGAGGCAGTTACATGAACCTGTTGCTTTGACCTGCATCGGTAAAACATAGATTCACTTTAAAAGTTCATCTTAAACATTAATCAGTTTTTATGTTTCATATTTCAGCCACAAATAAATTTTCTTAAATTTTTCCACATGACCGTTTTGCTCTTCAACACTTACACCTGCAGTTTCTACAACATCGTTACATGCTTTTCTTTATGGGTTATAAATGTATTTTTACTTGAGTATTAAAAAGGAAAAAAAATCCTCAGCGTTTCTATTTTAGACTGGGCCCAGTGATTAAACCGTCTTATCTAAATATACACTGTGTAGCGTATGAATAAGCGGCAAGCACAGCTGGATAGTAAAGCATTCCATTTTAGATGGTGGGTGATATTTTTCCCTGCCAGGCTGCAGGAGGGTGTCAGGTGCATTGTGGAATAGATAGATAGCTCCATGCAGTATAATTATAATTTTGGCATAGTGTTGGAGTATTTTCTTCTAAAGCCTTTAAAAACAGATTGCACTGAAAAGCAGGGACCTGTATTTAAAAAATGCTACAGAGCCAGATTGGAGAGCCCTTGCCATATCCAATTGTATCGCTCCAAATTTGCAATTAATTAGTCTAATAATAGTGGTTACAATCATGCACGCAATATCAGTTTTCAGAATTGCCTAATTGTATTTTAAGTCATTCGCATTTTATGAATTTATAATAGATTGTAATGATGTTTAAATTATTATGTTATTATTTCGGAAAATACTGAAGATCTCAGTTGTATTATATGGTAATATAGGCTATAAGGTTTGAAGAACAGCTAAGCACCACTGTATCTCAAACTCCATTATAATAGTAGAGAAGCAATATTTTTTAAAAATAATGTATTAGTACTGTACTATAACCATAATTGGCCTTTATACATCCTAGAGCAATAATAATAATAATAATAATAAAAAAACAATAATAATAATAATTATTATTATTATTATTATTACTCCCACCTGAAAAGAGGCTAATTCGAGTCATAATACATTACAAATATATTATTTTATTAAAAAAGATATTGTATTAATAATAATATCAGGTATTATTATTATTATCATAGTTATTGTTGCTGCCACTAGTATCCTAATAATTATTTTGAGAGTTTACTTTTACTTTGATATGAATTTGGAAATTGGGAGATTTTGGCAAAATGCTGTTATTTTGGTGAAAAGCAAACCTTTGAAAAACTTTGGGTGTTTTTAGTAAATTTTAAGGATGCAATGGACTTAAAATATGAGGGTTATTGAAACTCCTTTCAGCTATTTTTTACCTGTTCTAGAAAGAAAAAACAAAAAAAAAGTCCAACAAAAAACTTTAAGGTGAAAGCACAAGATTATCAAAATATACACAAACACGACCCCACACATAAATTCAGAGTACCCTGGGGGCATATGAATAAGCCTTAACAGATGAAAAGCATAAGTTGGCAGTCTTGAGATGGGTACCTTTCAAAGCAGATTTGTATAATACATTTTAGCAAGAGGTGATGCCATTGGTTCATATGAAACTATCCTGGACCTGTTCTAGTACTAAAGTACTGTCACGCTATTTTACTTTTTTTTTTTCTTTTTTTTTTTTTTTACAGAAGAAAATAAACAGTTCACCACACATTTTTCACAGCGGGTATAATATATTGTTGCATGAATAGTTTCATCATTTTTTTGTTGAACTGTTTATTTTCTTCTGTTAAAAAAAAAGTAAAATAGCAAGATTGGGTATCTGCTGCTTCAATAGTGCCTATACTTCCACTATACCATCAATGAATATACAGAATAAAAAGCTGTGCCTACCCTTAATTAAATGTTACAATCTCCCTGTTAGTGATAAAACAAATTCTTCAATATCTAAACTTTATAGAAAAAACTATTAATAAATGCATGAAACCAATTTTAAAGTGCAAATGTCAGCAACTCTTAGTAGTTTATGCCCTCAGTTATCCCAACTAAGACCTCGGCACCCCACAGGCACATGGCAGCAAGCATGGCAGCAAGGCCTAGGGGGCTGCGATCTCCTCCTCATGAAAAGACCTGGCTGCTCTGAGTCTTAGTCTCAGACTCCCAGTCGCCATCTGGGTACTTCTCCCCAGGGCCATGGCTGTATAAATATTCAGCTGCTAATTAGACTCTTCCTGCCTACTAACTTCCAGAACATTTCTGGACCAACCAGAGGGAATCAGTCAATTCAGTAGCCACTGAAACATAGAACAGGCCAAAAAAATCAACACAGCCACACTGATTACAGTGAGTCAAAATAAAATTTGCCTAATCCTAGCATCTATCTATGAGGGTGCTACACACCAGTAACACTAAAATCTGAGACTTACCATACCAGGTGACAAAACGTTTAGCTCTAAACATTGCTTGTTCTAAGCTGGGCTCTACTCCTACTCAGACCATCATATGGGAAAATTAGTTGGAGACTGGGTGTATGTACCACTGATGGTAAAACTCTGGTTTTGGGCGGTGGCGTCTGGTGCTTTTGTGGTTGTTTGCCGCCCCCCCCCCCCATCCCCCCTAGTGTACCTCAACCCCCACTCACTCGCTGTCTGCCGGTCGGTCTGGCATTTATCCCATCTAAAGAAAAATTGTTGCCACTTATTAGAGCCTCTGGCAAGGGACCGGATGCATTGGATGGGGGGGGGGGGGGGGCGACACCCGTGTGCCCTTAATAGATGGGCTGCCCCTGGTTTTGGGCATGCATACTAAAATTTAGGTATATCTAAAAACAATCTTTTTGAGGGGAAATCTGTTCAAGAGGGCTTATCCCCTAATTTTAGAGAGATTTCCTCTTGCCTCCTGTTGTTTCAATAGGACAGGAAGTAAATCTCCTCAATGGTTAACTCCTAACCATTTTTTCCCTGCTGGATCAGCTATTACTTGACAGCAATCTCATCCCTCGTAGATAGTGTTTTTCTTGCCTGTGCAACAGGATTTTGAGTATTCAGTTATACCACCAAGGTTAACTTTGTACTTGAAGCCCTTAAAACCAAACGTGTTGTGTTTGATGTTTTGTGTGTTTTTTTTGTATACTGAAAATCTGATAAATAAATAAAAAAAGAAAGACCGCCTCAATGGAACACAGACAGAAGAAAATCCATAGCTAGAAAAAAACTTTACCTATATTTAAATTAATTCTGAAACTAGTCCACTGATTACAGCATTATTACAGACAGCAGACATAGTAACACCAATATGCAGAGCACCCACCCGCAAAAACAATTCGGGCTGGTTCAATCTCTTACATCACTGAAACAAGAATGCAGAAGAGCTGAAGGAGCATGGAGAAGGAACCCAACAATGGAAAACCACACAAATTACAAATCACTCACCACAAGGCCATCTTCATAGCAAAAAAATAACATTTCTCCAAAACCATCTCAAAAGCCATAAACCACCCTTGAGCACTCTTCAAAATAGTCACCTAGACTATGAACCCCACCTGTTTAGAGTCTCCAGCAAATGAAACACAAGAATTCTGCAATGAGTTATCAGATTTTTTTCATTGAAAAAATCACAACCATTCAGGAAATAATTCAGCAGAACATAGCAACCCTACTCGGCCAAAGCAAGACGACAAAAACCACACAAAGATTCTGCAACCACCGAGATTTACTCAATCACCATTGACACCACCAAAACCATCATCAGAAACCTCAGAGACAGCACATCGCCAAACGACATTATTCCTACAAAACTTCTGAAAGAATGTACCGACATCTTGGCACCCATCATAACATACCTCATAAACCAGTCATTTAAAGAAGGAATCATCCCGACCTCCCAAAAACCCAAAAGATCACAGACCTGTCACAAGCCTCAACACCATCTCCAAAATTATAGAGAAAGCAGTAGTACAATAACTACAACTCCATCTGGACACCCATAAACTCTTGGACCCACTACAATCTGGTTTTTGCCCTGGCCACAGGACAGAAACGGCACTCTGCAAAATATGGCATGACACTCTCGAAGCAGCAGATGAAGGAGAATTGTGTCTCCTGGTGCTGCTGGACCTCAGTGCAGCTTTCGACACAGTAGACCACAAAACCCTGCTCACTTGTCTCACAGAAGTAGCTGGAGTTGCAGACTCAGACTTACCCTGGGTCGAATCCTTACTAGAGAACCGATCTCAGAAAGTGAAACTAGGAGCTTTCACTTCGGAAGCACTAAAAATTATATGCGGAGTCCCTCAAGGATCATCCCTGTCGACCGTGCTCTTTAACATCTATCTTTGCCCACTCTTCAAAATCATCAGCAACCAGGCCCTACTTTATCACTCCCATGCAGATGACATCCAACTGTACCTACGCCTCACAAACAAAAAAGACCAATACCAGGCACTGGAAAACTGTCTCTCATTGATCAACGATTGGATGATGGAGCGCTCCCTTAAACTCAACGGATCCAAAACAGAACTTCTCTTCCTCCACGCAAACCGAAACAAAAACCCTGGCACGATGTCCACAACACTCCCCATCCTCGGACAACCCATCACACCCAGCACTAAAGCCAAAAGCCTCAGAGTCATCTTTGACCCAAACATGATGATGGATGTACAAATAGGATCAGTAGCCAGTGGGCCCACCACCTTCTTCGCCTATTGAGTGGACTCATCCCCTTCATTCCGGAAGGAGATACAGCAGCAGTAGTTGGAACAATTATCAATTCCCGACTCCACTACACAAATTCCCTCTAACTAGGACTTCCAAAATACCAAATTTCAAATCTACAAATCATCCAGAGCACAGCAGCCAGACTGGTAACTGGAAAAAAAAACCTGGGAATCAATCACCCCGTCACTGAGGACCCGCCATTGGCTAGCCGTAAAGGACCAGGTCACATTTAAGACCCTCTGCCTCACTTACAAATGTACACAAGGAAAAGCCCTGCAATACATCTGCAACAAAATAAAGCACTACACCCCAGGTCGCCCTCTCCACTCAACTAACCAGAACCTCCTCCACGTCCCCAAGACCCGTTATAAATTAAAAGGCAAACAAAGGTTCGCAGTCCAAGGACCACAGCTATGGAACGCTCTACCCACGGATATCCACTCGGAAGAAAACCATCTGGCCTTTAGGAAGAAGACCAAGACCCATCTCTTCTAAAGACCCAGATGGACACTGGCGGCAAAAGCGCCCTGAGGCAATTTAATTTGCATATGTAGCGCTATACAAGTTATTCATTCATTCATTCATGGATCCAGCTTTCTAATACACACATTAACAAAACAATAAAAAAATAAAAACTGTATGTCAAATATATGTAACCAAAATAAAAGACTAAATTGATATTGCTATTTTTGTTTTGTTTTTACTAAAGGTTTCAGGGAAAGAAAGAAAATAACAGATGACAATAGAAAATTATTATTCTCAAACCATCTCTTAGCACACAGACCCTAGTTCCATCATTCATTTACCTTCATATCATGCATAAAAGCAATCTTTCTGTAAAATGCATTCCAGGAAACATTTTAATTAATTCTGAAGATCCAATTTATCACTACATTGGTTAAAGGTAATTAAATTACAATGTGAAAGGTATATCATGGGGAAATTTGGAAACTTTCTTGTATAAGTCAACTTAAAATTAATATGATTAATGAATTTTCCATCAGGCTGCAAGTGGATAGGCAACATGTTAATATCAATGTAACAGAAATTGTATATGTATGTGTAACTAGATAAATGGGCGCAAAAGCATTGTCTGCTAATAGAAAAGTAGAAAAGTACCTGGAAGAACATAGTATGAGGTAGAATCAGTCAGTAGTGAATGGAAAATTTAGTTAACTACTTATTTGGTGAGCAAAAGCAAGCCCAGCCTATCTCTGGCCTGGGCCTTATTTTTATTTCATAAACTGCATGGCCTGTTAATACCCCATGTAATGGAAACACACAAAGGCAGCCATGTGTGAAGTTTAGCCTTTGTCACAACCATGGCTCCCTTCATAGATACAGTGAAGAAACAATGTGAAAGAACAGGAAGTGTGTGCTGCAGGATTACTGGGTAAAAATGAAACGGTATTTTCTCCTGAACAACAAACCCATGTCTTTGATGCACCGCCAATTTAATCTTCTGCTCCAAGTCACTACTGCTGCCAAGCAGACCATAGCTAAAGCCTGGAATTCCACTTCCTTGTGTGTATGTGTGGCAAAACACAGTATTACCCTAACAATGATTCACACCAAATTAGAAGCTGTTCTATTAGATAAAATTCCTCAATTTCAACCGCTCCGGAACCCTTGGGTAACCCATTTTCTACCCCCTGGTTTTGATGAAACCTTACTACGCCCATGATATCTTCAGCCAAGTTTCTTTACACAACCCTTGAGTCTGACATACTCTACTCTCCCCACGATGGGTTCCCTTTGCCCACCCTCCCCTTTCCTCTTCCCTTCCCCTTACCCCGTATCTGACCCCTCCCCAGCATCTCCCCTTCTTTTGCTCCCTTCTACTCCCCCTCCCTACGTGTTTGCCCCTCATACTCCCCACTTCTTTCTCCTCTCTATCCTTCCTATTCTACCCCACAGGGCCTATCCTGGCTTGAGCTCCTAGCTAGGCATTCCCTTTAATACACCCAACTGCCCTTTCTGACCTACAGTCTCCCAGTACTCTTGTGCTCTTTGGTATTGTCCTCTGTTGGGGTGCCAAACAGAGCTACCTCTGTTAATTACTTGGGCATGGTTTGGAGCATTGTGTAAATGCTCCCCACCCCCGTTGTTCTCCCTGACTGTTCATATGTTGTTTACACCTAGAATGTCATCCTACCTTTGTATAGCATTGTGGTGGATTATCCTACCCTTGATGTTTTCTATGTACTCTTTTTTGACTCGGCATGGTATTTTCAATGCTTTAGCCCTTATTACATTATTACATTGTACTCACTATACATATGTACCTCTTGCACTCTTATCTCTACCTTGGCACTGAAATGTCTGTTGCTTTCAATAAAATACTTGAACAAGAAAAAAAAAAAATGAAACTATATTTTAACTTTTGCAGCCAAATTTGAGATAGTCCCCACTCTATGTTTTTTATGTGCTCCCATTCATACAGCATACCTAAAAATATATATTTTTAAAAATATTTCTCATCTTTCTAGTTTCTTAGGGGCAGCATTACACACAGGACTGCAAACATTCCATTTATTGCTTAACCTCTAATGGGATTTTGTAGGCAACCAAAAATGTGTACACACACATATGCATTTTCGTTAAAAAATATAAATGTGACATCTTTATTTTCACAATACATCAAAAAACATTCATCCCTTTTGTTATGGGAGTATTAAAAACTAGTTTATACACCCTTGTTTTATAAGAACAATAAAGGGTCAACATCACATGATTACACTTGATATTTTGTGGTACATCCAGTTGTCGTTTGCTGTCACTGAGGTGGTTCCTCGCAGTAAACTTCCAACCAGAATTTACCAACGCATTTTGAACAATCAATTACAGCATGTTCTTCCTCAGCGAAGTACCACAATAGTAGTCATCTGTGATTCCAACTTCATGTAAGGCCTTACACAATGGATCAGAGCTTTTAGCAAGTTTAAAGATGGCTTTCCTTTATTGGGCGATGGTTCAGTGTCTTCTCTTGGTTCCGCTGTGTGGAGATTTGTCCTCCCCTCTGCTACGCCTTGTGTCCATGTGCAATTTATGTACAATTACTGTAAGTATACACAGGACTGCAAGCTATTCTAAGGCCGCGTACACACGGGCGGACTGTTCGCCCAACCTTGTCCGCTGAACAGTGTTTGGGCGGACAGTCCGCTCGTGTGTGGGCTTTCAGCGGACAGTTTCAGCGGACAGTTGGACGGACAAAGTCTTTCGGAAATTCCGAAAAACTGTCCGCTGAAACTGTGTTTGAGCGAACAGTCCGCCCGTGTGTGGGCCTGTCCGCTGTACTTTCGAAATGAGCGGACTGTTCCCGCTCGGAAAGTCCGCCCATTTCGAGCGCGTGTACAGGTAGGCGGGGCCCGCGAAGGAGACGTCGCGGGCTCCGCCGCCTGGAATGGGCTTAAAGGGGAACCCCAACGCCGAAAAAAATCGGCGTGGGGGTTCCCCCCAAGTCCACACCAGACCCTTGTCCGAGCACGCTACCCGGCCGGCCAGGAAAGGGGGGCGAGCGAGCGCGCCCCCCCTCCTGAGCCGTACCAGGCCGCGTGCCCTCAACATGGGGGGTGCCTTGGGGAAGGGGGGGGCCGCGCGGCCCCCCCACCCCAAAGCACCTTGTCCCCATGTTGATGAGGACAAGGGCCTCTTCCCGACAACCCTGGCCGTTGGTTGTCGGGGTCTGCGGGCGGGGGGCTTATCGGAATCCGGGAGCCCCCTTTAAGAAGGGGGCCCCCGGATACCGGCCCCCCACCCTATGTGAATGAGTATGGGGTACAATGTACCCCTACCCATTCACCTGTGAAATAAAGTACAAAAAAAAACACAACACATGGAAAAAGTATTTTATTGCACAGCTCCGGGGGTCTTCCGTCTTCGGGGGTCTTCTCGCCGGACTCCTCCGCTATGTGTGTGTAGCTCTTTTGCTAGCGGAGGAGTCCGGCTTTCTTCCTCCCCGCCGCCGGCCTCTTCTCCCGACTTCGGGGGTCTTGTCCCCCTCTTCGGTTCTTCTGCCGGGCCACCGCGCCTGGTCCGGTGGCCCGGTCTTCTGTCGCCGTCTTCCGTTCTTCTGTCGCCGCCTTCGGTTCTTCTGCCGGGCCACCGCGCCTTCTTGTAGCTCTTTTACAGGCGGTGGCCCGGTCTTCTGTCGCCGCTGTCGTCGTCGCCGCCGCCGCCGCCGCCGCCGCCGCCGCCGCCGCCGCCTTCCGTTCTTGTTCTTCTTCTTCTTCTTCTTCTTCTTCCCCAGGAGATGTTGACTCGACGAGCTCTCCGGCCGGAATGCCAGAGCCGCGCTGTGCGGTCACTTATATAGTGACAATGGGGCGGTGTCACATGGTATATGTCACATGGGTTGGTCACATGGTGACCCCGCCCCCTTACGATGTCATAGTCCCCATGTGACATCAACCCATGTGACCAACCCATGTGACATATACCATGTGACACCGCCCCATTGTCACTATATAAGTGGCAGCGGAGCGTGTCCCTGGCATTCCGGCCGGAGAGCTCGTCGAGTCAACATCTCCAGGAGAAGAAGAAGAAGAACAAGAAGAAGAACAAGAACGGAAGGCGGCGGCGGCGGCGGCGGCGACGACGACAGCGGCGACAGAAGACCGGGCCACCGCCTGTAAAAGAGCTACAAGAAGGCGCGGTGGCCCTGCAGAAGAACCGAAGGCGGCGACAGAAGAACGGAAGACGGCGACAGAAGACCGGGCCACCGGACCAGGCGCGGTGGCCCGGCAGAAGAACCGAAGAGGGGGACAAGACCCCCGAAGTCGGGAGAAGAGGCCGGCGGCGGCGAGAAAGAAAGCCGGACTCCTCCGCTAGTAAAAGAGCTACACACACATAGCGGAGGAGTCCGGCGAGAAGACCCCCGAAGACGGAAGACCCCCGGAGCTGTGCAATAAAATATTTTTTCCCTGTGTTGTGTTTTTTTTTGTACTTTATTTCACAGGTGAATGGGTAGGGGTACATTGTACCCCATACTCATTCACATAGGGTGGGGGGCCGGTATCCGGGGGCCCCCTTCTTAAAGGGGGCTCCCGGATTCCGATAAGCCCCCCGCCCGCAGACCCCGACAACCAACGGCCAGGGTTGTCGGGAAGAGGCCCTTGTCCTCATCAACATGGGGACAAGGTGCTTTGGGGTGGGGGGGCCGCGCGGCCCCCCCTTCCCCAAGGCACCCCCCCATGTTGAGGGCACGCGGCCTGGTACGGCTCAGGAGGGGGGGCGCGCTCGCTCGCCCCCCTTTCCTGGCCGGCCGGGTAGCGTGCTCGGACAAGGGTCTGGTGTGGACTTTAGGGGAAACCCCACGCCGATTTTTTTCGGCGTTGGAGTTCCCCTTTAAGCCCATTCCAGGCGGCGGAGCCCGCGAAGTATCCTTCGCGGGCCCCGCCTACCTGTACACGCGCTCGAAATGGGCGGATTTGCCTCCTCCTTACGTGGGCGAGTCCGTTCATTTCAAAAGTTGAGCGAACTGTTTGCCCAACCTTGTTCGTCAAACAGTCCGCTCGTGTGTGGGCAAGTCCGCTCATGCAAATTTTGAGCGGACTGTTTGCCGAAACTGTTTGACGAACAAGGTTGGGCAAACAGTCCGTGCGTGTGTACACGGCCTAAGTCTTTTCAGAGGGACAAAGTGGGGATATAGTCAGTTTTCCTCATTACCATGCAATGCAGAATTCATGCTTCAAGATCTTCAAAGCCTTAAAGATTGATATCCCCACCCCCCCTCCACTTAGAGATTCTGTGTCATTCATAAAATTGCTTTTTGAATGGCAGATCTGGCAGGAAAGGGGGCTGCATAGTCAGTCTCTCTTGATCAGAGCTACTGACAGCCCTTTAATTGCATTAACCCCAGCCACATGGGATGGGGGAGAAAGGGTGCAGAATTGAGAAGGACTACTAAGAACCATAAGATATGTCCCTTGTGCTGATATTGCTGAAATGTTTATTTGTGTTTGTTGGTGCACTTAGACAGACAGGGGGTGATTTACTTATACTGAGAGTGCAAAATCTGGTGCAGCACTGCATAGACATCAATCAACGTTTAGATTTTTTTTTTTTTAAAGCTTAATTGAACAAGCTGAAGTTCAAGTTGATTGGCTACCATGCACAGCTGCACCAGATTTTGCACTCTCCAGGTTTAGTAAATCAACCCCACAGTGTTGAAATACAGTTTAAAACTAATGATATATGCCAGCCCAGTACAGACAGGGTTAAGTATGGCATACATTAACTCCACAGCCCCATACTTATCATTGGGGGTGTTGTGCTATGTGAATATGTAACAATTAAAAAGTAGGTGTTATCCAAATTTTGCTACAAAAGTGGAAATATTCTTTAAAGTGGTTCTTAAGACTTTACGGGGTTTTTTTTTCACCCCAATGCTTTCTATGCCATGAGGTAAAAAATAACTTTCAGTATCAGCTTCATCCAACCCCTGCTAAATACTTGCCTGGCTTCCGACAGATTTTGTGTCCGACCGTGTGTCCAGGGCATTATACCTTGCCTTTTTTATATATTGTTAAATATTTTAAACAGAGAGCGATTTGAAGGACAGTGATGACCAGCACCACGCCAGCCTTCTCTATTATGCCCAGAGGGGAACACTGCTAATTGTGAGATGTGAGGTGAGCAGCCTGTGAGAATGGTGGAGGAGAGCACAAGCATTTTGGATTTTTGCACCGTTGATCTATTGCTTTTTTTAATTCCCTTCAATCAGTCACAGATACTATATATCAACTTTCAGAAATATATTATTATTAATTAACATTTTTAGTTACGCTTTATTATTATTGATGTTTTCTTATAGCGCAGCACTTTCTACTGATTATTTATAGCTTTTACGTGAGAACACTTGTTAGTGATAGCAGCTATTATTCATTTTTTGAAATTTGTTTACACCACTTTATTTCATGAGATTGCACCAATTGATGTTCACTTTATACTGTGTAAATTAATAGATTCATGTCCTTTGCCAGTTCAAAAACATGTTACCGCAGCAATATTTAAAATCTGAATAGAGAGTAGCATTCCAAGGGAGGCCCAACATGCCACCTTGGGTACCATGCCCCCTTCCTCGGTGCAGACCACTGGAGCAATCAAGTGCTTGGTGGTGCCCTAAAAATTGATGTTACTATTGGTACCTTTTTTTTTTTTTTAATAAAGTTCTTATTGAGCATATTGAAATGTTACATCACATAATTCAAATATTAGGTTGGCAGTCATTACATTAATTGCATAGGATAGTTTCTACAAATTAATGTTTAACTTTTGCTAACATTAACTCTCCTAGACTCTCCTTTAAGTCCTCCAACCTGAGTTTCACTCTTTTTTTATTTTTTATTAATTAAGTAAACACGATACCAAAACCATCAAAATCAACCCCCCCCCCCCCCCCACCCCAGTTTTAATCTGTCCAGTGTATTGCATGCATCCTCTCCTCTATCACAGCACTGTTTATTTCCCTCTTTGCTTACATTTAGCCATCCCCGCTGCTCCCTTCTCTTTCCTCCGCTAGGGTGTTTATGGAATCGATCCAACTAAACCATACCTTCCTAAACTTCTTGGGGCCCCCCCTTGCCTCATACGTCATCTTATAAAGAGATACATCTGTATTTATTGTCTTTATCCACTTTCCCATAGTGAGGTGCTCATCGTGAATCCATCTTCGGATGATCAATTTACGCATTCCGAAGTACAGAAGTCTGAGAAAGAATTTTGTATGCACATTAAAGAGGAAGTAAACCCTGATGGGTGTTACTTCCTCTTTATTTCCCTGCAAAGGTAAAGCATAATGGGCTACTATGCATCACATAGTAGCCCATTATGTGACACTTACCTGCAGGAGAATCCCACGATGTCCCCGTCTTCCTCGCTAGTAGCGAGCATCCATTCTTCACCCCTCTTCCTTCCAGGGCTGCAAACTCCGGCTCTGTGACTGACGGGAGTCGTGTGACGTCACTCCCGCGCATGCACACAGGAGCCGCCTTTAATGGCATAACCCAAGCTAGAAATGGCACAGCGTGACCTTTCTAACCCTGGTGCACCATACTGTACAGTGATTTGCAAATATCTTAGACCGTGCAGGCCTGGAAAATATTTCAAGCACCTACAGGTAAGCCTTAAAGTGGTTGTATAGTCAATTTTTTTACTTTTACCTACAGGAAAGCCTATAATAACGCTTACCTGTAGGTAAAAAAAATATCTCCTAAACCTGTACGGTTTAGGAGATATTCCCCTCGCTATGCGCCACTGACTGCAGCGGCGCATGCGCACAAGGGGATTCTCGGCTGAAAGCCTGGCAGACGCGCGGGAGTGACGATATCGCGGCTCTGGCCAATCACAGCGCCGGAGCCGCAATACCCGGAAGAAACGCAGAGGGAGCATGTCAGCTCCCTCGGCAGGGATCGGGCCAGATGTCGGGATCTCGTTCTAAGGTAAGTATTTCATAATGAGCTAGTATGCAGTGCATACTAGCTCATTATGCCTTTTCCTTTGCAGGTGACCAAAAAAAACAACAACACATTAGCGGGTATACAACCGCTTTAATCTAGGCTTACCTGTAGGTTAAAGCAGTTGTAACAGGTTTACAACCACTTTAAGCCTTTCTTGATTGAAGACTCCCAACAGACACCTTAGAGGAGAACATATATTCAGAAGGGCAAAATGCTCAGATATGAACTCGGTCATCTGGGATCATAGAGGCCTTATCTTAGGGCAATCCCATATCATGTGGACAAAAGTTCCTACTGCTCCCTTACACTTATGGCACTCTGCAGTATCTCTCCTGTGAATTCTGAATAGTCTGGACGGTGTATAGTATACCTGATGTAACTATTGGTAACTTTCATCCTATTTCTGTATATATTCGGATATGGCACCCTTCATCACCGTAGAAGCTGGTACACATAAACATGGGGAGGGACACCCAATACTCTCAGTAGGACAGCAACAAAGTCAGGAATTCCGTCAGATGCCTCTTGTTCTTGGTGTATTCAAGACCAAAAAGAAGCCACCGGCTGACTCAGCCAGGTTCCACCTATACAAATATTATTATTTGGTGTTTTCTGCCCCTTTATGTGGCAACACACCTGTTAAATGGTCCTAATATGATAAAACCATGTAAAAATAAGTGATATATTTAACCATTTGCCGTCCGTGCTATAGCCGAATGACGGCCACAGAGCTGAATTTCCAGGAGGCCGTCACATGACGACCTCCCCTTTGTGGGCTATGATCACCGAGTCACTGAGACTCGGGTGATCACAGATCCGGTCCCGGCCCCTTACCATGTGATCAGCTGTCAGCCAATGACAGCTGATCACATGATGTAAACAAAACCTCGGTAATTGTGATAGCGTGAGGAGGAAAAAAAGCCAATCACCGGCTTATCTGCAAGGGACATCGTTCCCGGAGAGGAAGAGGCAATTATGCCTCATCTGTGCCCACCAGTACTCCCTGCCTGTGCCACCTGCCAGTGCCACCTGCCAGTGCCCACCAGGGCCATCTATCAATGCCCATGAGTGCCACCTATCAAGGCCCACAAATGCCAACTATCAATGCCCACCAGTGGTGCCAATCAGTGCCACCTAGCAGTGCTGCCTATTAGTGTAACCGATCAGTGCCCATCACTGCCACCTATCGGGGACCATCAGTGCCACCTCATCAGCATACATCAATAAAGGAGAAAAATTACCTGTTTGCAAAATTGTATAACAAAATCTATATAACATTTTTTTTTTTTTAAATGTGGTCTAATAAAATGAAAATTGCAGAGGTGATACCACTAAAAGAAAGCTCTGTGGGTAAAAAAATCATAAAAATTTAATTTGGGTACAGTGTAGCATGACCGCGTAATTGTCGTTCAAAGTGCATCTGCGCTGAAAGCTGAAAAATGGTCTAAACAGGAGGGGGGTTTAAATGCCCAGTAAGCAAGTGGTTAAAGAAAATGCACAGAAACATTACCAACATATATTATATTTCCCTTTGAAGATGCTTCCATTTCAATGGATATTTCTGCCAGAGATATAAGCCAGGTCTACATAAACTGTGGTACTTCACGTTGTCCAATAGAGTTTTCTTAGCTGTACATTAATTATACATTCTACCTGTAAAAGGCATGTCATCTTTATTCTTAATTCCATTTCTTATCTCCAGAATAGCAATTTCCGAATACACTCGCACTGTCAGTAGTCTCATAACAAACAGTTATAGAAAGTGAAGTTCAAAAGCTAAAGTATTTGATTAAATGGAAAATGAATCTGTGCTATAATTGAAGCTTAAAAACACTTGTCAGGATGAATGTATGTCAGGCAATCTTTTCCGCCGTGTTAAAAATCCGCTTAGTCTCCAAGGTACTCCCGGACTGGCAGAGAAGGGGTTGGCACTTCTAATGTAGTCAGATCTCCATTTGCTTTGCATGCTTCTGCTGTCACTGTTCAATAAACCCACTTAAGTCAGGAATAAATAGGTGTAATAAAACAAATATCCCCCTGATACAGTAGCGAGGATCTTGATATATTGGTCTGTGCAGGAAAAAGAGCAAAGAGTAATTCTGTTTGGAAGTTTTCTGATTTGGGTTTGTGAAATAATTGTTACGTCTGAATCGTTTCGTTAATTTATTTAAAGTGTGTGTAAATCTAAACCTTTTTTTTTCCTGGTTTTGAATAAAGTAGGAATAATGAGAACCATGTCGGTCTTTTATTCCTTTGAGGCTCATGCACACTGCAGCTCAAAAAAAAAACCCCTGTTTTTACAGGCATTTGAGCTTTCATTTCAGCTTGAAGAAGCTTGTACTTTTTTGGGCTCTTTTGCACCTTTTTATTGAGCTTCTTTGAGCTTCTTTCAGCTTTTTTTTTTTTGCTTTTTTTTTTTCACAAACCCTCCCCTCAGCTAATTTTTCCAATTTTTTGGGCCTCTTGTACTCTGCAGCTTGAAAAAGCTCAGTGCAACTTTTTTTTTTCTTTACAGCTAAAATACAGCCCATTAACCACTTCAGCCCCGGAAGATTTTACCCCCTTCCTGACCAGAGCACTTTTTACAATTTGGCACTGCGTCACTTTAACTGACAATTGCGCGGTCATGCAATGCTGTACCCAAACTAAATTTGAGTCCTTTTTTTCCCCACAAATAGCTTTCTTTTGTTGGTATTTGATCACCTCTGCGTTTTTTATTTTTATTGCGCTATAAACCAAAAAAGAGGCACAATTATTGAATTATTGAAAAAAAACAATATTTTTTACTTTTGCTATAATAAATATCTCCCAATTTTAAAAAATAAAAATAACATAAAATGTCCTCAATTTAGGCCGTAATGTAATCTTCTACATATTTTTGGTAAAATAAGCGTATATTGATTGGTTTCCTCAAAAGTTATACCGTCTACAAACTGTGGGAAAGATTTATGGCATTTTTATAGCGTTTTTATAATTATTTTTTTATTTTTTACTAGTAAGGGTGCTGATCTGTGATTTATAGCGGTATTGCGACATTGCAGATCAGACACTTTTGACACATTTTTGGGACCATTGACATCTATATAGAGATCAGTGCTATAAATATGTACTGATTACTGTATAAATGTCACTGGCGGGAAGGGGTTAACACTAGGGGGCGATCAAGGGGTTAACTGTGTGTTCCCTCAGTGTGTTCTAACTGTGTGGGGATAGTACTAACTAGGAGAGATGACAGATCGTTGTTCCTACTTTGTTCTCTTCTCTGACAGCATAGGGATTTGTGTGTTTACACACACAAATCCCTGTGCTGGCTCTTGTGCACACGATCGTGTGCCTTAGGCCTCTTGCATACTATACTCCTATTTGAGCATCTACTTTTTCAGCCTTTTTTTTGTACGTATTTGCACGCATTTTTGAGCATATGCATTTGTGCAATTTTCTAAAACGTATTCTCGCGTTTTTGTTTTACACAATATGTAAATGGACATTTGCACACATTTTGAGCACCATAGTGCACATTTGGCTTAAATTACTGAACAAAAATGCAGATTTTTATATATTTTTTTGACTGAAGAGAATGCACGGCTCTTATTTACGCGCCTGTGTGCATAGGCACATTACAATTAATGGGCTGTATTGTAGCTCAGCAAAGAAAAAAAAAGCTGTACTACGATTTTTCAAGCTGCAGTGTGCACGAGGTCTGCACATAAAATATCAGCTTTTTTGGTCAGTAATTTATACCTCATGTGCATATTGTGCAGAAAGAGTACGCAAGAATAAGTTTGCCTGCTTTTTTTTGTAAATATTTTATTATACCTTTTCATGTGACAACACTGAAGAAATGACACTTTGCTACAATGTAAAGTAGTGAGTGTACAGCTTGTATAACAGTGTAAATTTGCTGTCCCCTCGAAATAACTCAACACACAGCCACCAATGTCTAAACCGCTGGTAACAAAAGTTAGTACACCCCTAAGTGAAAATGTCCACATTGGGCCCAAAGTGTCAATATTTTGTGTGGCCACCATTATTTTCTGCCTTAACCCTCTTGGGACTGGAGTTCACCAGAGCTTCACAGGTTGCCATTGGAGTCCTCTTCCACTCCTCCATGACGCCATCATGGAGCTGGTGGATGTTAGAGACCTTGCGCTCATCCACCTTCCATTTGTGGATGCCCCACAGATGCTCAATAGGGTTTAGGTCTGGAGACATGCTTGGCAGTGTCGTCTTGGAGGTGTGTTAGGGGTCACTGTCATGTTGGAATACTGTCCTGTGGCCCAGTCTCTGAAGGGAGGGAATCATGCTCTGCTTCAGTATGTCACAGTACATTTTGGCATTCATGGTTCCCTCAATGATCTGTAGCTCCCTAGTGCCGACAGCACTCATGCAGCCCCAGACCATGACACTCCCACCACCATCCTTGACTGTAGGCAAGACACACTTGTTGTAGGGTTCGAGGCCTGATTCTATGTGTAGTAGAGGGAGTGAGCTCATGCAGGGCGGAGGACAGGGATTTATTGTAGACAGATGTGGTTAGGTTGGGGCAGGACAGGGGCGAGATTTTGTCATAGAGGTGGTCAGTGGCAGAATAGAGGAGAGAAGTGTTGAAGGTTTCTATGGGTGATGGCTAAGCGATTGGAGGGAAATGTGGTGGAAGACAGGGAGAGAGAGAGAAACTAGTAACCAACAAATCTATATAAAATATGTGAGTTTCATGTTTTTAATTGAATTACTGAAATAAATTAACTTGTTGATGATAAGCAATTTTTTTGAGATGCACCTTTATGTTTATATATATATATATATATATATATATATATTTATATACAGTATCTCACAAAAGTGAGTACACCCCTCCGATTTTTTTAACCACTTCAATGCCAGGCATTTTCACCCTTTCCTGCCCAGGACAATTTTGAGCTTTCACTTTGTATGACAATTGCAGAGTTATACAACACTGTACCCAAACTAAATTTTTATAATTTTCTTCCCACAAATAGAGCTTTCTTATTTAGTGGTATTTGATCACATCTGTGTTTTTTATTTTTTTATTTTTTTCTAAACAAACTAAAAAAGAACAACATTTTTGAAAAAAAAAGTTTTTTTCTGTTTCTGTTATAAAATGTATTTTTTTCCTTCACTGATGGGCACTGATGAGTGGCACTGATGGGCAGAGGTGAGGAGGCACTGATATGTAGAATTGATGGGCACTGATATGCAGCACTGTTTTTTTAAGCAGAGCATGATCACCTCCCTTTGGAGATTGGGCTACAGGGCAGTATTCCAACATAATGACCCCAAACAAACCTCCAAGATGATCACTGCCTTGCTAAAGAAGCTGAGGGTAATGGACTGGCCAAGCATGTCTCCAGACCTATTAAGCATCTGTGGGGCATCCTCAAATGGTAGGTGGAGGAGCGAAAAGTCTCTAACATCCACCAGCTCCATGGGGTCATCATGGAGGAGTGGAAGAGGACTCCAGTGGCAACCTGTGAAGCTCTGGTGAACTCCATGCCCAAAAGGGTTAAGGCAGTGCTGGAAAATAATGGTGGCCACACAAAATATTGACACTTTTTTCCCAATTTGGACATTTTCACTTAGGGGTGTACTCACTTTTGTTGCCAGCGGTTTAGACATTAATATCTGTGTGTTGAGTTATTTTGAGGGGACAGCAGATTTACACTGTTATACAAGCTGTACACTCACTACTTTACATTGTAGCAAAGTGTAATTTCTTCAGTGTTGTCACATGAAAAGATATAATAAAATATTTAAAAAATGTGAGGGGTGTACTTACTTTTGTGAGATACTAACTATATATATATATATATATATATATATATATATATATATATATATATATATATATATATATATACTGTATGTAGTGAATTAAGCCTCATTTCTTTTCAATGCCAGGAGGCTGCTGACCACTGAGTATAGAGAATAGAAGGCACGCTGAAAGTGTACTTATCCTTGGGAGTTTTCATATAAGTTAGGGTGAAAAATTGTAAATAATATATCACAGCTCCATGACACATATGTTCTAATAGTTTAATTATTTACGTTGTTCCTTCAACCAATAATCATCCACTTTAGTGTACTTTGTTAATGGACGCCATGTTTATGTTTAGATTATATATTAAGCACAGTGTAGTTATTTGACCCACCAAGTCAAATAAACATATGGAAGGTTTGTTTAGGTGTTAAGCCTATTAGCAGGTACCTCTTGATGAGACATCTGCTGCATTCATTCACATTTTTTTTCCTTTCCGAACAAATGGCCAGCAGTGAAAAATGACCATACAGATGAGAGCATTATAGACATCACATTAATACAAACAAATACACCGTTGGTAATGGTCTGAAAGAAAAATGAGTTGCAGTGGCTCATGGGACAGTTTGGAGTGCCTGCCATTTGGTATAATTTGTTGTAATTATTTTTATTTCACATATGTGTGTAATGTATTTCTAGCTGGAGGGAATGCATCTGGGCTTTTTTAAAGTCAAGGGGCCACTCCTGGTACAATTATTAGAACCCTAGTCTGGTTTAGTGCAGGTTTATATAATGCGGTGTAAATGTTTTCTCTGTTCCTTTCTGCTCCACAATTTTCATTATCGTTGTCAACGTACTGAAAATGTAAATGTTGCAGAAAATTGCGGTTGATGATTGAGTATGATTCCATAGTGCTCCATAAATCATGGTATACATATGAATAAAAAGCCATAGACAGCCTTTCCCCATTCAGTTGCAGTCACTGGACCTCCTGCAGTTATTTCCTTTGGTATGTCTATAGTATACGTTCAGGCATGGGTGTCCGCTGAACTTTTTTCGGGGGGGGGGGGGGCATCATTTTATTGCAATTTGCAATATAAAAAGATTTCCACAGTGGTGTCATGGCACAGGCACTGCTGTTACCTGTGGTTCTTCAGTGATAGGCCCAGGACAGGCACTTGCAGCCAGGCAGTGTATTCTCTGTCATCTCGGCCACTGCACGCCACGCTCCTGTGACCTGTGGGAGGAGCCGGTGCCGGCCGGATCGGCATAGGCACAACATACATTTACACAGGCAGAGGCAGGCTGCGGCACTAGCCAATCACGGAACAGCCAGGTCACGGTGATGTTAAGCAGTCGAAAAAGACTAAGAGCAGCCCCAGCCCCCAGGCCAGCAGCAGACTTTGAAAAAAAAAAAGCCCAAGGCTGTCACGGAGGCGGCCATTGCAACACAGGGGGCAAGGGTTTTCACTCAGACTTCAACACTCTTAGCCCTTGTACACACGGTCGGAGAATCTGTCGGAATGAGTCTTATCGGACCGTGTCGTCAGATAATCCGACTGTGTGTGGTATGCATCGGACTGATTCTGTCCGAATCTCCGTCCGATCCAAATTTCCAACATGTTGGAAAGATTTCCCGACCAACTGGGCCGGACGGACCTAATCCGATCATGTGTAGAGCATTTTCATCGGACCAAGTGCCACGCATGCTCAGATCAAATTCCTACATCAAAGCTATTGGCTACTAGCCTGAATGTAGTCCCATCGTAACGAAATTACGTCATCACGTTCTGAAAGATCTGATTTTTCGCCAACTTGGCCCGACCGTGTGTATGCAACAGTTTCGGACACAATCTGTCGGACTAAATCCGACGGGCAAAATCCGACGGATTTGGTTGGCAAAATCTCCGACCGTGTGTACGTGGGCTTACGATTCCAAGGGGTGGCAGTTGACCCCCCTTGCTCTATGGTGCGGACGCCCATGCATTCAGGGCTTCTTCACACCAGTCAATCGCAGTAAAGCCCCATACACACGATCAGAAATTCTGCCAGCAAAAGTCGGATTTGAGCTTTTGGTCAGAAATTGCGACTATTTGTACGCTCCATCTGACTTTTGCTGGCAGAATTCCAGCCAGAAAAAGATTGAGAGCAGGATCTCTATTTTTTGGTCGGAAAAAAGTTCAGATCGAAAATTACAATCGTCTGTACAAATGATGATGCGCAAAATTCCTACGCATGCTCAGAAACAACTCGTCGCATGCTCGGAAGCATTGAACTTAATTTTCTCGGCTTGTCGCAGTGTTGTACGTCACAGCATTCTCGACGATCAAAAGTTCAGAGAACTTTTGTGTGACCGTGTCTATGCAAGGCAAGCTTGAGCAGAATTCCGATCGGAAAAACCATCCAAGTTTTTTCCAACGGAAAATCCGCTCATGTGTACAGGGCATTACATATGGGGCAATCCAAAGCATCTTACCAGCACACATTTGTTGCAGAGCAGCAAAATGTGCAGAAATTAACTAATATACAGTTTGTAGTGCTAACAAAAATGCTGCATGCTAAATTTTTCTGCAGTAGTTGTTTTAAATTAATTGGCTGACTTAACAGGAATGTTAGCAAGCATTCTTTAATGTACCATGAACGCTGTGTAAAAATTGAATGGATACTAAGCCTTGGCTCACATCTATGCGCACAGTGAACGGAGTCCCCAACTCTTTTGTAAAGTCACACCAAACCGCATGGTGCCACAGCACTAAAATGTGAAAATGCATGCAGTTGCTGATGCGTGGGATGCCATTAACCACTTTAGCCCCGGAAGATTTTACCCCCTTCCTGACCAGAGCACTTTTTTGAGACTCGGCACTGCGTCGCTTTAACTCACAAGTGCGTGGTTATGTGGCGCTGCACCCAAACAAAATTTACATCCTTTTTTCCCACACAAATAGAGCTTCCTTTTGGTGTTATTTGATCATCTCTGGGTTTTTTTTCTTTTGCTCTATAAACAAAAAAATAGCGACCATTTTGAAAAAAACACAATATTTTGTATTTTTTCCTATAATAAATATCCCCTTTTTTTTAAAAAAAAAAAAGCAAATTTTTTTCTCAGTTTAGGCCGATATGTATTCTACATATTTTTGGTAATAAAAAATTGTATATTGATTGGTTTGCGCAAAAGTTATAGCATCTACAAAATAAGGGATAGATTTATATTATTTATTATTATTATTATTATTATATTTTTTTAATAGTAATGGTGGCGATCTATGATTTTTATCGGGACTGCAACATCACTGCAATGTCACTGGCAGAGGGGGGGTTAACACTAGGGGGTGATCAAGGGGTTAATTGTGTTCCTTCTCTATGTTCTAACTGAAGGGGGGGGGACTGTCTAGGGGAGATGACAGATTGCTGTTCATACTTTGTATGAACACACGATCAGTCTCTTCTCCCCTCAGAGAACCGGGATCTGTGTGTTTACACATACAGATCCCGGTTCTCGGTGTGTCACCAGTGATCATTGCGCTTGCACTCGCAACGGCTCCGGGAGCGAGCAGTGGGCACGTGCCCTTAGTGGCCACAGGGTGAAGCGACGTAACATAACGTGTTTCACCCAGCTGTGCCATTCTGGCGCAGTAAAACTGCCGTGGCTAGTCAATGAGTGGTTAATGCACAATGAACGCTGTGTAAAATGTGAATGGATGCTAAGCCTTGGCTCACATCTATGCACACAGGGAAAGGAGTCCCTAACTCTTTTGTAAAAACACATCAAACCGCATGGTGCCACAGCACTAAAATGTGAAAACGCATGCAGTTGCTGGTGCGTGGGGTTGCCATTAAGAATCAATGGAACCCTTTTGCTTCTACTGAAGAGCACTTCATGTTGGGAAAGCAATTTTTCATGCATAGATGTGAACCAAGCATAAGGGTGGAGATCACACAGGGATCTGTGAATGGAAAGCATACAAGTCACATCTGTTACATCGGCAGAGGGACTCACAGGTCATGCCTGTATTGGGCTGAGCTGTATGTTCAGGCTATCGTGCATTTTAGATGTTTGGATGTACTGTGGCGGCCTCCTTTCTTTTTTTACCATGAAATGCTGTTTTTACTATGGATACCTTAAGAGGTTTTACACTATGTTTTATTTGGATCTGACTACACAATCGTCGCTTAGGTGGAGTCCCCTGGATGCTCTGGAGCTGTTCCTGATGTGGTTCCTTTGTACATCCCCTGCTGATGGCCCCTATCAAGACATATTCATTAGGCCTGTTTGACCCTTCGTAATAAAGGGTCCAGGCTCTCTGGTAAGAGTTCAAACTATTGTGGTGGTGGTGTGTTCACTCAGTGAAGGGATTGGATAACCTCATCCACAGGTGAATAATGGAATTTGCCATTTGACCATTATGGTCCATTTGAGGGACAGATTTTTCTGGACTGTTTATTTATTTATAATTTTTTTAAGTATTTTTAATATCACTCACTGTAGTGCAAGACACCTTTATTTTGCATGCCTGTTCAAGTACAGTGATGTCTCCACATTTTTAGTCCACTGCTTAATTTTGCCAGCCCCATAACAGAAGGTAAGTACCTCTGTACGGACTTGAGGCAGGGATGTAAACAACCACAAACAAACCAAAAGATTTCCCAGCACACTTAGCCTGAAAAACAACCAAGCTGACCCTGTCTAAGCCCTTGTACACACAGTCAGAGATTCCGAGAACCAAATCTGTCGGATTTTGTCCAACAGATTTTGTCCGAAACTGTTGCATACACACGGTCGGACAAAGTTGTCGGAAAATCTGACGTGATGACGTTATTTCGTTACGACGGGACTACGTTCACGCTAGTAGCCAATAGCTCTGGTGTAGGAATTTGATCTGTGCATGCATGTAGATGTAGACCACACACAGTCGGAATATCCGACAAAGCGGTCCGATCGGACACATTCCATCGGAATCTCCGACCGTGTGTACAAGGGCTTACAGTTTACGTTAAACACAGAGGGTTTTGTTTGCACACATTTGCAAATATATGCCCATGCCAAGGGACCTCTGTATAAACTGCAGTCCTAACTCTAAATCTGCAGAGCCTCCATGGTAGGAACACATATAAGAATGGATAGATTAAGAGCTGGTATGCTTGGAGGGAGCCCACTCTGCACCCAATTTATCCAACTGTACACAAAAAAGTGGCAACCAACCTAACCTATAACTGGCTTTTGCAGCAAGGTTCACATGAAGGGCATGCACATCACAAACAAACAAAAGATGTCCCAGCACACTTACCAGTCAGCCTATAGGTTGGGGTGGTTGCCACTTTTTTGTACAGTGGGATGTAAATATTACCTGAGATAAAGATCGCAACATTATCCATCCGCCTCTTCTC
The DNA here is from genome assembly GCF_037356315.1 of Lithobates pipiens. Classification (NCBI taxonomy): domain Eukaryota; kingdom Metazoa; phylum Chordata; class Amphibia; order Anura; family Ranidae; genus Lithobates; species Lithobates pipiens. The sequence continues at coordinate 12,864,418 of NW_027507755.1, forward strand.
CTCAACCATTTAGATAAAGCCTTGTATTCATTGATAAAAATACAAGGCTTCCTGTGAATGGCTGAGCAGTGTTCAGTCCAACTCAGCCCAATTCAATCTTGTTCTGGCACCAGACAAGAAGTCTCCATACTGCTGCCAAAACACAGTGCTGCATACTGTATGTAGCCGATGGCACTGTTTATAGAGCTCAGATGGTGGGCGAAACAATTAGTAAAGGAAATTGTTAATTTTTTACGAGCTTGGCCCAAACAAACTATTTAAAATGAAGGGAAAAGTGGAGTTCAGATTTAAAGTATTCCATATATTTTAGCAGTCTACACATCTGTCCAAACTGACGGACAACTGAAAAGGAAAGAGGAACCGTGGGAAGTCCCTGTCCTCTGATTCTCCAGCGGTGATCCCTGTCCTCTGATGTAAAGAGGAACTCTGGAAACTCAAAACTCTTAAGCCACTTTGAGTACCTTGGCATGCGGTGGATGTATCTGCACACACATTGGAAGTAGTGTGGGGGGGGGGGGGGCAGGTCAACTTTTACATTGGGGCCCACAAGCTTCAAGCTACGCCTCTGATTAACATCTACAATACGTTTTTAAGAGGGTGTTGGTAACATTTCCTAATTGGCCACTAGGTCCCCATGAATAGTAGGTTACGTGAGAGAATGGGAGAAGTTTGGTCAAAGAGTCAATAGAGCAGGAGTAGAATGCCAGAGCTGGCCCCCTTGGAACTTGTTGGGGCATATTTTACACATATGTAATACCTCCAGGTATCGATATTCCCTGGCTAGGGAATACCTGGAGAGGTCCTGGTGCCGTAGATTAGATAGGGTTGGGGAAAAGGACAAAGAAATCCCTGAACTGGAAAGTTCTGATGACTGCTACCATAATGGGTGAAAAGCTGTCTGCCATGATGTTGTGTGCCCTGAAATCTGATGATTTGAAGTTACCTTACTTTAAGTTATGCAAGTAAGGTTTTGAAAGTTTACTGAACTCTCCTCTTGTTACCTAAGGTCTATCCTTTGAACTGGTACCTGGCTCAGCTGGGAGAAATGCAGGTTTAATTGTCAGGCATGGCAATGTACATGTCCTATTCAGCTCCCTCTGGGAGTGCATAGACTCGTAACACGTAAATTAGGGCAAGGGGCATGTTGGTAGTACCCTGGATCGAAACATAATGTCCACATTCTAATGGCCCAACCTAAATGGTGCTTTTGTTTAAAACTGTTAAAAATTACTTTGTAGTCAGAAACTACCCTTACTAAACAAATGTCAAATTTCTTTTTCTTGCAATTAGGCAAGTAAGAAGCAAGTAAGCAGGATCTCTCAGAATACCCTTCCTTCTGTTGCTTTAAACGGCTCACTGTGTCTCCCAGAAATCATCAAAGATATTGGAGTCAACTTATAGGCAGCATATTAGACAGAAATACAGCTGAAACCTCCAACAATGTTCTTTTACTCGATAGGAGGTGTCATGATTTTTTGCGATATAGCGCTGCTTCACGCGGTCATGCGATGCTGTCCCCAAACACAATTGATGTCCTTTTTTCCCACAAATAAAGCTTTCTTTCTTTCTTTTGATCACCTCAACAAAAAAAGAGCAACATGTTTTCCTATAATAAATGTCCCCAAAAATGTTTTTAAACAGTATAGTATTCTTCTATATATTCTTCTACATATTTTTGGTAAAAAAAATCTCAATAAGCATATAATGATTGGTTTGCCCAATAGTTATAGTGTCTACAAACTATGGGAAAGATTTATGACATTTTTATTATTTTATTTAGTAATGGCGGTGATCTGCGATTTTTAGCAGTACTGTGACATTGCAGTGGACAGATCAGACACTTTGACACATTTTTAGGACCATTGGCATTTATACAGCAATCAGTGCTATAAAAATGCACTATTTACTGTGTTAATGTCACCAGCAGGGAAGGCGTTAACACTGGGGGGTGGGGGATCAAGGGGTTAAATGTGTGTTCCCTGGGTGTGTTCTAACTGTGAGGGGATAGGACTGACTAGAGGAAGAGACATATCGTTTTTTTCTACTTAGTAGGAACAAACGATATGTCTCTTCTCTCCTGACAGAACAGGGATTTGTGTGTTTACACACAAAAATCCCTGCTCCTGCTCTTGTGTACGCGATCGCACGTGGCTGGCAGTGATTGCGCCTGCTGGCCACATGAATCGGGTCACCCACCATGCTATCGACCTTGCGGCGGTTTGTGGGAATGAACCACTTTGCCGCCGTATATTGACGTGAGCCAGTCGGCAAGTGGTTTTAAACTTATCGAAGCAAAAATGTCCTGTTTCTTATTACAACAGTAGGACTGATTATGAAAACAGGGGTGGATTGGAAATGTGCCCCCTTGGTTAGTGCTAATAAGATTTGCTTGGCTGGTGGCCCCAAGTGGAGATACTTTCCCATTCAGACATCAAATAGGATCAGATCTACAGTTAGTGACACTTTCTGGAAATTCTGGGCATTATTTATCTAACTTCCCAACTCCTCATCTGGCAGCAGTCTTTCAGTATCAACTTCCTTTTTTGGCTCTGAGATGTCATATAATCAAATGTCAACAGACACAAAGGAAGCTGATAGTGGAAGATAAAAAAATAAAACAAATGTGTGCGACAATTATCAATACCCATTAGGAATGCCCACCATTCACTGTGGCACCATGACACATTTTCCACAGTACACTTTATTTAACTTATAGAAATGTGTCTCTACCATGAAAGAGTCATTTGGTTGTCTTTCGCCCCAGGTGTAGTGCCGTGTAAACACACGACCAGAATGTCTGACAGAAAAAGTCAGACGGGAGCTTTTCATTCTATATTCCAATCGTGTGTATGCCCCTGCGGACTTTTTATATTGAAAATTCTGACGGACCTAGAAAGAGAACATGTTCTATATTTTTCCGACCGAACAAACTGAAGCAAGTACAAGACTGAAGCTATTGGCTACTGGCTATTGAACATCCTTTTTCTACTTCTGTCGTACATGTTGTACGTCACCGCATTCTTGCTGGTCGAAATTTGGTGTGATCATGTGTATGCAAGACAGCTTCAGTGGAATTCCATCGGAAAATGCTTCACAGTTTATTCCGACGGGAAAATCGGTCGTGTGTACAGGGCATAAGGTTCCAAGACATTAGGACCTCCCTTAAACAATTTATTTTGAAATGTAAAAAAGACTGTTTGAACAAAGCATATCCTTCTATAGCAGGAAAGCAAGGTTGTGCGGCTCCCGGTGAGAGCAATCACTCCTCTACTGATTAGGTGCAGGTCCAGTCAGTGGTCTGGTCCAGATAGATAGCCAAGAGAACAACATATTGACCACACTCCGAAGTGTAGAAGATGATAATTTAGCTTTATTCCAAGAAAAACACCTAGGTAACAATGATACAGACATGGGCACAGCAGAGATTGACGTGTTTCACGAATCAAGTTCGCTTAATCGTAATCCTATTATGATTAAGCAAACTTGAGTCATGAAACACGTCGATCTCTGCTGTGTCTATGTCTGTATCATTGTTACCTAGATGTTTTTCTTGGAATAAAGCTACATTATCATCTTCTACACTTTGGAGTACGGTCAATATATTGCTCTCATGTTGTTCCCTTGCATATCCTTCTATAGTGTGTACTTGCCTCAATTCTAAGTCCACTAAGTATGATTCTTGTCTCACTCATTTTTCTGCTCTCTGCAAGGGTCACTTCTGACAGTCTATGACGCCATTCAATCCCAAGAGAAGCCCCCCACCACCAGCACAAAGCAGGCGATTGATAGTCTCAGCTGTTCATGTCTCCCTATGAAGCTGTGTGCAGGGGGTGTGTCTATTCCTTTCACTCAAGTCTCAGCTTACACTCAGTTTTGTGCTGTATGCTGTGCAGTGTGTAACATCAGATTCCCACCACTTGCCTTCTGGAGGTTATGAATGCTGTATATATTCTGGATTTTGAACTGATGTGAACGAAAGAGGGCAAACAGGGACATCACCTGAGACTAGAGATGAGCTGAACACCCGACTGTCCGGTTTGCAGCAGTACACAGTGGAAAAGGTTGGCCCCGAACCGCAAACTCCATTGAAGTCTATGGGAGCTGAATGTGAGAAATCAAAAGTTCCCATTTTGAAGACTTATATACAAGTAATTGGGCATAAAAGGGCTATAGGGGTCTGGGTACTGCCCTGGGGGACAATATCAACGGTATCAATGCAACCATTTTTTAAAAAAAAACAATCTTTTTTAAAGGAGCAGTGATTTTAATGATGCTTAAAGTGAAAGAATAAAAATGAAAAAATCCCTTAAATATAGCGCCTGGGGGTGCCCTGAGTCTGCCTGTAAAGTGGCGCATCTGTAGCATGCATAGAACATGCTTCAGCAAAAATGAAATTTCGGGAGAAAAAAAATGAGTCAAATAACATTTAAATTGACTTGCGTTTGCAATTTCCGGCAGCAATTTTTTTATATATAAAATTGCATGCAGTCCCCCTCCCCCGGCCTATACCAGGCTCTTTGTTTTTGTTTTGTTGTATTGCTGGCAATAATTTTTTTTCTTTCAGCTGTCAGTGGCGAAGCCTGCTGACAGCTGATGACTCGTTTGTTGTTAACCACTTCCCACCCGGCCAATGCGTATATACGGCCGGGTGGGAGCCGCCTGCTCCTGATAGGACGTTTGGGAACGTCATTCAGGAGCAGCGGGATCGCGCGCGCGCCCGCGCAGCGGCGCGATCCCGATGTGCTCGTGTCACCCGGACACGGCACATCTCAGATCGGCAGGAGGGCTCTGTGATTGGCCCTCCTGATCACATGACGGCCGTGTCCAATCACGGCCGTCATGTGATGTAAACAAACAGCCGGTTGCTAGGCAATCGGCTCTCCTCTCCTCACACGGAAGTCACCGCTGAGGAGAAGAGAGCAGATCGCTGCAGCCGGCTGATGATCAGTGAGTATGGGCTGCTTTTTACAGCTTTTTACTCACTGATCATCAGTGTAGTGTACACACACAACACACCACACAGTACAAACACAGTCCCCACATATGTCCCCAAAACACACATGTCCCCAAAACATACATGTCCCCAAATAATAAAAACACATGTCCCTAATAATAAAAACATGTCCCCCACATATGTCCCACTAAAATCACATGTCCCAATGATTATCTGCACACATATGTACGTGATCACCTGCACACATATGTACATGATCATTTGCGTACATATGTCCGTGATCACACAAACCAATTATTATACACTTAACGGAATTTTTTTTACCAAAAACATATAGCAGAATACATTTTGGCTTAAATTTATGACAAAATTAGATTTTATTGGATTTCTTTTCAAATAGAAAAAAGAAAATATAGTTTTTTTTCCAAATTTCCGCTATTTTTGCGCTTATATCGCAAAAAAAAAAAAACGGAGTCGTGAATAAATAACACCAAAATAAAGCTCTATTTGTGCGAAAAAAATGATAACAATTTCATTTGGGTACAGTGTAGCATGACCGCGCAATTGTCACTGAAAGAGCGAGAGCGCTGAAAGCTGAAAATTGGGCTGGGAAGGAAGGGGGTGAAAGTGCCCTGTATTGTAGTGGTTAAGGATGCAGCAGCTGGCTTCCCAGCCCTGCTCCTTAACATAATATTGACTGTGCGCTCGGCGGGTGAACATCCCGCAGAACGCACAGGAAGTTCCGGTGTTTCGGTGAACACCTGATTGGGCGATGTTTGGGCTGAACTTTTGCTCGGCCCGCACAGTTTGCCCAACACTACCTGAGACTAATCACTTAAGTGGGTATATGGAAGGGTTTACAACCACTTTAAGGCTGGTTTCACACCATTGCAAATTGGACGTGGAATCCCCGCATCCAATTCGCAAAAGGAGATTCTAACCGACTTTCTAAGGAGCCGGTTCACATATCTCCTCAGCATGTCCGGTGCGTTTTGCAGAAAAACTTCTTTGCGTCTTTTGGTCCGTTTCAGGTCTGAATTCAGTCCAGAATTTGGGCTGAAATCGGACCTGAAACGGTGAACCAGCACGCAACGGCCCCCTGCTGTGAGCCACTTGGCAATACAGGAAATGGCAAGAAAATGTGATCAGTCAAGCATTTCCTCATGACAAGGTAGCCAGATACCTTACTACGCCAGTCCATACATGTACACCCCTTTTATACCTTTTCTTATAAAAAATGACACAGACACCTGCTGGATGTAAATGGCCTTTCCAGGCCTTTATTTAAACAATAAACCAAACTAAAACTTTTTCTTTAAAACTTCTGTAACCATTTTATTTTACCATATATTTTCTTGTAACCAAAACCAGCTCATCAGATAAACAGTTGTTGATCCCTGACGACCCCATTTCAACTTGAGCCTGTAATCCCAACTTTTTATGGCATTCGTCCCCAGCCGCCAACTTGCCTCGGGGACTTACCAATTGACCACAGACCCCCAACTTATTAGCCCGTCAGTCTGGCCAGCCGCCAGACCACCCGGGAGGACTCCATACCCATGATGGGTCCTAACTTTACCAAAACCTAATTTGGAACAGATAGATTGCATACCAGCCGTCAAGGACCCTACCGCCACGCGTACTCATGGTCACCCCATATCCAACCAACCCTCCCCATTAACAGGGCGGGCGGGCGGGAACGTTCCTCCTGACCTGCTGCTCCAGACTGCTGACCCTCCTAGACTCACGTGCCTTCACATCAACTCTACTCCACCCCCTCTTACACCATCCTCCAATCAGGTAAGCCTTGTAACATTCTTAACCCCTCGTACCATTCCCCTGCGTAAGCCTTGCACCCTGTCATGTATGTCCTACGCTTACGTTGCACTACAGCTACGTACATGTCTTGACAAGGTAGCCAGATACCTTACTACGCCAGTCCATACATGTACACCCCTTTTATACCTTTTCTTATAAAAAATGACACAGACACCTGCTGGATGTAAATGGCCTTTCCAGGCCTTTATTTAAACAATAAACCAAACTAAAACTTTTTCTTTAAAACTTCTGTAACCATTTTATTTTACCATATATTTTCTTGTAACCAAAACCAGCTCATCAGATAAACAGTTGTTGATCCCTGACGACCCCATTTCAACTTGAGCCTGTAATCCCAACTTTTTATGGCATTCGTCCCCAGCCGCCAACTTGCCTCGGGGACTTACCAATTGACCACAGACCCCCAACTTATTAGCCCGTCAGTCTGGCCAGCCGCCAGACCACCCGGGAGGACTCCATACCCATGATGGGTCCTAACTTTACCAAAACCTAATTTGGAACAGATAGATTGCATACCAGCCGTCAAGGACCCTACCGCCACAGCAGCACAAGAGTGACACCTCACCCTTGTGCCTGCCGCCACACCTGCAGAGCCCTGCCAATGCCATCTTCCAAACCCAAAGCCCACAGGTCAATCCCGATTGGGTTAAGGTGGACACCATCCCCCCGTAAATACCTCCACGTCTCCACTTCCAACTCCCAATGCCTCACCACAATACCACCATTCCGGGCAACAAACCTCCCCACCTCTTTGTTCACCTTAATCCGGGCCCTATTAATCTTCTCACAAGACCGGGCCCCCCTCCAAGACATGCGGGCCACAATATCGGACCACACAATAATCATGTCCGGGAAGGCAGTACGAAGCCTGAGGAAGTCCCACCGTATGTCTTTAATGATGTTGCGCATCGGCCTGACAACCAAGTCATTACCTCCCACATGTAGGACCAGTACGTCCGGTGCCCGATCCAGGCCCGCATAGCGATGAACCTCTGACACCACCCTGTGCCACATCAGTCCCGGGATGCCAATCCATCGAACCCGGCCTTCATCCCTGGACAGTCTGAGTTGCCTGCCGTCCGGCCGTACATCCGCCCGTCTAGCCCCCCAGAACACAAAAGAATGTCCCAAAATCCAAATGAGACATCCCGGCTCTGAAATGACATAACCAAAAATTAACCAACCCAACCCAAAACAACCAAAAACATATAGTCGACCACTCCAATGACCATACTCCCACCCCTTTTACACGAGGTGCGGTCGCACATAAAGCCGATACCTCCGAGACTCCCACCTCCCAATTTGCTTAATAACCTCTTCCGGCAATCCCCATCTAGCTGCCTCCGTGGCCGCCCCTATCCGGAAGGAATGAGCAGCATACTCTCCCGGAGACAAACCCCCGCTCCGCAAACACTTCCTCAACACTGCCGTAAATTGAAACCGCGAAAGGCACGAACCATCCGCATGCATGAATAACACCCCGTCCCGGTCCGGGCGCACCTCCAAATAAACCCTTAAAGCCTCCACCGGACAAAAACTAGGGTCCGTCCCCCGAAACAATGTTACCCGCACCCCTCTACCCAACTGGTCCGTTTTGGACTTCCTGACCAAAATCACCACCGAAGAAGGGGCCCATGAAACGTCACCCCTCCCCAAACCCCCCGGAGCTGTTTTAGATGGCGACACCAATTCTCCTATCCGAAACGCCCCAAAAAATGCCACCAGGAAAGCAGCTCGGAAAAGTAGTTGTTCAAAAACCAGAGAACACACTTCCCGGACGTGGCTCAACAAAATACCCAAAACTTCAAAAGAAATCGGGCGCCGCAAATCCCGTTTTGCCGCCCCTTTTCTAAAACCCCTCAACGCCTTTTTAACTAAAAAATTCTTATTCACATCCGCCAACCCCTTACATTGAAACAAAAAGGCCAAAGCCGACATTTTCTTGCTGACTGCCGAGCCCGACACCCCAGACACATAATTGTAACAGATAAAACCCAATACCCACCGCAGCAGCTCAGCCGGGCCCTCCGACCCCCCAACCTCACCCAACCAGTTCGACCATTCCCTCCACACTGCATTATAAGCCGCTCGAGTACCTGCACTCAACGACTGCTGAATCAGTCCTCCGATGATTCCAACGCAATCCCCCACATCTCTGGAGGGCACGGGTCCCCGCGTCTGTTCGCGTCCGGAGCCATTCTGCGAAAGTCCTCCCACTGGAAACGAGACAGAGCATCCGCTAACTTATTCTCAATCCCAGGGATATGCACCGCATAAACAAACGCATTAATCCGTAAACAACTGAGTACCAACCTCCTTAACAACCTAACCACCGGGGGGGAGGAGGCCGAAACATTATTTATGGCCACCACCACTCCCATGTTATCACAATGGAAGCGCACTTTTTTATCCCGGAGCTTGTCCCCCCACAATTCCACTGCCAGAACTATGGGAAAAAGCTCCAGTAACGCCAGGTTAGTTAAAAACCCCGCCTCCCTCCAAGAGTCCGGCCATGGTTCGGCACTCCATTGCCCCTGGCAATAAGCTCCATAACCTGCCGAACCCGCTGCGTCAGTAAACAAAACCAAATCAGCGTTGCTGACCGGTCCCTCCTGCACAATCGCTCTCCCATTAAACTCCACCAGGAACACCCCCCATACACCCAGATCATCCCGTAAGTCTCTGGACAACCGCACAAAATGAGTGGGCACCTTCACCCCTGCTGTGGCTGCCGCCAGTCTCCTGCAAAAAATTCTCCCCATAGGCATAATCCTGCAAGCAAAATTCAATTTGCCCAGGAGCGATTGCAATTCCTTCAACCTGAGTTTTCGTTTTCCCCGCGCTGCGACCACCTCCTGCCGCAGCGCCACCCCCTTCTCCTCAGGCAACCTACATTCCATGGCCATGGAATCAATCGTGATTCCCAAAAACACTATCTCCGACCTGGGACCCTCCGTCTTCTCCCTCGCCAAGGGAACCCCAAACCGTTCGGCCAAATGTTGCAACGTCCCCAGCAGTATCCCGCAGCCGCGGGATCCTGGCGGCCCTACACACAGGAAGTCATCCAGGTAATGTATGACCGAGTTGACTCCCGCCGTCTCCCGTACAGCCCATTCAAAAAACGAACTGAACAGCTCAAAAAGTGCACACGAGATAGAACATCCCATGGGCAAGCAGCGATCGACAAAATACGACCCCTGCCAGCAACAACCCAACAAGCGCATACTCCCTGGATGTACCGGCAACAAACGAAATGCCGCCTCTACATCCGTTTTAGCCAAAAGAGCCCCCCTGCCATACTTTCTCACCCACGCTATCGCTGCATCAAATGATGTATAAGTAACCGCACAAGCTTGCGGGTCAATACCATCATTTACCGATCCGCCCCTGGGGTAAGACAGGTGGTGAATCATCCTGAATTGCCCCGGTTCCTTCTTCGGAACAACCCCCAAAGGCGAGACCACCAGATCCGCCATCGGAGGGGCAAGAAATGGGCCGGCCATCCGGCCCAACGCCACCTCCTTAGCCAATTTTGCCGACACCACGTGTTCATGCAGCAAAGCCGACCTTAAATTCTTGGCCAGCGGGGGAACCTCCCTCAACGCACTCGGAATCCTAAACCCATCCCGAAAACCAGCCTCCAACAACCCCGCCGCCGCACGATCAGGATACCTACTTAGGAAAGGAAGCATCCTTTCCAGCCTCACCGGCGTCATCCCTTTTTCCAGCGAAATCTCCAGTACGACCTTTGCCCTGTCTGAAACAACGTGCGAAGGGGTGCCCTCCACTGCATCCCGAACACTCGTGCTTGTAACGACAGGCGTTACCAAACTTGCACGTCCCGTCGTTAAATTGCCAGCAGACCCCCTTCTTTTTTGGGGCCAGCGATCCCGCTGAGGCGGCGGCGCCGGCCCCCCCTGGAAAAAACTGTCCCGGGGCCCGGGCCGAAGTCATCAACTTCATCCACAGGCTGATGTCCTTGTGGTCCCACCTAATGGACGTCCGTACCGCTTTGCGTTGACGAAACTGTTCGTCATAACGTAACCAGGCCAAGCCCCCATAAACCCTGTGCGCCTCACTAATGGCCTCCAGGTAACAGAATAACGCCGAACAATTCTCCGGCGCCTTTTCCCCAATCACGCTAGCTAAAATCGCAAACGCTTGCAGCCAATTCGCAAACGTGCGCGGAATAAGCCTATATCTCCTCTTCTCCTCCTCTTCTTTCTTGCTCTCATCAGGCTTGACCCTGTCCAAATTAAATTTCTCCAACGGCAACAACGAGAAGATCTCCACAAACTCGTCCTTCCAAATCTTCTCCCTCACCTCCTTCTTCAAATGCGCCCCTAACGGTCCCTCGAAGCACACATAAACTTCGCTCCTCGCCGCATCTGCCAAGCGAATCTTTTCAGCATCCTTGTCTTTGTCCACCGCAGCCCCACTTGGTCCCTCGCCGTCCTTCCGCGCCAGCACCTCCCTCTCTGTCTGCGTCTCCGCTGCCACCCCACCCACCGACAACCCCAACCCGGAGGGGACAGCCGTCCCCAGCTCTACCCGAGCCGCGGCGGGCGGCCCTACCCATGGAGTACTCGGGGCGTGCACCGGCCCCGAGTCGCCCTGCAGGCTGCGCAGCAGCTCTTTCACCACCACCAACAACTCCCCCCCCCCCTTTGCCCCCCCCACCCCTGCATCCCCCCCACTCACCCCCGCACGAAACCCCCCCACAGACCCCAAGGCCTTACCGGGCTGCTGTTGCCTGGAAGGCTCTCCAGCCGCTGCCCCTACTGCCGCCGCCGGATCGCACTCGTCCTCCTGCAGCTCTCCCTCTTCCATGCTGCTGTCCTCCGTCAGTGTCCTGACCCTCGGGGGCCTCTGCGCTGGCATGCCAGACGGCCCAGGCCGCTCCCGACCGGTTTCCTGTCGTTGTACATGGCGGCCGCCATGTTTTTTGTTTACTAGGACATCACTTCCGGTCGCGCCGACCTCACTTCCGCCGACGTCATCGGCGTGCGCCGCGCCGAGCGCGCGCGCGCTGTTCCTCCGCTGGCCCTCCCTCCCAGGCACAGAAACATGCCCGGAGGCGTGGCCACCCGACTGCCGCTCTGCATCTTCTAATGGGCCCCCCCCCGAAGCTAAGATGGCGCCCACACGTGGCAGGCCGACGGCCGCCTCCGGGACAAGGCCGGCGCCCGAGGACCCCACTCTCCCCCGTCGAGCGGCCCCCCCGACCGGAGCATCGCCAGGGGGAACCACTGGAACCACCAACGATCGCGCGGTCCTGGAGGTGGCCTGAGGCAGGATCCGGTGAGTGACCCCCCTCCCTCTGGGACTCAGCCGTGGACGGGGATTCCTCCCAGGCCCCCCACTAGACGACCGGGGTGTCTGCTTAGCAGGGGGGCCTGAAGGGGCCCAACTGGGGCTCCCAAGCCGACGCTGAGTACGGGGGGCAATGTCAGGGCTAAGGCGCACAGGGGGCCGAGACCTCCTTGCCCGTGTCGAGGGTACCCCATCTGCGGAAGGTCCCTGCCCTACCCCCTGAAGGGTGGCCGCAATTTGGCTTTGTAACCAGTCTGCGCCATGCTGTTCTGCGGCTGATCGAAGCTGGGCCCAAAGCTGCTCTAACCCACTCATCTTTTCCAGGTAGCTGATCCTGAACGTTCCTCCTGACCTGCTGCTCCAGACTGCTGACCCTCCTAGACTCACGTGCCTTCACATCAACTCTACTCCACCCCCTCTTACACCATCCTCCAATCAGGTAAGCCTTGTAACATTCTTAACCCCTCGTACCATTCCCCTGCGTAAGCCTTGCACCCTGTCATGTATGTCCTACGCTTACGTTGCACTACAGCTACGTACATGTCTGTCTCCTCTCCCCCGGTGGACATACTTCAATAAATTCACATGTCATACATTTGTGAACACAGCCAAGAGCTGCACAGTGACTAAGGTTCACATGATGATGTCAAGTCTGATCCAGTACACAATCCCTGAAGTAGCTCTGGATGATGCCTGAACAAAGATGTCCTTGGAGACTAAAAGCAGATGAAGGATTGCTGGTGAAGGCGGGTGGAGGGGAGGTAATAAATACCTGGAAATGTTACTCTCACAATTAATTAGTATGCAGACACTTCAGCAAAATTAAGGCGATTGTCTATGTTTTTTTAATCATAAATTTAATTGCATTGAGACAATAAATACTGTAATGAAATGCATGTGTAACCAGTTAAAAAAAAAAAAAAGTGTCTAGACTGATTGCATATTTGGTTCAGTTTTACTGGAAAAAAAAAAAAGATTAAATGTATTTTTTAAATGATTTCAATTTTAACATTGTTTATAAAGTTACAAACAAAAGTGGAAGACGCTGAATTTATTACACACATAATTTCTTCCATACTATAGAAAAAGTGAAACTGACATTTTCAATTATGTCCAGAGTTTTTTATAAATTCACATAAAAAGGAAAACAAAGCGCTGTAACTAGTTTTACAGGAGTTAATAATAAACATTGCATCTTATAGTACACTCATTTCTTAAAGATGTTTTCATTTAAAAATGCATGGTGTGGGGTGGATTTTGTTGCCGAAAGAAGGTGGTTATGACATCAGTAGGAATAACCAAAATTGAAAGTTGTCATTTTCCCCAAATTTCTGCAAAAATGTAATTTCCAAAAAATTGTGACCTCTCAATTTTACTCATTAGGCTGCTTAGTATTATTGATTTCACATTTTTTTTGTGACCTCTCAATTTTACTCATTAGGCTGCTTAGTATTATTGATTTCACATTTTTTTTTAGAAGTTTATTTTGATGGGGGGCATTAGGGCAGTTTAGTTTATTATATTTAGTGTATTTTTTATTTTTTTTTGGACAAGAACAGGGCCAGGATGTTTTGATAGGAGCTCTTGTAACACTTTAGAGTCTCTTAAAGCAGCTGTAAACTGCCGAATGCAAAAAACAAAACAAAAAAAAAAACTGTAAGGCAGTGGCGTAATGTGCTATTGTGCATCTCATACTAGTACATTATGAAATACTTACCTTAGAATGAAGCCCTTCCAGCTGTCCCCACTCACCGCTGAAATTGCTGGCATCTTCCCCCTGTGTTTCTTACGGGTTCGCAGGCTCCGGCGCTGCAAGTGGCCTGAGCTGCGATGATGTCACTCCTGCACATTCTTGTGGGAGGCGCTGTTTCTCGCATGCTCACTGAAGGTCTGGTACTGTAAGCTGGACCTTGAGAGCTCATGCGCCGATGATGTCATCGCCTGCATGCACTCTGAATATCTCCTAAACTTTGTAAGTTTAGGAGATATTTATGGTACCTACAGGTAAGCCTTATTATAGACTTTCTTGTAGGTGCAAGTGGTGTAACAGAGTTTACAACCACTTTAAAGTCCTCTGTTCTCAGCTGCATAGCAGCTAGGGGAGGAGAAACAGCAGCACACTGACAGTGAAAGGCTGTTCAGGGGGGGACATGTCAGGACAAGTCTGATCATTGGAGGAGAGCAGAATGAGTTCTGCGCTGCCGGCAACCTGCTCCCGCTGTGATTGGACACAGCCAGAGCCAATTAGCTGGTACCTGACACAAGCAGAATGGTGATCTGCCTATGTAAACATGGCAGATCACTGTTCTGTGACAAGGGAAGACAGATCAAAAGTGTCACTTGGTGTCCAATTTGTCTGCCACAATGTCACAGTCTGGCTTTAAGTCGCTGATCGCTGCCATTACTAGTAAGAATAAATAAAAAGTAGATGATATAACTATAAGGGAATACTTATTAAGGTTGCCAAAAGATATACGGTACTAGGTTAAAGGTCTAAGATAATATGCTTAGGCGTGCATTTCACTAAGTTCAGAATTAAGGTGCAAGATGTTGACATATTAGGATGCATCTGTCTGCGGTAAGAGGTACAAAGCTAAGATAATTAACATTTTTAGTTACGCTTTATTATTATTGATGTTTTCTTATAGCGCAGCACTTTCTACTGATTATTTATAGCTTTTACGTGAGAACACTTGTTAGTGATAGCAGCTATTATTCATTTTTTGAAATTTGTTTACACCACTTTATTTCATGAGATTGCACCAATTGATGTTCACTTTATACTGTGTAAATTAATAGATTCATGTCCTTTGCCAGTTCAAAAACATGTTACCGCAGCAATATTTAAAATCTGAATAGAGAGTAGCATTCCAAGGGAGGCCCAACATGCCACCTTGGGTACCATGCCCCCTTCCTCGGTGCAGACCACTGGAGCAATCAAGTGCTTGGTGGTGCCCTAAAAATTGATGTTACTATTGGTACCTTTTTTTTTTTTTTAATAAAGTTCTTATTGAGCATATTGAAATGTTACATCACATAATTCAAATATTAGGTTGGCAGTCATTACATTAATTGCATAGGATAGTTTCTACAAATTAATGTTTAACTTTTGCTAACATTAACTCTCCTAGACTCTCCTTTAAGTCCTCCAACCTGAGTTTCACTCTTTTTTTATTTTTTATTAATTAAGTAAACACGATACCAAAACCATCAAAATCAACCCCCCCCCCCCCCCCACCCCAGTTTTAATCTGTCCAGTGTATTGCATGCATCCTCTCCTCTATCACAGCACTGTTTATTTCCCTCTTTGCTTACATTTAGCCATCCCCGCTGCTCCCTTCTCTTTCCTCCGCTAGGGTGTTTATGGAATCGATCCAACTAAACCATACCTTCCTAAACTTCTTGGGGCCCCCCCTTGCCTCATACGTCATCTTATAAAGAGATACATCTGTATTTATTGTCTTTATCCACTTTCCCATAGTGAGGTGCTCATCGTGAATCCATCTTCGGATGATCAATTTACGCATTCCGAAGTACAGAAGTCTGAGAAAGAATTTTGTATGCACATTAAAGAGGAAGTAAACCCTGATGGGTGTTACTTCCTCTTTATTTCCCTGCAAAGGTAAAGCATAATGGGCTACTATGCATCACATAGTAGCCCATTATGTGACACTTACCTGCAGGAGAATCCCACGATGTCCCCGTCTTCCTCGCTAGTAGCGAGCATCCATTCTTCACCCCTCTTCCTTCCAGGGCTGCAAACTCCGGCTCTGTGACTGACGGGAGTCGTGTGACGTCACTCCCGCGCATGCACACAGGAGCCGCCTTTAATGGCATAACCCAAGCTAGAAATGGCACAGCGTGACCTTTCTAACCCTGGTGCACCATACTGTACAGTGATTTGCAAATATCTTAGACCGTGCAGGCCTGGAAAATATTTCAAGCACCTACAGGTAAGCCTTAAAGTGGTTGTATAGTCAATTTTTTTACTTTTACCTACAGGAAAGCCTATAATAACGCTTACCTGTAGGTAAAAAAAATATCTCCTAAACCTGTACGGTTTAGGAGATATTCCCCTCGCTATGCGCCACTGACTGCAGCGGCGCATGCGCACAAGGGGATTCTCGGCTGAAAGCCTGGCAGACGCGCGGGAGTGACGATATCGCGGCTCTGGCCAATCACAGCGCCGGAGCCGCAATACCCGGAAGAAACGCAGAGGGAGCATGTCAGCTCCCTCGGCAGGGATCGGGCCAGATGTCGGGATCTCGTTCTAAGGTAAGTATTTCATAATGAGCTAGTATGCAGTGCATACTAGCTCATTATGCCTTTTCCTTTGCAGGTGACCAAAAAAAACAACAACACATTAGCGGGTATACAACCGCTTTAATCTAGGCTTACCTGTAGGTTAAAGCAGTTGTAACAGGTTTACAACCACTTTAAGCCTTTCTTGATTGAAGACTCCCAACAGACACCTTAGAGGAGAACATATATTCAGAAGGGCAAAATGCTCAGATATGAACTCGGTCATCTGGGATCATAGAGGCCTTATCTTAGGGCAATCCCATATCATGTGGACAAAAGTTCCTACTGCTCCCTTACACTTATGGCACTCTGCAGTATCTCTCCTGTGAATTCTGAATAGTCTGGACGGTGTATAGTATACCTGATGTAACTATTGGTAACTTTCATCCTATTTCTGTATATATTCGGATATGGCACCCTTCATCACCGTAGAAGCTGGTACACATAAACATGGGGAGGGACACCCAATACTCTCAGTAGGACAGCAACAAAGTCAGGAATTCCGTCAGATGCCTCTTGTTCTTGGTGTATTCAAGACCAAAAAGAAGCCACCGGCTGACTCAGCCAGGTTCCACCTATACAAATATTATTATTTGGTGTTTTCTGCCCCTTTATGTGGCAACACACCTGTTAAATGGTCCTAATATGATAAAACCATGTAAAAATAAGTGATATATTTAACCATTTGCCGTCCGTGCTATAGCCGAATGACGGCCACAGAGCTGAATTTCCAGGAGGCCGTCACATGACGACCTCCCCTTTGTGGGCTATGATCACCGAGTCACTGAGACTCGGGTGATCACAGATCCGGTCCCGGCCCCTTACCATGTGATCAGCTGTCAGCCAATGACAGCTGATCACATGATGTAAACAAAACCTCGGTAATTGTGATAGCGTGAGGAGGAAAAAAAGCCAATCACCGGCTTATCTGCAAGGGACATCGTTCCCGGAGAGGAAGAGGCAATTATGCCTCATCTGTGCCCACCAGTACTCCCTGCCTGTGCCACCTGCCAGTGCCACCTGCCAGTGCCCACCAGGGCCATCTATCAATGCCCATGAGTGCCACCTATCAAGGCCCACAAATGCCAACTATCAATGCCCACCAGTGGTGCCAATCAGTGCCACCTAGCAGTGCTGCCTATTAGTGTAACCGATCAGTGCCCATCACTGCCACCTATCGGGGACCATCAGTGCCACCTCATCAGCATACATCAATAAAGGAGAAAAATTACCTGTTTGCAAAATTGTATAACAAAATCTATATAACATTTTTTTTTTTTTAAATGTGGTCTAATAAAATGAAAATTGCAGAGGTGATACCACTAAAAGAAAGCTCTGTGGGTAAAAAAATCATAAAAATTTAATTTGGGTACAGTGTAGCATGACCGCGTAATTGTCGTTCAAAGTGCATCTGCGCTGAAAGCTGAAAAATGGTCTAAACAGGAGGGGGGTTTAAATGCCCAGTAAGCAAGTGGTTAAAGAAAATGCACAGAAACATTACCAACATATATTATATTTCCCTTTGAAGATGCTTCCATTTCAATGGATATTTCTGCCAGAGATATAAGCCAGGTCTACATAAACTGTGGTACTTCACGTTGTCCAATAGAGTTTTCTTAGCTGTACATTAATTATACATTCTACCTGTAAAAGGCATGTCATCTTTATTCTTAATTCCATTTCTTATCTCCAGAATAGCAATTTCCGAATACACTCGCACTGTCAGTAGTCTCATAACAAACAGTTATAGAAAGTGAAGTTCAAAAGCTAAAGTATTTGATTAAATGGAAAATGAATCTGTGCTATAATTGAAGCTTAAAAACACTTGTCAGGATGAATGTATGTCAGGCAATCTTTTCCGCCGTGTTAAAAATCCGCTTAGTCTCCAAGGTACTCCCGGACTGGCAGAGAAGGGGTTGGCACTTCTAATGTAGTCAGATCTCCATTTGCTTTGCATGCTTCTGCTGTCACTGTTCAATAAACCCACTTAAGTCAGGAATAAATAGGTGTAATAAAACAAATATCCCCCTGATACAGTAGCGAGGATCTTGATATATTGGTCTGTGCAGGAAAAAGAGCAAAGAGTAATTCTGTTTGGAAGTTTTCTGATTTGGGTTTGTGAAATAATTGTTACGTCTGAATCGTTTCGTTAATTTATTTAAAGTGTGTGTAAATCTAAACCTTTTTTTTTCCTGGTTTTGAATAAAGTAGGAATAATGAGAACCATGTCGGTCTTTTATTCCTTTGAGGCTCATGCACACTGCAGCTCAAAAAAAAAACCCCTGTTTTTACAGGCATTTGAGCTTTCATTTCAGCTTGAAGAAGCTTGTACTTTTTTGGGCTCTTTTGCACCTTTTTATTGAGCTTCTTTGAGCTTCTTTCAGCTTTTTTTTTTTTGCTTTTTTTTTTTCACAAACCCTCCCCTCAGCTAATTTTTCCAATTTTTTGGGCCTCTTGTACTCTGCAGCTTGAAAAAGCTCAGTGCAACTTTTTTTTTTCTTTACAGCTAAAATACAGCCCATTAACCACTTCAGCCCCGGAAGATTTTACCCCCTTCCTGACCAGAGCACTTTTTACAATTTGGCACTGCGTCACTTTAACTGACAATTGCGCGGTCATGCAATGCTGTACCCAAACTAAATTTGAGTCCTTTTTTTCCCCACAAATAGCTTTCTTTTGTTGGTATTTGATCACCTCTGCGTTTTTTATTTTTATTGCGCTATAAACCAAAAAAGAGGCACAATTATTGAATTATTGAAAAAAAACAATATTTTTTACTTTTGCTATAATAAATATCTCCCAATTTTAAAAAATAAAAATAACATAAAATGTCCTCAATTTAGGCCGTAATGTAATCTTCTACATATTTTTGGTAAAATAAGCGTATATTGATTGGTTTCCTCAAAAGTTATACCGTCTACAAACTGTGGGAAAGATTTATGGCATTTTTATAGCGTTTTTATAATTATTTTTTTATTTTTTACTAGTAAGGGTGCTGATCTGTGATTTATAGCGGTATTGCGACATTGCAGATCAGACACTTTTGACACATTTTTGGGACCATTGACATCTATATAGAGATCAGTGCTATAAATATGTACTGATTACTGTATAAATGTCACTGGCGGGAAGGGGTTAACACTAGGGGGCGATCAAGGGGTTAACTGTGTGTTCCCTCAGTGTGTTCTAACTGTGTGGGGATAGTACTAACTAGGAGAGATGACAGATCGTTGTTCCTACTTTGTTCTCTTCTCTGACAGCATAGGGATTTGTGTGTTTACACACACAAATCCCTGTGCTGGCTCTTGTGCACACGATCGTGTGCCTTAGGCCTCTTGCATACTATACTCCTATTTGAGCATCTACTTTTTCAGCCTTTTTTTTGTACGTATTTGCACGCATTTTTGAGCATATGCATTTGTGCAATTTTCTAAAACGTATTCTCGCGTTTTTGTTTTACACAATATGTAAATGGACATTTGCACACATTTTGAGCACCATAGTGCACATTTGGCTTAAATTACTGAACAAAAATGCAGATTTTTATATATTTTTTTGACTGAAGAGAATGCACGGCTCTTATTTACGCGCCTGTGTGCATAGGCACATTACAATTAATGGGCTGTATTGTAGCTCAGCAAAGAAAAAAAAAGCTGTACTACGATTTTTCAAGCTGCAGTGTGCACGAGGTCTGCACATAAAATATCAGCTTTTTTGGTCAGTAATTTATACCTCATGTGCATATTGTGCAGAAAGAGTACGCAAGAATAAGTTTGCCTGCTTTTTTTTGTAAATATTTTATTATACCTTTTCATGTGACAACACTGAAGAAATGACACTTTGCTACAATGTAAAGTAGTGAGTGTACAGCTTGTATAACAGTGTAAATTTGCTGTCCCCTCGAAATAACTCAACACACAGCCACCAATGTCTAAACCGCTGGTAACAAAAGTTAGTACACCCCTAAGTGAAAATGTCCACATTGGGCCCAAAGTGTCAATATTTTGTGTGGCCACCATTATTTTCTGCCTTAACCCTCTTGGGACTGGAGTTCACCAGAGCTTCACAGGTTGCCATTGGAGTCCTCTTCCACTCCTCCATGACGCCATCATGGAGCTGGTGGATGTTAGAGACCTTGCGCTCATCCACCTTCCATTTGTGGATGCCCCACAGATGCTCAATAGGGTTTAGGTCTGGAGACATGCTTGGCAGTGTCGTCTTGGAGGTGTGTTAGGGGTCACTGTCATGTTGGAATACTGTCCTGTGGCCCAGTCTCTGAAGGGAGGGAATCATGCTCTGCTTCAGTATGTCACAGTACATTTTGGCATTCATGGTTCCCTCAATGATCTGTAGCTCCCTAGTGCCGACAGCACTCATGCAGCCCCAGACCATGACACTCCCACCACCATCCTTGACTGTAGGCAAGACACACTTGTTGTAGGGTTCGAGGCCTGATTCTATGTGTAGTAGAGGGAGTGAGCTCATGCAGGGCGGAGGACAGGGATTTATTGTAGACAGATGTGGTTAGGTTGGGGCAGGACAGGGGCGAGATTTTGTCATAGAGGTGGTCAGTGGCAGAATAGAGGAGAGAAGTGTTGAAGGTTTCTATGGGTGATGGCTAAGCGATTGGAGGGAAATGTGGTGGAAGACAGGGAGAGAGAGAGAAACTAGTAACCAACAAATCTATATAAAATATGTGAGTTTCATGTTTTTAATTGAATTACTGAAATAAATTAACTTGTTGATGATAAGCAATTTTTTTGAGATGCACCTTTATGTTTATATATATATATATATATATATATATATATTTATATACAGTATCTCACAAAAGTGAGTACACCCCTCCGATTTTTTTAACCACTTCAATGCCAGGCATTTTCACCCTTTCCTGCCCAGGACAATTTTGAGCTTTCACTTTGTATGACAATTGCAGAGTTATACAACACTGTACCCAAACTAAATTTTTATAATTTTCTTCCCACAAATAGAGCTTTCTTATTTAGTGGTATTTGATCACATCTGTGTTTTTTATTTTTTTATTTTTTTCTAAACAAACTAAAAAAGAACAACATTTTTGAAAAAAAAAGTTTTTTTCTGTTTCTGTTATAAAATGTATTTTTTTCCTTCACTGATGGGCACTGATGAGTGGCACTGATGGGCAGAGGTGAGGAGGCACTGATATGTAGAATTGATGGGCACTGATATGCAGCACTGTTTTTTTAAGCAGAGCATGATCACCTCCCTTTGGAGATTGGGCTACAGGGCAGTATTCCAACATAATGACCCCAAACAAACCTCCAAGATGATCACTGCCTTGCTAAAGAAGCTGAGGGTAATGGACTGGCCAAGCATGTCTCCAGACCTATTAAGCATCTGTGGGGCATCCTCAAATGGTAGGTGGAGGAGCGAAAAGTCTCTAACATCCACCAGCTCCATGGGGTCATCATGGAGGAGTGGAAGAGGACTCCAGTGGCAACCTGTGAAGCTCTGGTGAACTCCATGCCCAAAAGGGTTAAGGCAGTGCTGGAAAATAATGGTGGCCACACAAAATATTGACACTTTTTTCCCAATTTGGACATTTTCACTTAGGGGTGTACTCACTTTTGTTGCCAGCGGTTTAGACATTAATATCTGTGTGTTGAGTTATTTTGAGGGGACAGCAGATTTACACTGTTATACAAGCTGTACACTCACTACTTTACATTGTAGCAAAGTGTAATTTCTTCAGTGTTGTCACATGAAAAGATATAATAAAATATTTAAAAAATGTGAGGGGTGTACTTACTTTTGTGAGATACTAACTATATATATATATATATATATATATATATATATATATATATATATATATATATATATATATATATACTGTATGTAGTGAATTAAGCCTCATTTCTTTTCAATGCCAGGAGGCTGCTGACCACTGAGTATAGAGAATAGAAGGCACGCTGAAAGTGTACTTATCCTTGGGAGTTTTCATATAAGTTAGGGTGAAAAATTGTAAATAATATATCACAGCTCCATGACACATATGTTCTAATAGTTTAATTATTTACGTTGTTCCTTCAACCAATAATCATCCACTTTAGTGTACTTTGTTAATGGACGCCATGTTTATGTTTAGATTATATATTAAGCACAGTGTAGTTATTTGACCCACCAAGTCAAATAAACATATGGAAGGTTTGTTTAGGTGTTAAGCCTATTAGCAGGTACCTCTTGATGAGACATCTGCTGCATTCATTCACATTTTTTTTCCTTTCCGAACAAATGGCCAGCAGTGAAAAATGACCATACAGATGAGAGCATTATAGACATCACATTAATACAAACAAATACACCGTTGGTAATGGTCTGAAAGAAAAATGAGTTGCAGTGGCTCATGGGACAGTTTGGAGTGCCTGCCATTTGGTATAATTTGTTGTAATTATTTTTATTTCACATATGTGTGTAATGTATTTCTAGCTGGAGGGAATGCATCTGGGCTTTTTTAAAGTCAAGGGGCCACTCCTGGTACAATTATTAGAACCCTAGTCTGGTTTAGTGCAGGTTTATATAATGCGGTGTAAATGTTTTCTCTGTTCCTTTCTGCTCCACAATTTTCATTATCGTTGTCAACGTACTGAAAATGTAAATGTTGCAGAAAATTGCGGTTGATGATTGAGTATGATTCCATAGTGCTCCATAAATCATGGTATACATATGAATAAAAAGCCATAGACAGCCTTTCCCCATTCAGTTGCAGTCACTGGACCTCCTGCAGTTATTTCCTTTGGTATGTCTATAGTATACGTTCAGGCATGGGTGTCCGCTGAACTTTTTTCGGGGGGGGGGGGGGCATCATTTTATTGCAATTTGCAATATAAAAAGATTTCCACAGTGGTGTCATGGCACAGGCACTGCTGTTACCTGTGGTTCTTCAGTGATAGGCCCAGGACAGGCACTTGCAGCCAGGCAGTGTATTCTCTGTCATCTCGGCCACTGCACGCCACGCTCCTGTGACCTGTGGGAGGAGCCGGTGCCGGCCGGATCGGCATAGGCACAACATACATTTACACAGGCAGAGGCAGGCTGCGGCACTAGCCAATCACGGAACAGCCAGGTCACGGTGATGTTAAGCAGTCGAAAAAGACTAAGAGCAGCCCCAGCCCCCAGGCCAGCAGCAGACTTTGAAAAAAAAAAAGCCCAAGGCTGTCACGGAGGCGGCCATTGCAACACAGGGGGCAAGGGTTTTCACTCAGACTTCAACACTCTTAGCCCTTGTACACACGGTCGGAGAATCTGTCGGAATGAGTCTTATCGGACCGTGTCGTCAGATAATCCGACTGTGTGTGGTATGCATCGGACTGATTCTGTCCGAATCTCCGTCCGATCCAAATTTCCAACATGTTGGAAAGATTTCCCGACCAACTGGGCCGGACGGACCTAATCCGATCATGTGTAGAGCATTTTCATCGGACCAAGTGCCACGCATGCTCAGATCAAATTCCTACATCAAAGCTATTGGCTACTAGCCTGAATGTAGTCCCATCGTAACGAAATTACGTCATCACGTTCTGAAAGATCTGATTTTTCGCCAACTTGGCCCGACCGTGTGTATGCAACAGTTTCGGACACAATCTGTCGGACTAAATCCGACGGGCAAAATCCGACGGATTTGGTTGGCAAAATCTCCGACCGTGTGTACGTGGGCTTACGATTCCAAGGGGTGGCAGTTGACCCCCCTTGCTCTATGGTGCGGACGCCCATGCATTCAGGGCTTCTTCACACCAGTCAATCGCAGTAAAGCCCCATACACACGATCAGAAATTCTGCCAGCAAAAGTCGGATTTGAGCTTTTGGTCAGAAATTGCGACTATTTGTACGCTCCATCTGACTTTTGCTGGCAGAATTCCAGCCAGAAAAAGATTGAGAGCAGGATCTCTATTTTTTGGTCGGAAAAAAGTTCAGATCGAAAATTACAATCGTCTGTACAAATGATGATGCGCAAAATTCCTACGCATGCTCAGAAACAACTCGTCGCATGCTCGGAAGCATTGAACTTAATTTTCTCGGCTTGTCGCAGTGTTGTACGTCACAGCATTCTCGACGATCAAAAGTTCAGAGAACTTTTGTGTGACCGTGTCTATGCAAGGCAAGCTTGAGCAGAATTCCGATCGGAAAAACCATCCAAGTTTTTTCCAACGGAAAATCCGCTCATGTGTACAGGGCATTACATATGGGGCAATCCAAAGCATCTTACCAGCACACATTTGTTGCAGAGCAGCAAAATGTGCAGAAATTAACTAATATACAGTTTGTAGTGCTAACAAAAATGCTGCATGCTAAATTTTTCTGCAGTAGTTGTTTTAAATTAATTGGCTGACTTAACAGGAATGTTAGCAAGCATTCTTTAATGTACCATGAACGCTGTGTAAAAATTGAATGGATACTAAGCCTTGGCTCACATCTATGCGCACAGTGAACGGAGTCCCCAACTCTTTTGTAAAGTCACACCAAACCGCATGGTGCCACAGCACTAAAATGTGAAAATGCATGCAGTTGCTGATGCGTGGGATGCCATTAACCACTTTAGCCCCGGAAGATTTTACCCCCTTCCTGACCAGAGCACTTTTTTGAGACTCGGCACTGCGTCGCTTTAACTCACAAGTGCGTGGTTATGTGGCGCTGCACCCAAACAA
This sequence comes from Lithobates pipiens, assembly GCF_037356315.1. NCBI lineage: Eukaryota > Metazoa > Chordata > Amphibia > Anura > Ranidae > Lithobates > Lithobates pipiens. Next base: position 12,889,510 of record NW_027507755.1, read on the forward strand.
AATTTACATCCTTTTTTCCCACACAAATAGAGCTTCCTTTTGGTGTTATTTGATCATCTCTGGGTTTTTTTTCTTTTGCTCTATAAACAAAAAAATAGCGACCATTTTGAAAAAAACACAATATTTTGTATTTTTTCCTATAATAAATATCCCCTTTTTTTTAAAAAAAAAAAAGCAAATTTTTTTCTCAGTTTAGGCCGATATGTATTCTACATATTTTTGGTAATAAAAAATTGTATATTGATTGGTTTGCGCAAAAGTTATAGCATCTACAAAATAAGGGATAGATTTATATTATTTATTATTATTATTATTATTATATTTTTTTAATAGTAATGGTGGCGATCTATGATTTTTATCGGGACTGCAACATCACTGCAATGTCACTGGCAGAGGGGGGGTTAACACTAGGGGGTGATCAAGGGGTTAATTGTGTTCCTTCTCTATGTTCTAACTGAAGGGGGGGGGACTGTCTAGGGGAGATGACAGATTGCTGTTCATACTTTGTATGAACACACGATCAGTCTCTTCTCCCCTCAGAGAACCGGGATCTGTGTGTTTACACATACAGATCCCGGTTCTCGGTGTGTCACCAGTGATCATTGCGCTTGCACTCGCAACGGCTCCGGGAGCGAGCAGTGGGCACGTGCCCTTAGTGGCCACAGGGTGAAGCGACGTAACATAACGTGTTTCACCCAGCTGTGCCATTCTGGCGCAGTAAAACTGCCGTGGCTAGTCAATGAGTGGTTAATGCACAATGAACGCTGTGTAAAATGTGAATGGATGCTAAGCCTTGGCTCACATCTATGCACACAGGGAAAGGAGTCCCTAACTCTTTTGTAAAAACACATCAAACCGCATGGTGCCACAGCACTAAAATGTGAAAACGCATGCAGTTGCTGGTGCGTGGGGTTGCCATTAAGAATCAATGGAACCCTTTTGCTTCTACTGAAGAGCACTTCATGTTGGGAAAGCAATTTTTCATGCATAGATGTGAACCAAGCATAAGGGTGGAGATCACACAGGGATCTGTGAATGGAAAGCATACAAGTCACATCTGTTACATCGGCAGAGGGACTCACAGGTCATGCCTGTATTGGGCTGAGCTGTATGTTCAGGCTATCGTGCATTTTAGATGTTTGGATGTACTGTGGCGGCCTCCTTTCTTTTTTTACCATGAAATGCTGTTTTTACTATGGATACCTTAAGAGGTTTTACACTATGTTTTATTTGGATCTGACTACACAATCGTCGCTTAGGTGGAGTCCCCTGGATGCTCTGGAGCTGTTCCTGATGTGGTTCCTTTGTACATCCCCTGCTGATGGCCCCTATCAAGACATATTCATTAGGCCTGTTTGACCCTTCGTAATAAAGGGTCCAGGCTCTCTGGTAAGAGTTCAAACTATTGTGGTGGTGGTGTGTTCACTCAGTGAAGGGATTGGATAACCTCATCCACAGGTGAATAATGGAATTTGCCATTTGACCATTATGGTCCATTTGAGGGACAGATTTTTCTGGACTGTTTATTTATTTATAATTTTTTTAAGTATTTTTAATATCACTCACTGTAGTGCAAGACACCTTTATTTTGCATGCCTGTTCAAGTACAGTGATGTCTCCACATTTTTAGTCCACTGCTTAATTTTGCCAGCCCCATAACAGAAGGTAAGTACCTCTGTACGGACTTGAGGCAGGGATGTAAACAACCACAAACAAACCAAAAGATTTCCCAGCACACTTAGCCTGAAAAACAACCAAGCTGACCCTGTCTAAGCCCTTGTACACACAGTCAGAGATTCCGAGAACCAAATCTGTCGGATTTTGTCCAACAGATTTTGTCCGAAACTGTTGCATACACACGGTCGGACAAAGTTGTCGGAAAATCTGACGTGATGACGTTATTTCGTTACGACGGGACTACGTTCACGCTAGTAGCCAATAGCTCTGGTGTAGGAATTTGATCTGTGCATGCATGTAGATGTAGACCACACACAGTCGGAATATCCGACAAAGCGGTCCGATCGGACACATTCCATCGGAATCTCCGACCGTGTGTACAAGGGCTTACAGTTTACGTTAAACACAGAGGGTTTTGTTTGCACACATTTGCAAATATATGCCCATGCCAAGGGACCTCTGTATAAACTGCAGTCCTAACTCTAAATCTGCAGAGCCTCCATGGTAGGAACACATATAAGAATGGATAGATTAAGAGCTGGTATGCTTGGAGGGAGCCCACTCTGCACCCAATTTATCCAACTGTACACAAAAAAGTGGCAACCAACCTAACCTATAACTGGCTTTTGCAGCAAGGTTCACATGAAGGGCATGCACATCACAAACAAACAAAAGATGTCCCAGCACACTTACCAGTCAGCCTATAGGTTGGGGTGGTTGCCACTTTTTTGTACAGTGGGATGTAAATATTACCTGAGATAAAGATCGCAACATTATCCATCCGCCTCTTCTCCTCAACCATTTAGATAAAGCCTTGTATTCATTGATAAAAATACAAGGCTTCCTGTGAATGGCTGAGCAGTGTTCAGTCCAACTCAGCCCAATTCAATCTTGTTCTGGCACCAGACAAGAAGTCTCCATACTGCTGCCAAAACACAGTGCTGCATACTGTATGTAGCCGATGGCACTGTTTATAGAGCTCAGATGGTGGGCGAAACAATTAGTAAAGGAAATTGTTAATTTTTTACGAGCTTGGCCCAAACAAACTATTTAAAATGAAGGGAAAAGTGGAGTTCAGATTTAAAGTATTCCATATATTTTAGCAGTCTACACATCTGTCCAAACTGACGGACAACTGAAAAGGAAAGAGGAACCGTGGGAAGTCCCTGTCCTCTGATTCTCCAGCGGTGATCCCTGTCCTCTGATGTAAAGAGGAACTCTGGAAACTCAAAACTCTTAAGCCACTTTGAGTACCTTGGCATGCGGTGGATGTATCTGCACACACATTGGAAGTAGTGTGGGGGGGGGGGGGGCAGGTCAACTTTTACATTGGGGCCCACAAGCTTCAAGCTACGCCTCTGATTAACATCTACAATACGTTTTTAAGAGGGTGTTGGTAACATTTCCTAATTGGCCACTAGGTCCCCATGAATAGTAGGTTACGTGAGAGAATGGGAGAAGTTTGGTCAAAGAGTCAATAGAGCAGGAGTAGAATGCCAGAGCTGGCCCCCTTGGAACTTGTTGGGGCATATTTTACACATATGTAATACCTCCAGGTATCGATATTCCCTGGCTAGGGAATACCTGGAGAGGTCCTGGTGCCGTAGATTAGATAGGGTTGGGGAAAAGGACAAAGAAATCCCTGAACTGGAAAGTTCTGATGACTGCTACCATAATGGGTGAAAAGCTGTCTGCCATGATGTTGTGTGCCCTGAAATCTGATGATTTGAAGTTACCTTACTTTAAGTTATGCAAGTAAGGTTTTGAAAGTTTACTGAACTCTCCTCTTGTTACCTAAGGTCTATCCTTTGAACTGGTACCTGGCTCAGCTGGGAGAAATGCAGGTTTAATTGTCAGGCATGGCAATGTACATGTCCTATTCAGCTCCCTCTGGGAGTGCATAGACTCGTAACACGTAAATTAGGGCAAGGGGCATGTTGGTAGTACCCTGGATCGAAACATAATGTCCACATTCTAATGGCCCAACCTAAATGGTGCTTTTGTTTAAAACTGTTAAAAATTACTTTGTAGTCAGAAACTACCCTTACTAAACAAATGTCAAATTTCTTTTTCTTGCAATTAGGCAAGTAAGAAGCAAGTAAGCAGGATCTCTCAGAATACCCTTCCTTCTGTTGCTTTAAACGGCTCACTGTGTCTCCCAGAAATCATCAAAGATATTGGAGTCAACTTATAGGCAGCATATTAGACAGAAATACAGCTGAAACCTCCAACAATGTTCTTTTACTCGATAGGAGGTGTCATGATTTTTTGCGATATAGCGCTGCTTCACGCGGTCATGCGATGCTGTCCCCAAACACAATTGATGTCCTTTTTTCCCACAAATAAAGCTTTCTTTCTTTCTTTTGATCACCTCAACAAAAAAAGAGCAACATGTTTTCCTATAATAAATGTCCCCAAAAATGTTTTTAAACAGTATAGTATTCTTCTATATATTCTTCTACATATTTTTGGTAAAAAAAATCTCAATAAGCATATAATGATTGGTTTGCCCAATAGTTATAGTGTCTACAAACTATGGGAAAGATTTATGACATTTTTATTATTTTATTTAGTAATGGCGGTGATCTGCGATTTTTAGCAGTACTGTGACATTGCAGTGGACAGATCAGACACTTTGACACATTTTTAGGACCATTGGCATTTATACAGCAATCAGTGCTATAAAAATGCACTATTTACTGTGTTAATGTCACCAGCAGGGAAGGCGTTAACACTGGGGGGTGGGGGATCAAGGGGTTAAATGTGTGTTCCCTGGGTGTGTTCTAACTGTGAGGGGATAGGACTGACTAGAGGAAGAGACATATCGTTTTTTTCTACTTAGTAGGAACAAACGATATGTCTCTTCTCTCCTGACAGAACAGGGATTTGTGTGTTTACACACAAAAATCCCTGCTCCTGCTCTTGTGTACGCGATCGCACGTGGCTGGCAGTGATTGCGCCTGCTGGCCACATGAATCGGGTCACCCACCATGCTATCGACCTTGCGGCGGTTTGTGGGAATGAACCACTTTGCCGCCGTATATTGACGTGAGCCAGTCGGCAAGTGGTTTTAAACTTATCGAAGCAAAAATGTCCTGTTTCTTATTACAACAGTAGGACTGATTATGAAAACAGGGGTGGATTGGAAATGTGCCCCCTTGGTTAGTGCTAATAAGATTTGCTTGGCTGGTGGCCCCAAGTGGAGATACTTTCCCATTCAGACATCAAATAGGATCAGATCTACAGTTAGTGACACTTTCTGGAAATTCTGGGCATTATTTATCTAACTTCCCAACTCCTCATCTGGCAGCAGTCTTTCAGTATCAACTTCCTTTTTTGGCTCTGAGATGTCATATAATCAAATGTCAACAGACACAAAGGAAGCTGATAGTGGAAGATAAAAAAATAAAACAAATGTGTGCGACAATTATCAATACCCATTAGGAATGCCCACCATTCACTGTGGCACCATGACACATTTTCCACAGTACACTTTATTTAACTTATAGAAATGTGTCTCTACCATGAAAGAGTCATTTGGTTGTCTTTCGCCCCAGGTGTAGTGCCGTGTAAACACACGACCAGAATGTCTGACAGAAAAAGTCAGACGGGAGCTTTTCATTCTATATTCCAATCGTGTGTATGCCCCTGCGGACTTTTTATATTGAAAATTCTGACGGACCTAGAAAGAGAACATGTTCTATATTTTTCCGACCGAACAAACTGAAGCAAGTACAAGACTGAAGCTATTGGCTACTGGCTATTGAACATCCTTTTTCTACTTCTGTCGTACATGTTGTACGTCACCGCATTCTTGCTGGTCGAAATTTGGTGTGATCATGTGTATGCAAGACAGCTTCAGTGGAATTCCATCGGAAAATGCTTCACAGTTTATTCCGACGGGAAAATCGGTCGTGTGTACAGGGCATAAGGTTCCAAGACATTAGGACCTCCCTTAAACAATTTATTTTGAAATGTAAAAAAGACTGTTTGAACAAAGCATATCCTTCTATAGCAGGAAAGCAAGGTTGTGCGGCTCCCGGTGAGAGCAATCACTCCTCTACTGATTAGGTGCAGGTCCAGTCAGTGGTCTGGTCCAGATAGATAGCCAAGAGAACAACATATTGACCACACTCCGAAGTGTAGAAGATGATAATTTAGCTTTATTCCAAGAAAAACACCTAGGTAACAATGATACAGACATGGGCACAGCAGAGATTGACGTGTTTCACGAATCAAGTTCGCTTAATCGTAATCCTATTATGATTAAGCAAACTTGAGTCATGAAACACGTCGATCTCTGCTGTGTCTATGTCTGTATCATTGTTACCTAGATGTTTTTCTTGGAATAAAGCTACATTATCATCTTCTACACTTTGGAGTACGGTCAATATATTGCTCTCATGTTGTTCCCTTGCATATCCTTCTATAGTGTGTACTTGCCTCAATTCTAAGTCCACTAAGTATGATTCTTGTCTCACTCATTTTTCTGCTCTCTGCAAGGGTCACTTCTGACAGTCTATGACGCCATTCAATCCCAAGAGAAGCCCCCCACCACCAGCACAAAGCAGGCGATTGATAGTCTCAGCTGTTCATGTCTCCCTATGAAGCTGTGTGCAGGGGGTGTGTCTATTCCTTTCACTCAAGTCTCAGCTTACACTCAGTTTTGTGCTGTATGCTGTGCAGTGTGTAACATCAGATTCCCACCACTTGCCTTCTGGAGGTTATGAATGCTGTATATATTCTGGATTTTGAACTGATGTGAACGAAAGAGGGCAAACAGGGACATCACCTGAGACTAGAGATGAGCTGAACACCCGACTGTCCGGTTTGCAGCAGTACACAGTGGAAAAGGTTGGCCCCGAACCGCAAACTCCATTGAAGTCTATGGGAGCTGAATGTGAGAAATCAAAAGTTCCCATTTTGAAGACTTATATACAAGTAATTGGGCATAAAAGGGCTATAGGGGTCTGGGTACTGCCCTGGGGGACAATATCAACGGTATCAATGCAACCATTTTTTAAAAAAAAACAATCTTTTTTAAAGGAGCAGTGATTTTAATGATGCTTAAAGTGAAAGAATAAAAATGAAAAAATCCCTTAAATATAGCGCCTGGGGGTGCCCTGAGTCTGCCTGTAAAGTGGCGCATCTGTAGCATGCATAGAACATGCTTCAGCAAAAATGAAATTTCGGGAGAAAAAAAATGAGTCAAATAACATTTAAATTGACTTGCGTTTGCAATTTCCGGCAGCAATTTTTTTATATATAAAATTGCATGCAGTCCCCCTCCCCCGGCCTATACCAGGCTCTTTGTTTTTGTTTTGTTGTATTGCTGGCAATAATTTTTTTTCTTTCAGCTGTCAGTGGCGAAGCCTGCTGACAGCTGATGACTCGTTTGTTGTTAACCACTTCCCACCCGGCCAATGCGTATATACGGCCGGGTGGGAGCCGCCTGCTCCTGATAGGACGTTTGGGAACGTCATTCAGGAGCAGCGGGATCGCGCGCGCGCCCGCGCAGCGGCGCGATCCCGATGTGCTCGTGTCACCCGGACACGGCACATCTCAGATCGGCAGGAGGGCTCTGTGATTGGCCCTCCTGATCACATGACGGCCGTGTCCAATCACGGCCGTCATGTGATGTAAACAAACAGCCGGTTGCTAGGCAATCGGCTCTCCTCTCCTCACACGGAAGTCACCGCTGAGGAGAAGAGAGCAGATCGCTGCAGCCGGCTGATGATCAGTGAGTATGGGCTGCTTTTTACAGCTTTTTACTCACTGATCATCAGTGTAGTGTACACACACAACACACCACACAGTACAAACACAGTCCCCACATATGTCCCCAAAACACACATGTCCCCAAAACATACATGTCCCCAAATAATAAAAACACATGTCCCTAATAATAAAAACATGTCCCCCACATATGTCCCACTAAAATCACATGTCCCAATGATTATCTGCACACATATGTACGTGATCACCTGCACACATATGTACATGATCATTTGCGTACATATGTCCGTGATCACACAAACCAATTATTATACACTTAACGGAATTTTTTTTACCAAAAACATATAGCAGAATACATTTTGGCTTAAATTTATGACAAAATTAGATTTTATTGGATTTCTTTTCAAATAGAAAAAAGAAAATATAGTTTTTTTTCCAAATTTCCGCTATTTTTGCGCTTATATCGCAAAAAAAAAAAAACGGAGTCGTGAATAAATAACACCAAAATAAAGCTCTATTTGTGCGAAAAAAATGATAACAATTTCATTTGGGTACAGTGTAGCATGACCGCGCAATTGTCACTGAAAGAGCGAGAGCGCTGAAAGCTGAAAATTGGGCTGGGAAGGAAGGGGGTGAAAGTGCCCTGTATTGTAGTGGTTAAGGATGCAGCAGCTGGCTTCCCAGCCCTGCTCCTTAACATAATATTGACTGTGCGCTCGGCGGGTGAACATCCCGCAGAACGCACAGGAAGTTCCGGTGTTTCGGTGAACACCTGATTGGGCGATGTTTGGGCTGAACTTTTGCTCGGCCCGCACAGTTTGCCCAACACTACCTGAGACTAATCACTTAAGTGGGTATATGGAAGGGTTTACAACCACTTTAAGGCTGGTTTCACACCATTGCAAATTGGACGTGGAATCCCCGCATCCAATTCGCAAAAGGAGATTCTAACCGACTTTCTAAGGAGCCGGTTCACATATCTCCTCAGCATGTCCGGTGCGTTTTGCAGAAAAACTTCTTTGCGTCTTTTGGTCCGTTTCAGGTCTGAATTCAGTCCAGAATTTGGGCTGAAATCGGACCTGAAACGGTGAACCAGCACGCAACGGCCCCCTGCTGTGAGCCACTTGGCAATACAGGAAATGGCAAGAAAATGTGATCAGTCAAGCATTTCCTCATGACAAGGTAGCCAGATACCTTACTACGCCAGTCCATACATGTACACCCCTTTTATACCTTTTCTTATAAAAAATGACACAGACACCTGCTGGATGTAAATGGCCTTTCCAGGCCTTTATTTAAACAATAAACCAAACTAAAACTTTTTCTTTAAAACTTCTGTAACCATTTTATTTTACCATATATTTTCTTGTAACCAAAACCAGCTCATCAGATAAACAGTTGTTGATCCCTGACGACCCCATTTCAACTTGAGCCTGTAATCCCAACTTTTTATGGCATTCGTCCCCAGCCGCCAACTTGCCTCGGGGACTTACCAATTGACCACAGACCCCCAACTTATTAGCCCGTCAGTCTGGCCAGCCGCCAGACCACCCGGGAGGACTCCATACCCATGATGGGTCCTAACTTTACCAAAACCTAATTTGGAACAGATAGATTGCATACCAGCCGTCAAGGACCCTACCGCCACGCGTACTCATGGTCACCCCATATCCAACCAACCCTCCCCATTAACAGGGCGGGCGGGCGGGAACGTTCCTCCTGACCTGCTGCTCCAGACTGCTGACCCTCCTAGACTCACGTGCCTTCACATCAACTCTACTCCACCCCCTCTTACACCATCCTCCAATCAGGTAAGCCTTGTAACATTCTTAACCCCTCGTACCATTCCCCTGCGTAAGCCTTGCACCCTGTCATGTATGTCCTACGCTTACGTTGCACTACAGCTACGTACATGTCTTGACAAGGTAGCCAGATACCTTACTACGCCAGTCCATACATGTACACCCCTTTTATACCTTTTCTTATAAAAAATGACACAGACACCTGCTGGATGTAAATGGCCTTTCCAGGCCTTTATTTAAACAATAAACCAAACTAAAACTTTTTCTTTAAAACTTCTGTAACCATTTTATTTTACCATATATTTTCTTGTAACCAAAACCAGCTCATCAGATAAACAGTTGTTGATCCCTGACGACCCCATTTCAACTTGAGCCTGTAATCCCAACTTTTTATGGCATTCGTCCCCAGCCGCCAACTTGCCTCGGGGACTTACCAATTGACCACAGACCCCCAACTTATTAGCCCGTCAGTCTGGCCAGCCGCCAGACCACCCGGGAGGACTCCATACCCATGATGGGTCCTAACTTTACCAAAACCTAATTTGGAACAGATAGATTGCATACCAGCCGTCAAGGACCCTACCGCCACAGCAGCACAAGAGTGACACCTCACCCTTGTGCCTGCCGCCACACCTGCAGAGCCCTGCCAATGCCATCTTCCAAACCCAAAGCCCACAGGTCAATCCCGATTGGGTTAAGGTGGACACCATCCCCCCGTAAATACCTCCACGTCTCCACTTCCAACTCCCAATGCCTCACCACAATACCACCATTCCGGGCAACAAACCTCCCCACCTCTTTGTTCACCTTAATCCGGGCCCTATTAATCTTCTCACAAGACCGGGCCCCCCTCCAAGACATGCGGGCCACAATATCGGACCACACAATAATCATGTCCGGGAAGGCAGTACGAAGCCTGAGGAAGTCCCACCGTATGTCTTTAATGATGTTGCGCATCGGCCTGACAACCAAGTCATTACCTCCCACATGTAGGACCAGTACGTCCGGTGCCCGATCCAGGCCCGCATAGCGATGAACCTCTGACACCACCCTGTGCCACATCAGTCCCGGGATGCCAATCCATCGAACCCGGCCTTCATCCCTGGACAGTCTGAGTTGCCTGCCGTCCGGCCGTACATCCGCCCGTCTAGCCCCCCAGAACACAAAAGAATGTCCCAAAATCCAAATGAGACATCCCGGCTCTGAAATGACATAACCAAAAATTAACCAACCCAACCCAAAACAACCAAAAACATATAGTCGACCACTCCAATGACCATACTCCCACCCCTTTTACACGAGGTGCGGTCGCACATAAAGCCGATACCTCCGAGACTCCCACCTCCCAATTTGCTTAATAACCTCTTCCGGCAATCCCCATCTAGCTGCCTCCGTGGCCGCCCCTATCCGGAAGGAATGAGCAGCATACTCTCCCGGAGACAAACCCCCGCTCCGCAAACACTTCCTCAACACTGCCGTAAATTGAAACCGCGAAAGGCACGAACCATCCGCATGCATGAATAACACCCCGTCCCGGTCCGGGCGCACCTCCAAATAAACCCTTAAAGCCTCCACCGGACAAAAACTAGGGTCCGTCCCCCGAAACAATGTTACCCGCACCCCTCTACCCAACTGGTCCGTTTTGGACTTCCTGACCAAAATCACCACCGAAGAAGGGGCCCATGAAACGTCACCCCTCCCCAAACCCCCCGGAGCTGTTTTAGATGGCGACACCAATTCTCCTATCCGAAACGCCCCAAAAAATGCCACCAGGAAAGCAGCTCGGAAAAGTAGTTGTTCAAAAACCAGAGAACACACTTCCCGGACGTGGCTCAACAAAATACCCAAAACTTCAAAAGAAATCGGGCGCCGCAAATCCCGTTTTGCCGCCCCTTTTCTAAAACCCCTCAACGCCTTTTTAACTAAAAAATTCTTATTCACATCCGCCAACCCCTTACATTGAAACAAAAAGGCCAAAGCCGACATTTTCTTGCTGACTGCCGAGCCCGACACCCCAGACACATAATTGTAACAGATAAAACCCAATACCCACCGCAGCAGCTCAGCCGGGCCCTCCGACCCCCCAACCTCACCCAACCAGTTCGACCATTCCCTCCACACTGCATTATAAGCCGCTCGAGTACCTGCACTCAACGACTGCTGAATCAGTCCTCCGATGATTCCAACGCAATCCCCCACATCTCTGGAGGGCACGGGTCCCCGCGTCTGTTCGCGTCCGGAGCCATTCTGCGAAAGTCCTCCCACTGGAAACGAGACAGAGCATCCGCTAACTTATTCTCAATCCCAGGGATATGCACCGCATAAACAAACGCATTAATCCGTAAACAACTGAGTACCAACCTCCTTAACAACCTAACCACCGGGGGGGAGGAGGCCGAAACATTATTTATGGCCACCACCACTCCCATGTTATCACAATGGAAGCGCACTTTTTTATCCCGGAGCTTGTCCCCCCACAATTCCACTGCCAGAACTATGGGAAAAAGCTCCAGTAACGCCAGGTTAGTTAAAAACCCCGCCTCCCTCCAAGAGTCCGGCCATGGTTCGGCACTCCATTGCCCCTGGCAATAAGCTCCATAACCTGCCGAACCCGCTGCGTCAGTAAACAAAACCAAATCAGCGTTGCTGACCGGTCCCTCCTGCACAATCGCTCTCCCATTAAACTCCACCAGGAACACCCCCCATACACCCAGATCATCCCGTAAGTCTCTGGACAACCGCACAAAATGAGTGGGCACCTTCACCCCTGCTGTGGCTGCCGCCAGTCTCCTGCAAAAAATTCTCCCCATAGGCATAATCCTGCAAGCAAAATTCAATTTGCCCAGGAGCGATTGCAATTCCTTCAACCTGAGTTTTCGTTTTCCCCGCGCTGCGACCACCTCCTGCCGCAGCGCCACCCCCTTCTCCTCAGGCAACCTACATTCCATGGCCATGGAATCAATCGTGATTCCCAAAAACACTATCTCCGACCTGGGACCCTCCGTCTTCTCCCTCGCCAAGGGAACCCCAAACCGTTCGGCCAAATGTTGCAACGTCCCCAGCAGTATCCCGCAGCCGCGGGATCCTGGCGGCCCTACACACAGGAAGTCATCCAGGTAATGTATGACCGAGTTGACTCCCGCCGTCTCCCGTACAGCCCATTCAAAAAACGAACTGAACAGCTCAAAAAGTGCACACGAGATAGAACATCCCATGGGCAAGCAGCGATCGACAAAATACGACCCCTGCCAGCAACAACCCAACAAGCGCATACTCCCTGGATGTACCGGCAACAAACGAAATGCCGCCTCTACATCCGTTTTAGCCAAAAGAGCCCCCCTGCCATACTTTCTCACCCACGCTATCGCTGCATCAAATGATGTATAAGTAACCGCACAAGCTTGCGGGTCAATACCATCATTTACCGATCCGCCCCTGGGGTAAGACAGGTGGTGAATCATCCTGAATTGCCCCGGTTCCTTCTTCGGAACAACCCCCAAAGGCGAGACCACCAGATCCGCCATCGGAGGGGCAAGAAATGGGCCGGCCATCCGGCCCAACGCCACCTCCTTAGCCAATTTTGCCGACACCACGTGTTCATGCAGCAAAGCCGACCTTAAATTCTTGGCCAGCGGGGGAACCTCCCTCAACGCACTCGGAATCCTAAACCCATCCCGAAAACCAGCCTCCAACAACCCCGCCGCCGCACGATCAGGATACCTACTTAGGAAAGGAAGCATCCTTTCCAGCCTCACCGGCGTCATCCCTTTTTCCAGCGAAATCTCCAGTACGACCTTTGCCCTGTCTGAAACAACGTGCGAAGGGGTGCCCTCCACTGCATCCCGAACACTCGTGCTTGTAACGACAGGCGTTACCAAACTTGCACGTCCCGTCGTTAAATTGCCAGCAGACCCCCTTCTTTTTTGGGGCCAGCGATCCCGCTGAGGCGGCGGCGCCGGCCCCCCCTGGAAAAAACTGTCCCGGGGCCCGGGCCGAAGTCATCAACTTCATCCACAGGCTGATGTCCTTGTGGTCCCACCTAATGGACGTCCGTACCGCTTTGCGTTGACGAAACTGTTCGTCATAACGTAACCAGGCCAAGCCCCCATAAACCCTGTGCGCCTCACTAATGGCCTCCAGGTAACAGAATAACGCCGAACAATTCTCCGGCGCCTTTTCCCCAATCACGCTAGCTAAAATCGCAAACGCTTGCAGCCAATTCGCAAACGTGCGCGGAATAAGCCTATATCTCCTCTTCTCCTCCTCTTCTTTCTTGCTCTCATCAGGCTTGACCCTGTCCAAATTAAATTTCTCCAACGGCAACAACGAGAAGATCTCCACAAACTCGTCCTTCCAAATCTTCTCCCTCACCTCCTTCTTCAAATGCGCCCCTAACGGTCCCTCGAAGCACACATAAACTTCGCTCCTCGCCGCATCTGCCAAGCGAATCTTTTCAGCATCCTTGTCTTTGTCCACCGCAGCCCCACTTGGTCCCTCGCCGTCCTTCCGCGCCAGCACCTCCCTCTCTGTCTGCGTCTCCGCTGCCACCCCACCCACCGACAACCCCAACCCGGAGGGGACAGCCGTCCCCAGCTCTACCCGAGCCGCGGCGGGCGGCCCTACCCATGGAGTACTCGGGGCGTGCACCGGCCCCGAGTCGCCCTGCAGGCTGCGCAGCAGCTCTTTCACCACCACCAACAACTCCCCCCCCCCCTTTGCCCCCCCCACCCCTGCATCCCCCCCACTCACCCCCGCACGAAACCCCCCCACAGACCCCAAGGCCTTACCGGGCTGCTGTTGCCTGGAAGGCTCTCCAGCCGCTGCCCCTACTGCCGCCGCCGGATCGCACTCGTCCTCCTGCAGCTCTCCCTCTTCCATGCTGCTGTCCTCCGTCAGTGTCCTGACCCTCGGGGGCCTCTGCGCTGGCATGCCAGACGGCCCAGGCCGCTCCCGACCGGTTTCCTGTCGTTGTACATGGCGGCCGCCATGTTTTTTGTTTACTAGGACATCACTTCCGGTCGCGCCGACCTCACTTCCGCCGACGTCATCGGCGTGCGCCGCGCCGAGCGCGCGCGCGCTGTTCCTCCGCTGGCCCTCCCTCCCAGGCACAGAAACATGCCCGGAGGCGTGGCCACCCGACTGCCGCTCTGCATCTTCTAATGGGCCCCCCCCCGAAGCTAAGATGGCGCCCACACGTGGCAGGCCGACGGCCGCCTCCGGGACAAGGCCGGCGCCCGAGGACCCCACTCTCCCCCGTCGAGCGGCCCCCCCGACCGGAGCATCGCCAGGGGGAACCACTGGAACCACCAACGATCGCGCGGTCCTGGAGGTGGCCTGAGGCAGGATCCGGTGAGTGACCCCCCTCCCTCTGGGACTCAGCCGTGGACGGGGATTCCTCCCAGGCCCCCCACTAGACGACCGGGGTGTCTGCTTAGCAGGGGGGCCTGAAGGGGCCCAACTGGGGCTCCCAAGCCGACGCTGAGTACGGGGGGCAATGTCAGGGCTAAGGCGCACAGGGGGCCGAGACCTCCTTGCCCGTGTCGAGGGTACCCCATCTGCGGAAGGTCCCTGCCCTACCCCCTGAAGGGTGGCCGCAATTTGGCTTTGTAACCAGTCTGCGCCATGCTGTTCTGCGGCTGATCGAAGCTGGGCCCAAAGCTGCTCTAACCCACTCATCTTTTCCAGGTAGCTGATCCTGAACGTTCCTCCTGACCTGCTGCTCCAGACTGCTGACCCTCCTAGACTCACGTGCCTTCACATCAACTCTACTCCACCCCCTCTTACACCATCCTCCAATCAGGTAAGCCTTGTAACATTCTTAACCCCTCGTACCATTCCCCTGCGTAAGCCTTGCACCCTGTCATGTATGTCCTACGCTTACGTTGCACTACAGCTACGTACATGTCTGTCTCCTCTCCCCCGGTGGACATACTTCAATAAATTCACATGTCATACATTTGTGAACACAGCCAAGAGCTGCACAGTGACTAAGGTTCACATGATGATGTCAAGTCTGATCCAGTACACAATCCCTGAAGTAGCTCTGGATGATGCCTGAACAAAGATGTCCTTGGAGACTAAAAGCAGATGAAGGATTGCTGGTGAAGGCGGGTGGAGGGGAGGTAATAAATACCTGGAAATGTTACTCTCACAATTAATTAGTATGCAGACACTTCAGCAAAATTAAGGCGATTGTCTATGTTTTTTTAATCATAAATTTAATTGCATTGAGACAATAAATACTGTAATGAAATGCATGTGTAACCAGTTAAAAAAAAAAAAAAGTGTCTAGACTGATTGCATATTTGGTTCAGTTTTACTGGAAAAAAAAAAAAGATTAAATGTATTTTTTAAATGATTTCAATTTTAACATTGTTTATAAAGTTACAAACAAAAGTGGAAGACGCTGAATTTATTACACACATAATTTCTTCCATACTATAGAAAAAGTGAAACTGACATTTTCAATTATGTCCAGAGTTTTTTATAAATTCACATAAAAAGGAAAACAAAGCGCTGTAACTAGTTTTACAGGAGTTAATAATAAACATTGCATCTTATAGTACACTCATTTCTTAAAGATGTTTTCATTTAAAAATGCATGGTGTGGGGTGGATTTTGTTGCCGAAAGAAGGTGGTTATGACATCAGTAGGAATAACCAAAATTGAAAGTTGTCATTTTCCCCAAATTTCTGCAAAAATGTAATTTCCAAAAAATTGTGACCTCTCAATTTTACTCATTAGGCTGCTTAGTATTATTGATTTCACATTTTTTTTGTGACCTCTCAATTTTACTCATTAGGCTGCTTAGTATTATTGATTTCACATTTTTTTTTAGAAGTTTATTTTGATGGGGGGCATTAGGGCAGTTTAGTTTATTATATTTAGTGTATTTTTTATTTTTTTTTGGACAAGAACAGGGCCAGGATGTTTTGATAGGAGCTCTTGTAACACTTTAGAGTCTCTTAAAGCAGCTGTAAACTGCCGAATGCAAAAAACAAAACAAAAAAAAAAACTGTAAGGCAGTGGCGTAATGTGCTATTGTGCATCTCATACTAGTACATTATGAAATACTTACCTTAGAATGAAGCCCTTCCAGCTGTCCCCACTCACCGCTGAAATTGCTGGCATCTTCCCCCTGTGTTTCTTACGGGTTCGCAGGCTCCGGCGCTGCAAGTGGCCTGAGCTGCGATGATGTCACTCCTGCACATTCTTGTGGGAGGCGCTGTTTCTCGCATGCTCACTGAAGGTCTGGTACTGTAAGCTGGACCTTGAGAGCTCATGCGCCGATGATGTCATCGCCTGCATGCACTCTGAATATCTCCTAAACTTTGTAAGTTTAGGAGATATTTATGGTACCTACAGGTAAGCCTTATTATAGACTTTCTTGTAGGTGCAAGTGGTGTAACAGAGTTTACAACCACTTTAAAGTCCTCTGTTCTCAGCTGCATAGCAGCTAGGGGAGGAGAAACAGCAGCACACTGACAGTGAAAGGCTGTTCAGGGGGGGACATGTCAGGACAAGTCTGATCATTGGAGGAGAGCAGAATGAGTTCTGCGCTGCCGGCAACCTGCTCCCGCTGTGATTGGACACAGCCAGAGCCAATTAGCTGGTACCTGACACAAGCAGAATGGTGATCTGCCTATGTAAACATGGCAGATCACTGTTCTGTGACAAGGGAAGACAGATCAAAAGTGTCACTTGGTGTCCAATTTGTCTGCCACAATGTCACAGTCTGGCTTTAAGTCGCTGATCGCTGCCATTACTAGTAAGAATAAATAAAAAGTAGATGATATAACTATAAGGGAATACTTATTAAGGTTGCCAAAAGATATACGGTACTAGGTTAAAGGTCTAAGATAATATGCTTAGGCGTGCATTTCACTAAGTTCAGAATTAAGGTGCAAGATGTTGACATATTAGGATGCATCTGTCTGCGGTAAGAGGTACAAAGCTAAGATAGGACTGGTTACGCAAGAATATGGTCAGTCAGCAGATGTTGAAATGACGAAATAACTATCAGAAGACTGTATTTCACCTTTGACTTAGATAATGTCATGAGTTTAAGAAAAATGTCGATGTATGTATGAATTACCTGATTGGTTAAACCACAGGGCTGTCCTTCTGTTCAAACTAAATAAAATTGTTGTGTGTGCTTCAATAGGCACATTCATTATTCACGTACAATAGCGTGTATGTGTAATGTTTTGTCCACCGGTGAAAGGGACCTCCGCTCTTCAATCCTAGCCTAGGCTACCAGGGGTTACTTACAGAAGACGAGCAACCTAACAGTTTTGGTACCAGCAAAGTGGGGTTCGTCTCGTCTTGCGACAGGTA
The DNA here is from genome assembly GCF_037356315.1 of Lithobates pipiens. Lineage (NCBI taxonomy): Eukaryota > Metazoa > Chordata > Amphibia > Anura > Ranidae > Lithobates > Lithobates pipiens. Next base: position 12,907,062 of record NW_027507755.1, read on the forward strand.
AGTCACTTTACTCTTTTTTACCTGATTGGTGAATGGTGTAAACACTTACTCTGTCCGGGCGGCCGCTACGAACTTAGTTTAAAATTAAAAGAAGTAACTGTGCCTTCGCGATGAACTAGGCTGGTCCCTCGGGAGGTTAAAAGGGCTCGCAAGGAATTTATAGGTTTAGGGGAGTCCGACTAGGTTGGTCTGACTTAAAACTATTGGTGATAGTATTTTTAACACGGGAAGTAGTAGATTACGCCCGTGACAAAGGGATTGGTGGAGTGGACGCCCATTTGAAAAAATTTTTTTTTTTTTTTTTTTAAAAAAGTGCACTATAAATTGATAAATGTATTGCAATACGGTTATGTCATGTCTTAAAGTATATTAAGAATATGTCTGTTTCTCTCTAGGTACGTGTGTAAGTATATAGAGTATAAGTTTTAATATAGAGTATAAGGAAAAAAATTGTTGTTGTTTAAATGAGTGCAGAATATGAGGAGCCCTCTTGTAGTGACATAGCATCCGCCTGCCCCCATTGCACGTTAGGTCTACTCTTCCTAAGAATAGATGACAAGTGGATTTGACTGACCACCAGACCAGGGGGGTTCTCTTGCAGACTTGGTGTAAGAGGGGTAAATACCGCCACCAGGAAAAATTTACCCTTCATCGTATATTAAGGGTAAATCTTCATAGTTTTATATAAGTCCATCTGCCCCAAAAAAGATCAGGGATCCTACTCCCAGACCAGAGACCGGATTGTTGGACAAACCGGGTGTTATCACCTGTGTCCTGCCACTAGACACACACTGCCCAGACTACTAGATGGGGAATACTGCAGCAACCCAAGCTATGGCCACCCCATCACCCTATGAATTTGTCAGTAATATGATCCCTGGCCCCCAGGTAGAACCATTTTGGACACAAGTCCGAGAAAGGTGTCAGCAATTGGGGATACATGACCCAGGGCCATATGGTCCTTGTACTGAGGAAGACTGGCAGGAAGTAAGTAAAATATGCCAAATCCACAAAAATTCGTACCCTCCAGGGAAGTGGGAAAATATTCAATATATAAAAGATTGTTACCATGCATGGGATAAATGTCTACACAAATATAAAAAGAAGCATATTAATAAAACTACAAAGCTTACTCCAAATATAGGACCCAGTGCTATGGCTGAAGCCCCTGCACCCCCCTCACCTCCCCCTCCCCCGCCTCAATGTCCACCCCCACCTTATGTTATGGTAAAAAACGAAGATGGGACGCCAGGTCCATACCTTCAATTATATCCTTCACTGGATCCTGTAGTCCTAGCCGCCATAGCACACGCCACAGCAACACCAGAACAAGTGGCCCAATGGGAACAAATAAGTAGGGGCAGAGAGGAAGAGGGGAGACAGGAAGAAGTTACAGGACAAGAAGAAGTGGGTAGTCCCGAAATGCAGGAATTAGAGGCAAAAATAAAAGAGTTTGAAGAGAAGAAAAAGGAGGAAGAAGAGAGAATAGGAAAAAGGAGAACTGAGTTAGAAACACTTATGGAAGGCCTACAACAAAAAGAAATAGTCCTCAATGAGGCAGAAAAGGTACAAGTGGATAGGAAAATAGAGTTAGAAATGTATCAGAAAAACTTGGAAGTAAGGGAGAAGGAATTTCAGGAGGGAAGAGAGAGAGAGGTACATAGGATGGAGGACTTACAAAAGGAACTAGAAAAGTTAAGAAAGCAATTAGGGAAGAAGGAGGAAATGTTGAAAGAAGCGCAGGATAGGATTATAGCGCTGCCCCCCACCACTACAAGAAGCCATACAAAAGAGACACCTATTCCCAAAACTGAGGAGTCAGGTCCAATTAGTAAAACAGGGACATTATCCATAGAAGAGGAAACTGAGAGAGAAGCAGTAGGGGCTTCACTCAAAGCACCTTTGATGACTATGGGGAACACCGAGGTGCATATACCATTACCTTTGGGTACACTCTCCAAAATAAAAGAACTATGTCCCAATCCCAAGAAGTATCCACGAGATGCAGGTACCTTTCTGGCAAAATATAGTGCAGGCACAGGGCTTGACAAAGATGACATAAAAAGTATTCTTAGCATTGTAGACCCAGACAGCCCAGAAGTAGCCCCTGTAGACAACCTATGGACAACCCATATTCAGACCAATAAGGATTGGATATCCTTTTGGAAAGGCATGGGAGGTCATTGGTCCAAATTATACAAAGGATCATCTGCACTCCAAGAACTGATCCTAGCCAAGCAGGGACCTAAAGAGAAATTCTATGATTACTGTACCAGAGTATACTCCCTATGGAAAGCTGTAGATGGGGTCACACCACAATTATTTACTACTACCATCATGTCGGGAGGCGATCCCAAAGTGACGCACTTGCTCAAATTCACAAACCCCAAATGGGCAGAGCAAGCACCAGATGAATTCATGAAGGACGCTAGGTCCAGAGAGACTTCAGGAGTCTTTGAACAAAAAGGGGGAATTTTCCCCTCCTTGACACAAACACAAACCCTAGTCACACCTGAAACCTCATCCTCACCACCGCACCTCATGACCATGCAGCCCTACCCACCTGACCAAGGATGTTTTAATTGTGGGGAACAGGGACATTGGAAATCACAGTGCCCATATAGACAGAGGGCGAGCTATCCAAGGGGCAGAGGAAGGGGGTACAATGCTACTAATCGCCCCCCCCCTCACACTACAAGGTACCCCCAATATCCGCCGCCTCCCCAAACACCATCTCAAAACCATGGGCTTGCACAGCCACCCTACACCCCAACCTCTAACAGACCTCCCCCTCGAATCCCTATGCAGTGGCCGTCTACCCGACAAACACACCCCCAATAGAGATGCCTAGAGTATGTTCCTTCCCTCAGTCTGGTGTGCCACAACCTATCATGGAAGAGTCTACCACAAGTTATATTACGCGTAGACAACCACATAGTGTGTTTCCTGCTTGATTCAGGTGCCACTTTTAGCTCATTAAATGATGAGAGGTATGACACACCACTGTGTACTGAGGGACACTCTATTGGAATAAATGGGACATCGGTCACTCATTCCGTCACCCCGCCTTTACCAGTCTCTACCCCGGATGGACTAGAGCTATGTATGCAGAGTTTCGCTGTCCTGACTTCCTGTCCAGTGTCCCTCATGGGCAGAGATTTACTATCCCAGTTGAACATTACCATTAAGTTTGACAAAGACGGCTCCCTCACTGCAAGTTCCCCTCTTTGTGACTTACACAGCCCAAAAAGACATGCACACAGGAGTTTCTTTCTGATGATACCTTCCTCCCTTGACCATCACACGATTTGGGCAGAAAATAAAGGTAGTGTGGGCTTTATTAATTGCACACCATATGCACCCCAAATGCGATCAGATGCAGGGATACAATATCAAAAACAGTATCCCCTACCCCCAGAGAAAGTCCAAGGCATCTCCCCTCAAATTAATGATTACATATCAAAAGGTATCCTGAGACCGATCATCAGTCCCTGGAACACGCCCATTTACCCCGTAAAAAAGGCCAGTGGGGAGTGGAGACTTGTACAAGACCTCAGAGCAGTAAACAAACAAGTGATTCCCCTCCCACCCCTAGTCTCAGACATCACTTTTATTTTCTCATGCATACCGGCAGACTCTCTATGCTACACAGTAATTGATTTAGCGAATGCTTTCTTTAGCATTCCCATTGCGGAGGAAGCCCAACCTATGTTTGCTTTCTCCTGGGCCGGGGGCCAGTTAACCTGGACGCGTTTAGTGCAAGGGTATGTAGACAGTCCAGCCGCCTTCTCTATGGTACTCAACGAGACTGTCAAGTCTTGGACATCTGAGCGAGGGTCGGTACTGATACAGTATGTGGACGACTTGCTCCTGTGCAGTCGAACTGCTGAAGACTGTGCGGTCGATTCAACATCACTGTTGGGACACTTAGCCCGAGCTGGACACCTCGCCTCCAGGAAGAAGGTGCAATGGTGCCAGTCCCAGGTTGAATACTTAGGTTGTATCCTTAGAGAAGGAACAAGGCTGGTGTCACCTAAACGTGCCGCAGCCCTACAAGCTCTCAGTCCGCCAAAAGACAAGGCCGCCCTACTCTCATTTTTGGGTGCAATTGTATATTGCCGCCAATGGATCCCTGACTGTTCTCATTATGATAGTATCCTAAGAGAGGCTACTGGCTCGACAGCCCCTAAATTAATAGATTGGACTGAAGACAGACTACAAGCTTTTCAAGCTCTATTAAACAGTCTGTCAAATGCTCCCGCCCTGGGATTGGTAGACTATGGTAAAGCTTTTCAGCTGTACTGTGTAGTTTCAGGAAGCTCTTTTGCCGCCGTGCTAACACAACAGCATGGAACAGGCTACCGCCCTGTCTCCTACCTATCTAAAAAACTCCCCCTTCAGGTTCAAGGCATGCCATCATGCCTTCAGAATTTAGCCGCCTGTGCTATGGCCGTACAAGATGCCAACAAGATGGTCTTGGGACACCCGATGACACTTTACACCACACATTCTGTCACCCACCTCATACAGAACATGAACACCCAACACATGACCTCACAAAGACTCAGCGGATATGAGATTTCCCTCATGAACACAGACAATCTGTCTCTCAAATATGTTCCCGCCAACAACCCTGCCGTCCGTCTCTTGCACTCCATGTTACGCCTACCACAAGACCCAGACCAGTTTCATGACTGTATAACACGAGTGGAGTCTATCACATCACCAAGACCAGACCTCACCGACGTACCGATTACCAATGCAGACGATGTTTTTGTGGACGGTAGTTGCTCCCGTCCCTCTGATTCCACCTTCCAAACAGGATATGCAATAGTCCAGTTGCCAAACAAGGTATTAGAAGCCAAACCACTGCCCCCCTCTTCGGCTCAGGTGGCTGAACTGGAAGCCCTCACCAGGGCCTGCATTTTATTTACAGATAAGAAGGTGAACATTTACACTGACAGTAGATATGCATTTGGGGTGGTGCATGACTTCGGAGTAATATGGGCTAAAAGAGGTTTTAAAACAGCGGATAATAAACCTATTTCCAATGCTACCCAGATTGAGGCACTTCTTCGGGCTATTTTGCTCCCAAAAGAGGTGGCAATAATTAAAGTAAAAGCACATTCTTCAGATAATAGCAAACTTTCCAAGGGAAATGCTTTAGCTGACCGAGAAGCGAAAAAGGCAGCCCAGTCCTCCACCCAGGAGCCCACCCCCACGTCCATGTACTTTAAGGATCATTTCACCTGTCCTAACTTTAAATCTGTAGTGGCACAAATGCAATCATTAGCCACTGAGGAAGATGTCTTGTATTGGGTGAAGGCTGGCTTGACCAAAGACCCAGAGGGTCTTTGGTCAAAAGAGGGGAAGATCCACATGCAAGAACAAAACTATCACCCTTTGAGGTCCTCATGGGAATCCCCGCAAACATAGAATTACCCCCATTAGACCAAGACACTGATATTGACATTTATTCCCAACAGGAAATGTACGTGAAAAACCTGGTAAGTATGCTTCATGAAATGAACGAACAAGTTTCTGTCACCTTTTTTCCCTCTTCCCACAGAACCAACGCATCCCTTCATCCCTGGGGATAAAGTGCTGATCAAACAATTAGCACAAAGAAAGAGTATCGGACCGGCTTTCTCAGGACCATGGAAGGTGGAAAAGGTATCCAGGACCGCAGTGTTAACAGACCTAGGAAACACCTGGATCCACGCCAGCCGTCTTAAAAAGTGTCCCCAGCTTTCCTCGACTCCAGAGCCCCTGGCAGTGACAGAGAGCAGCAACTCCCAAGAACAAGATCTACAAGAAGTTCAGAGAGGCATAGAACAAAATTTCCCTGGAAGATCCCACACCCCCTCAAAAGGACAAAACAGAGCCAACAACTGCCGGGATGAGAAACGAAGAAGAAGAACAGAACTCTTAGATAACAAATAATCAGAACTTTAAAAAAAACAAAGATGCTTTCTCCATCAGTGTCAGGGAAGGCCTTGTGCCTCTTATGCTGTATTACCCTAGTAGTGTTCCTACCAACCTGGTTGATAGCTAACTGTATATATCATCCAGAAGACTTAGGTCTATTAAAAGTGATATGTGGACCACCTAAGATGAATAATACCCCCGGCCAAAGACATAGTAGAAGTATTGTACCCGTTAATGAGTCACCTAAGGGACTGACTAACAAGATGTTACTACTAAAATTCAAATATAGCTATGCTCAAAAATCTGGTTTTGAGAAATGCTGGATTTGCAGCAAGCTACATCCCAGTACAGCTAGAATCCCTCTCATGGCAGTCCCCTTGAATTTTACCCCCCTCCTTAATGGAACACCCCCTATCGTCCTAACGAATGTTACTAGGACCCGTCCAAATAAAACCCTCACTTTCCAAATTATAGGTAGAAGCCACTTCCCAGACTGGTGTTTCCGACTGGGAAACACCACAGATGGAGCCGAGGTTTGCAAACAAGCAAAACTTAACATTTCAATGACATCATTTAACAGTCCTTCTTTCTTCCATACTTCAGATCCCACCCTAAATGCCACCTTTTTAGACTTTCTTAGCTCCAGTACCAAGACTACAATACACCAATTAATGTCAATTCTGGTGCTCTCTGGCCTTTCTGATACTCTTAGGAACGTGTTCCATAAACGACCCCTAGCTCTAGGAAATACCATATATATATGCTGCGGCAAACTCTGTCACCCCTGGATCCCAACCAAACCCCAGGGGTGGTGTTACCTTGCAGCCCTGGTTCCTATTATGGGGGTATTAGGGGATAACAAGGGAAGTCACCTCCTTGAAGCCAGCATGCATCCTAGATATCCCCTTAGACACCGTAATAAACGAGAATTGTTTTTAGGAAAAGATATGGCCTGGGCATGGTTCCCTTCCTGGACAGGGTGGGGAATTGACCTAATGAAAAGATTAAATAATTACACTGGCATAATTGATGAGATTCTGGAGGAAAATTCTGATGACATAACCAAACTAAATCTAGAAACTAGGGCAATTAGGAAGCAACTAGAACTACATGAGTTGGCTATAGAAAGTATGAGTGCAGCCCTTACTGGCCTCTGTGAGACTACTGAGGATTATGAGTGCTGTACCTGGATTCATAATACCAGCATCGAAGTCCCAGACTACTATGACGTTATTGCCCAACACAGGGAAGAGGTAAATAAACTACAGAAAGAGGCAAGGAACATAGGAAAAAACTGGGATCCCTTCTCGAGCAGTTTTAGTTTTGGGGGATTAATATCTTGGCTCCGAAATGCTGCCATGACAATTGTCACTGTGATTCTCTTCATTCTATTTTTATATGCCTGTTATAAGATAATCAAATGTTTATGTAAAAAGGGAAACACGGTCGCTCCGAAGGATCTGAAACTCACTTCCATTGTTAAGGATCCAACGGTATGGTATAGAAACCAAGAGCACAAGGGTTCGGAGTATGAAGCCTGTGCTATTAAATTAGAAAAGGAATGATCATTATGTAAATCACAGAATGATCAAAGGAAGGATTATAAGGGAATACTTATTAAGGTTGCCAAAAGATATACGGTACTAGGTTAAAGGTCTAAGATAATATGCTTAGGCGTGCATTTCACTAAGTTCAGAATTAAGGTGCAAGATGTTGACATATTAGGATGCATCTGTCTGCGGTAAGAGGTACAAAGCTAAGATAGGACTGGTTACGCAAGAATATGGTCAGTCAGCAGATGTTGAAATGACGAAATAACTATCAGAAGACTGTATTTCACCTTTGACTTAGATAATGTCATGAGTTTAAGAAAAATGTCGATGTATGTATGAATTACCTGATTGGTTAAACCACAGGGCTGTCCTTCTGTTCAAACTAAATAAAATTGTTGTGTGTGCTTCAATAGGCACATTCATTATTCACGTACAATAGCGTGTATGTGTAATGTTTTGTCCACCGGTGAAAGGGACCTCCGCTCTTCAATCCTAGCCTAGGCTACCAGGGGTTACTTACAGAAGACGAGCAACCTAACAATAACTTTTTCGTAAAGCAATCAATATATGCTTAATCGCTTATTGTTTTTTTTTTTTTTACCAAAAATATGTAGCAGAATACATTTTGGCCTAAATTGATGAAGAAATTACAGTTTTAATTTTTTTTAATTAGATATGTTTTATATCAGAAAGTAAAAAATATATATATTTTTTTTTTTCAAAATTGTCGGCCTTTTTTTGTTTATAAAAATCGCAGAAGTGATCAAAAACCACCAAAAGAAAGCTCTATTTGTGGGGAAAAAAAGGGACATAATTGTTATAATTTTATTTGGGTACATAGTCGCAAATTTCAGTTAAGGTAATGCATTGCTGTATCGCAAAAATTGGCCTAGTCAGAAAAGGGGGGGGGGGAATAAACATTCCGGAGGGCAAGTGGTTAATGTTGCCTACCCCTATTAACTCCATTTACAATGACTACATTTTGTAGAGATTTCTAGATTTGAGCCATGGTTTCAGGTAAATGCAAACTCTCAGTTTTGCTCATCCCTAACTATGAAGGCTATTATGTATTTGCACCCAACAATAACATTGACATCTCCATTGCATGGACTTTGAAGAGTACAGTATGTTATCCACGCAAAAAAGTTATGGTGTTTTAGGAGAGTTGTACCAGGGTGCTTAGAGCCAAGAAACATAAAATCTTGACCCTGTGCAAATTTTCATGTGTAGTTTACGCTCACCCCAATATTACATACTCATGAAAATATGGGAAGAATTTTTCATTTTACAAGGTGGTTGCTTGCAGTTGCTTTGTGGCCAGGGTTATGTTGTTTTCCTGGAAACTCACCAGAGGATAATAAAGACAATTCCATTTTTCAGCTGACAGCGAGTTCCTGTGTGAGGTTAAATATGGCACCGTGTCCAGTAAACAGGACAAAATAAGGGCACAATTATTAAGCGCAGGTTCCAGTCTTGAAATATTCATATACATTATTCTCTAGTGCCACATTTTGTTCTTCGGTGCTACAGTAATTCAGCACCAAAAAAGAAACGATGGACAATTTTGAAACGTATTGGAGATGAAAAGCCTTATTATTCAAAGACACTGAGAATGAAATATTAATGTCAAAAATGGTTTTCAATGTAGCGCCTTACACACATTTGCTAATATTCCATTATAGTATTTTTATTCTTCACTAGTCTTCTGTTTCATGAAACTTACATAGGCTTGGTTTACTAAAGTCTAAAACGTGGTTGACATTCTAGCAATGCTGAAAAGTTGTCTTTCATCATACTTAGTTAAAAATTGTTGATATGCACGTTTTTTTGGTCTTGTCTAAAATTAGAACACTTTCGCAAGGAGGTGAAACGTATCTCCCAAAAATTCACAGATTATAACCTTCCAGAAGACCATGCTCTTTTTCTCCTACGCTTCTTGATATTCCAGAGAAAACATACAACAAATCGGTCCTACACCAACTCTTTAATGCTGCCAAATCGTGCTTTGCACTGCTGTGGAGAGACCCTTGCATTAACCTCCCTCTAACTTTTTCTGGCTTTTGAAAGTGGAGGAAGTGAACAGGATGGAAGACCTAATTCTTTCTGTACAAAACAGACATGGGGCTTACTGCAAAACGTGGATCCATTGGAATATGTTCACGTTCTCAGAAGAGGGTAAAGCCCTCTTTGCATCTTGCCCTCACTGAGCCACTGTACAATAAAGCCGCGTACACACGATCAAATAATCCGGTGGAAAAGTCTGCCGGAGCCCACACACGGGCAGATTGTGTGGCGGACTTGAGTCCGCCGGGCAATCCGCCCATGTGTGGGCTCCGGCTGACTTTTTTTTACCCAAAAGTCCAGCGGACTAAGTAAGTAGTTTTGCACCAAAATATGGCGGACAATACAGCCATGTATGTGCTAGTCCGCTGTACTTTTGAAATGAACGGACATTTCCCGCCTGGAGACTTTTGGGTAAAAAAACTCAACTTTTCCACCGGATTGTTTGATCGTGTGTACGTGGCTTGAGTCTCACAGGTGTTTCTGGGGATTTTTTCAGAAACACTCATTTAGTTTTGTAGCACATTCAGATCATTTTTTGTGTTTGAACCCGTTGCTGCTTTTTGATTAATTAGCAGATACTAGTTCACCGTTCATCCCTAGGGGTTGCTCCAGGGATCTTTATATTTTTTCTCACAAGCGCTGCATTTGTTCTTTTATATTTTGTTATACAATCCACTATATTGTTGATGCTAGCTGCTGATCTATGGTTCTAACACAACTTTTTTTCACTTATAATATATAGTTATTGCAGGACAGGACCAACATACAGTGCCTTGCGAAAGTATTCAGCCCCCTTGAACTTTTCAACCTTTTGCCACATTTCAGGCTTCAAACATAAAGATATAAAATTTTAATTTTTTGTGAAGAATCACCAACAAGTGGGACACAATTGTGAAGTGGAACAAAATCTATTGGATAATTTCAACTTTTTTAGCAAATAAAAAACTGAAAAGTGGTGCGTGCAAAATTATTCGGCCCCTTTACTTTCAGTGCAGGAAACGCACTCCAGAAGTTCAGCGAGGATCTCTGAATGATTCAATGTTGTCCTAAATGACTCATGGTGATAAATAGAATCCACCTGTGTGTAATCAAGTCTCTGTATAAATGCACCTGCTCTGTGAAAGTCTCAGGGTTCTGTTGAAAGCCTAGAGAGCATCATGAAGACCAAGGAACACACCAGGCAGGTCCGTAATACTGTTGTGGAGAAGTTTAAAGCCGGATTTGGATACAAAAAGATTTCCCAAGCTTTAAACATCCCAAGGAGCAGGGTACAAGTGATCATTTTGAAATGGAAGGAGTATCAGACCACTGCAAATCAACCAAGACCTGGCCGTCCCTCTAAACTTTCAGCTCAGACAAGGAGAAGACTGATCAGAGATGCAGCCAAGAGGCCCATGATCACTCTGGATGAACTGCAGAGAACTACAGCTGAGGTGGGAGAGTCTGTCCATAGGACAACAATCAGTCGTACACTGCACAAATCTGGCCTTTATGGAAGAGTAGCAAGAAGAAAGCCATTTCTCAAAGATATCCATAAAAAGTCTCGTCTAAAGTTTGCCACAAGCCACCTGGGAGACACACAAAACATGTGGAAGAAAGTGCTCTGGTCAGATGAAACCAAAATAGAACTTTTTGCCCACAATGCAAAACGATATGTTTGGCGTAAAAGCAACACAGCTCATCACCCTCAACACACCATCCCCACTGTCAAACATGGTGGTGGCAGCATCATGGTTTGGGCCTGCTTTTCTTCAGCAGGGACAGGGAAGATGGTTAAAATTGAGGGGAAGATGGATGCAGCCAAATACAGGACCATTCTGGATGAAAACCTGTTGGAGTCTGCAAAAGACCTGAAACTGGGACGGAGATTTATCTTCCAACAAGACAATGATCCCAAACATACAGCAAAATCTACAAAGGAATGATTCACAAATAAACATATCCAGGTGTTAGAATGGCCAAGTCAAAGTCCAGACCTGAATCCAATGGAGAATCTGTGGAAAGAGCTGAAAACTGCTGTTCACAAACGCTCTCCATCCAACCTCACTGAGCTCGAGCTGTTTTGCAAGGAAGAATGGGCAAGAATTTCAGTCTCTCGATGTGCAAAACTGATAGAGACATACCCCAAGCGACTTGCAGCTGTAATCGCAGCAAAAGGTGGCTCTACAAAGTATTAACGCAAGGGGGCCGAATAATTTTGCACGCCCCACTTTTAATTTTTTTATTAGTTAAAAAAGTTTCAAAAATCCAATAGATTTCGTTCCACTTTGCAATTGTGTCTCACTTGTTGGTGATTCTTCACAAAAAATAAAATTTTTATATCTTTATGTTTGAAGCCTGAAATGTGGCAAAAGGTTGAAAAGTTCAAGGGGGCCGAATACTTTCGCAAGGCACTGTATATGAATAAAGTTCCCCCCACCACAGAGCCATCATGGCGAAGAGTGTTGGTTCCATAAGTACTTTATTGCAATATCTAAAGTGTACAATACAAATACAGGTACACATAAGCAACAAAACAGGTTAAAAGGTGCAAACATATCAATAGGTTCTCAACAAGAATAGCAAAGGGCAGTAGGAATCCACCCAAGTGGTACTGGAGTGGATGCATAACAACACTACGTAAGAAGAAAGGGCCAAGTTGAGTGATAAAAAGGACCATATCACAATTACAAAGCAAGTAACTGGTATACAGGTCCAAGAACTCCAGAGGTTATGCTGAAACACTGCTGAGTCTATACGATTTGTGGAGAGATACTGAAAATGAATAATAATAAAGAAGGTGGGGGGGGGGGGGATAAAGGGGGGATGAAGGGGGGAGGGAAGAGAGGGGCTAAGACGATCAGCATGGAAGAACGCAAGAAGGTGAAAAGGATATAAACAGGTGGGGAGTGTACATAGTGTACAAGAGAATAGGAGGAATCCTACGTATCAGTTATTGCTTCTGCCCTACTCATACTTGAATATCTGCATAAAAATGTGTACAGTCTCCAGACACTCTTATGCCGCGTACACACGATCGAATTGTACACAGTACGCCAGACAATTCGATAGTGTGTGGGATCCAGTGGACTTTTTCATCGTAAAAGCCCGGAGGACTTAGAAAGTAGTTTTGACTCACAATTTGTCCGCCGGACTTGGCTTTTAGCGGACAATCCGTTCGTCAGTGTGCTAGTCCGGTGGACTAAGGGTCCTTTCACACGGGGCGGATCAGTTCTGATCCGCCCCGTGGATGTCCGTTTGCTCAGCGGGGATCACTCCGCCGATCCCCGCTGAGCAGGGAGATGACAGGTCTGTCTCCGCACACTGTGCAGGGACGGACCTGTCACAGCGCCGCTCTCCCCTATGGGAGATCGGATGACGACGGACCGCAGTGCCCGTCGTCATCCGATCCGATCCGCAGACGGATGGAAAAATAGCTTTTTCCTCCGTCACACTTTTTCGGATCGGAGCGGGTCGGATGTCAGCGGACATGTCACCGCTCACATCCGACGCTCCATAGAGCTCTATGGAGCACCCGTTCAGGTCCGCCTGAAAAACTGACAGGCGGGCCTGAACGGGACGTTAGTGTGAAAGGGGCCTTAGAATGACGCATGCTCTGAAGCAAGTACGAGAAGGAAGCTATTGGCTACTGAACTTCCTTTTTCTAGTCCCGTTGTACGTGCTGTACGTCATCGCGTTAGAAATCGCCGGACTTTCGGAGTGTGCGTGTGTGGCCAAGTCCGTTCATTATAAAGTCCGGCGGATTGTTTGCCAGACCAAGTCCGCCAGACAATTTGATCGTGTGTACGCGGCATCACAATTCATCAATCCTGATTGGCTGGATACAGTCTAATCAGACAGATTCGCATTAAAACGATTCTTCGTGTGAATCTAAAGTTTTTATGCCCATAATTCTTAAGATTCTGTCATCGTTAAAGTGCCACTAAACTGTGGTTTAAAAAAAAAAAAAAAACTATTCAACTTCATTCTTACATCAAAAAAGTAATTTCTTGTCTTCTCAGCCTCCCCCAAATCTCCAAATCCTTTTTTTCCCCTTATTTTGAATTGCATCCCAACACTAGCACATAAAAATGTACATGCATTTTAGAGCAACACAGTACACAGATGTGAACATCTGGTGTGGCAGGTTGAGTAGAAGAGCTGCAGGTGCCTTAACCACTTCAGCCCCGGAAGGTTTTACCCCCCTTAATGACCAGAGCATTTTTTGCGATTCTGCACTGTGTTGCTTTAACTGACAATTGCGCGGTCGTGCAATGCTGTACCCAAACAAAATTGACGTTCTTTTTTTTCCCCACAAATAGAGCTTTCTCTTGGTGGTATTTGATCACCCCTGCGATTTTTATTTTTTGAGCTATAAACAAAGAAAGTGCAAAAAAATTTTAATAAAATAACAATATTATTTACTTTTTGCTATAATATTTATCTCACGTTTATTTAAAAAAAATCACAAAAAGCGTATATTGATTAGTTTGTGCAGAAATTATAGCGTCTACAAAATAAGGAATAGATTTATGGCATTTTTATTATTTTCTTTTTTTTTACGAATAATAGCGGTGATCTGCGTTTTTTATCGGGACTGCGACATTGCGGTGGACAGATCAGACACGTTTGACAGTTTTTTGGGACCATTGACATTTATATAGCGATCAGAGCTAAAAATAGCCACTGATTGCAGTGTAAATGTCACTAGTAGGGAAGGGGTTAACACTAGGGGTTAACACAAAACCTGTGTTGTACTCTTTTGACAGCCCCTTTGAAATATATGGCCACCTTAATAAAACGTGCTTTATAAAATATGTATTAACTAATTTGTGTGAACGTACAGGAATAGTGTGAATTAACCCTAAATGTAGCTATATAGTTTGTTAAAGTACTGTATATTGGCCTTTATTAAACAAAAACAAAAAAAACTTTGAAAATGTACTTTCATCCTTCTGCATTGCTGTTGATCTCTTGTAGCCTCTTTTCAACCTCTCTCCACATACATGTGTAGCACCCTGGTGCTAAACAGGGCTGCTAATAAATCTAGTTAAGCAAGGTGGTGACTAGCCTAGCTAACTGGTAGGCTGATCCACTGATTGCTGTCCTAAGTCTGAGTTTGGGATAGTCTCTCTCTTCTGTCAATAGGAGGCACTGTTGCTTTTGGCATTCGAATGATGGATTACCATAAATGCAGGTAACCAGGTAACTAGGTTGTCTCAGCCAATCAGCAGGAGTTTTGTTGACAGCTGTGTGTACTGGGATAGGCCATTTATTTGGGAGGAGTCAGGTGATTGGGGGTTCTTCCCATCTAAGGCTGTGGCCTGGTTGGGTGTGTGTTGAGAAGCTCCTTGTTGCTAGACCTGAAGCTTAAGGCCTATCTAGGATACATGCTGACTTCTAGGTGCACTTAAGGCCTATTCAGCAGTTCAGGGTCCTGCAAAGGAGGAGCAGCCAAGGTTAAGCCTGAAGTTTGAGATGGAACGGCATGTGTTAGAGGCTCGACCTGAGGGGAGCCTGATCGTTGTGAAGGAAAAGCAGTTGCCACAAAGGGACGACCACTCCTGTTACCAGAGGCAATTTGGGAAAAGATGAAGCTCTGAAGGAGTACCAGATCAGAAGCTTCACTAGCCGGGGACAGTGAAGTGGTAGGAAAGCTTCAGTAGAGACTCATCCAGGAAGGCAGTTGGTAGCTGTGAGTAAAGCTTGAAGGAGTATGGTGGGAAGCTGTAAGTAAGTAAAGCTTGAAGATAAAGTACAGTGGTTAGCTGTGGGTGAAGCTTGGGAATCCAGCGGGTGGCTGAGAGTCCAAGAAGTCTAGTGAGACTGAGCTTAAGGATATACAGTGGGATACTGTGAGTTAAACGGGAAGATCTACTGGGATACTGTGAGAGAAGTTGTTGCTACAGGAGACAGCGGTTGCTACAAGATACCGATTGTTACATTCAGCTTAAAGGCCCTCGTTCTGTATTGCTGTCTGCCTAGTTCTATTCTTGCCTACGGAGTTGCCTTAATTGCTATTCCATTTGACTAACGGTGTCCTGTGCCCTAAACCCTCTCTCCCCAATGTTACTGTTAAGAGAAATATTTTATTAAAAGTTGTTTTAAAACTATTAAAATTTATTAAGAACATAAGGAGAAATAATACAGTATATACCTATAACTATTGACTTTATAATATTGTATATACATATTGACTTTGTGTCTTGAAATTCACATTACAATTCTTCTCATTGGCTATGCACTTAGCAAAACAAAAAACTATGATGTCAGTAACTCTATTTAGTAACTCATCGAAAATGACCATCTGTATGGATGCAGATGCTTAACCTTTGGCTTCCCGTTCATCAAAGAAAGCATTTTGTATCTGCAATCTTCTAATGCAGAACAGCTGGAAATACATAAATGATTTATGTATCATGCTCTGGAGTTTGAAAAACTTTGGAGAAGTCAATATTAATTCTAAGGTAGCCTACATGATTTAAATGTCAGATATTGCCTAAAAAAATGTATATACATGTAAAATGATTCTGCTTGATTAAAGGCAGCACACAGAGAAGAGACAGGGGCTGCTTTTCCTGGGTAATGGAGACACACCGAGGGTCATTTGCAGGAAAGAAATGCAGTCCTGAGAGGGCCTGCAGCAGGACATCCCACAGCTGTACAGTAGAGAGGGTCACATAGAGGGGATTTGCTGCCTGGGCCTGTTGGCCTGCATTGGAAGGAGGACAGGCCTAATGCCAGAGCTTGCTGGAGACTCCACACGCATGACCCAGAGCTGGATGCTGAGCCCAGACATTGGCAGGCTGACTTTAGCATTTCAAGGCCAGTTCGGGGGGCAACCAAGAGGTGTATATGTGCCAGATATCGCATGGGCATCCACCCAATGGAAGAAATGACAGACCACTGGTGGAACCTGTAAGGGTCAGTGATGTGAAGAGATATAGGCCAGACATTGGATTCCAAACCACCAGAGGATGCATCTGGTGTAGTCAAGTGGCACTCTGGATGTGAGTGTGACATTACCAACACAGAACGATGTTGAACCAACTCACCACAACAAGGCTTGAGATGGAACAAAGATGCAGTTGTAGAGCACATGGAAAGCTGTCAGCAGGCTGTAATACTGATAGCGCTTTTTGGACGTGGCCCTTTATCAAATCATCATCAATCATCGTCATCAACAATGATTTGATAAAAGGCCATGCCCAAAATGCGTTATCAGGGTTACCCAACAGGGTTACCCTGCTCCTGAATGCTTGCTGATACCCATATCTGGGGTATCACTATAGAGTTCACTCAAGAACATTACCATTGAGTTAATTGGATTGTGACTCCGCTCAGACATAGTTTAAGCTTGGACTAACAATGCTGCAGTATAGTAATTTATTTTATAACTAACCAACTTTTTTTTTTTACCTCTGTTATAGGCCAGTGCTCACTTTATTAGTTCTGAACCTTTGAAGTGTTTATTGCTTGATGTCAGATCTTGCACTGTTTACCTGCTTTGATATAATACACTTACTTAACTTATCATCTGGTAGTCTTTGGCCTAATTTCTGGGCATTATTATACATCTGTGACTTACTAATGCTGATGTTATCCAAGTGTCAGTGGTACTACACCTCTAACTGGGTGTGTCGATAGGGACTGAGTGGTTTTAAAATGGTTGTAAACCCTTCCCCACAACTTTGTGCAATGTAAATCAGCATAAAAAACCCTAATGAACACTGCTTGTAGATATATTTTCTTAGTATTGTTGTAATCCTTTTTGTTATTTAGAATGAAGTCACTGAGCATGCCCAGATCTCCCCTGATTTACGGCACACTCTCTATGTGCTTATCTATCTGTTATCAGGACTTCCTACAGCACACTACTGAACTCCCAGGAGACTTCAGAATCATTCAGAGCTTCCTCCTACACACCATGTGACCATGTGACATGACATGCAGTGTAAACTTGGTCATTACTGCAGTCTTATCAGCTGAAGCTGATAAGACTGGCAAAGGGAAACATTAGACATAGGCACAAGTAAATACTATGAAATAAAAAAAGTCAGAAAAGTCAGCTATGAAAAGGGAAGCAGGGTTGCCATAGAAACGTTGGATTGAGAAGGAGGCTTGGTTAACAGTACAGGAAGTGATCAATGTAAGGGCGGAAATACACTCCACTGTGGACTCAGAAAACAATACTTAAGATGGTGCTGCCTAACCCCTAGAAACAAGTTTTTTAAAGTTTCTTTAAACAGTAAGTAATATGCCATGTGGGCTGGATTACAGTGGCTATAGTCTGATAATGACTTATTAGAATGAACTAAATGAAAAGAAGCATCAGAGTGGGAGAGTTTACTTCCTCTTTAAGAGTCGTGGCAGAACAGGGGACCCATCATCATTAGTGATTGGTTTTCTTTATACAACTGAACAAGGATTTAAATGTCTATACGTCTAGGTTACAACTGCTATGGCACAGTGACTTGTCTGGAGGAAGGTTCTGTTGAAAAACACTCAGAGGCTGGAACTGCATTTCCAGTACACAATGATATAGAGAGGACCAGAGCGGGACGGACCACAGGGAAGGATAGAGGCGGGCCGGGCATGACCGTGTGTCTAGTGACACACGAAGGGGTGGGTTTGAGAAAGGAGAGGCGGGGCCGAAGGAAGGGGAGCGGCCATTTAAATGAAGGGGGCGGAGCCGGGAACGGGCAGTGCGGAAGGAGGAAGACACGAGGAGGCAGTTTTTTCACTGCTCCTCGTTTTTCGTTCCGAACATGGCCGACGTGGAGGCGCTTCTGGAGAGGCTGCGGGCGGCGGCATCATCGCGGGGACCAGACTGGCTGCACCAGCAGGTGGCGGCGGCGCTGGACGGGTCCGTGGACCGGGAGGAACGGCCAGGAGGCGCGGACGGCGGCAGACCGGCGGCACGTGGGCGGATTTCTCGGCCGCCGACAAGGTACTCGCCTGGGACTGTGGGGGGGCCTGCAAGACTTTCCAGGAGCCCGCGGGGGGAGCACTCCTCCCCCCCTGCTAAGAGGAGCCAGCCACTGCATCTGGGGGGGTTTGGGCAGCCTGCAGGCCGTGGACATGCGGGAGGGGGCGGGGCCACGGATTTACATGGCGGGTCTTTGCCAAGCCCGAGCGGGACCATATCCCACGTGGTCTTGGATGCTGCAGCCCTGCAGGGGCCGGGGGGGCTTCCAGAAGGAGGGTCAGGCGCCCTGCGGCTGCCGGAAGGGTGGCCGTCGGCAAGGGGACTTCCGCGGGGGTGTCTCCCCCGGCCGCTCTGCACGTAGCGGGGGGGGCGGACGGCGGGACCCCCCGCACGGCTCGTGTACATGGACGCACGGCTGCGGATGTCCGAAGCAGGACCAGAGTTACCCCGCCAGCAGCCCTGCGGGAGACGAGGGGGGCGGGCAAACGGGCTCCTCATGGCACGGCCAGGAAGGGTGCTTTTGCGGCCAGGGGTCCACCATTGCCGATCCCCCCGGCAGCCCTGCACGGATAGCGAGGGGCTGACGGAAGGAGAAGCGTTGGGCCAGCCGCTGGGGGCCGAGCGGGCGGGGGTAGGGCCAGTCCGGAGGGGGGGCAAAGACTGTCAGGTGACCGGGTGCGGGCATCACGGAACAGGAGCGGTGCCCGGATCGGCCCGCCTGCCAGCAGAGCCGAGAGACAGCCGGTCCAGGGGCCCCTCACCAGGGGGGTCGCCGTGTGCGGAGGACTTGGCCGGTGCGAGCAGATCGGAGGGGGAGCTGTCGGAGGAGGAGGAGGTGCCCAGTCGACCGATCACGTCCAGGGAGGTCCGAACAGCGGCTGTGGGGAGACCGCCCAGTCAGCCCGGTAAGTCGACCGACAATGTTGTTTTCACTACTGCTTTAAGGGGTTTGTTGGATTCTGTGTCAAGGGGGGGAGAGTGACGGGGTCTCCCGCGCCGCCGCTGGCTACCTCTGCCCAGACGCGGGGCGGGAGTGTGCCCGACGGGGTGGCGCGGGGCCAGATGCAGGAATTGTTGGAGGGTTTGCGGGTTCCGTTTTGCTGGTAACCCGGTTCTGGATCCCGTGGTGGGGCGAGGTGTCAACTGCGTGGAACAGGCCGGCGGTGCGACTCCTGGGGTCACCGATGGGGTGCTCAGTGAGGGTCAGGGGTGATACCCGTGGGCAGTCAGGCGCCGGGTGTTTCGGATAAGGTGAGTACGGCGGATTCGCCGGGCACAGAGAAGACGGCGAGGTCAGACATTGTGAGGATCGCAGATGTGGCTCGGTGCGAGGTATATGTATGCTTCGAGGGACCATTGGGGGCGCATTTAAAACAGGAGGTGAGGGACAAAATCTGGAAGGGGGAGTATGTGGAGATTTTATCCCTTTTGCCCCTGGAAAAGTTCAACCTGGATAGGGTTAAGCCTGATGATACGAAGAAGGAGGATGAAGAGAAGCGTCGGTACCGTTTAATCCCGCGCACGTTTGCTAACTGGCTGCAAGCGTTCGCTATTTTGGCAAGCGTCATCGGGGAAAAGAGCCCCGAACACTGTTCGGCCTTATTTTGTTACATGGACGCGGTTGGGGAGGCCTATAGGGTTTATGGTGGCACGGCGTGGCTTCGCTACGATGAGCAGTTCCGTCAACGCAGGGCGGTGCGACCTGCCTTGCATTGGGACCACAAGGACATTAGCCTCTGGATGAGGCTAATGGCGTCGGCAAGGACCCCTGATCGGCCGTTTCAAGGGGGGGCCGGGAGTAGCCACTCTTCGGGACTGTCGGCCGGAAAAAAATGGGGAGTGTGCTGGCAGTTCAACGAGGGCTCCTGCAAGTTTGGTGGTGCCTGCAAGTTCAAACACGAGTGTTCGGGCTGCGGGGGAGGACACGCACTCGCGCAGTGTTTTAAGAAGGGAAAACGTGCCGGAGAGCCTTCGCACAAGAGGGACGACGCCGGTGATGTGGGAAAGGATGGTCCCTTTCCTAAATAGGTACCCGGATAGGACGGCAGCGGGGTTGCTCTACGCCGGTTTTCGGCATGGGTTTAAGATCCTGTGTGCGTTATCGGTGGTGCCCCCGCTGGCGAGGAATTTGAAGTCGGCTTTGGAGCACCCGGCGGTGGTTTCTGAGAAGCTGGCTAAGGAGGTGGCCTTGGGGAGGATGGCGGGGCCTTTTGCGACGAGACCGTTAGTTGGTGGTATCGCCGTTGAGTGTGGTTCCCAAAAAGGAGCCTCACAAATTCCGGTTGATTCACCACTTGTCATTCCCGAAGGGGGGGTCGGTGAATGACTTCATTGACCCGGAGGCTTGTACGGTGTCGTATACGTCGTTTGATGCGGCGGCCCGCTGGGTGAGGCGATACGGTCGTGGGGAGCTGATGGCGAAGTCTGACGTGGAATCTGCGTTTCGACTTTTGCCGGTTCACCCGGATAGTTTTTATTTGCTGGGTTGTTGTTGGCATGGCCAGTTTTATGTAGATAGATGTTTACCGATGGGTTGTTCCATTTCCTGCGCGATGTTTGAGGCGTTTAGCTCCTTTTTGGAGTGGGTGGTTCGGGACGTGGCAGGTGTTGACTGTGTGGGCCCTCCTTCTTCCAATGTGTGTGCGATTTTGCTGTCCACGTTGCAGCACATTGCGGAGAGATATCGGGTGCCTTTGGCAGCTGATAAGACGGAGGGCCCGCGTACAGAGCTGAGCTTCTTGGGCATCGTGATTGACTCCATGGCGATGGAGTGCAGATTGCCGGAGGGGAAGCTCAGGGACTTGCAGAGGGAAATTCGGGAGATTCACGGTTGTAAGAAGGTTCGGTTGCGTGCGTTGCAATCATTGTTAGGGAAATTGAATTTTGCGTGTAGGATCATTCCCATGGGGAGGATATTTTGTCGCAGGCTGTCGGCGGCCACGGCCGGGGTGCGGTCGCCTACACACTTCATCAGATTGACTAGGGAGCATAGGGAAGACCTTTTGGTGTGGTATCGATTCCTGACCGAGTACAATGGCAAGTCAGTGTGGATGTCGGGCCCGGTGAGTAACTTCGACGTGGAATTGGTTACTGACGCCGCGGGATCCACAGGCTACGGAGCGTTCTTTCAAGGTCACTGGAGCGCAGAGCCGTGGCCGCGATCTTGGGTGGAGGCGGGTTTCCTTAAGAATTTGGTGCTGCTGGAACTTTTTCCAGTGGTGCTGGCCTTGGAACTGTGGGGGCAGGCTTGCCGGAACTTGAAATTGCGGCTCAATTGCGATAATATGGGGGTTGTGCAGGTGATCAACAGCATGTCGGCGTCTTCACAACCCGTCATACGGCTGATGCGGCAGTTGGTGTTGCGCTGCTTGCAGTTGAACATTTTGCTTTATGCTGTGCATATCCCGGGGGTTGATAATGCCCTGGCTGATTCTTTGTCTCGGTTCCAGTGGGACAGGTTCAGGACTCTGGCGCCGGACGCGAAGGAGGAGGGAGTCCCCTGCCCGGGCTGGATTTGGGAGTTGGCATTGGAATCGCCGCAGGATGGATCCGGCGGTCCTTAAGTGCGGCCACATGGTCGGCTTATACTAAGGTATGGTTGGAATGGCTGGCTTTGGTCCGGGAGGCGGAGGTCGGGGGTGAGGAGCATGAGATGAGGCTTTTGGTGTTGTATTGGGTGACCAGGGACATGGAGGAGGGGAAGTCGGTTTCATCCATAAATAGGAAATTGACAGGGTTGGCGTTTTGGTTCAAGCTGCGGGGGATGGTGGATTGGACGAAGGATTTTTGGGTGAAACAGGCTGTTAAGGGATATTGGTTGGAGCATAAAAGTCGGGATGCGCGGCGGCCTATTACTTTCGTGAATCTTTTGGCGTTGTGCACACAATTGGGATCGGTATGTTCATCGCGCTTTGAAGGGTTGTTGTTTTTGGCGGCTTTTTCGCTGGCGTTTTTTGGGGCTTTCAGGATCGGGGAATTGGTGAGCCCTTCCAAGGCGGTCGGGGGTGGTTTGTTGGCTCAGGATGTAGCAGTGTTCGACGATACCGTATCGGTGCTGTTGAGGAGGTCGAAAACGGACCAACGAGGTGTGGGGGTTCGTCTGTCGTTGCATGCGTTGCCGGGCTGTGTGGCATGCGCTGTTCGGGCGGTTGGAAGTTTTGTTCGGGAAAGGCCGGCAGGGGGTGGTCCTTTGTTGGTTCATGCGGATGGATCTTTCTTGTCGAAATACCAGTTTGTGGCGGTACTGCGAAAATGCTTGCAAGGGGTGGGCTTGGATAGTGCAGCGTACGCTTCCCACTCCTTCCGTATCGGGGCGGCCACGGAGGCCGTCAGACGCGGGTTGGATGAAGCAGACGTGCGGAGGCTGGGGAGGTGGGAATCCAAACGATTGCGTACTTATGTTAGACCGCAGTTGGTTTGTGAATAAATTTAAAAAAAAAAAAAAAAAAAAGAAAGGGGGGTTTTTTGTACAGTGGTTGGTGAGTGATTGCTATGTTCTGTTCTGTTGTTTCAGATGGAGGGCCTCCGCGCCTCGTCTGGATCCTGGGGCATTCGTATGTGTGCTGGGGGGCCAGGAGAGGGGATGCCAGACCAGGTGGGAGACAGTTGGGGATCTCCGGGCGGGAGGCGACCATCCGGTGGCTGGGTAGGCCGGGTATGATGTGGGGCAGGGTGGTCCCAGAAGTGGAAAGATATGTTGGTTTGGACAGGCCGCCGGATGTGTTGGTCGTGCATGCAGGAGGTAACGACCTGGGTGTTCGTACGGTCAGGGACCTGATCGCGGATATCAAGGCGGACCTGGTATACCTGCGCACAGCTTTCCCGGACACGTTGCTGCTGTGGTCGGACATGGTGGCGCGGACGACTTGGCGCATGGCCCGGTCTGTGTACAGACTCAATAAGGCACGGATTAGAGTCAATAAGGTGGTCGGGAGGTTTTTGGCGAAAGAAGGGGGGATGGTGATTCGCCATAGAGAATTAGAGGTCAACGTTGGCCTTTATTTAAGGAAGGATGGGGTCCATCTTACGGATGTGGGCATTGACCTTTGGTCTTTGGGGCTTCAGGAGGGCATTCAGGCGGCCCTGCGGGTGTGGAGGTGCCATCAAGGATGAGGTTTCACCCTTTCAGGCTGTGGCGGTAGTTATTTATTGGTCAGTGACGGTAGCAGTTATAGAGGTGGAAAAAGTGGGTGGGGGGCTCGTCGGTAGATGGCCCCTCCGGTGTGTACATCAAAAGTTTTGATGAATACTGGTGTTGTTGCACTGCGGGAACGTTGGTTGTCTCCAAACGGTACAGCTGGAGGCCTATGAGGTTATGGAAAAAGTCCCGCAGTGCCCCCCTGGGTGTATATATAGATATATACGAATATATATATTTATAGGTATATGGGAAGAAGGAGTTTAGCTCCGTCACTGACCAAGCAATCTGGTGAAACATGTTGTTTCTTGGTTATATGTGTTAATATGTTATTTAAGGGTATTTATTATTAAAGTAATTTGGAGTTTTATTTTGGTTGGTTTAATAAAGGCTGTTGTGGCCAGTTTACTCCACGAGAACTGTGTGGTCTATTATTAAGGGAAAAGGGGTAGGAGTAAAGGGGCTATTTCAGCTGAGTGTATATCTGGGCTACACGGGTCAAGAGAGGACCGGAGCGGGACGGACCACAGGGAAGGATAGAGGAGGGCCAGGCATGACCGTGTGTCTAGTGACACACGAAGGGGTGGGTTTGAGAAAGGAGAGGCGCGGCCGAAGGAAGGGGAGCGGTCATTTAAATGAAGGGGGCGGGGCCGGGAACGGGCAGTGCGGAAGGAGGAAGACACGAGGAGGCAGTTTTTTCCCACCCACCCTCCCTTTATAGGTTGTTGTTACTGTAGGCTGTGTTAATGTTTGTTTATCATTGCAGGTTCGGGAGCAAGGGTCATCATGACAGCTGGGGTTGGCGGTAGTTATTTATTGGTCAGTGACGGTAGCAGTTATAGAGGTGGAAAAAGTGGGTGGGGGGGCTCGTCGGTAGATGGCCCCTCCGGTGTGTACATCAAAAGTTTTGATGAATACTGGTGTTGTTGCACTGCGGGAACGTTGGTTGTCTCCGAGCGGTACAGCTGGAGGCCTATGAGGTTATGGAAAAAGTCCCGCAGTGCCCCCCTGGGTGTATATATAGATATATACGAATATATATATTTATAGGTATATGGGAAGAAGGAGTTTAGCTCCGTCACTGACCAATCAATCTGGTGAAACATGTTGTTTCTTGGTTATATGTGTTAATATGTTATTTAAGGGTATTTATTATTAAAGTAATTTGGAGTTTTATTTTGGTTGGTTTAATAAAGGCTGTTGTGGCCAGTTTACTCCACGAGAACTGTGTGGTCTATTATTAAGGGAAAAGGGGTAGGAGTAAAGGGGCTATTTCAGCTGAGTGTATATCTGGGCTACACGGGTCATGAACATTTACACCTAAGTCAAAAGTTGACTGTGAAATATATCTTTATTTTAATGCAAATCTGTGCTTTGCCCATTCACCTCCAAAATCCTAACATAAATTCTTCTGGTCAGCTTAATTTCCGAACTTATGCACAGTTAAAGAGACATTGTTGCCTTGCCCATACAGGACAAATTGCCCCTGGCCTGCTTATATTCACCTTACCTTACAGGTAATCCCTCATCACTCCTTCTCCATACTAAAAGGACTAGAGTTGGAGACTTGGGGGTGTTGTCAATGTTTGGGCCTGATGATTGATTGCTAGACCTGAGAACTATCATAACGGAGGAGTTCACATGCTCCTCCATATCCAGAAGTTCTGGGAATAGTAGATAACTGCAGGAGAGAAAGGAGCAGTAAGGGAATACTGGTAAGGTGAGTATAGGGGGATCAAGGAGGTTATTTGCAGGGATACTGTAACTTTACACTGCATGTGCCAGTTGACAGTGTCTCTTTAAGGATCCCCCTTTGTTCTCAATGTTGTACAGTTGCAGGAAGTATTGAGAGTCACATGCCCCCTCGTGCCAGAAGTACTGGGTATTTCTTGCAGGTAAACAGAACCATAAGCCAATTCTACTGTCCCAGTCTACTGATTGGATAGTAAAAGATCATTGATGAGGTAATCCCTGTAACCTTTATCAGAGTTTTAGAGTTTCAGGCTTAGTTTACACAGGCAGCGGGGGGGGGGTGGCTTGTTGAAAACAGTTGGCTTGGCATTCCACCTCCAAATTAGCATGGCCGGCTGGAGAGGGGAGTACACACTGTTACGGCCATGAAGCTTTGCCGTGTCTCAATTTTAATTCAGCATGTCAAGTTTGACAGATGGCAACGCTTATCAAACTCGCCCATTACAAGCAATCAAACCACAATGCAATGGCATGCCAAATGCAGCTATGGCAGTTTTAGCACAGCAAAAAAAAAAAATAGGTTTCAGGAGGTGGAGTAACACCTTTTGAATGCCTGTAAATTTACTTTAACCAGTTAGGGTCTGCCCTATAGCAGTTTTACTTCTACAGGGCGGCACCTCTGCGCCAGATCACATATCTATATACACGTAAACTCAATGTTCGCTGGCACCCGCTGATTGCTTGGTACACAGGCAAAATGGCGATCTGTCAGGAAAGAAGATGTGGATCCTGTGTTTCTGCAAAGGAGGGACATGGATCCATACTTACCCCTAGTAAAAGCACCTCCCACAGTACACTGAATCACAGACTAGGCATACAGTTTTGACTAAGGCCTCATAGGCTGAAACGCATCAACTGACTTAATCTGCATTTGATCCATGTGGCTATTCAATAAAATGAAAACATTTTAAGAGCAACAATCGGAGTGCGGATCATTTTTTCTACAGGCATACATTTAACTCTTTGATCACCCCTGGTGTTAACCCCTTCCCAACCAGTGTCATTAGTACAGTGACAGTGCATATATTTTTTAGCACTGATCATTGTATTAGTATCACTGGTCCCGAAAAAGTGTCAAAAGTGTCTGTCAGTGTCAGAATGTCCACCACAATATTGCAGTCCCGCTATAAGTCACTGATCACCGCCATTACTAGTAAATAAATAAATAAAAATATCCCATAGTTTGTAGACAATATAACTGTTGTGCAAACCAATCAATATGCACTTCAAAAATATGTAACAGAAGACATATTGGCCTAAATTGATGAAGACATTTGATATTTTCCATTTTTCCATTTATTTTCCATTATTTTCCATTTTTTTATTGGATATATATTATAGCAAAAAGTAAAACAAAAAAAGCGCAAAAAAAAAAAAAAAAGTGCAGTGGTGCTAAAATACCACCAAAAGAAAGCTCTATTTGTGGGGAAAAAAAGGACATACATTTTATCTGAGTACAGTGTTCCACAACCGCGCAATTGTCAGTTAAAGTGGATCTGTGTGTGTAAACACACAGATCCACGTCCTGTCAGATGGGAGGAAGCCGATGGTGTGTTCCCAGTACAGAGGAACACCCATCGGTCTCCTCCCCTTGTGAGTCCCCTCCCCCTACAGTTAGAATCACTCCCTAGGTAACACGTTTAACCCCTTCATCGCCCCCTAGTGTTAACCCCTTGTCTGCCAGTGACGTTTATACAGTAATCAGTGCATTTTTATAGCACTGCTCACTCTATACATGTGAATGGTCCAAAAATGGTGTCAAAAGTGTCCAATATGTCCGCCGAAATGTCACAGTCATGATAAAAATCGCAGATCGCCGCCATTACTATTAAAAAAATAATAATAATAAAAATGACATAAAACTATCCCCTATTTTGTAGTTGCTATAACTTTTGCGCCAACCAATCAATATACGCTTATTGCGATTTTTTTTTTTTTACCAAAAATATGTAGACGAATACATATCGGCCTAAACAGAGGGAAAAAAAAATTGAGATATTTATTATAGCAAAAATTAAAAAATACTTTGTTTTTTTTCAAAATTGTTGGTATTCTTTTGTTTATAGCGCAAAAAAATAAACACTACAGAGGTGATCAAATACCACCAAAACAAAGCCCTATTTGGGGGGAAAAAAAGGACTTTAATGTTGTTTGGGTGCGACGTCGCACGACCGCGCAATTGTCAGTTAAATCGATGCAGTGCCGAATCGCAAAAAGTGCTCTGGTCAGGAACGGGGTAAAATCTTCCGGGGCTGAAGCGGTTAAAGTGCAAAAAAATACATTTGTGGAACAGTTTTGGGCTTTTTTGGCCCTAGAGACTTTAATTAAAGTACCCGTAAATGGGAACACCTTTTTTCACTTGAACAACTGATCTTCTTCTCTGATCTCCTTCTCCTATCCTCCCCAAAACAAAAAAGCCTGAGCTTGCATTCATGTCCAAAATGCTTGCAAAACATTTCAGAAGCGCACAAAAAAACGAAAAAAAAACATTTAAATCATCCGAAAAACATTCAGGTGATTAATTATTTTCAAGCTGTTACAGAGGTCAGGGATGACTTGTTTTAAAGCTATTTAGAGCTTGTTAATTATATGCAAATGCTGTCCACAATCTGGACACAGGTAAACTTTAAAGCTTCTATAAAATAAAATAAAAAAATGTTCAATAAATGTTGGTGTTTGTGTAGTGCACTGCAGTGACTTATCATTGGCTAATTACCAGTTTTATAGATTTTTAGTCCATGTCCATGCAGTAAAAAGAAATGCAGGAATGGAGAGGATGGTAAATATAACATACAGGTATGCTGTGCACAATGACTGAAATAAACATGATTTATCAAACTCCATAGTTTACCCGCAGTCTGTATATAAAAATATAGCCCCACACATTCAGCGATGGGTTACACCATTGCAATTTCAAAAAAAGAGTTCTTGACATTGACAACACAATAGCAGGAGTCAAAGGTCACTGCCTATCCTTTATGAAGAGCACCCTGATCCTGCCAAATGATCAAAACAAACAGTAAGAGCCCTTTCACACCAAGTGCGTTTTGCAGGCGCTATAGCGTTAGAAATAGCGCCTGTAATCCGCTCTCAAACTGCTGCACCATTCATTCCGGTGTGAAAGCCCCGAGGGTGTTCACACCGGAGCGATGCGCTGGCAGAACGTCAGGAAAAGTCCTGCCAGCAGCTTCTTAGGAGCGGTGTGTTTACCGCTCCTTCACCGCTGCTCCCCTTTGAAATCAATGGGGCAGCGCTGTATTACCACTGGCAAAATGCCACTATTGCGGTGTATTGCGGGCGGTTTTTTCGGCCGCTAGAGTGGGTAAAAGCGCCCTGCTAGCGGCCGAAATGCACTGCAAATCCAACGGTAAAACACTGCTAAAAATAGTGGCTTTTACCGCCAACGCTATAGGCTCAGCGGTGTGAAAGGGGTCTAATTCCGTGTACACGCGATCTGACTTTCCGGCAGACCAGGTCCCATCGGACAATTCGATCGTGTGTGGGCTTCAGCTGACTTTTTCTTCCCTAAAGTCCGGCGGACCTAGATTTAAAACACGTTTTAAATCTTTCTGCCAAAAGTCCGCCAGACCCAGCTCCTGTCGGGAAGGCCGCTCGTCTGTATGCTGGTCCGACAGACTTTCCAAATGAACGGACTTGCCCACACATGGACTAAAGTCTGTTCATTGTGAACGTGACTTCAGGTACGACGGGACTAGAGAAGGAAGTCAATGTTGGCGCTTTCATCGGCGAGATTGACACCTTGCCAGCCCCGTTGCCAGGTATGGGTTTTAAGGGTAATCCCCTACGCCGAAAAAAACGGCGTGGGGGTCCCTCCAAAGTCCATACCTGACCCTTATCCGAGCACGCAGCCCGGCCGGTCAGTGATAAAAATTCATTTGGGTACAGTGTTGCATGGCCGCGCAATTGTCTTTCAAAGTGTGACAGCGCTGAAAACTGAAAATTGGCCTGGGCAGGAAGGGGGTGAAAATGCCCTGTACTGAAGTGGTTAAACCACCTCTGAAGAAAGAATGGATTGCTTTTCAGAGTGGGCAGTGGAGCCTGCCACTGTGTGAATGAACCCCATACACTGACAGCAGTGTGCAAAGCAATAGATCCCTGAATGAGTGCTGCTTTACAGGCCTAATATGAAGACATTCTATTTTTTCTTTTCTTTTTTTCTATGCCAGCTGCATTTAAATACATCTAATATATTTTACAGAATGCCTAACAGAATTAAAAAAAAATGTTCTTATATTATTTCCTGAAGTTCCACTTCAAGGATTGGCAGGGGATGTGTGCATCATCGCTTGACTAATCAAGACTTCAGTTGACTGAGTGACTTTGCAATTAATGCCACCATTGTAGCAGGTAAGCACAGCAGGGAAATGGAAAGTAGGTATTAAAAGTGTCTTGTAATAGTCACAGTAATTAATAACATGATTCAACAGTAGAATAATAATTATTATTATTATTATTAATTCAAATTTTCAGATCATAGGAGCTCATACACTCTTTCATATACTTATCTGACTTCTAAACAGACCTTTGCAGGGAATGTAAAGGAAAAGGGAAGACAATCTGCTCAGTAACTGACTTTATTTGGTTTGCAAGCTTTGTCTGTGGTCAGTGATGTGCAAATTTTATAAAATGTGCTCTGCCGAGAGAAAGGTGAGTAGAGGTTGTAGTTATCTCCAGAGGATGAATATGCACAATCTGTATGACATCCGAGGCCAGCTACTTAGTTCTCATTTTCACGTTTGCGTTATAAATTGAGAGTATTGTGCTTTTGAATATATTTTTCATAATAAAAGAATATACATTTTTTTTCTTTTTCTTTTTCAACCACTTGCCGACTGCTGCACACCGATATACATCGGCGCAATGGCAGCGGTGGGAAAATGGGTGTACCTATACGTCCCCTTTAATCGGCGGGGCTAGTGGGCGTGCCCACGGCGTACAGTGCGACCGTGCCCATGGGTCCCGCGGACTCGATGTCCGCCGGTGTCCCGCGATCGTGTCACGGAGCGGCAGAATGGGGAGATGCCTATGTAAACAAGGCATTTCCCCCATCAGCCTTGTGACATGACAGATCTACTTCTCCCTGTCAATGGGAGCAGTGATCTTTGTCATGTCAGTGGTAGCCCCTCCCCCCCACAGTTAGAATCACTCCTTAGGACACACTTAACCCCTTGATCGCCCCCTAGTGTTTAACACCCTTCCCTGACAGTGTCATTTACACAGTAATCAGTCCATTTTTATAGCACTGATCGCTGTATACATGACAATGGTCCCAAAATAGTGTCAAAAGTGTCCGATGTGTCCGCCATAATGTCGCAGTCACGATAAAAATCGCAGATCATCGCCATTACTAATTTAAAAAAAAAGAATAATAAAAATGCCATAAAACTATAGCGTCTATTTTGTAGACGCTATAACTTTTGCGCAAACCAATCAATATATGCTTAATGCAATTTTTTTTTACCAAAACTATGTAGAAGAATATATATATCGGCCTAAACTGAGGGAAAAAAATAGTTTTTTTATATAATTGTCGGGGATATTTATTACAACAAAAAAAAATTTTTTTTTCAAAATTGTCGCTCTTTTTTTGTTTATAGCACAAAAAATAAAAAACACAGAGGTGATCAAATAGCACCAAAAGAAATTTCTATTTGTAGGAAAAAAGGACGCGGGCAAATGTTGGATGGCAGGCTTTAAAATTTTCTGCGGACAACGGCCTGTTGACGGATTTTTCAAGCGCGTGTACACAAGTCCGTCAGACAAAATTCCAAAGTACAAACACGCATGCTCAGAAGCAAGGACGAGCCAGAAGCGGTCGGTCTTGTAAACTAGCGTTCGTAATGGAGAGTTAACATTCACGACGTGGCAAATTATGAAATTACACAGTAATCAGTGCATTTGTATAGCACTGATCGCTGTATACATGACAAGGGTCTCAAAATAGTGTCAAAAGTGTCCGATGTGTCCGCCATAATGTCGCAGTCACAATAAAAATCACAGATCGCCGCCATTATTAATTAAAAAAAAACGCAGAGGTGATCAAACACCACCAAAAGAAATCTCTATTTGTGGGGAAAAAAGGACGTCAATTTTGTTTTGGTGTAACTGCTTGCGTTGTGCTTGCTATTTAGCTAAAACATACCTGTAGTGCTCTGCAAATTCCATGTAACGGGCAGGGGCGGCCCATCCATAAGGGGCACAGGGGCGCCGCCCTCCTAACCCATGTGCCCGGCCCCTAATCCACATATAGGGCACCGGACGCATGGATTCCAATGGGGTTTTTTCTTTTTGAAGCACATGATTGGAGCTGGAGGCTCTAATTGGCTTAACAAAAGAGTAGACTTTGGGCGCAGAGCACTGTGCCCTGAGCCCACCCAGTTGTGAGACAATAGGAAATTAATATTTGCTATTGTTTTCCTGTTTCTTCACCCGACCAATCAAGGCTCAGGAGCTGTTTCCTGATTGGCCGGGAGAAGAAACAGGAGGACAAGCCTGGGAGTCTTAGAGAAGGCCGGGGAGACGAGGACGGCTACGAGCAGAGCAAGAACAATGGGGGCAAGTTCGGCAGCGGTGTGCGGTGGTGTTCAGTACGAGGTGTGCTTGGACTTCTCTGGGGATCGGATTGTTGGAGGTAGGAGCAGCTGTGATTTGAGCACACATAAAACTAATGGGGGCGGGGGGAGGGGAGACATGTCTGATGGGAATTTCTATGTATAGAAGGTGACGGGCCAAGAGAGGAGAGGTATTAAATGTACAATTGTAAAAGATACATACTGTATATATATAGACTGATTGATAGACAGTTAAAAGTTTATACATAAAAAAATAAAAATAAGAAAGAATGCCAATTTCTGGTTGGTAAAATGTTCTGAAGAGGTAGTCATTGAAGCAACATCTTCCTCTACGTGCTGCAGATAGGTCTGCCATTTGATTAATCAGTAGAGTTCCTCTGTCCCGGGGGTCAGCAGTGACTTAAGCCGCGTACACACGATCGGATTTTCCAACGGGAATTGTGTGATGACAGGCTCTTGGCGGAAAATTCGATCGTTTGTACGCTGCATCAGACAAATGTCGGATTTTCCACGGACAAATGTTGGATGGCAGGCTTTAAAATTTTCTGCGGACAATGGCCTGTTGTCGGATTTTTCATGCGTGTGTACACAAGTCCGTCAGACAAAAGTCCAAAGTACAAACATGCATGCTCAGAAGCAAGGACAAGCCAGAAGCGGTCAGTCTTGTAAACTAGCGTTCGTAATGGAGAGTTAACATTCATGACGTGGCAAATTATGAAATGTCGAAATGCAGCGCACAATTCTCTTCTTTAATGGGATAATAATGAAGCTGCTTTGCTGGTAAAACTGATGGAGTTTTGCCAAACGTATTTTAAAAGGCTTTTGTTTTCTAGTGATAACAAAGAATAATATTATTATGCTTGCTTTGTTTTTTTTGGGCAAGTTACCACAACACCATTATCTCATAGTTTTTAAGATGAAAGATACAACTATGTTGGTGTCCCTTGTTAATTTTACTTTGTATTTTTTTTAAATGTACCTGCCTACTCCCAAACTGTCATTTGAAGTAAAACACATAGCCAAGTATTATTCTACACAATTTTTTTATTGTGCATTAAAAAAAAAATAGACATGCTATCTGCCAATAGAACTTAAAGCGGGAGTCCGCCGTTTTTTTTTTTTTTTAAAAGCCAGCAGCTACAAATACTTCAGCTGCTGAATTTTAGAATAATGACACTTACCCGCCCAGCGCGCCCGCGATGTCGGCACCCGAAGCCGGTCTCTCGATCATCTCTCGGGTGCTGCAACCGCCATCTTGGCTATGGGAATCAGGAAGTGGAGCCTTGCGGCTTTATTTCCCGGTTCCCTACTGCGCATGCGCGAGTCGCTTTGCGCAATAAGGATGGTCCCCCGCTGTCTCCGGGATCCGTGTGTTTCCCAGCAGACAGCGGGGGACCTGCGGAAAGGGGCGTAGATTCTGCGGAAAGGGGCGTAGATTCTGCGGATATCTATGCCGGAAGTGGGTGCAGATACCTGTACTGTACAGGTACCTGCACCCCCCTCCCCCCTGAAAGGTGCCAATTGTGGCGCCGGAGGGGGGGAGGGTTCCAATGAGCGGAAGCTCCACTTTAGGGTGGAGCTCCGCTTTAACCAAAAAGTGCATTCTATGCATCCAAAAATATAGAAAATATACCAAATCAAATCATTATTTTTCAACTAAAAAATAAAATAAAAGCCTCATGCAAGTGTCCTGCTTCTTAATATAGGGGGTCAACAATGCCAAGAGTTGGTGAAAGCAGGGGTCTGTCATCTGGAGATTATTCCAAAAATCATCTGGATTATTCTCCTGGAGTTCCCGCAGCAAAGGCATATGACATAATTGGTCACAATTAAAGTGGTTGTAAACCCTCCCCCACAACTTTGTCCCATGTAAATCAGCATAAAAATCCCTAATGAACACTGCTTGCAGATATCTCCTTACTTGCTTAGTATTGTTGTAATCCTTTTTGTTCTTTAGAAAAACGTCACTGAGCATGCCCAGATCTCCCCTGATTTATGGCACACTCTCTATGTCTTATCTATCTGTTATAAGGACTTCCTACTCACAGCACTGATATCCCAGGAGGCTGCTAATCACTCAGAGCTTCCTCCTACACACCATGTGACCATGTGACATGACAGCTGAAGCTGATAGGATTCATACAGGCAAACACTAGGTAATCAGCCCAAGTAAATACTATGAAATAAAACAAGTCAGCTATGAACAGGGAAGCAGGGTTGCCATAGAAACGTTGGATTGAGAAGGAGGCTTGGTTAACAGTACAGGAAGTGCTCAATGTAAGGGCAGAAATACACTCCACTGTGGACTCAGAAAACAATACTTAAGATGGCGCTGCCTAACCCCTGGAAACAAGTTTTTAAAGCTTCTTTAAACAGTAAGTAATATGCGATTTGGGCTGGATTACAGTGGCTATAGTTTGATAATTACTTATTATTATGGACTAAATGAAAAGAAGCATCAGAGTGGGAGAGTTTACTTCCTCTTTAGGTAACTAAGTTTTGGTCCAAGAAATCCTCCTCCTCCAGGGAGCCCGCAGCAAAAGGCAGAAAGAAATAGGCGAAGGGCGGGCATGACTGGGTTAACAGTTAGGAATGAAAGGCTAGAGGAGGGACTTAGGTGCCGAGGGGGACGGGCTGGGGCAGAGTTTATTTATACTCCCGGTGCATCATGGGAGTTCAACAGAAGGTCAGGGGAAACGTTGAGCATGGCGTCGGTGGAGCTGCTCATGGCTCGTTTGCTGGCACAGGCGGCGGAGCGGGGGGATGGATGGCTGCAGGACACTCTGGAGGGATTATTACAGCGGCCGGTGGAGCAGCCCGGCGGGGAGGTGAGGAGCGGGACCAGGACCCGCCGATCGCGGCCGCCTGAGCGCTTTTCTCCGGCCCGGGAGGGGGGGGGCAGGGCGGGCGGCGGCGCCCCCGGCCAAGCGGCAGGCGGCTGAGTGTTCAGGCTCCCCTCACAGTGATTCCAGGATGGCTGGGGCGGCCACGCGGGGGAGGCGAGGTGCGGAAGAGATGGCGGCCAAACACAGACGGCGGGGTGAGTCACAGAGTGCGGGCCCCGCCCCCAGGACTGATTCGGAAGCGGTGGGAGAAGGAGTCAGCAGAGAGAGAGCTGGGGTCCCTGGGCTTGCTGTTGCGGCGGCAGGGGATGCTCCAAGGGTGGCCAGAGGACGGATGGGACCAGCAGATGCCAGAGCGGAGGCTGCCCGGTCTGTGGCTCCAGGCGCCAGATCCGGAAAGGCCGTCCACAAGTCGGTGGGGGGGCACGCAGCGCGCAGGAGGAGTCGCATGTCCGCGGCTGCAGCGGCATCCAGGTCTGAGCTGTCTGGTGGGCCGTCGTCGTCAGAGGCTGATGAGCTGGATCTGCGAGACGTGGATGATTCGGTGGGGGCGGACGAGCCGGCCCCTGCTTCCGGGAGAAGATCGGTGGTGGAACACAGACATTCGGCTGATGGGGCGTCGCCTGTGCAGCCTGGTAAGTCCCCGCTACGTATGGACGGTGTGTGTGTTTCGGGTGCTGCGGGGGGTGGGGGACGTGTGTGTGGGGAGGCTGCGGGTGTTGGTGCAGGGGGGTCTGGGGGTACCTCTGCGGGTTTGCTGGGGTTTTTGGCAGGGATTAAGGAATTGGTGGCCAGGTTTGAGCAGGGTGAGGGGGCTGTGGCTGGGCCGGCAGCAGCGTGGGTGCCGGCATCCGTGGGGGAGGTCGTGACAGGCGCTGCGGTGGCCCCGCCGGTGGAGGAATCTCCGCCTGGTGGGAGCACGGTGAGCGCGGCGGTGGGGGTGGCGGTGGCGCCCCCAGTTGGAGAGAAGGTGGCAGTTGCCGAAAAACCGGGTCGGCAGGACATCACGCGGCTGGCGGACGCGGCCAGCTGCGAGGTCTACGTGTGTTTTGAGGGGCCGTTAGGGGCTCATCTTAAGCAGGAGGTGCGGGAGAAGTTGTGGAAGGGTGAGTATGTGGAGATATTCTCCCTTCTTCCGCTGGAGAAGTTCAACCTGGATCGGGTGAAGCCGGACGACTCCAAGAAAGAAGATGAAGAAAAGCGTAGGTATAGGTTGATACCGCGAACGTTTTCAAATTGGCTGCAGGCATTCGCTATCATGGCGAGCGTCATAGGGGAAAAGCAACCCGAACATTGTTCGGCGCTTTTCTGTTATCAAGATGCGATAGGGGAGGCCTATCGGGTTTATGGTGGCACGGCTTGGCTTCGTTATGACGAACAGTTCAGGCAGCGGAGAGCGGTGAGACCGGCGCTACGATGGGACCACAAGGACATCAGCTTGTGGATGCGATTGATGACGTTGGCGAGGGCCCCGGGGCAGTTTTTTCAGGGGGGGGCCGGCGGACCTTCGTCCCCTGGGCAGTCGGCCGGAAATAAAAAAGGGGTGTGTTGGCAATACAATTCGGGGGTGTGTAAGTTTGGGAGCGGCTGCAGGTTCAAGCACGAGTGTTCCGGCTGCGGTGGATCACACCCGGCGTCCAGATGCTTTAAGCAAGGAAAAGGCCGCCCTGGAGAAGCTAACAACAAGAGGGAGGACCCCGGTGATGGTGGAAAGGATGCGGCCGTTTCTCGGTAGGTATCCGGATAGGGTGGCGGCTCAGGTTTTGGAATTGGGTTTTGCTCAAGGTTTTCGGATTCCGTGTTCGCTGGCGGTCGTTCCCCCGTTGGCACCCAACCTGAAGTCAGCGCTGCAACATCCGGAGGTGGTTTCGGAGAAGCTACGGAAGGAAGTTGCACTGGGTAGGATGAGTGGCCCCTTTTCTGCCCCCCCTTGATCGGACTTGGTGGTGTCTCCACTGGGTGTGGTGCCCAAAAAAGAGCCTAATAAGTTTAGGCTCATACATCACCTGTCCTTTCCCAAGGGCGGGTCGGTTAACGATGCGATTGATCAAGAAGCGTGCTCGGTGTCATATACGTCGTTTGATGCGGCGGTACGCTGGGTGCGGAAGTACGGAAAGGGGGCGCTGTTGGCCAAGGCGGATGTGGAGTCGGCCTTTCGGTTGTTACCGGTTCATCCGGAAAGTTTCCGTTTGTTGGGGTGCCATTGGGCTGACGGTTTTTACGTTGACCAATGCTTGCCGATGGGTTGTTCGATTTCGTGCGTGTTGTTCGAACAATTCAGTTCCTTCGTGGAATGGGTGGTGCGAGATGTGTCCGGGGTGAATTCCATTATTCATGACCTCGATGATTTTTTGTGTATAGGGCCGGCGGGTTCTAAGCTCTGTGCGATTTTGTTGGCGACGCTACAACATGTTGCAGGCAGGTTTGGCATTCCGTTGGCTCCGGACAAGACGGAGGGACCTCGCACGGTCATCACGTTTTTGGGCATTGTGCTTGATTCCGAGGCCATGGAATGCCGGTTGCCGGAGGGTAAGCTGGTGGACTTGAGAAGGGAGATCGTTGGGTTGTTGGGTGTGAGGAAAGTTCAGTTGCGGGTCTTGCAATCGGTGCTGGGCAAGCTAAATTTTGCTTGCCGAATTCTGCCAATGGGGCGTATTTTTAGCCGTAGGTTGGCGGCTAGTACTGCGGGTGTTCGGTCTCCTACGCATTTTGTGCGTTTGGTGCGGTCGCACAAGGAAGACTTGAAGGTGTGGAATGCCTTTCTGGAGTCTTTTAATGGCAGGGCTATGTGGATGTCGGGTCCGGTCAGCAATTTTGACCTGGAGCTTTTCACTGATGCTGCGGGTGCTTCGGGTTTTGGAGCATTTTGTCAGGGACGCTGGTGTGCGGGCCCGTGGCCCCCATCTTGGGTATCTGCGGGATACACCAAAAATTTGGTTTTGTTGGAACTGTTCCCGGTGGTTCTGGCGGTGGAGCTGTGGGGTGCAACATTTAAGGACCTGAAGGTGCGTTTTCACGTGGACAACTTGGGGGTGGTGCAGGTTCTCAACCGTAACTCGGCGTCATCGCCGCCGGTTGTGCGGTTGTTGCGACATTTGGTGTTGCGTTGTCTTCAAATGAATGTTTTCATTCATGCTGTGCACATACCGGGCGTGGAGAATGTGATGGCGGATGCGCTTTCCCGGTTTCAGTGGGAGAGGTTCCGGGAGTTGGCGCCAGCTGCAGATCCGCATGGCGTGCCATGTCCCGAAGGGCTGTGGAAAATAGCTTTGGGCGAGTCTCTGGAGGGGAGTTGAACGGGTCTAGGGTTGGTGGCTGTACGTGTGCTGATCGGGGGATTTCCCCTTCCTTGCGGTGGTAAGCTGGAGTGAGGTTGCTATAAAAAAAGAAAAAGAAAAAGGGGGGCGTGGCTTGCCGTGAGTGAAGATGGCAGCATAACTCCTGAGCTCCCTCACACCGCAGCTCTTAATCAGCCATAAGAGAGACGAATTTAGCTATTCTCACCCACTCGGATGATGGGTACAGCTTCCAGGGGCTCCTCTACCTCCAGATCGAGATCTCCGAGGGAACAGCGCAACCGAGGATCGCAAAATATCTCAGATCTGTTCAGGGCCCAGAGATCCAATATGGCGTCCTCCCCGGCTCCCTCACAAGATGGGATAACTCTGACCCCCACACCCGCGCCTCCGGCTACTTCTTCAACCCCTCCGGTGGCCTTACAATCACCAAGCTTACAGGACTTACGTACAGTAGCTGCTGATATCAAGGATACCCTTTTCGCAGCTATCACAGACCTCCGGCATGAAATCCAGGCCATAGCGGGCAGAGTGCTTGAGGTGGAGAAGAAAACCGCCATACACCAAACGTCCATCACCACGATGCACCGTGCCATTGACACTCACACAGCGCAACTCAGAGATGTCCAGCGACACGTCGAGGATCTTGACAACAGGGGACGAAGACATAACCTCCGGGTGCGAGGTCTCCCCGAAAGTGTCGACAACGACCACCTACTCCCAGTGATTACATCCCTGTTTAATCATCTCCTCGACGGCCCCTCAACATCTACCATAGCAATGGAACGCATCCATCGCGCCCTCAGACCCCGAGGGCGCGATACAGAACCACCACGGGATGTCGTTTGCTGCTTTTGTAAGTTCCAACTCAAAGAGCAAATACTGAAGCAAGCCAGAATCAAAAAGCACTTGGACTACGAAGGTCACTCCATTTCCATCTACCAGGACCTCTCAGCTATAACGCTACGAAACAGAAGGGATTTGCGCCCTCTTTTGGAGGTGCTGAAAAACTACGATATCCTTTACCGTTGGCGCTTTCCGTTCGGACTCACAGCCACCTACCAAGGCAGATCGGCCGTCCTAAGAGTCCCGGAAGACCTGACAACTTTCTGCCGCACTTTGGATATCCCACTGGTCTCTCTCCCCGACTGGTACGCGGAATTTAAGGGCCTTTCTCCCCGTTCGGATCAGCGACTGGATGACCAGATGGAAACCCTGCCTTCTCCATATAGAAGACATCGCTCCCCATCTCCTCGTCGTTCACTCGTGGAGTCCTACCCTCCACAGCAGCTACGCAGTCCCACCGCAGCACCGAGTTCCCGAAGGGCTCGCCGTGATCGTTGAAATGCACACTTCGTTCACACGACCGATTTGATCCGTTCTCCTTTTCAATGTCAAGCCGGCGCTTAAGATACCAGAAACACAACACGATCATACCTTTATTACACCCCCGCTTCGTCTCCAACGTTTCGTGAAATTGATAACTGAAGAGATCAACGACAACATCGTACTTCACCCTCTCTACATTAACTCCTCTTCAGCCCGCACGGTTTGACCGCCCCGACCTTCTACGGCTCTGTTACGGATTCGCTTCGCATCTCACGACAATTCATCTCTTCAAGGGCATACTGGATTGGCTGAAACCCCATTTATGCAACCTCAATCTGTTTATCCCCCCCCTCATCTTTTGCATCGCACCTCCCGTACCCCCCCTCTTCTCCAGCGATGCCGTGCTTACGATGAAGTCCACAGGGAACTCATGGCGGTCTGATCATTCGCCCTGCTCCTGCAGGGTCCCTCGACTGGCATACCAAAGGGTCCATCGCTATGTTACCCTCCTCGAACCTCATCTCTCTACGATCTCCGACTATCTGAACAGGTTCCCATTTTTGCAGATTTACTCCGATTTACTCCTATATCATAAGTAGGCCTTTATTCACAGGTTTACTTTGTTATGTCTCATATTGCTTTCGCTTTTTGTTCTTTTTTTTTTTTTTGTTCTATTTACATTTGAGATCGATTTATTGCCCTATAATGTCGTTATCTTTATTATAATGTGCACCGAGGGCGTGGGGGGGGGCGACATGTAGCCTTGGCCGAGTTACCTTTAGCACAACCCTAAGTTTGACATGGATTGTCTGCTATCCGGGACGATACGCTCTTTAACCACTACAATTTACACTTGCATCTGTCTCCTCCTTGACTTTTAGTGTTTTTGAGTTATAAAATCTATGTACCTTATCACAGACAATGTTGTTATAATCGACCTCATTCCATTTAGTTACCTTGCATATACACAGATTGCACTCCCGTTCTTTAACACAACGCGCCCCCCATGCTTGGAAACTTAACAGAATATACTTACCCTATATTTTACGATACATTTTTTCTTTAGGTTGCCATATAAGACTCTCTCCCAACTTTTTTTTTTTTGTTCAGCTGTTGGTGTGAAGGACGCTACCTCTAATTTCCTTGACGACCGACAACCTCTCCCCTCTCAGTGGTTTGTAGGAGTCTCCTGTGTATTGTACACGGGCAGCAGCCTGCAGACCTCTACCGTTCTCTGGATCTTCCCTATACACCTCCCATTCTCACAGGTGAGCGGGCTCTTACCTGTGGCCGGAATACCCACCCCTCCCCAGTCTTGCATACTTGTGCCAGATTATTGTTTCGGGTTGTTTTTCTTTTTTTTTTCTTTTTCTTCTTATTTTAACTGAGCGGTCATGCCTCCCACGGAGAAAGTAACCAACCTTGAGCACTTGAAGATTACCTCCCTAAATACTAAAGGCTTAAATATCCCGGAAAAAAGATCAAAACTTTTATCTGCTATGCAGAAACAGAAGGCTGATGTTTTGTTACTGCAAGAAACCCATTTCCGCACTTCACACATACCGAAACTCCGCAGTTCTTACTACCCTACAGTGTACCACTCCACTAATGCCTCAGCGAAATCAAAAGGAGTTGCTATCTTACTGTCACGCCATTGCCCCCTCCAAATTACTGACACCATGGTGGATGACGACGGCAGGTTTCTGTTCTTAAAGGGCTCCCTCAGAAACAAAACTATTACCATAGCTAATATTTATGCTCCTAACACGCACCAAGTGCAGTTCTTTAAAGATGTCATTACTAAACTGTCCCAGTTCCAAGAAGGCACTCTCATCCTCGGAGGGGACTTCAATGTCCCATTACACCCCATCCTCGACACTTCTAACGGGGCATCTTCACTTACCTACGCAGCCCTACGCTCAATCAAAACCCAATTACAATCCCTACTACTACATGACGCATGGCGCACCCTATATCCAGACACGAAAGATTTCACTTTCTATTCGGCTCCGCACGGCAAACACTCTAGAATTGACTTCCTCTTTATCTCACAAGCAGCCCTACCCTCCCTTACGCAGGCATCCATTGACCCCATGTTTTTATCAGATCACAATCCAGTCTCTATTATAATTTCCACTCCTGCACTTAGTCCGCGTGCACATTCCTGGAGGCTTGATCCTTCTCTTTTGATGGATCCAATTGTAGCATCCGACGTGGAGCAGACTCTACAACACTACTTCCTTGATAACAAAATAGACGCTACATCCCCACTCATTAACTGGAAAGCTCATAAGTGCTTAGTTAGGGGGGTGCTCATCGGTGCAGCTGCTAAAAAAAGGAAAACACATAAAGCCCTGTTCAATGATCTGGCTTCCAAAATTAGGAGCCTAGAACGTGCGCACAACCTCAAAAACACCACAGAGCTTCTCGCGACCCTTACCCAAGCGAGAAAAGACATGCTGGACTTATTAGGAAAGCAGATTAGACGCAAATACGTACTCTCTCGCAAAATGTTTTACGAATATGGAAATAAGTCTGGAAAACTATTAGCAAGGGCTCTCCACTCTAAGAAAGCGCAGCAGACCATTCACAGCATTTCAGCACCAACAGGCAAAAAGCTGACCTCCACTCCCGATATTGCAGATCAATTTGTTGCGTACTACTCAAAGCTGTATAACTTACCCTCGACCAACACGATGCCTACCCACCCTACCCAGCAGAGAGAAACACTATTAACTGAATTTTTGAACAAACACTGCCCAGCCCCTATCTCCCCATCCGCTTACAATGTATTGAATGCGCCATTATCCCAGGAAGAAGCCACCCGGGCACTTGCCTCCATGCACGCAGGCAAGAGCCCGGGCCCAGATGGCTTGACAGTCGGCTATTATAAAACCTTCGAAAAAATTCT
The DNA here is from genome assembly GCF_037356315.1 of Lithobates pipiens. Taxonomy (NCBI): domain Eukaryota; kingdom Metazoa; phylum Chordata; class Amphibia; order Anura; family Ranidae; genus Lithobates; species Lithobates pipiens. The sequence continues at coordinate 12,949,376 of NW_027507755.1, forward strand.
AACTCCCCACTTCTTAGCTTCTTTTAACAAATGTGAGTCTCCCGTGCCCCCCCCGCGCGACCTGCTAACTGCCCATATAGCAGTAATCCCAAAACCAAATAAAGACGCTACACAGGTTACCAATTACAGACCTATTTCCCTCCTAAATGTAGATCTTAAATGGTTCGCAAAAATTCTAGCGAATAGGCTCCTGCCCCTTCTCCCTGATCTCGTCCACCCTGACCAGGTAGGTTTCATACCTGGCAGGGAGGCGCGGGATAACACTCTCAAAGCGCTCAATATCCATCATTGGCTTTCGTCCCACAATCAAAAGGGATTCTTTCTTTCCCTAGACGCAGAGAAGGCATTCGACAGGGTGGCCTGGGACTATATGACAGCTACATTACAAGCCATTGGACTGCCACATAGAATGCTTAACTTTATCAATACGTTATATTCTGGCCCAACGGCAAGGGTGAAAGTCAATGACCACCTGTCGAATGCCTTCCAGATCTCCAATGGCACCCGTCAAGGGTGCCCTTTATCCCCAATCATATTCATCCTAACCCTCGAACCGCTACTGAGACTAATTAGAGCACACCCAGATATCAAAGGTGTAGATGTGAAAGGGAGAACGTTTAAGGTTGCTGCTTTCGCGGATGATGTCCTTTTGTCCCTGACGGAACCCCTAACGTCAATACCTAATTTACTTAAGATCCTCGATCAATTTCACACAATTTCCAATTTAAAGATTAACTTTAACAAATCCCTTGCTTTAAACATATCCCTGACTGAAAGTCAATGCTCCCAATGCCAAACGAATTTTCCCTTCAAATGGAATCCCTCCAGTATACCTTACTTGGGAATACAACTCCCTAAATCCTTAGCCAACTTATATTCGCTCAATTTCCAACCACTACTACAGACAGTCTCTGCCGATCTCCAGAAATGGTCTAAGGGTTTATTTTCTTGGTTTGGTAGAGCAGCTATCATTAAAATGAATATTTTACCTCGAATCCTTTATCTACTCCAAACGATACCTATTTCACTCCCTCAAGCATTTTTTGCCTCCTTTCGAAAACTTTGCTCAACGTTCATCTGGGGGGCCAAGAGACCTAGGCTGAGTTATATTAGACTTACAACTCCAAAGACACAGGGAGGTATAGGTTTACCAGACCTACACAAATATTATTTAGCGTGCCATCTCACCAGAATAATAGACTGGAACGTTCACCTGCAAACCAAAGATTGGGTCCAACTTGAATCATCCCTAGATCCTATTCCGGTAGCCCAAACCCCGTGGCTGCTTCCCTCTCATGTCCCTCATACTTATTCCTCCCACCCGTTGATCGCCGCTTCTCTTTCCGCGTTCCGACACGCCTGCAATAACTTTCAGGTATCCTCGGTCATTGGACCGTTAACACCTTTAAAACTCAACCCGGCCTTTGTACCAGGTATGCACCAATCTTTCTTGCAAGGACTATGGCCCCATCCCACGGTCCGGGCCAAGGACTTCTATACTCGCAAACGCCTCTTATCCTTCGCGGAGCTATCTAATAACATGCTAAACGACGGTCTGTCTCTCTGGACGTATAATCAAATACGACATTTCCTAACCTCACGTCAATACACCCTACAGGGAACTCGCACCTTATCCCCTTTCGAACATATGTGCACATATACTGAACCACAGAGACACTTGATCTCCTTTTCATATAATCTTCTGTACCCAACTCATCCTACAAAGGAACACTGGTTTACTAAAGCTTGGAACAGAGACCTGCCGTCGAACCTCACCCCCAGAGAATGGGAATTTGCATACCACATCGCACATAAAGGTTCCCGAAACGTTTGTGTGCAAGAAAACGCCTTCAAACTAATCTCCAGATGGTACAACACACCTCTCAAACTGCATCATATATACCCATCTGTCTCCCCTCAATGTTGGAGGTGTCAAACAAACCCTGGTACCCTGGAACATATTTGGTGGTCATGCCCCTTAATTAAACCTTTCTGGCAGGAGGTACACAAAATCACCCAACGATTCTCCACACACCCATTGCTGTTCTCCCCTGCTCAATTCCTCTTTCACGTGTCAGCACACCCTAAAAAATCCTATATTGGCTCTTTACCCATGCACATGATCATGGCCGCGAATATGTGCATACCTGCAAAATGGAAAACAAAAACTCCTCCCTCATTAGCGGATTGGTTTCAACGCATAAACAAAACGGCCGAAATGGAGGAATTGATACATCAGGCGAATGATACCCCCTCTACCTTCACATGCACTTGGTCCTCTTGGTTACTTTTCCGTTCATCCCCAGATTACTCTCTCTGACTCCCTGACCCGATGACTATGTCCGACACATGCATGAGCCCTGGCTGGTCCAGGTCTGTTCGTTTTTCCTCTTTACCTAGTCCTTTTTTTTAATCCCATTCTCTGAAACCTAATCCCTAGTCCACTTTCCCCCTTTTTCTTTTTTCTCTTTCTGCAACATACCTATACACTATACCTACATATCTCTCTTCACTAGTCTTTATCTCTCAAAACGCTTACTCTAGGAAGAATCTAACAGACAGACGAGTTCAGCTTCACCCAACCTCTTCCATCGCCTTTTGAATACATAGCTCTGTGAATGCAAACAACATGTCTATCGTTATTGGACGGTTATGTTATTTGAATGTATGTTCTCTGAATTGGCTCTTCCTTTTGCCACAGATCACCTGTGTAAAGAAGTTTCTGTTGTAGTTTTCTGTTACATGGTAGACCATGCTTGTTACGCTACACTGCAAGCTCTGTACTGTTCAGTAATGTTTGCTTTTTATCAAAGAGCCTTGTACTTCTCATTGACTTATTGTATGTACACCTTTTGTTATTCAATAAAATGTCTTTAACAAAAAAAAAAAAAAGGGATAGTTAGGTGGGGATTTGGGGGGGGATTTTATTGTTCGGACCTTTGTTTTCGGTTGTTGGTTTTTTTTTTTTCTGGCATGGGAGCCAGTAATTGGGGATTTTTGTACTATGCTACCGGGTGCTGTGGTGGATGGCGTGTGGTAGATGTTTGGGTCGGGTTTTGGGGACTCAGGGGCAGTCTCAGTAAAAAAAAAAAAAAAAAAAAAAAGGAAAAAAGAGTAAAGTGATTTTACAAAAAACACGGCGAGTTTATATCTCTTAAAAAACAAACAAAAAAATAAAAAATAAAAAAATAAAAAATAACGGGGAACGCTGGGACGACAGTCTGCGGGGGAATGTGCTCGTTTGATGTTTGCATGGGGTCTGCGCTGTGGCTGGGGTATGTTGGGTGAGTTGGTGTGTACATATGATAAGGGGGTTAGGATTAACTGGTTTGGTGTCGGTGTGGTTTGTCATGCATGGTTCTCTGTCTTTCTTCTATTTTCAGATTCAGCGAAGGGATTGGTCTGGATAATGGGCCATTCCTACGTGTGCTGGGGGGCACGGAGGGGTGATGCTAGGAGAGGGGGCAGGCAGCTGGGTTTTCCTAGGCGGGACGTCTGCGTTAAGTGGTTTGGCTTCCCCGGTATGTTATGGGGGAGGTTGGTTTCGGAGGTGCACCGCTTTGCGCTACGGGACAGACCCCCGGATGTTTTGATCATTCATGCTGGGGGTAATGATCTGGGGTCGCGATCCATGGTTGACCTTACCAGAGACATTAAAGGGGATGTGGGGCGGTTGATGACTGATTTTCCTAAAACGGTCATTGTGTGGTCAGACATGGTGGCCCGCACGACATGGCGGTTGGCCAGGTCCGTGGTGGGAGTTAATAGGGCCAGGAAGAAGGTGAACAGGGCGGTTAGCAACTTTATGGTCAGGAACGGAGGCCTGGCCATCCGGCATTTGGAGCTTGAGTTCGAGACCTGGAGGTACCTGCGAGCAGATGGAGTACACCTGAATGATGTGGGCATTGACCTATGGACTCTGGGCCTGCAGGACGGCATAGAAAGAGCGCTTCGGGTGTGGAGGGGCATTCGGGAATAAGTAGGTTACTCCCTCATGCTGTGGCGGGTGTTGGTCTGTGCAGGGGAAGGAGATATGGAAAAAGTAAAGTTCAGGAACTATCGCTGGATGGCTCCTGATGGTGGTTTCCGGACAACTAAGGTAGACGGAAAGTGTTATGGGGCACTGCGGACAATGTTTGTCTCTGAGCCTGCTTGTCGGCTTGAGGCCTAATATTACACTTGGAGAGGGACCGCAGTGCCAGTTGGGTTATTTGTTTTAGAAGTTTACAAAAAGTGCCTGCACAGACCAATGCCAGATAGTGTTTTTTGATAACTGAAGTTTTATATTCATACAGAATTTTATTGGTTTATTTGTTTATTTGTTATTTAAAATAAAGTAGGCCACTACGGCCTTTGTTACTCCAACCCGGTGTCGTCTCAAGTTAATGGGTGGATAATAGGGTTAAGTGTGGGGGTTGGAATGAGTCATACTGGTATACAACAGTCATGTTCCTAGACTGGACTTGGGTCAAAGCAATATCTCTAAGGCTAGGTTCACATTGCTGCGATGCGGGAACGCCGCGAATCCGCGGCGTTTTCCCGCATCGCATACCTCCCGCCGGCAGTTCACACTGCCCTATGCGGACGGCTGGGGGTGGCAATGTTATGTTAATGACACCCCCAGATCCGTCGGCATATCGCAGTGCGATCTGCCGACTCGCACAGGAATCGGATCGCATGGTGTGAACCCCCATGCGATCCGATTCCGTTGCGGACCCAAAAAGGGTCCCGTGCGAGTTTGCTGCGGGACCGCTGCGAGTTCAGCCATACTATCTGTATGGCTGAACTCGCAGCGCTACGGAGATCGGATGTGATTTGCTGTGCGAATCACATCCGGTTCTCCCCCCGCAGCAGTGTGAACCCAGCCTAAGGCCAATAATAAATAACACATTATCTCCTCCATTTCCACAACATGGCTGGTTGATGAACTGCCATTCAGAAACAAATGGAAAAGCACAAAATGAAAAGCGTGAAATGAAAAGCGCGAATCAACACTCACCAAACTTCTACTAACACGAAATTAGCAGAAGGAGCCCAAAGGGTGGCGCCTGACAATTGAACTTCCTCTTTATCATCTCGTAGTGCGTCTAATACGTTTGTGTTTATTGGCAGACAATTGTGTGCCGTTTGAATGCAAGACAAGTTCCCGGCACACGCCCTTCAGATAAAAGTCTGAGGCTTTGTCTGCGGGAAATACGAGGCTTTACTGAGGGTCTGAAAGAATGCAGCCTGTATTGTGCTGGCCTTTTAGTTAACACTAAATCCATTCACTTAACAAACATAATATATATGATTTAAAGTTTATAAGTTTATATAAATAAAAAAATGTAATAAAAAAACAAGGATACGGGTTGCTGGGCGTGAAGAGGCACGTGTCTGCTGAAGACACCCAGGGTCTGCCATGTGATCAATCAGTAGAGTTCCATTGTCCTGGGAGTCAACACTGAGTGGACATAATGCTCCTCAAGGGATCTCTTATTGCTTTGGAATGGCTGAGAGACTCTTGCAGCAACCAAAGTTGAGTAAAGCTATTAAAAGTGAATGACTGCTCTAAACATACGTTCCAGATGAATAACTATGCTACAAAATTAGTGTGTTGCTGTAAATTGCCTCCAGCATTTTGCTCCTGTTTCTTCTTGCTGGAGGCTGACATTTTTATGAAGCCCAGAGCCCCTGAGCAGCAGTAATTCTTTAGGCTGTCAGCAAATTGGCCTCTACAAATTTGTCAGAGTGACAGAAAATAGAGCAACTAAGCATGTGCAGAGCAGGGCGAGATGGTGGGATTGATTTACTAAAGACAAATAGACTGTACACTTTGGAAAGTGCAGTTGCTCCAGAGCTTAGTAGATGAGGTAAAGCTTCACTTTACAAAGAACACCCAATCACATGCAAGGAAAAACAAACAAACAAAAAAAAAAAACAGCATTTTTGCTTGCACATGATTGGATGATGGAAGTCAGCAGAGCTTCCTCCTCGTTTAATAAGCTCTGGAGCAACTGCACTTGCAGAGTACAAAAGTGCACTCTTTGCCTTTAATAAATCAACCCCATTGTAATACTGGACTTTGAACAGTATAGGCTCTTATTTTGAATATGTTACATAGATATACAGTACCTGCAAAAGGTGCCAGAAGAGATCTAACAGGAGTATACAGGCGATGGATGTTCAGACGTGAAAAAGAAATGAATAAAGTCATCTTCCAGGCTTTGTACAGTATTGAGTCACAAGACTGCCTGAACAGAATTCCAAATACACTCACCGGACACTTTATTAGGTACACCTGTTCAATTGCTTGGTAACACAAATGCTAATCAGCCAATCACATGGCAGCAACTCAATGTATTTAGGATCTAGGCGTAATGAAGACGACTCGCTGAAGTTCTAACCCAGCATCAGAATGGGGAAGAAAGGGAATTTAAATGACTTTGAACGTGGCATGGTTGTTGGTGCCAGACACGCTGGTCTAAGTATTTAAAAAAACTGCTGATCTACTGGGATTTCCATGCACAACCATCTCTAGGGTTTACAGAGAATGGTGGGAAAAAAATAAAACAGTGAGCGGCAGTTGTGTGGAGGAAAATGCCTTGCTGATGTGATCAGAGAAGAATGGGTTTGAGATGATAGAATGGCGACAGTAACTCAAATATCCACTCGTTACAACCAAGGAATAAAGAATACCATCTCTGAACACATAACACACCGAACCTTGAAGCAGATGGGCTACAGCAGCAGAAGACCACCCCGGGTGCCACTCCTGTCAGCTAAGAACAGGAAACTGAGACTACAATTCACACAGGATCACCAAAATTGGGCAATAAAAGATTGGAAAAATGTTGACTGGTCTGATGAGTCTCGATTTCAGTTGTGACATTCAGATGGTAGGGTCAGAATTTGGTGTAAACAACATGAAAGCATGGGTGAATCCTGCCTTGTATCAATGGTTCAGGCTGGAGGTGGTGTAATGGTGTGGGGGGGATATTTTCTTGGCACACTTTGGGCCCCTTAATACCAACTGAGTATCGTTTAAACGCCACGTCCTACCTGAGTATTGTTGCTGCCCATGTCCATCCCTTCCAGCAGGATAATGCACCATGTCACAAGGCTCAAATCATCTCCCCACTGGTATCTTCAACATGACAATGAGGTCACTGTACTCCAATGGCCTCCACAGTCACCAGAACTCATCCAATAAGAGCACCTTTTGGGATGTGGTGGAACGGGAGATTGGCATCATCGATGTGCAGCCGACAAATCTGCAGCAACTGTGTGATGCCATCATGTCAATATGGACCAACATTTCTGGGAAATGTTTCCAACATCTTGTAGAATCTATGCCATGAAGAATGAAGGCGTTCTGAAGGCAAAAGAGGGTCCAACCCGGTAATAGCAAGGTGTACCTAATAAAGTGGCCAGTGAGTGTATGTTGCCAAGTAAAATGGTTCAGTTCATAGTAAATGCATTTTAGAAGTTTACATGACTATTTGCCTAAAGTTCTGAATAAAAATATATAAAAGATTAATGTAGTAATCATATACTAAGTGTTATATCCATGAATAACCAAAGAAGAGTTTTCTTTTAAAGGGAGCATAACAATTACAATATGCTTTATTTAAAGGACGGCTGCAAAAGACCTTGTCATCTCTATAGTTAGGATCAATCAGTAAAGCATATCATTGTGCTGTTATATAAGCTTTTATTTAAATCATGAATTCCACATTGAGGAGATTGGCAGCCTTTATTCTACAGGGAGAAGTGAATATGTGTCAGGAGCATTGTATTCAAAGTAACTTTAAATGCCTCTACTTATATATATTACAGTATAAAAAGTCATAGTGTACATTAACCTAAAGAAGTGTGCTGCATGTATTGGATGTGCAGGCTTAGCAATATTCAATGCAGTGGCGGCCTGTCCATACGGGGCGCAGGAGCAGCACCCCCCTAATCCATGTGCCTGGCCCCTAATCTACATGCAGGGCACCGGACGCAAGGATTTCAATGTTTTTTTTTTTTTAAGCACATGATTAGAGCCTGAGGCTCTAATTGGCTTAAAATAACAGTGGGCTTGGGGTGCAGAGCACTATGCCCTGATCCCACCCAGTTGTTACATAGTTACATAGTAGGTGAGGTTGAAAAAAGTCCATCAAGTCCAGCTTATGTGTGTGATTATATGTCAGTATTACATTGTATATCCCTGTATGTTGTGGTTGTTCAGGTGCTTATCTAATAGTTTCTTGAAACTATCGATGCTACCCGCTGACACCACCGCCTGTGGAAGGGAACTCCACATCCTTGCCGCTCTTACAGTAAAGAACCCTCTATGTAGTTTAAGTTTAAACATCTTTTCTTCTCATTTTAATGAGTGGCCACATGTCTTATTAAACTCCCTTCCGCAAAAAAGTTTTATCCCTATTGTGGAGTCACCAGTACGGTATTTGTATATTGAAATCATATCCCCTCTCAAACGTCTCTTCTCCAGAGAGAATAAGTTCAGTGCTCACAACCTTTCCTCATAACCAATATCCTCCAGACCCTTTATTAGCTTTGTTGCCCTTCTTTGTACTCGCTCCATTTCCAGTACATCCTTCCTGAGGACTGGTGCCCAGACCTGGACATCATACTCCAGGTGCGGCCGGACCAGAGTCTTGTAGAGCGGGAGAATCATCATTTTATCTGTGGAGTTAATCCCCTTTTTAATGCCAATATTCTGTTTGCTTTGTTAGCAGCAGCTTGGCATTGCTGAGCCTATCATTTACTAGGACCTTCAGGTCCTTTTCCATCCTAGATTCCCTCAGAGGTTCTCCCCCCAGTGTATAGATGCATTGATATTTGTTTTTCTTTTTTTGCAACCCAAATGCATTATTTTTACATTTTTTCTACATTGAACTTGATTTGCCATGTAGTTGTGTGACATTAGTGAATTAATATTCGCTAATGTCTTCCTGTTTATCCTCCCGGCCAATCAGGAATTGGGTCCTGAGACCCGATTGGCTGGGAGTCCTAAGACCCAATTGGCCAGGAGGAGAAGCAGTGGCTACCGGGACATGGAGTAGATGGAGGGGGGGAGTCGCAGCCGCAAACTGGATGGGGTAAGTACCAGTTGGTGAGCGAGTGTGCTGAGGGGATGGGGGGGGGGGGTTGGGTTGGTGTGGGGTGGCAGGCTGGAGTAATCAGGGGAGTAGATGTCTCAGGTTTGTTTGCATCCCCCCCCCCCACCGGTGGAACGCCAGCCGCCACTGGTTCAATGTAAGGCATAACAACACAAACCACATTCCAAATGGACCAGGCCATACTTGTGTGTTTGACAGGAGGACAGAAAGTTAGGACTGGCCCATGCATGCGTGTGATAAGAGGACAGATGGATGAAGCAGTGTGAAGTGTAAAGAAGGAACAAGTGCGGGTAAAAGAAGGTTGCAGAAGAACAAGCTTATGCACAAGGCCATACACATATGTGACAAAAGGATTACGGATTGACAAGACCTCACGTATGTATTGGCTGAAGGAGGTCCCATGCGTGTGACAGGAGGATGGACAAGGTCCAAGATATATAAATACAGAATAAAGTGACATTGGACAAGGCCCAGCATGTGTGTTTCTGGCAGAAAGATGGGTGAATGGAAAGGGCTTCTCATGCGGGTTGCATGGCAATGGGCATATTGATGAAGGGCTGTGTAGACATGGCAGGAGGACAGACAGATTGACTAGGCCCTGTGTGTTTGTGTCAAGAGGAAAAACAAGGGCCTACATATGTATGCAACAGAAGGACAGATTGATGGATGAGGTCGTGTGTTTAAAAGGAGTACGCACTGATAGATGAGGTCCTGTGTGTGCCTGGACAATGGATAGATGAACAAGGCCCTGCGTGTGTGAAAGAAGGACAACACAGATAGATTAGGCTTTGCATCTGTATTGAAGGAGCACAGATGGATGGATGAGGTCTTGTGCATGCAGAGCAGGAGGTGGATGAACGAGGTGCATCCAATATTCAGCAGGTCGTCCACTGCATCATCCAGTATATATCCATATATTTGCAGAACTGAGGAGCGTGCCTTGCACATGTGGTCAGAATTATAATTGTTTTATAAGTAAGTATGGAGTGATTTTGCACAATGTAAGAAAAAATCACATAAAATGAACAAGAAATAAAAGAGAAAATTCTCTATGTGACTACATACCAGTGCAATACTATTTAATAGATAGATAATATGGTACCAAACTAGTTGCGTGAATTAAGTGTCACAGTGCGAATAAATATCAATATATAAAGTGACACAGTGCTAATAATTATCAATTCATACAAGTGACAAAAGCATACAGTGATAAAAAATCTAGTGTCTTCAAAAAAGATGGTAGAAGTCTATTGTCATAAACAACATCCTATGTGGATGATATCCAACTACTGTGGGATGAAAAATGTCAGGTTAGCTGATGCAAGCACGCCGTGAACCGCAGAGTTTTTATATGTCATGATGTTTCTTCTGTCCTGTAAGTAGACTACAATAAATATACGTGTGTTTTACCTTTACAGGCTTTACTATTGTTGCTTTTTTCCTCATTGGGGTTTACATCCTGGTGGTGACTACACAATACATCCATCTTCTGGTGTGAGTCCTGATGTTTTTTCTGATATTAATGAACCTGGATATCTTTATGACCTGCCTATCAAGTTTGGAGTGTGCCATTCAAGTCCATTACTGACCTCTTGCATCATATGATTACATTGCCTGTTTTCATATCGTTCTGGTAAGCAGATCGAGAGCACGTGGGTGTGGTGTGCTTTCTATATGCACATTGAAACTTGGTGGAGGATCTACGTTATCTTTATTTGACTTTCACATGGACAATCACATATAGTTCTACACTTTGCTTTACTGGAGTGCTGCACTTTGGATTTTTAATATATGTGTAGCACTAACCCCCGAAGGAACTGCTGGTTAGATTTGGGCTTACCGTTACCTTCTGTTCTCCTCGTTGTACGTCTAGGTGCTCCCGTGGTAGATGGCCCAGTAACTTGAGAGACCAACAACAGATCCACTTGAATGGATTTTATTTGCAAAATGTAGACAACGAACAGTCTCTTAAATTGGGATCAGAGGGTTGGAAAAGGAATTCAAGTACTCTTAGTGTCAAAGTCAAATTGTTGAAGAACTTGCTCACTTTGACTACATCCAGAGAATAGCCATTCACAACTGGATTATCACTCAGGTGGGTCTCTCACAAGGCCTAGCAGCCAACAAGGTGCTTACTCAGGAAGAAGTCTCTGCCACAGACGTTGTTGTAGAATGTACAAGATAATGTCTCTACCACAGACATTGTAGAACACGTAGGAAAACTAAGCTTGAAAACACTTGTAGGATACCTGGATCTTTCAGCCAGCTTGGCGATATCCACAAGACCGGATTCTCTCGGTTACTTCAGCCCTTCCAGGCTCTTACTAAGAAACCAACCCATACGTGGTCTTCTTCTGAAGAGTCCTCCCCTGGAATGCTTGAAGTCACTGGGTCTCTCCTGAACCAGAGACAGCACCCAACCACCTCAGAATCCTTCTTTTAGTTTCCCTGCCTCGGGCTAGCCAGCTCAAAGACATCAAAGTCGGGTGGATCCGCACCCCAGGCCGTAGCCTTCCTGGGGGCTGGTCAGGAGGACCAGGACCATGAAGTCAGTACATAACTCTGGACCGGAACCCCCGAACCACGTGACGTCCGCATCTTAAATACCCTCTCCCCGAAAGCACAGCGAGAGGGCCACTCCCACTGGGCTGGATCAGAGAGAGAGTAACTTAAGCACCTAACCAGACCATAGTTCCATGCCTGCCAGAAGAGACAGTGCCCCTTGTGGCCAGGCTAAACATTTCAAACAGTCAGACTGATGCTGAAGTCTAATTTAGATAATTGTACCCAAACCAAACTGCAGTTTAGGCAATTTTAACTTTTGAAAAAAAAAAAAACGCATAGTGCGTGCTCTTCAGGAGCTGCCGCAACATATGAAAAAATGCATGAAAAAATAAAAAACATAAAAGTCTGGTGTTAAAAAAGTCCAACTATAAAAATAATTTAAATATTGAAATGTGATGGATTAATAGTCTATGAAAATAATAGCATCCTCCAAATCACATTATTGCATTTCAATAATGTTCCAAATATATTGCTGAATATTGCTGTTGTGATTCATTGATGGTATTATTCCATATATTTTCTCCTGAATTATGGTCTCTCAGAACTCTCACCTTATATCTATGTAGTGTCTCACATCAACAAAAGGTTGGTGTTGTCCAGGGCTTTTTTTCAGCAGGAACTAGAGGGAACTCAGTTCCACCACCTCTGGCTCAGGTCTTCTGCTCCCTGCTCACCACTATCACTGGGTAACACTGAAGTCCAGCTTCTGATAGCTTATCTCCCAGTAGCTCTCACAGGTCAGATCCCACTGAATGCTGGACAGGAACAAGAGAGATACAGAACAGATGCCCAGGTTTCAGTGCAGTCACGGGCAGGAGAGGGTGCATGGTAGGCTGCACCCTCTGTGGTCTCCATTTTTTCCCTGGTGACCAGTTGTTGATGCTCCTACTGCATAACCTCCCTTGCAAGTGACTGTAGTATAGTATAGTACGCTGGGGGGTACTACAGCCAGATTGGTGTTTCAGTTAAATATTGCAACAAAGATAAGACATATGACAGATGGTGGAGCTTTTAAGGAGGGGGGAGAAGATGGGGGCAGTGGAGGGAGGGGGTTGTATGCAGAGGGAAGAGCTACTATTTGATGCCATTTGGCAGGTATGTGAGTGTGGTGGGCATGGTTGAGTTCCTACACCTATTCTCTGAGAAAAAAAGCCCTGGTGTTGTCCCAATGCTTCTATGGGGGGTCCTGTTGGACAGATATATGCTGCAGATAGTGCCCAGAATACCTCTCCTTTTCAAATCCCTTCACACATATGTCCTGGAACACTCCGGTATTACCATAGAATAAACAGGGGGAAGGTAAAGAGAAAAGAAGCCTCCTCTAGTGCAGTATGTTTTAAAAAGGCTTAAATATGTTTATTAAATGCCTAAAAGTGGACCCTTACATTGTTGCATAAAAAACAGGCAAAATAGAAAAAAAAGTATCTATGTGGCGTTCTCAGCACCCTCTCACGTTTCCTCCTGGTACACGTCTGACTCCAGACACTCCCTACGCGTTACAACACGTCACGTGTTTTCATCTAGGACTAGATGAAGACACGTGACGTGTCGTAACGCATATCTGAAATTGCATTGCCAATCTATTGGGTATGTGCTCTGAGGTAGAGGTGGGAAGGTGTTCAATATAAGTGATTTATCATATTGAGCATGAGCCACCCTCTGCCTGTCTGCATATGCTCTTCAAGCGACTATTGAGTTTTGGGTTTCATCTACACTTTGATTGTTATCACTTTTACTCTTTATATTGAGGTTACCTCTGTGTTTAACCACTTCAGGACCGCCGTATTGCCAATGTACGTCAACACAATGGCACAGGCAGGCACAATCACGTAGATGTACGTGATTGCCTTCCAGCGGGTGGGGGGTCCGATCGGACCCCCTCCCGCTGGTTACGGCGGTCCGGTTCGCTCCAGGAGCGCTCCGTGATGAGGGGATGGCCGTTCGTTTTCGGCCACCCCCTCTGGATCGCTCCTGGCCAATGAGAAGCTTCCTCCCACTGTGTATTGTTTACACAGGAAGGAGGAAGTGATGTCATTCTCCTCGGGGCGGTCTTTTTGACCGGACTACGAGGAGAAGACTAATAGTAAGTGTGCACCAACACTACACTGACATGTAGGTACACACAGGCACACAAACCCCCCCCCCCCCCCGACCCCCCCCCCCCCCCGATCGCCCCCCGATCCCCCCCCGCCCCCCCTCCCCCCCCAGTCACAGTGTCACTGATTGCATTGATCATTTCTTTACTGATCAATGCATTCAGTGTCAGTTGTGACAGTAAAAACTGTCAGGACAGTTAGTGTTAGGTCCAGGGTAGCCCCCTATCACCCCCCAATAAAGATTTAACCCCCTGATTGCCCCTAGAGTTAACCCTTTCACCCCCTTTTGCCAGTGTCACTAAGCGATCATTTTTCTGATCGCTGCATGTGTCGCTAGGTAGCTAGTTATTTTTTTAGGTTCACCGCCAGGTTTTTATATCGCTAGGTACCCCGATATACTACCCAATAATGGTTTTAACCCCCTGATTGCCGCTAGTTAACCCTTTCACCCCCTTTTGCCAGTGTCACTAAGCGATCGTTTTTCTGATCGCTGCATTAGTGTCGCTACAGTCGCTAGGTAGCTAGTTATTTTTTTAGGTTCACCGCCAGGTTTTTATAGCGCTAGGTACCCCGATATACTACCCAATAATGGTTTTAACCCCCTGATTGCCGCTAGTTAACCCTTTCACCCCCTTTTGCCAGTGTCACTAAGCGATCATTTTTCTGATCGCTGCATGTGTCGCTAGGTAGCTAGTTATTTTTTTAGGTTCACCGCCAGGTTTTTATATCGCTAGGTACCCCGATATACTACCCAATAATGGTTTTAACCCCCTGATTGCCGCTAGTTAACCCTTTCACCCCCTTTTGCCAGTGTCACTAAGCGATCGTTTTTCTGATCGCTGCATTAGTGTCGCTACAGTCGCTAGGTAGCTAGTTATTTTTTTAGGTTCACCGCCAGGTTTTTATAGCGCTAGGTACCCCGATATACTACCCAATAATGGTTTTAACCCCCTGATTTCCGCTAGTTAACCCTTTCACCCCCTTTTGCCAGTGTCACTAAGCGATAATTTTTCTGAACGCTGCATCAGTGTCGCTAGTGTCGCTAGGTAGCTAGTTATTTTTTTAGGTTCACCGCCAGGTTTTTATAGCGCTAGGTACCCCGATATACTACCCAATAATGGTTTTAACCCCCTGATTGCTGCTAGTTAACCCTTTCACCCCCTTCCACCAGCGATCACAGTATAAGTGTCACTGGTGACGCTGGTTAGCCAGTTAGTTATTTAGGTTCCCCGTCAGGTTTTTATATAGCGCCAGGGACCCCCATATACTACCTAATAAAAATGTGAACCCCCTGATTGCCCCTAGTTAACCCTTTCACCACTGATCACCGTATAAGTGTTACGGGTGACTCTGGTTAGTTTGTTTTTTATAGCATCAGGGCACCCACCATTTATTACCCAATAAAGGTTTAACCCCCTGATCACCCGGCGGGTGATATCAATTAGGTTTTAGGGTCAGGGTCTGCGTCGCCCCAGGCAGCGCTAGGTTAGTGCCAGTACCGCTAACACCCACACGCAAAGCATACACCTCCCGTAGTGGTATAGAATCTGAACAGATCAATATCTGATCTGATCAGATCTATACTAGCGTCCCCAGCAGTTTAGGGTTCCAAAAAAACGCATTGTTAGCGGGATCAGCCCAAATACCTGCTAGCACCTGCGTTTTGCCCCTCTGCCCAGCCCACCCAAGTGCAGTATCGATCGATCACTGTCACTTACAAAACACTAAACACATAACTGCAGCGATCGCATAGTCAGGCCTGATCCCTGCCATCGCTAACAGGTTTTTTGGTAGCATTTTATATTCAAATCCGGAAGGCAGTGCTTGGTTTTCGGGGTCCCGTACGTGGCTAGGCTCCCAAAAAGTCCCCCACATGTGGTATCCCCGTACTCGGGAGAAGCAGCAGAATTTATTTTGGGGTGTAATTTGACTTCTACCCATAGCATGTGTGAGCAATATATCATTTAGTGACAACTTTGTGCAAAAAAAAAAAAAAGTTTGTAATATTCCCGCAACTTTTGGCAAAATATAAAATATTCCATGGACTCAACATGCCTCTCAGTAAATAGCTTGGGGTGTCTACTTTCCAAAATGGGGTCATTTTGGGGGGTTTTGTGCTATTTTGGCATTTTATGGCCTTCGAAACTGTGATAGGTAGTGAGGAGTTAAATCAAAAATTTGCACCCTTAGAAATCCTGAAGGTGGTGATTGGTTTTCGGGGTGCCGTGCGCGACTAGACTCCCAAAAAGTCCCACACATGTGGTATCCCCGTACTCAGGAGAAGCAGCAGAATGTATTTTGGGGTGTCATTTCACATATGCCCATAGCATGTGTGAGCAATATATCATTTAGTGACAACTTGGTGCAAAAAAAAAAAAGTTTGTAATATTCCCGCAACTTGTGGCAAAATATAAAATATTCCATGGACTCAACATGCCTCTCAGTAAATAGCTTGGGGTGTCTACTTTCCAAAATGGGGTCATTTTGGGGGGTTTTGTGCTATTTTGGCATTTTATGGCCTTCGAAACTGTGATAGGTAGTGAGGAGTTAAATCAAAAATTTGCACCCTTAGAAATCCTGAAGGTGGTGATTGGTTTTCGGGGTGCCGTGCGCGACTAGACTCCCAAAAAGTCCCACACATGTGGTATCCCCATACTCGGGAGAAGTAGCGGAATATATTTTGGGGTGCAATTCCACATATAACCATGGCATGTGTGAGCAATATATCATTTAGTGACAACTTTTTGTAAAAATTTTTTTTTTTTTTTTTTGTCATTATTCAATCCCTTAGGACAAAAAAAATAAATATTCAATGGGCTCAACATACCCATCAGCAATTTCCTTGGGGTGTCTACTTTCCAAAATGGGGTCATTTGGGGGGGGATTTGTACTTCCCTGCCATTTTAGCACCTCAAGAAATGAGATCGGCAGTCATAAATTAAAAGCTGTGTAAATTCCAGAAAATGTACTCTAGTTTGTAGACGCTATAACTTTTGCGCAAACCAAAAAATATACGCTTATTGACATTTTTTTTACTAAAGACATGTGGCTGAATAAATTTTGCCCTCAATGTATGACTAAAATTTAGTTTATTCGATTTTTCTTATAACAAAAAGAAGAAAATATCTTTTTTTTTCAAAATTTTCGCTCTTTTTCCATTTATATCGCAAAAAAAAAAAATCGCAGAGGCAATCAAATACCATCAAAAGAAAGCTCTATTTGTGGGAAGAAAAGGACGCAAATTTCGTTTGGGTGCAATATTGCATGACCGCGCAATTACCAGTTAAAGCAGCGCAGTGCGAAATTGCAAAAAGACCTCTGGTCCTTAAGGTGTTTATTGGTCCGGAGCTGAAGTGGTTAATGTATTGAACAAATTTCTCTCAGTAAACCGTTTATGTGGTTAATTTACAATTAATGTGAGACTCTATCTATCCTTACAGCTGGTGGAGTGACAACTACAAGGGTAACGGTAAATATCCATTATAGCGTGTTATTACTGTGTATTCCTCTACCATTAGGCCTTGCATTAACATTGCCATACAGTTGTGCCAAGGGGGTCGAGTCCAGTTTTCTGGGGTTGATAGGCAGAGTGCAGGCCCAATCAATTATCATCAGCTCTTTCGGGGGTCAGTGTTACATATACATCACGTTTTTTGCATGAAGCAAGAAGTCATCATTCATCTGCACTTTATATAAAAAGTCACCATCAATCTACATGCACTTATATGGAGTATAATGGATAATATGGAGTTATGTTTACTGCACTATATATAGAGCTTTACTTCGAAGAAGAGTCTGCACGGATATATTTTACCTCTTGATTGTTTTGTCTAACCCCTTCCCGCCGAGTGTACGCAGATGTGCGTACTCGGCTTCCGGAGGGTATACCGGGATGATGCCCGCACCTGCAGGCATCATCCCGGTGTAACGATATCACGTCTGAGCCAGGATATATTATAACTAGTTGCCATTTTGTGTGGAACGCAGCCATGACAGTTTGGCTGACCTTAGAATAATCTGAAACCCCCCCTCCCTGTCTTAGGAATTCCAAAGCTTGTAACATCTTCAAAGGGAAAGAAAGGTTATCTTAGCAGAGAAAACAGAACAAGGCTAGGTCAATACACAAAGCTCATGTTGCCTGGAAAGATATTCCGGCCTGTCGTAAAACTGTCACTTTCTCCATTCAGAGAACAAACAGATACCCGTCGTAAATACTTCCAACCACAGACTGCAGAAAGATTAGTAAAGTTTGGAAAATTCAACATTTTTTATAACTTTCAAAGCCATCATAGCACAGCCATAATATGGATATATTTGGTTTTCTCTGATAATTTCTAACATTTCAAGTCCAAACACCCCTATGTCAGGTCATATTGGAAGCCACTGGAACCCCTTACTGCTCCTAGGTAACCCTGAAATGGGAAACCTGTCATGTGTGGACTTGTTTTGAAGCAAATATCATGCTGATCACTAAAATGGATATCTGCAGGCTATAAACAATAGAGAGGCAGATATATGAATATGTATCATAAAGTGTACCTGGGACAGGGTCATGAGTGTAGACACCTCCCAGCAACCAACCCCTAAACAAGATGACCAGACGATTGGTCACTGGTCGCTGTCAACACCCCCTTTGATTTGACAGAAAAGAGGAGAGGCCAAGGCAATGGTCAGTTCTCCTTTTACCATCCAAGCAGGAAGATCTGCCAAGTTTGAGAACCGATTACCTTTGCTCATTGATTGAACTCTGATCAACTCTCGGACATTAATTGCAAGTATTCTTCCTTCTCAATTCTACCTTATTTCTTTGTGGCTGTATATTGTCTTTATTTTTTGAAACATCCTTTTTCTGTAAATGTTTTATTCGCACCAACCTTGACCTTTTCATAATAAATCCTTATGTTGAAAAGTGTTAACCTTGTCTTTAAAGCTCTTGATGCAAACTATAAACGAACCTGTCTCTTAAAAGGGCGCTACTGTGGTAGAGTAAGGCACTGAGCAGACCTGTCTGTGGTGGCAGTGTGTGTTGCAGGCGCTTATTCTAATTGGTATTGCTAAAATTACGAGTCCCCCCGGCTCTGTCTTTAAACGGGGGTGGTGGCAGTTAAAAGGTTAATTGTGTAATTAGCCCAGTGACAATCGCTCTCAGGCTGCCTGCACCTAGATTGTGGTCCCGCAAGCTGGAAAATCTTTGTGCTGGGTGCAGCTGAGTGTGGCATTGTTACGTAAGTGATAACGGGGTGTGAGGTTGGCCGGTCCTTTGTCGCCAGTTAGCGAGGAGGGCAGGAATCTGACACCCGCGTTCGTCACACCCGGTACCGTTTTTTTCAGCGAGCGATTGGCTTTCCAGCCATAACAATCGAAGTGGCTAAAAGCCGCTCGGCTGTTATACCGGAGGAGCGGTAGGGGACGTCCCCCCCTCCCGCCGCCTCCCGCCACTGTTTTTGCAGCGATCCGACGCCTCCGGCTGCTGGAACGAAGCCGTAAGTGGCTTCGTTCCAGTCTCCTCATAGTAAACACGGAAGCGACATCATGACGTCACTTCCCGTTTACTCGGCTGCCAATGGCGCAGTTTTTAAAAAGATATACGGTATTCAGAATCGCCGTTTTCGGCGATCTGAATACATTGAAGTGTAAAGGAGGGGTGGGGGGTTTTTCAGACCCCCGATCCCTCCATAAAAGTACCTGTCACCACCTATTACTATCACAAGGGATGTTTACATTCCTTGTGACAGCAATAAAAGTGATCAAATTTTTATTTATTTTTTAAAAAACAATTTATTCCTTTTCAAATAAATAAAATAAAAAAAATAAAAAAATGTTAAAGCGCCCGCCGTCCCCGCGAGCTCGTGAAGCAAAGAAAGCGCATACGGAAGTCACGCCCGCATATGTAAACAGTGTTCAAATCCCACATGTGAGGTATCGCCACGATCGGCAGAGCGAGAGCAATAATTCTAGCACTAGACCTCCTCTGCAACGCTAACCTGTTAACCGTAAAAAAAATTAAAGCGTCGCCTATTGAGATTTTTAGGTACTGTACTTTGTCGTCAATCCACGAGTGCGTGCAATTATAAAGTGTGACATGTTTGGTATCTATTTACTCGGCGTAACATTATCTTTCACATTACGCAAACAAATTGGGCTAATTTTACTGTTTCGTATTTTTTTAATTCATGAAAGTGTCCCTTTTCCCAAAAAGCGTTTAAAACACCGCTGCGCATTTACCGTGTGACATAAAATATTGCAACAATCGCTGTTTTATTCTCTAGAGTCTCTGCTAAAAAAAAATATATATATATAATGTTTGGGGGTTCCAAGTAATTTTCTAGCAAAAAATATGGATTTTAACTCGTAAACACCAAATTCCAAAAATAGGCTTAGGCCGCGTACACACGCGGGGACTGTTCGCCCAACTTTGTCCGTCAAACAGTTTCGGCAAACAGTCCGCTCAAAATTAGCATGGACGGACATGGCCACACGCGACGAACGAACAGTTTGCTGAAACCGTGCGCGATGACGTGAACGGCACGTACGACGGGACGAAAAATACGACGTCCTATACACTGCATTATAACTTTCGGCGTGTAAATCCTTTCTGAGCATGCGCGGAACTTAGTTTGACGAACAAGCCTACACACGGGCGGACTGTTCGCTCAAACAAGGTTTCAGCGGACAGTTTTACGGAATTTCCGAAAAACCTTGTTCGTCAAACTGTCCGCTGAAACTGTCCGCTGAAAGCCCACACACGAGCGGACTGTCCGCCCAAACACTGTTCAGCGGACAAAGTTGGGCGAACAGTCCGCGCGTGTGTACGCGGCCTCAGTCATGAAAGGGATAAAGAAGATTAAGACATTATTCGATTTTACTGATACTGCATATTTATCAAGAATCAAGGACATTTGTTGTTTGTTTGATTATTAATTTTTGTGATTTTAGCATATCACTTGCACCTATCCATTGTCACTTTATTTTGTATTTGCTTAGATATGGTTGTATAACGTGCAGCACTGCATTGTTTACATTTCCAATATCTTGTAGTTTATTTACAGCACAGCACTATATTCTTTTATTTACCAGAGAATATAGTGTTTGCAGTTGAGGGCAGAGCTATCACAGAAAAAAAAATATGGAAATGGAGTAAAGCTTTTATAGAATGCAGTTTGGTGGGTTGTGGAGAGTTATCACAGAATGTAGTATAGACAGTTGAGGGTTCTATCACAGAATGTAGTATAGACAGTTGGAGGAGAGATATTATAGAATGTAGTGTAGGCAGTTGGGAGAGAGCTATCGCAGAATGTAGTATAGACAGTTGGGGGAGTACTATCACAGAATGTAGTATAGACAGTTGGGGGGGCTATTACAGAATGTAGTATAGGCAGTTTGTGGGGGGGGGGGCGCTATTACAGAATGTAGTATAGACAGTTGGGGGAGAGATATCACTGAATGTAGTATAGACAGTTGGGGAGAGCTATCACAGAATGTAGTATAGACAGTTGGGGGATTCCTATCACAGAATGTAGTATAGACAGTTGGGGGAGAGCTATCACAGAATGTAGTATAGGCAGTTTGTGGGGGGGGGGCTATCACAGAATGTAGTATAGACAGTTGGGTGAGAGCTATCACAGAATGTAGTATAGACAGTTGGGTGAGAGCTATCACAGAATGTGGTATAGACAGTTGGGGGGGCTATTACAGAATGTAGTATATACAGTTGGGTGAGAGCTATCACAGAATGTTATATAGACAGTTGGGGAGAGCTATCACAGAATGTAGTAGACATGTGCATTAGTTTTCGTCCGAATGCATTTTCGTCTGAATTTCAGCTATTTTCGTTTTCGTTTTGACAAACGCACAAAAAAGCACAGAATCCGAAAAACAAAAGATCCGACATAAATAAAGCATTAAAGCGTTTTCGTAGTTACAACAGTTCGATATAGAATAGGAGATTCGACGTGACTCTGACAATAACAATCTGTGTCTATAGAACCTCTGGTCGAATGTGCCTAACCTTACCTCTATTAGTCCAAGATTATATAGAGAAAAAATTCGACAGAGAAAAAAAGATTTGACAGAGAGAAAAGATTCTGCAAGTTACTGTCCTAAAAAGGGTTTGGGGACCCGGGTCCTGCCCCAGGGGACATGGATCAATGCAAAAAAAAGTTTTAAAAACGGCCGTTTTTTCGGGAGCAGTGATTTTAATAATGATTAAAGTAAAACAATAAAAGTGTAATATTCCTTTAAATTTCGTACGGGGGGGGGGGGGGGGGGTGTCTATAGTATGCCTGTGAAGGGGCGCATGTTTCTGGTGCTTAGAACTGTCCCTGCACAAAGTGTCATTTATGCAGGAAAAAAAGTCCTTTAAAATCACTCGCAGCTATTAAGAATTGTCGGCTCCGTAATACAGAGAACACTCATTGAAAGTCATTGATAAAAAATAAAAATAAATAAATAATAAAAAAAGTGTGGGGGTCTCCCAAATTCAATTACCAGGCCCTTCAGGTCAGGTATGGATATTAAGGGGAACCCTGCGTCAAATTAAAAAATAAATTGACGTGGGGTTCCCCCTAAATATCCATACCAGACACTTTATCCGAGCATGCAACCTGGCAGGCCTGCAGGAAAAGAGGGGGGGGCGAAAGAGTGGCCCCCCTCCCTCCTGAACCGTACCAGGCCATATGCCCTCAACATTGGGAGGATGCTTTGGGGGTCTGTGACCCCTCAAAGCACCTTGTCCCCATGTTGATGTGGAGAAGGACCTCATCCCCACAACCCTGCCCAGTGGTTGTGGGGGTCTGCGGGCGGGGGGCTTATCAGAATCTGGAAGCCCCCTTTAACAAGGGGACCCCCAGATCCCCGCCCCCTGTTTGAAATGGTAAGGGGGTACTTACCTACCATTTCACAAAGAAAGTATAAAAAATATTTAAATAAGACAAACACACTTTTGAAAAATTCCTTTATTAAAAATAAAAAAAAATAAAAAAAAAGATTCCAGCGGTGGTAATCCACTCTTGCTATCCAGCGACGGACGATCATCTCTCCGGGGTCCAGCGATGGCTGATCTGAATCAGTGCAGCGAATCCATCCATCTTCTGTCTCCACGGAGGAGACACTGCGGGGATTCTGGCGGCCTGATGTTTGTTATATGCGGAGGGCGGGGCCACCCGTCACCAGACCCCGTCCCCCTCTGACACAAGGGGAAACCCGGGCTTCCCAGTGACGTATGGGTGACCCCGCACCCCTCTGATGTAACACAGGCAGGTTTCCGTTACATCAGAGGGGGGCGGGGTCACCCATACGTCACTGAAGGGTCTGGTATGGATATTTAGGGGGGAACCCCACGTCAAATTTTTTTTAAATTTGACGCAGGGTTCCCCTTAATATCCATACCAGATACCTGAAGGGCCTGGCAATTGAATTTGGGGGACCCCCACACAGTTAGGGGTTCTATCACAGAATGTAGTATATACAGTTGGGTGAGAGCTATCACAGAATGTGATATAGGCAGTTGGGGGGGGGGGTGCTATCATAGAATGTAGTATAGACAGTTGAGGAAGAGCTATCATAGAATGTAGTATAGACAGTTGAGGAGAGCTATCACAGAATGTAGTATAGACAGTTGGGGGAGACCTATCACAGAATGTAGTATATACAGTTGGGTGAAAGCTATCACAGAACGTAGTATAGACAGTTGGGGGGCTATCAAAGAATGCATTATAGACAGTTGGGGGAGAGCTATCATAGAATGTAGTATAGACAGTTGAGGGAGAGCTATCACAGAATGTAGTATAGACAGTTGGGGGGGCTATTAAAGAATGTATTATAGACAGTTGGGGGAGAGCTATCATAGATATGATAGAAAGTCCCGCTGTTCACAGGTGAGTTGGCATCAGCTGTGTTCCAAAAGTGAATGTAGTATAGACAGTTGGGCGAGAGCTAGCATAAAATGTAGTATAGGCAGTTGGGCGAGAGCTAGCATAAAATGTAGTATAGACAGTTGGGCGAGAGCTAGCATAAAATGTAGTATAGACCATTGTTTCTCAACCTCAGTCCTCAAGGCACCCCAATAGGTCATATTTTCAGAATTTCCCTCAGATGAAACAGCTGTGGTAAATACTATGGCAGTGAAACTGATCAAGTCACCTGTGCAAAATAATGGAAAGCCTGAAAACATGACCTGTTGGGGCACCTTGAGGACTGTACTTGAGAAACACTGGTATAGACAGTTGGGTGAGAGCTATCATAGAATGTAGTACAGACAGTTGAGGGAGAGCTCTCATAGAATGTAGTATAGACAATTGAGGGAGAGCTATCATAGAATGTAGTATAGACAGTTGGGGGGAGTTATCATAGAATGTAGTATAGACAGTTGGGGGAGAGCTATCATAGAATTTAGTATAGACAGTTGGGGAGAGCTATCATAAAATGTAGTATAGACAGTTGGGGGAGAGCTATCATAAAATGTAGTATAGACAGTTGGGGGAGAGCTATCATAGAATGTAGTGTGAAAAGTTGGGAGGATAATCATTAGAGAACATTGTATGGTCAGTCAGGGGGAGAGGTGCCAGAGAACATAGTATGTACAGTTGGGAGAAAAGCTGTCAGAGAACATTGGGGTTGATTTACTAAAACTGGAGAGTGCAAAATCTGGTGCAGCTGTGCATGGTAGCCAATCAGCTTCTAACTTTAGGTTCTACAATTAAGATTTCACAATAAAAAGGGGCAGATGATTGGTTTCTATGCAGAGCTGCACCAGATTTTGCACTCTCCAGTTTTCGTAAACTAACCCCATGATGTAAAATTGGCAATATCAGGACATGTAGTACAGACAGTAAAGGGCGTGTGACCAGAGAATCCATTGCAGCCAGTATGGGGAGAGTTGCAGCAGAAGCTTGGGCAGACACAGATTAAACACAGCTCTGCACAAATTGTATAATGTAAAAATTTCAGAGTGAACAATGTGCGGTGGGGACATAAATAATGATGGTAAAAGAATCCCTCTACTGGGCCATGGGCATTACTGAGTGTAAAATACAGTGGTGTGAAAAAGTGTTTGCCCCCTTCCTCATTTCCTGTTCCTTTGCATGTTTGTCACACTTAAGTGTTTCGGAACATCAAACCAATTTAAACAATAGTCAAGGACAACAGAAGTAAACACAAAATGCAATTTGTAAATTAAGGTGTTTATTATTAAAGGTGAAAAAAAATCCAAACCATCATGGCCCTGTGTGAAAAAGTGATTGCCCCCCTTGTTAAAACATACTATAACTGTGGTTGTCCACACCTGAGTTCAATTTCTCTAGCCACACCCAGGCCTGATTATTGCCACACCTGTTCACAATCAAGGCATCACTTAAATAGGAGCTGCTTGACACAGTAAGGTCCACCAGAAGATCCTTAAAAGCTACACATCATGCCGAGACCCAAAGAAATTCAGGAACAATTGAGAAAGAAAGTAATTGAGATCTATCAGTCTGGAAAGGGTTATAAAGCCATTTCCAAAGCTTTGGGAATCCAGCGAACCACAGTGAGAGCCATTATCCACAAATGGCGAAGACATGGAACAGTGGTGAACCTTCCCAGGAGTGGCCGGCCGCCCAAAATTACCCCAAGAGCGCAGCGACGACTCATCCAAGAGGTCACAAAACACCCCACAACAACGTCCAAGGAACTGCGGGCCTCACTTGCCTCAGTTAAGGTCAGCGTTCATGCCTCCACCATCAGGAAAAGACTGGGCAAAAATGGCCTGCATGGCAGAGTTCCAAGGAGAAAACCACTGCTGAGCAAAAAGAACATCAAAGCTCGTCTCAATTTCTCCACAACACATCTTGATGATCCCCAAGACTTTTGGGACAACATTCTGTGGACCGATGAGACAAAAGTGGAACTCTTTGGAAGGTGTGTGTCCAAGTATATCTGGCGTAGAAGGAACACTGCATTTCATAAAAAGAACATTATACCAACAGTAAAATATGGTGGTGGTAGTGTGATGGTCTGGGGCTGTTTTGCTGCTTCAGGACCTGGAAGACTTGCCGTGATAAAAGGAACTATGAATTCTGCTGTCTACCAAGAGATCCTGAAGGAGAATGTCCGACCATCTGTTCGTGTACTCAAGCTGAAACGAACTTGGGTTCTGCAGCAGGACAATGATCCTAAACACACCAGCAAGTCCACCACCGAATGGCTGAAGAAAAACAAAATGAAGACTTTGGAGTGGCCTAGCCAAAGTCCTGACCTGAATCCTATTGAGATGTTGTGGTATGACCTTAAAAAGGCCGTTCATGCTCGAAAACCCTCTAATGTAACTGAATTAGGACAATTCTGCAAAGATGAGTGGGCCAAAATTCCTCCAGGACGCTGTAAAAGCCTCATTGCACGTTATCGCAAACGCTTGGTTGCAGTTGTTGCTGCTAAGGGTGGCCCAACCAGTTATTAGGTTTAGGGGGCAATCACTTTTTCACACAGGGCCATGATGGTTTGGATTTTTTTTCACCTTTAATAATAAACACCTTCATTTACAAATTGCATTTTGTGTTTACTTGTGTTGTCCTTGACTATTGTTTAAATTGGTTTGATGTTCCGAAACACTTAAGTGTGACAAACATGCAAAGGAACAGGAAATGAGGAAGGGGGCAAACACTTTTTCACACCACTGTATGTATAGTGGTGACTTATCAGCATTGCAGTATTTAACTCTGGAAGGATCAGAGAGGCACATGTGCTTTACTACTACATTTATTTCTTCTGAGTAAACCCAATCTGGGTGAAATGCGTCAGTAGGGTTTGGCTAATGGGCAGGGATTGAGCTGAAGCTGGAACTCTTGTACAAGATCACAATTGACATTAACCAAGTGCAGTCTAGTCTTGCTATAGTGGCAGACAGTGGCGAATGGACGCCACCCCCCCGCCCAATCCATGCGCCCCGCCCACTAATCTACAAGCGAGGCACCAGACTCATTGAATTGGATGTTTTTTTGGGGGTTTTTTTAAGCACATGATTAGAGCCCATGGCACTGCACCCAAAGCCCACTCAGTTGTGTGACAATAGCAAATTAATATTCGCTATTCACATGAGGAACTGTTGATGGGGATAACAAATTATGCCCACATTCCTGAAAGCTACACACCAGAACCAGTGGGACTAAAGTGGGACTTTAACGGGCATAAAAGAGAATGTATATGTAAAATCAATCTACATTTTATTTAGTTCAATTCAAATCAAGGTTTTCACAATGAAAGAACATAAACACAAACATGCAGTCATGTGACATATTATATGTGATTATACAAAGGAACTATGCAGTTTTTCTATCAGCTGATAGATCACAGTGACAAAGGAAACACCCAACTCATTTCAACCATCTTCTTCAGGGGTTTACATGGTTATATCACATTACATAGGTCACAGTAGGTACAGATCACATATACGGGACTGCATGCTTTAAAATCATTTTGTCAATGCCTGTCACCCACTATCGAACCGCAATGGAGGGGGGTGATGACAGTGGGCCACTTTCCCACCACTGAGGACACGGCAGACCACCTGGACTATGGGTCCCACTTGAAGCAACCGTAAAGGAGAGCGATTGGCCTACAAGATTCTCCAAAGGGTGAAGGCTCCTTGAATATAGCTGGATGGAGATGATTATATTACAGAGGCCACCAGTTAATGTTTTGAAATGGAGGCCAAGTTGCAGCCTCTTAATAGCGAAGGGCCCAATTGGTCAGCCAGTATACTATGGATACTGGTGCAGTCTAAATGGATGTCCGAAGGCATTTTTCCATATGCCGACCAGGGGGTTTGTTTGCCCCACCCCCCAAAATATTGAGCACCGGCCGCTACTCGTGGTGGAGGTTTGGAGCTGGATGTGCTCCTACTGGGATTGGCACCTGAAGCAGGTGGTAAGCCGGCAGAACATTGACGTCCTCCCCTTTCAAAGCTGGCCACGCCCCCCCTGAAGAGTCAATGTGACTCTGGTGATTACAGATCTGAGTAAGGGGCCGATCCCGTCCCCTTACCACATGATCAACTGTCAGCCAATGACAGCTGATCACGTGATGTAAACAGAGGCTCGGTAATCATTTTTCTTTTCTTCTCACGCTGACAGCATGAGAAGAAAAAAAGACGATCGCCAGCTTCTGTTTGAAGAGACATCAGTCCCAAAGAGGAAGAGCCTTTGTGCCGACCAGTACCACCTGCCAATGACAGCAATCAGTGCCACAAATCAGTGCCCACAGTGCCCATCAACCAGTGCCCACCAATCAATTCCCACAGTACATCAGTGCCACCTATCAATCCCCACCAGTGGTGCTAATCAGTGCCACCTAGCAGTGCTGCCTATCAGTGTCACCTACCAGTGTCGATCAGTGCCTATCACTGCAACCCCTCAGTGCTCATCAGTGTCAGCTATCAGTGACACCTATCAGTGCCACCTATTAGTGCCCTTCAGTGTCACCTATCAATGCCCTTCAGTGCTGCCCATCAGTGCCACCCACCAGTGCCCACTAATGCCACCTATCAGTGACCACCAGTTCTGCCTATTAGTGTCCATCAGTGCCGCCTTATCAGTGCCCATCAGTACAGCCTTATCAGTGCCCATCAGTGCAGCCTATCAGTGCCCATCAGTGTAGCCTCATCAGCGTACATCAATGAAGGAGAAAAATTACCTGTTTGAAAAATGTATTAACAAAATATGAAACGGCTTTGTATTTTTTCTAAAAAAAAAATCGGACTTTTTACATTTTTTTAACAAAAAATGAAAAACCTAGAGGTGATCATATACCACCAAAAGAAACCTCAATTTGTGAGAAAAAAATGATAAAAATTTCATTTGGGCACCGTGTTGTATGACCGCGCAATTGTCATTCAAAGAGTAACAGCGCTAAAAGCTGAAAATTGGTCTGGGCAGGAGGGGGGTTTAGGTGCCCAGTAAGCACGTGGTTAAAGTGCCAGTCAGCAGTCCTCAAATCTCACATTTCCAGTTCAGGACTACTTTTCTCAGTATAGATCGATCGTGCCTTTACAGCATCATGTCCCTCAGGATCAGTTCCACCCCATTAGATCTTATCACCATGCTTTTCGTGGAACCATCAGCCACCAATCACAAACTCTCTAATGATTGTGCCTAAAAAAATCTTAAGCAGTAGTATTGGTATTTAATATATTTAATTTAATGGTATTTAATATATCCACAGCATTACAGCGGGACAGAGCATCATGTCAACATCGGAAGAACAGAAGAAGGAAGAAGAAGACGGCGACAACAAGGAGAAAGGCTCCTCCACTAGCAAAAGAGCGGCAAAAGAGCAGAAGATAGCGGAGGAGCCCGGCGAAAGGAACCGTAAAGACCCCCGAAATTGGAAGAAGACCCCCGGAGTCGGAAGAAGACCCCCGGAGCTGCCTAATAAACTACTTTAAAAACCTGTGTAGTGTGTTTTTTTATTGACACTTTTCCCCCAGGTGAATGTACCCCATACTCATTCACATAGGGTGGGGAGCCGGGTTCTGGTGGCCCCTTTTATTAAAGGGGGCTCCCGGTTTCCAATAAGCCCCCCTGCCCGCAGACCCTGACAACCAACAGTCAGGGTTGTCAGAAAGAGGCCCTTGTCCTCATCAACATGGGGACAAGGTGCCCCCCTTTCCCAAAGCACCCACCCCCCCGTGTTGAGGGCATGCGGCCTGGTACGGTTCAGGAGGGGGGGGCGCTTGCTCGTCCCCACCCCCTTTCCTTACCGGCCCGGCTGCGTGCTCGGATAAGGGTCTGGTATGGACTTTGGGGGGACCCCCATGCCATTTTTTCGGTGTATGGGGTTACCCTTAAAACCCATACCAGGCGACAGGGCTTGCAAAGTGTGAATCTCGCCGATGAAAGCGGCGACGTTGACTTGCTTCTCTAGTCCCGTCGTACCTGAAGTCACGTTCAAAATGAACAGGCTTTAGTCCGTGTGTGGGCAAGTCCATTCATTTGTAAAGTCTGTCGGACCAGCATACAGAGGAGCGGCCCTCCCAACAGGAGCTGGGTCTGGTGGACTTTCAGCGGAAAGATTTAAAACATGTTTTAAATCTAGGTCTGCCGGACTTTGGGGAAGAAAAAGTCCGCTGGAGACCACACACGATTGAATTGTCCAACGGACTCTGGTCTGCCGGACCAAGTCCGCCGGAAAGCCCGATCGTGTGTAGGCGGTATTACTGTTTGTTTTGATTATTTGGCAGGATCAGGGTGCCCTTCATAAAGGATAGGCAGTGACCTTTGACTCCTGCTAATGTGTTGTCAATGTCAAGAACTCTTTTTTTGAAATTGCAATGGTGTAACCCATCGCTGAATGTGTGGGGCTATATTTTGATATAAAGACTGCGGGCAAACTATGGAGTTTGATAAATCATGTTTATTTCAGTCATTGTGCACAGCATACCTGTATGCTATATTTACTATCCCCTCCATTCCTGCATTCCTTTTTACTGCATGGACATGGACTAAAAATCTATAAAACTGGTAATTAGCCAATGATAAGTCACTGCAGTGCACTACACAAACACCAACATTTATTGAACATTTTTTTATTTTATTTTATAGAAGCTTTAAAGTTTACCTGTGTCCAGATTGTGGACAGCATTTGCATATAATTAACAAGCTCTAAATAGCTTTAAAACAAGTCATCCCTGACCTCTGTAACAGCTTGAAAATAATTAATCACCTGAGCTGAATGTTTTTCGGATGATTTAAATGTTTTTTTTAGTTTTTTTGTGCGCTTCTGAAATGTTTTGCAAGCATTTTGGACATGAATGCAAGCTCAGGCTTTTTTGTTTTGGGGAGGATAGGAGAAGGAGATCAGAGAAGAACAGTTGTTCAAGTGCAAAAAGGTGTTCACGTTTACGGGTACTTTAATTAAAGTCTCTAGGGCCAAAAAAGCCCAAAACTGTTCCACAGATGTATTTTTTTGCACTTTAACCGCTTCAGCCCTGGAAGATTTAACCCCCTTCTTGACCAGAGCACTTTTTGCGATTCGGCACTGCTTCGCTTTAACTGACAATTACGTAGACGTGCGTGGCTGCACCCAAACAACATTGACGTCCTTTTTTTCCCCACAAATAGAGCTTTCCTTTGGTGGGATTTTATTACCTCTGTGGTTTTTATTTTTTGTGCTATAAACAAAAAAGAGAATTTTGAAAAAGAAAAATTTTTTTTACTATTTGCTATAATAAATATCCCCCAAAAATATATAAAAAAAATGTTTTTCCTCACTTTAGGCCAATATGTATTCTTCTACATATTTTTGGTAAAAAAAAATTGCAATAAGCTTATATTGATTGGTTTACGCAAAAGTTATAGCATCTACAAAATAGGAGATAGTTTATGGCATTTTTATTATTTTTTTTTTTATTAGTAATGGTGGCGATCTGCATTTTTTATCAGGACTGTGAGATTGTGGGGGACACATTGGACACTTTTGACACTATTTTGGGACCATTATCACTTATACAGCGATCGGTGCTATAAAAATGCACTGATTACTGTGTAAATGACACTGGCAGGGAAGGGGTTAAACACAAGGGGACGATGAAGGGGTTAAGTGTGTCCCAGGGAGTGGTTCTAACTGTGGGGGGATGGGCTTCAACTCACATGACAGCGATCACTGCTCCCAATGACAGGGAGCAGTGATGTCTGTCATGTCACAAGGCTGAATGGGAAAATGCCTTGTTTACGTAGGCACTTCCATGTTTTGCGGCCCCGTGACACCATTGGCGGGAGACCGACAGACATGGAGTCCACCGGTCCCGCGGGCATGATCACGCTGTATATGGCGGGCACGCGCACCCGCTAGCCACGCCAATTAAAGGGGACGTACAGGTACAGCCATTTGCCCACAGTTGCCATTGTGCCGACGTATATTGGCATGCAGCGGTCGGCAAGTGGTTAAGTGACTATGTGTAGAGAGGTAAACAAACAATAGAAAAGAATAGGGTTCCTGATGTTGATCATTGTCATTCGTAGACAGGTATGAATGTGGGCTAATGTGAAGAACTGGGATTTCACTGCTGTGAACTTTGAAAATAATTTCCTTAAAATGCTTATATCTGCTGAGTTGACTGAGGACTTGTTTAAAAGTGTGTTTGATGTTTACACTGAGAGCTTGACAAGAGAGCAGAGTGAGAAGAATGATGGTTAACTGCCCAATAAGCAAGTGAGTGCGTGTGTGTGTCAATGACCAAGATGACCCTGAAACTGAGCTGCAGCACGGTGGCCAAGACCATACAGTGGTTTAACAGGAAATGTTCCACTCTGAACAGACCTCACCATGGTCGACCACAGAAGTTTTTTTTTTTTTTTTTGTCGACCACAGAAGTTGTGTGCACATGTTCAATGCCATATACAGAGGTTGTCTTTGGGAAATAGAGGTATGAGTGCTGCCAGCATTGCTGCAGAAGTTGAAAGGGTGGGAGGCCACCCTGTCAGTGCTCAGACCATACGCCACACACTGCATCAAATTGGTCTGCATGGCTGTCATCCCAGAAGGAAGCCTCTTCTAAAGATGCTATACAAGAAAGCCTGCAGTTTGCTGAAGACAAGCAGACTAAGGACATGGATTACTGGAACCATGTCCGGTGGTCTAATGAGGCCAAGATAAACGTATTTGGTTCAGATGGTGTCAAGTGTGTGTGGCAGCAACCATGTGAGGAGTACAAAGACAAGTGTGTCTTGCCTACAGTCAAGCATGGTGGTGGGAGTGCCATGGTCTGGGGCTACATGAGTGCTGCCGGCACTGGGGAGCTACAATTCATTGAGGGAACCATGAATGCCAACATCTACTGTGACATTCTGAAGCAGAGCATGATCCCCTTTCTTTGGAGACTGGGCCACAGGGCAGTATTCCAACATGATAACTACCCCAAACACACCTTCAATGCGACCACTGCCTTGCTAAAGAAGCTGAGGCTAAAGGTGATGGGCCGGTCAAGCATGTCTCCAGACCTAAACCCTATTGAGCATCTGTAGGGCATCTTCAAATGGAAGGTGGAGGAGCACAAGGACTTTACATCCACCAATGGCAACCTGTGAAGTTCTGGTGAACTCCATACTCAAAAGGGGTTAAGGCAGTGCTGGAAAATAATAGTGGTAGTATTTTGAGGGGACAGAAAAATTACGCTGTTATACAAGCTGTACACGCACTATGAAAATATATAATAAAATATTTACAAAAATGTGAGGGTGTACTTACTTTTGTGAGATTCTGTATATATATATATATATATATATATATATATATATATATATATATATATATATATATATATATACACTCAACAAAAATTATAAACGCAACACTTTTGTGTTTGCCCCTATTTATCATGAGCTGAATGTAAAGATCTATGACTTTTTCTATGTATACAAAAGCCTATTTCTCTCAAATATTGTTCACAAATCTGTCTAAATCTGTGTTAGGTCGCGTACACACGGGCGGACTGTCTGGCCAACTAAGTCCGTCAGACAATCCGATGGACAGTCCGTCATACTTTGGAATGAACGGACTTGCCCACACACGGCACTTTTTAAGCGGACTAATACGGCGGACTAAGTCCGCCATACTATCCGCCCTACTTTTGAAATGAACGGACTCGCCCACACACGCGGAGAAAAGTCCGCTCATTTCGAGCGCGTCTCCGGGTAGGCGGGGCCCGCGAAGGAGACGTCGCTGGCCCCGCCGCCTGGTATGGACTTAAAGGGGAACCCCAACGCCGAAAAAAATCGGCGTGGGGGTCCCCCCAAGTCCACAACAGACCCTTGTCCGAGCACGCTACCCGGCCGGCCAGGAAAGGGGGGCGAGCGAGCGCCCCCCCTCCTGAGCCGTACCAGGCCGCGTGCCCTCAACATGGGGGGGTGCCTTGGGGAAGGGGGGGCCGCGCGGCCCCCCCACCCCAAAGCGCCTTGTCCCCATGTTGATGAGGACAAGGGCCTCTTCCCGACAACCCTGGCCGTTGGTTGTCGGGGTCTGCGGGCGGGGGGCTTATCGGAATCCGGGAGCCCCCTTTAATAAGGGGGCCCCCGGATACCGGCCCCCCACCCTATGTGAATGAGTATGGGGTACAATGTACCCCTACCCATTCACCTGTAAAATAAAAGTACCAAAAAAAACACAACACACGAGATAAAATATTTTATTGCACAGCTCCGGGGGTCTTCCGTCTTCGGGGGTCTTCTCGCCGGACTCCTCCGCTATCTTCTTCTAGCTCTTTTGCTAGCGGAGGAGTCCGGCTTTCTTCCTCGCCGCCGGCCTCTTCTCCCGACTTCGGGGGTCTTGTCCCCCTCTTCGGTTCTTCTGCCGGGCCACCGCGCCTTCTTATAGCTCTTTTACAGGCGGTGGCCCGGTCTTCTGTCGCCGCCGCCGCCCGTTCTTCTTCTTCTCCAGGAGATGTTGACACGACGCTCTCTCCGGCCACAATGCCAGGGACGCGCTCCGCGGCCACTTATATAGGGACAATGGGGCGGTGTCACATGGCTTTATGTCACATGGGTTGGTCACATGGGTTGATGTCACATGGGGACTATGACATCGTAAGGGGGCGGGGTCACCATGTGACCAACCCATGTGACATAAAGCCATGTGACACCGCCCCATTGTCCCTATATAAGTGGCAGCGGAGCGCGGCCCTGGCATTGTGGCCGGAGAGAGCGTCGTGTCAACATCTCCTGGAGAAGAAGAAGAAGAAGAAGAAGAAGAACGGGCGGCGGCGGCGGCGACAGAAGACCGGGCCACCGCCTGTAAAAGAGCTATAAGAAGGCGCAGTGGCCCGGCAGAAGAACCGAAGAGGGGGACAAGACCCTTGAAGTCGGGAGAAGAGGCCGGCGGCGAGGAAGAAAGCCGGACTCCTCCGCTAGCAAAAGAGCTACAAGAAGATAGCGGAGGAGTCCGGCGAGAAGACCCCCGAAGACGGAAGACCCCCGGAGCTGTGCAATAAAATATTTTATCTCGTGTGTTGTGTTTTTTTTTGGTACTTTTATTTTACAGGTGAATGGGTAGGGGTACATTGTACCCCATACTCATTCACATAGGGTGGGGGGCCGGTATCCGGGGGCCCCCTTATTAAAGGGGGCTCCCGGATTCCGATAAGCCCCCCGCCCGTAGACCCCGACAACCAACGGCCAGGGTTGTCGGGAAGAGGCCCTTGTCCTCATCAACATGGGGACAAGGTGCTTTGGGGTGGGGGCGGTGCCCCCCCCTTCCCCAAGGCACCCCCCCATGTTGAGGGCACGCGGCCTGGTACGGCTCAGGAGGGGGGCGCTCGCTCGCCCCCCTTTCCTGGCCGGCCGGGTAGCGTGCTCGGACAAGGGTCTGTTGTGGACTTGGGGGGGACCCCCACGCCGATTTTTTCGGCGTTGGGGTTCCCCTTTAAGTCCATACCAGGCGGCGGGGTCAGCGACGTCTCCATCGCGGGCCCCGCCTACCTGAATACCCGTTCGAAATGAGCAGACTTTTCTCCGGGCGGGAAAAGTCCGCTCATTTCAAAAGTAGGGCGGACTGGCACACACACGGGCGGATTGTCCGCCGAAATGCGAGTCCAGCGGACAGTCTTTCCAACATTCCGAAAGACTTAGTCTGCCAGACTGTCCGCTGAAAAAGTCCGCTCAAGCCCACACACGAGCGGACTGTCCGCTGAAATGTGTTTCAGCGGACTAAGTTGGACAGACAGTCCGCCCGTGTGTACGCGGCCTTAGTGAGCACTTATCCTTTGCCGAGATAATCCATCCACCTCACAGATGTGGCATATCAAGATGCTGATTAGACAGCTTGATTATTGCACAAGTGTGCCTTAGGCTGGCCACAATAAAAGGCCATGCTAAAACGTGCAGTTTTATCAAGCAGCACAATGCCACAGATGTCGCAAATTTTGGGGGAGCATGCAATTGGCATGCTGACTGCATGAATGTCCACGAGAGCTGTTGCCCTTGAATTTAATGTTCATTTCTCTACCACAAGCTGTCTCCAAAGGCGTTTCAGAGAATTTTGCAGTACATCCAACCGACCTTACAACCGCATACCACATGTAACCACACCACCCCAGAACCTCCACATCCAGCATCCTCCAAGATCCTCTGAGACCAGCCACCCGAACAGCTGTTGTAACAATCAGTTTGCATAACCAAAACATTTCTGCACAAATCGTCTCGGGGAAGCTCATCTGCATGCTTGTTGTCCTCATCGGGGTTGCAAGCTAACTGCAGTTTGTCATTGTAACCAAGTTGAGTGGGCAAATGCTCACATTCGATGGCGTCTGGCACTTTGGAGAGGTGTTCTCTTCAAGGATGACTCCCAGTTTTCACTGTACAGGGCAGATGGCAGACAGCATGTATGGCATTGTATGGATGAGTGGTTTGCTGATGTCAACATTGTGGATTGGGTGGCCCATGGTGGCGTTGGGGTTATGGTATGGGCAGGTGAATGCTATGGATAATGAACACAGGTGCATTTTATTGATGGAATTTTAAATGCACAGAGATACCATGACGAGATCCTGAGGCCCATTGTTGTGCCATTTATCCACGACCATCACCTCATGTTGCAGCATTGTAATGCATGGCCCCATGTTGCAAGAAACTGTACAGAATTCCTGGAAGCTGAAAACATCCCAGTTCTGGCATGGCCAGCATACTCACCAGACATGTCACCCACTGAGCATGTTTGGGATGCTCTGGATCGGCGTATACGACAGCACGTTCCAGTTCCTGCAAATATCCAGCAACTTCGCACACCCATTATAGAGGAATGGACCACCATTCCACAGGTCACAACAACCTGATCAACTCCATGTGAAGGAGATGTGCTGCACTGCATGAGGCAAATGGTGGTCACATCAGATACTGACTGGTTTAGGACCCCCCGACCCCCCAATACAGTAAAACTGCTCATTTTAGAGTGGCCTTTTATTGTGGCCAGCCTAAGGCACACCTGTGCAATAATCATGCTGTCTAATAACCAGCATTTTGATATGCCACGCCTGTGAAGTGAATGGATTATCTTGGCAAAGGAGAAGTGCTCACTAACACAGATTTAGACAATATTTGAGAGAAATAGACCTTTTGTGTCCATAGAAAAAGAAGTAGATCTTTAGTTTCAGCTCATGATAAATAGGGGCAATCACAAAAGTGTTGCATTTATAATTTTGCTCAGTGTATAAAGAAATTATACTAATATATTCCAGTACCTTCATGTGTGGGCAGATCAAAAGATATACTGTTGAAAAAATGCAATTGACTGTCAATAGTTTAGTTTGGGTTGGGCGTCCACTGGACATATGAGGTTCTCACTTTCCAGAATAGACTCACAAGAGTATGTACTGATATCTGTAAAAACATATGAAAGGAAATCACTTGGGGTAGATGTACAGAAAAGGGCCCTTTTGTAGGACCAAACAAGGTCCTAGGTCCACAAATAAAAGGGATGTAAGCAGGTGATATATTAGAGGGGACCCCCTCTCTGGAAAGATCATAATAAGTTATACAACCTTGTAAAAATAACACCTGGAAAAAGGAACCCAGAGAATATAGTAAAAGGTGCTAAATTTTTATATAGGTGATAGCAATGATATCCTTGAGGGCTATCTCAAAAAAGCAATACCCAGAAGGGGACAGAGGAACTTTGTCCAGAGGAAAATACAAAAACGGGAAGAAAATAATCGAAGATAAATCGAAGATAAACATGTCAACATTTTAATACAGCTTTTTTACTTTTTTCTTCTGGCATTTACTACTTTTTTTCCCAAGTTAATAATAATTTTGTTGGATCATAAAATAAAATTACATCTGGAAGTAGGAAGAAAATTATGCATTCACAAAATTCATTTCTCAAAACATTGTCAGCCGCTCTTTATGATGTTTACAACGTTTGGCCAAGAAACTTTTTAATTTAAACTGAAGAGATAAAAAATGTAGATGGTTTCTAAAAACTCATAATGGATATAAACACCATTTTTAGCACAGTTGTTCACGGTGCTGAGTAACCGGGGTGAATGTAGATTTGGTGAAAATGGGAGGGGCTGGTCAAAGAAGAGTTTCAGTTCCCTGACTTTGTCCAACACTTTAAGCTATTGGTAAAGGAACAAGGACATGGAGGCAAGTGTTTATTTGCATACCTAATAGCAGATCCATCAGTTTTTAGTGCTGGGTGCTGGTATTTTAGGTGCAGTTCCAAGGAACAAAATATCCTAAGAGCCCTCCCACAGCCATCCCTCATTGTACACCCAACCCTAAACACGTTTGCATACTCAACTCTCTCTTAATGGAATCATAAATTTCAAAGACCAACCCTGTGTGTGCAGAATGATTTCCATGTTGGTATACTGATGCACTAATTTGCTGTGTTAGTGTTAGCTGTAAGGGAAGTTACCCATTCAAAGGGAAACTTATCTTTAGGTACAGCAAGCTTACACTGCCTGCACCTACCACAAGTTCAGTGCACCATGGAGACCATTCATTGGAGGTAGGGATGAGCCGAACACCCCCCCGGTTCGGTTCACACCAGAACCTTCGAATGGACCAAAAATTCGTACGAACTTTAGAACCCTATTAAAGTCTATGGGACTCGAACGTTTGAAATCAAAAGTGCTAATTAAAGGCTAATATGCAAGATATGCAACAGACAACACCAGCAATAAGGGGTATCTTCAGGTGTATACTGTGCTGGAGGCACACAACACCCACTTTAACTTCTGCAGATGCCTGTATTAGAGAACACCAGCAATAAAGGGTAGATACAGGTGTTTACTGTGCTGTGCTGGAGGCACACAACACCCACTAACTCCTGCAGATGCCTGTATTAGAGAACACCAGCATAAAAGGGTAGATACAGGTGTATACTGTGCTGGAGGCACACAACACCCACTAACTCCTACAGATACCTGTATTAGAGAACACCAGCAAAAAAGGGTAGATACAGGTGTATACTGTGCTGGAGGCACACAACACCCACTTTAACTCCTGCAGATGCCTGATAAAAGAACACTGTCCCTGCCTATCTTGCTCTTTCCCTGCTCGCTGGAACACACTACACAAGGCCGCCGCGCTGGCAGCCTTATATAGTGTGGGGTGTGTACTAAACCCACTGAGCTATAATTGGCCACAGGCATCCTTCCTGTGGCCAATTATGGCTCTCCTCGCTGCCGGCGTTGTGATTGGCCAAGCAAGCACTGTGACCCCGCATGCTTGGCCAATCACAACGTGAGCCAGCAATGCACTGCAATTGTGCATAGTGCATTGTGGGCTGTTCGTGCCACACAAATTTGATGCGAATGGTCTACAAAGTTCTGAATTCGATGAACAGACGACCGGCCGATGTTCGAGTCGAACACTGAGCTCATCCCTAATTGGAGGCATTGAGGTGTGCATGCAGTATAGTTTTGTAAAAAAACAATCACCTTATAAAACAACCTATTCCGTTTAAAATAGAAATGAAAGGCAAAACATTGTGTATATAAAACACAATATAATTAAACTTTTTTTCCATATTTTTATTTTTGCTATAAGTGATCACATACCCTCTGTTCCCTCTGTTCTCAGCTGCATAAGAGGTGGGGAGGAGAAGCAACAGTACACTGAACTTCCCAGTGAAGGGCTGTGCAGGGGGTGTGCATCAAGACAATTCTCATCATTGGAAGAGAGCAGACTGAGTTCCCAGTATAGCTATAGAACTGACAACGGTATGTTAGTTGGTGTTGGTGTGGTGCTTAGTGCGGTCAGTTTTTATAGGAAAGCAGAGGGACTGCCAGGAACACCTGTGATTTCACACAAAGGAAGCAATACAAAGAGAACGGGATACTTTTTCATGCAAGTACATGGTACAGAAGACATATATTAGGAAAAGAGTTGGGTGAACGCTTTGGGCCGAGCAAAAGTTCAGCCCGGACATCGCCTGTGTGCCCATTCAGCGAACACCTGAAGTTGCGGGGAGTTTGGTGGGATGTTCGCCTGCCGAGCACCCCACATTGCACTGCGTGTTGCACAATGTATTCTAAGCCCTGATTGGGCAAAGCTTTGCCCAATCAGGGCATAGTGAATAGCTGATTGATAAGGAGCGGGCCGGGAAGCCAGCCCCGGCGTCCTTAACAATAGATGAGTCATAGCTGTCAATAGGCTTCCCCACTGACAGCGGAATGAAAAAAACCCATTTGCAGGCATTAAAAAAATCAGGAAAAAACAAAATGGTGTGGGGCCCCCCTCCATACCAGACCCTTATCTGAGCATGAAGCCAAGAAGACCAGGAAGCAAGTCCCCCCCCTCCTTAACAATACCAGGTCACATGTCTGCAACAAAAAAGTGTAAAAAAAAAAACACAGTTTTTGGCAATTCCTTTATTAATCGGGGGGCATTGTTTTAGTTTTTTTAATAAAGGAAATGTCAAAAACTGTGTGTGTGTTTTTATTTCTTTTTGACACTTTTTGGTGAATGGGTAGGGGTACTATTTTCCCTTATACTCATTCACATGGAGGGGGCAGGGATCTGGGGGCCCCCTTGTTGAAGGGGGCTTCCAGATTCCGATAAGCCCCCTGCCCACAGACCCCTACAATCACAGTCTGGGGTTGTTGGGAAGACGCCCTTGTCCCCATCAACATGGGAGCAAGGTGCTTTGGGGCGCCAAAGCACCGGCCCATGTTGAGTTCATGTGGCCTGTTATGATTCGGGGAGGGGGCTCTCACTCATTCCCCCCCCATTTCCTTACCTGCCAGGCTGCATGCTCGGATAAGAGCTTGGTATGGATTTTGGGGGGGGCCCCACATCATTTCTTTTAAATTTGGCATGGTATGGATTGGGGGGGGGGACCCCACGCTGTTTTTTCACGTTTTTATTGCCAGAAATGGTATTGTATTGCCGGCAATTAAAATATAATTTTATTTCTTTAAAATAGTCAGTGTTGCTGCAGTAGGTTCTATACACGGTACAGATGTGGCACTTTGCAGGCAGACATATGCCGCATACACACG
Organism: Lithobates pipiens; assembly: GCF_037356315.1. Lineage (NCBI taxonomy): Eukaryota > Metazoa > Chordata > Amphibia > Anura > Ranidae > Lithobates > Lithobates pipiens. The sequence goes on from NW_027507755.1 coordinate 12,990,112, forward strand.
TAGCAGACTATCCGGCGGACTTAGTCCGACGGACTTCCCGCTGGACTGTCCGCCGGACTTTCCAAACGCGCTACTTGCCCACACACGGCACTTTTTCAGCGGACTAATACGGCGTACTAAGTCCGCCGTACTATCCGCCGTACTTTTAAAATGAACGGACTCGCCCACACACGCGGACGAAAGTCCGCTCATTTTGAGCGCGTCTCCAGGTAGGCGGGGCCCGCGAAGGAGACGTCGCTGGCCCCGCCACCTGGTATGGACTTAAAGGGGAACCCCAACGCTGAAAAAATTGGCGTGGGGGTCCCCCCCAGGTCCACATCAGACCCTTGTCCGAGCATGCTACCCGGCCGGCCAGGAAAGGGGGGGCGAGCGAGCGCCCCCCCCTCCTGAGCCATACCAGGCTGCGTGCCCTCAACATGGGGGGTGCCTTGGGGAAGGGGGGGCCACGCGGCCCCCCCCACCCCAAAGCACCTTGTCCCCATGTTGATGAGGACAAGGGCCTCTTCCCGACAACCCTGGCAGTTGGTTGTCGGGGTCTGCGGGGGGGGGGCTTATCGGAATCCGGGAGCCCCCTTTAATAAGGGGCCCCCGGATACCGTCCCCCCACCCTATGTGAATGAGTATGGGGTACAATGTACCCCTACCCATTCACCTGTAAAAAAAGTACAAAAAAAACACAACACAGGGTTAAAATAGTTTATTGCACAGCTCCGGGGGTCTTTCGTCTTCGGGGGTCTTCTCGCCGGACTCCTTCACTATCTACTTCTAGCCCTTTTGCTAGCGGAGGAGCCAGGCTTTCTTCCTCGCCGCCGGCCTCTTCTTCCGACTTTGGGAGTCTTTTCCCCCTCTTTCTTCGGTTCTTCTGCCGGGCCACCGCGCCTTCTTCCAGCTCTTTTACAGGCGGTCTTCTGTCGCCGCCGTCGCCGCCTTCTGTTCTTCTCTTCAGATGTTGCCTCGTTCAGATGTTGCCTCCGGGGGCCCCCTTATTAAGGCCAGGGTTGTCGGGAAGAGGCCCTTGCCCTCATCAACATGGGGTCAAGGTGCTTTGGGGTGGGGGGGGCGCGCGGCCCCCCCTTCCCCAAGGCACCCCCCATGTTGAGGACACGCGGCCTGGTATGGCTCAGGAGGGGGGGGCGCTCGCTCGTCCCCCCCTTTCCTGGCCGGCCGGGTAGCGTGCTTGGACAAGGGTCTGATGTGAACCTGGGGGGGCCCCCACACCGATTTTTTTTCGGCGTTGGGGTTCCCCTTTAAGTCCATACCAGGTGGTGGGGCAAGCGACACATCCTTTGTGGGCCCCGCCTACCTGGAGACGTGCTCAAAATGAGCGGACTTTTCTCCAGGCGGGAAAAGTCCGTTCATTTCAAAAGTACGGCAGACTTGCACACACACGGCCGGATTGTCCGCCGAAATGCGAGTCCTACGGGAAGATTGGAGTGCAAAACTACTTTCTAAGTCCGCCGTACTTTCGGGTAAAAAAAGTCCGCCGGAGGCTACACACGGGGGGATTGTCCGGTGGACTTGAGTTTGCCGGACTTTTCCACCCGATTGTTTGATCGTGTGTACGCGGCATAAGGGGACCTACCAGGCACTATAACAAAATATTTTTTTTTCACATTATTGCTTTATTAAAATCACTGCTCTTTTAAAACTTGCATTGCTACATGTCCCCCAAGGCAGTCCCCGGGCCCCTATACCCTTTTACTGCCAATAACTTACATGTAAGCTTTCAAAATGGGGACTTTTGATTTTTCAAGTTCAGGTCCCATAGACTTCAATAGGGTTCAGAGTTCAGATCCAAACTTTTGCTATGTTTGTGAGTTTTGGTGTGAACCGAACAGGGGGGGCGTTCGGCCCAACTCTAATCAGGAATATGAACTGTTGGGCTTACATATACATTAAGACTTTATGTGTATTGAGTACTTTGATTTAATCATGACTTTGCTGCCTTGGAACAAAGCAGCACACAGGGGAAAGTAGAAAAGAGTATGGACCTTCACATTTTGACAATTCTACAAAACAACATTTTTTCAAAAGCTCCTAGCTGTAGGATTCCAGTTCCTTGAGCTTTGGCTGATTGACCTTTCATTTGATGGTACCTGCATAGTTTCAAAGCCAACACCACTTAACAGAGCCAGCAGCAAGCCATCAATGACCTTTTTAGCTGTCTGTAAGTGTAGCATTCTGAAAACCAATATAAGGGCTACATCCTTCCTACTGTCCACCAATATAAGGGCTATTTTTCTCACTGACTCCCAATGAATTTGTTTTAATCATAATTCATTGAAACCAGAAACCTATTTTAAGGGTTTCACTGTCGTAAAAATGTTGAGAAAGGCTGAGCAAGAGTCTTGATGCATGACAGCAAGTGCTATACAGAATAAGAAAATTACAATCTATTCTTTAGCCTTTGCATGAATGTGAATCTGTCTAGATTACACTGAGTACTCACTGTATATGGCTCCCTATTCAAGGACAAAGGAACAACCACCTAGGCCCTCTTAAAATTAAGGATCCCAATATTTACGGGGAGACATTCTAGGCCACATTTGGCTCCATATTGTAAACCTCACTGAATGTTTTGTACAGTGACAGTTATCTTATTTTTGTATCAATGAAACATATTTGCAATTATACATATTCATCCACCCTGAAGTTACATGGACGTTTCACTGTTCAAATACTTGATCCTACTTTGAATTGATCTATTTATGTGTCCATGGACATATATATTTATAGGTGGGGATAGTACATCGTTATGTAAGTTATGTTTGTTAAATGTTATTATACACATATAAAATTATGTGGGGCTTTGTAAGTGTTTTAACTTTTTTTTTTTTTTATCTTCATAGTAAATTAATAAATAATTGCCATTAATTATTTATTTCTAGGTGTTGCTATATAGGTAATATATGACTCTACATATATCCTCTGGTGACTGAGATTTATTTATTTTTTTGGTGGAAACCATTATATAATATTTTTTTTTTTTTTTAGTCATGTGATACGCCCACTACATAGGATATTTTTGATATAAGACATGCACATTTGTTTTATGAATCACTGGATGAATCACTGGAGTGACCGCCAATCCCAGACGCCCCAGCCACTCTTATCCATGCTGGTGTCCCTGACCGCTCTCCCACTGCTGCAGGAACCCCACCTTGGTTCCTCTATCCATCCAACCAGACAACAACGAATCTCCCCCCAGAGCCCCACTACATGCACTCCTTCTGAAAGCTCAGACTGCCCCCTGACAGCTATCATCCAAGCATCTGGTCACTCATGCGGCATCTACCTCCAGGTAACACACTTGGGTCAGCTACGCTGTTCATTGGATGTTCCTTGTCTACTGTATGCCTTGGATTGTTTAAATAAATAGACGTGTTTTTACTCATTCAAGATTAGTTTTATGGCTCTGCTATGGTACAGTGCTTTTTCCTATTTGTGTTGCTCTTTTTGTCTCATCAGTCTGTGAGTTTGGAATAGCATCAACCTATGCAGACTATATTCTCCCCAGCTAAGTGGAGGTATATGTGCCTAGACACTTGTGTTGTTTTTACTTGTACAATGCAGTCTAACCATACAGACCACCACTAGATGAGCCACATTGCTTTCATTTGTCTCATGGCATTCTTTTTACAGACTAGGTAGGAATTAGCCGTGCTAATAATAATAATAATAATAATAATTAGAAAAAAAAATTAATATTTGATCATTTAGCAAGTGCTAGTGCATTCAGGAGCAGTCGATAGGGTGGATCAGTGTGAGAATGTAAACAATTTATCCCGTAATGCGTGTTTTCAGCTAATGAGATTGATTTACTAAAAGGTTGAAGGAAATACAGCTTTACACTACAGTACTTCCTAAGCTAAGTGAACACTACTGTGCAAGTCAACACCATTGAATACAGACCCTCACAGACAACGAGTTATGCTATACTTGAAAGGCAAAGAGGGCAGGTTGATGTATGTCTACAAAAGGAGAAAAACCGATGAAGAGTGGAATCCTAATGCATCTAATCAGAAATGGAAGATAGAATAACTAGCAGTGGACATAGTTTGCTGACAGAAGTAAGAACTGGTGCATTTTCACCATTAAGCATAGAACTGACTACAGGACAGCCATGGATTTGGACTCCTGCTACAAAAGGAACATTGAGAATTTCCAAAGGGAAAACTCAAGATAAAATGGCTGCTTACTCACTAAATACAACTAGGGCTGTGGAAATTAAAGATTAATTCCTCGATTAAGCGATTAATTATTTTGACCGGTACTCACCTCTCCACCAGCTTCCGATTCTTCAGGGAATTCCGTCAGAGATCCGGTGATGTCACAGATATCGACAACACTGGACTTCTCCCCCCTTCCCCAAGTGCCTCCGTCTGCTAACGAAGGGAAGGGGGAAGAGCCTGGTTGACGTTGAAGTTCTGATTGAACGTAAGTCCAAGTTCTGATTGAACATAACGCGTACAGGGAGGGGCTAAGCATGACATCACCCGCTGCTGCCCTACCGAACTAACACGATTGCCGGCTTTACATGCTGTGTTTTTATCATCTTTATGTGAGTAGTTTGTGTTTGAACACAAAAATTTAATCTTATACATAAGCGGTGAGTGCTTAGATCTTTTCTTTCTACCAATGATCTGACATCCTTGCTGAGCTCTAAGGAGACGTGAGAGAAGTTTATGGTCCGTGTTAACACTTTTGATACCCGCTTGCATGATCACCTGTTTGCACAGGGGTCCATGCCATAAGGTGAGAGTCATTACCAGAGATGGAGGGATTGTCATGCTACCGTGGAAAAAAAAATTACTTACGTCAGTGCTACAGTTTGAATTTAAAACGTATTTGTATGAACTGTGAAGTTAAGTCATGGATTGTAGAAACTAGTGTCGGGTGATTGTATATAGTGTATACCACATTTACCACTGACTAATGCAGAGTTGCAATGCAAGTAGATCAGCTAAAAGTAGTTGGATCTGTATGTGCGTTATAATTAAACAAAATTAGTTGATTAAACGATAAAAAAAAAAAGATTAATCGAACATGAAAATTTTAATCGGTAACAGCCCTAAATACAACCAAATGATACTTTAATATAGTTACCTTACAATAGGATAGGATAGACTGGTATCCTACACCCTGACAAAATGGTGTGTCTATGCCCATGTTTTATGGGCCAGCCCATAGGGCAGCAAGAGGGAATACCAAGCTTAACTATACAGAAATTACAGTGCCTTGCGAAAGTATTCAGCCCCCTTGAACTTTTCAACCTTTTGCCACATTTCAGGCTTTAAACATAAAGATATAAAATTTTTATTTTTTGTGAAGAATCACCAACAAGTGGGACACAATTGTGACGTGGAACGAAATCTATTGGATTTTTGAAACTTTTTTAACTAATAAAAAAATGAAAAGTGGGGTGTGCAAAATTATTCGGCCCCCTTGCGTTAATACTTTGTAGGGCCACCTTTTACTGTGATTACAGCTGCAAGTCACTTGGGTTATGTCTAGGTATATCAGTTTTGCACATCGAGAGACTGAAATTCTTGCCCATTCTTCCTTGCAAAACCGCTCAAGCTCAGTGGGGTTGGATGGAGAGCGTTTGTGAACAGCAGTTTTCAGCTCTTTCCACAGATTCTCGATTGGATTCAGGTCTGGACTTTGACTTGGCCATTCTAACACCTGGATACGTTTATTTGTGAACCATTCCTTTGTAGATTTTGCTGTATGTTTGGGATCATTGTCTTGTTGGAAGATAAATCTCCGTCCCAGTTTCAGGTCTTTTGCAGACTCCAACAGGTTTTCATCTAGAATGGTCCTGTATTTGGCTGCATCCATCTTCCCATCAATTTTAACCATCTTCTCTGTCCCTGCTGAAGAAAAGCAGGCCCAAACCATGATGCTGCCACCACCATGTTTGACAGTGGGGATGGTGTGTTGATGGTGATGAGCTGTGTTGCTTTTACGCCAAACATATCGTTTTGCATTGTGAGCAAAAAATTTGATTTTGGTTTCATCTGACCAGAGCACCTTCTTTTACATGTTTGGTGTGTCTCCCAGGTGGCTTGTGGCAAACTTTAGATGAGACTTTTTATGGATATCTTTGAGAAATGTCTTTCTTCTTGCCACTCTTCCATAAAGGCCAGATTTGTGCAGTGTACGACTGATTGTTGTCCTATGGACAGACTCTCCCACCTCAGCTGTAGTTCTCTGCAGTTCATCCAGAGTGATCATGGGCCTCTTGGCTGCATCTCTGATCAGTCTTCTCCTTGTCTGAGCTGAAAGTTTAGAGGGACGGCCAGGTCTTGGTAGATTTGCAGTGGTCTGATACTCCTTCCATTTCAAAATGATCGCTTGCACAGTGCTCCTTGGGATGTTTAAAGCTTGGGAAATCTTTTTGTATCCAAATCCGGCTTTAAACTTCTCCACAACAGTATTACGGACCTGCCTGGTGTGTTCCTTGGTCTGCACTGAAAGTAAAGGGGCCGAATAATTTTGCATGACCACTTTTCAGTTTTTTATTTGCTAAAAAAGTTTAAATTATCCAATAGATTTCGTTCCACTTCACAATTGTGTCCCACTTGTTGGTGATTCTTCACAAAAAATTAAAATTTTATATCTTTATGTTTGAAGCCTGAAATGTGGCAAAAGGTTGAAAAGTTCAAGAGGGCCGAATACTTTCGCAAGGCACTGTATGTCAATCTTTTCCTCTTCTAGAATGTAAGCTCTAACGAGCAGGGCCCTCTGATCCCTCCTGTATTGATTTGTATTGTAAGTGTACTGTCTGCCCTCATATTGTAAAGCGCTGCGTAAACTGTTGGCGCTATATAAATCCTGAATAATAATAATAATAATAATTGTTCTTATATGATCTCCCTGTGCTAAATTAAACAAAAGAAGTAAAAGGAATGTATGTGTTCACAGTATCAGTGGCTCTTTTTATTTCAGGAAATATGGAACCATCCCCCCTTTTTATTGCTTAGTAGACTGCACAGGTAAAACGAGTCTCTTTTTTGATCATTCCAGTAATGTATTACGGTTAGAATCCAGGGGCACCAAACGAATAGGAACTTGAAATGAAATGCAAGGAGCAAAGTGCTAACTACAAGGCTCAATAATCCACAGCAACCAACTGGAACTCAATTTACTGAAAGCAGATTAGTATGAGATGCATTCTAATTTGTTGTTATGAGTATTGCCCTTTGCTCTTAAAGTTGGTCTAAATTCCACCATGTGCTTGTGAGCTTTTGCTACAATGTGCAATATTGCCCATTGGGGGTTATTTACTAAAGGAAAATCCACATTACACTGAAAGTGCACTTGGAAGTAAAGTCGCTGTAGATCTAAGGGGGACATGCAAGGAAAATAAAAAACAGTATTCTAGCTTGCATATGATTGGATGATAAAAATCAGCAGAACTTCCACTCATTTCAAATCTACTCCTTAGATTTAAAGTGACTGCACTTCCAAGTGCACTTTCAGAGCACTTTCAAGTGCACTTGCAGTGCAAAGTGGATTTACCTTTGGTAAATAACCCCCATTATGGCACACTTACCTCTTATCATGCCCTCCTCCAGTGGTGACAGGTCTGACCTCCAGTCACCTCTACATCCAACACTGCATTCATTGGTTCAGGAGTTACATTGACCTTGGCTTCCAGGATGAGGATTCCAGGACCTTGGCTTCCAGGGTGAAGATGAGGATGTACACTGCACAAAGCGAATGCCTTGCAGTGTACATTCTAAGAGAAAGAGCATGAGGGCAAGTTTTTTTGTAGGAGACTTTGCAATTCTCTTTTGCAAAAGAAAAAAAACAACTTCTAGTGGTTTTTCAAATTGAGACTTTAGTTTCGCTTTAAATAGGTTTACACCCTGCACTTTTTTATTTGACAAGATCGCCATGGTTTACTTTTTTATTTGACAGACAAGGTTGTTGTTGGAGATAAGTGAATTGGCTTACGAACACCAAAATATAATGCAAAGGCTTTACTAGCTCTCTAGCCTATGGGAGTCTATGCTTGGTACAACAGGGGACTTAGAAAAGTTACAAATAACCCATGTACCTAAACTTTTATTAAAATAAGAAGATGCAAATCTGCAATTGACCCAGCAAAGTGGATTGCACCACTTGATCTCAACCGATTGAGCATTTCAGTTCCTTATCTGGAGTTATTGCTGTTACAGCTGATTTTTTTAAGGCCGATACCCCTATTCATACTCTACCTGAATCTACCTAATCTCTATTTTTCTTGAAAAAAAGTCCTGAGTCCACTGTGGCATTATCCCCCACAGCGTTGATCGCACATTTTTCAATTCACTCTTTGCTGCTCAACCAACTGCTGTTGTGTCTGTCCCTCATTGTGATGTCACGCTGGAAGGTTTCAGAACTAAGAGAGCACTCCTGTGAGGACACTGGGGGTTATTTACAAAAGGCAAATCCACTTTGCAATGCAAGTGCACTTAGAAATGCAGTCGCTCTAAATCTAAGGGGTAGATCTGAAATGAGTGGGAGCTCTGCTGATTTTATTATCCAATCATGTGCAAGCTAAAATGCTGTTTTTGCCCCCCTCGGATCTACAGCGACTTTACTTCCAATTGCACTTTCAGTGCAAATTGGATTTTCCTTTAGTAAATAACCCCCACTGTGTTGGACACATTTACCAGCCAGTGAACAGTTCCTGCATCACCAGGTACAGATGTGAGCACTGCAGCCCACATTAAAATACAGTGTATACCTGTATATCAGTGTTGGCGAGCCTTGGCACCCAAGATGTTTTGGAACTACATTTCCCATGATGCTCAACTACACTGCAGAGTGCATGAGCATCATGGGAAATGTAGTTCCAAAACATCTCGGGTGCCAAGGTGCGCCATCGCTGCTGTATATGGACTGGTACGATCAATTATTTCTAAAGTGGGTACTACATCACAATATAGGTATAAACGGTAAGTATGTACATTAGGGGAATTAAAAAATCTCAATCCGTGATATTTGGTTAAAAAGTTTATTTACATCATCACTTAAAAAACACAATCCCTATAGTGTGGCTTCTCTGACTCCTATATAGAAAAAAATACCCAATTAAAAAATGGTTTGTGAAGGAGAGAAAAGCATTAACCATTAGTGGAATCCCCCATTACCCTTTAATCTGGAGGATTGAAGGAGAATGTAAGTGTCCTTTTTCACTGGGATTGCTTTTCATTTCTTATAGCACCTAGAGCATAGCACCTTCAAACTATGGCCCTTCAGTTGTTCAGGAAATACAATTCCCATCATGCCTAGTCATGTCTGTGAATGTCAAAGTTTTACAATGCCTCATGGGATGTGTAGTTTCGCAACAGCTGGAGGGTCGTAGTTTGAGGATCCCTGACCTAGATGATATTGCATCCAAATTTGAGAACTTTGAATGTTCAAATGAAAGGCTCTTGGCTTGGACATAGTACTGGGGGGGGGGGTGTTCATGATCCTCTCCTCCTTTTTTGACCCTCATACCTAGTGTGTAATTACAATGCCAAACCTGTTTTCTTGGGGCTTGAATGTAATGATAAAATTGTTGGACCCCTCTTAATGGTCCCTCACAGTTTCCTTCTGGTTCCCTACCTTGGGAATGCTCAAGCATGTATAGCGATCAATAGGCATTTTATGACGTTATTTATATTGATAACCTACCCTATGCTCAAGAAGAAGTTGAATGTACTTCAGCCAAAAGCATAGAGCTGCTGCTCATTGAGTCTGACACCACTGATGCTAGATTTTAAATCATTAGTAGAGACATATGTACTTGTATAATTTCTTACCATACAATACCTGCAACATGGTGCTGTAGAGATCGGAGCTGGGAGGTGTATTATCTGTATAGGAGTCAGGGAAATTGGACTTTATGATGTGTGTTCCAGGCTCCTTCAGAAAAAAAAATGAAAAGTCAGCAGCTGCAAATACTGTAGCTGCTGACTTTTAATATTAGAACACTAACCTGTCCACAAATCCAGCTTATTTTTCAATCGGCTCTTGGGTGCTGCCGTCATCATCCTGGGTAAGGGAAACAGGCTGTGGGGAAAGGAGGAGGAGGACCGAACTTCCAGATGACTTTGCCGTTTGTAAAGTCAGCCAGAAAGGGGAGCGGGTACCTATCAAAACCAGGTACCCCTTCCCTCTCCCCCCAAAGGTGCCAGATATGGCAGCGGGGGTGGGGAGAAGGCAAACAGAGCTTTCTATTTTGGATGGAGCTCCACTTTAAGTGATTATGTAAATCAAGTGTAAAAACTTTTAAACTTGATATCATGGGTTGAGATCTTTAAAGTACCCCTATATATTAAGATACCATTTACAACTGTTTATGTAGCATGTTTTTATATTCTTTTCAGAGTAAACTCCCTCCTTATAAAAGGAAATGATCCATTTTCAGTATTTGTAGTACAGAAGGCAATCTGTTGGAAAATGTGTTTATTTCAGATCGTTACTAGTTAATGATACAAGTTAAGATTTCTATTGCATACAATACGTTAGAGTTTTTAGGTTCCTCATATTATAAAATGCATTGTTTTTTGTGCCAGCGTCATAAACACAATATTACCATTGCGTTTTATAGTTGTAATAATTTCAGCTGGTTAAACAAACATGCCTATATGTTTCTAAAGAACATTTTCAAATTTTGCATGGTAACAGGAAATGTCTGCTGGTTGTAAGAGCAGATTTTTATGATTTATATAATTTTATGATTTATATAATTTTATGATATTTCCTGGCCGTTACTCAGTCTTTCCCTTTTTCCCTTCGGAGTCTATCATCAGCCTTAAAGCCATTACCTGGTCCTCCAGGACTAATACCCCCACCGCCCCCCCCTCCCCCCGGCAACCTCCGGAGACCAATTGCCATACTGTTTTTGGAGAATTTGAGCAGGATTTGGCAAAAGACTAACATTTTATGCTTTGCAAAGAAGTTAAGATTTCACACCTGCAAATTTTTTTAATGTCCTGTATTTGTAGATTGTCAACATATTGAAGTGTTGAAAAGATAACATAGATTCATTCACATCAATCCGCGTTCCCTGGAGCGAAATGTCTCTATGTGATTAAATCGGGGTCTATAAATATCAAAATTATAGCAATATATACAGTATAATGTATTAAATTCTGCATTAATACATTAATCAATAAATTAATAAATAAATTATCAGCATGTAACAACATACAGCAAAATAGAAAGAAGAGATTTTGTCTCCCCCAGTGATCAGAGTGCAAGATTGTAGCTCTGTAGCAAGACACAAGGGGGGTTGATTTAACGAAAACTGGAGTGCAACATTTGGATCAGCTCTACTTAGAAACCAATCAGCTTCCAGGTTTTTTTGTCAAAGCTTAAAGCGAAGCTCCCCCCAAAATGGAAAGTTCTGCTTTAAGGCCTCCTACCCATCTCCTGTTTGTGAAACTAAGCTTTTGGGGGGGGGGGACCCGCTCCCACTTTTGTTCCGCTCGCCTTAGACGATCAGAAGTTCTCCTTCCTGAAGTCTTCTGGGACACATAACAGGTCCCAGAAGACTTTGGGACCAGTCACAGAGCACAGCACCACTCGCACATGCACAGTGGGCACCCGGCTGTGAAGCCGCAAGCTGTGCCCATAGTGAAGATGCCAGCACCGCCTAGGGAGAACACAGGGAGAAAACGGCAGGGGTGAGTGCACTTCTGGATCATGGAACAGATGAGTGTGTGTTTATTAAAGGTCAGCAGCTACACTTTTTCTACACTTTTTGTACTTTTTTTTTTTACTTTTAAAAGGGCTAGACCAGGCGTTATTTTTATTGTTATTATTTTAAATCCGAGAACCCAAATGAAAAAATTGTTACTGTACTGGACCCCTACGTACGTTATGTCTTTCCATCCTATCCAAGCTCTGCGGAGAATAGGGATGTTCAGTTAATCATTTCTATATCACTGGACTTTTTCTACATCACCCATAAACAGGAAAGACTGACTTACACACTAATGCGGATGACTCTTCTTGGTCACCAATCCTTGTGCACCATTATGGGGTATGAGATTCTAGGGATTATGCATGGACACTGTGGGAAATTTGCTGCTGCAGCATTGAGCAGGTATAGAGGATGCAGAGAGCTTAGTTTCCAGAGTCCATATGGATTGGGCCTCTTGCAACTACAGTGAGATAAGTTGCCTACAGCTACAGCCATTAAAGTGGAGGAGCGAACAACAACATGTGTAGTGAAAAAAGCTCCAGCCAGCTGGTTCCCGCATAATGTCAAAAGTGTCAGTTATTGTCAAGTTGTTCGCCGCAATATCAGCATCCCGCTATAAGTTGCTGATTGCCATAAATTCTAGTATAAAAATAAATAAATAAATAAAAGTTGCAATATACTGTATGTAGAGCTACCCTCTTGAGGGGCGCAAGATAAATCAATACCCCTCTGGGTTTCCCTGACAATGTGTGGCCTCTGCCACCTCTGACACCCTGGGTTCAAATTATTTTCCTTGAGATAACAACAGCAATAATGAAATATACCAGAATTAATTAAATCAGAAATGGTTTATGAATAGAGAAAGAATCAAAGGACAAACCTGCATTTAACTCCAAACAGGCTGTATTTCAAAGAATATTCTTAGTAGCAAAATAACTACCACTTCAAAGAATATTGATTGGTAAGGCAGAAGAGCTGATCCAATCGATGGTATATAACCAGTAGACAATATTTCTGTGCAAATCAGAACTGTAATTGAATTCTCAGTGATCACCGTCTTAAATTTGGTAAACTCTGTGGAACTTCAAGCAACAGCAGAACAATGAATGGCATGGATGTCTGTGTATAGTGTCTATGATATGCTCAAACAGATCCTTGAACTAATGATGGTAAGAAGTGTGGGGAACAATGATGTCTATACACTGTGTCTATCAGAGTGGGCTATCGCCCGCTCAACATACAGGAACAGGAGATGATGATAATAATGAGGATGATGATGATGAGGATGAAGATCTCTCAGGTTTTTGGCTCAAGTGATGACCTCCAGCCTCCACCACACCGTGTCCCTGCAGGGTGGATGGAACAGGAGCGGCCTCCAGGCTGCCGCCAGACAGTGAAGTGGAACTGTCTGCAGGTGTCCTTACAAACATCCACTGGGTAGATCTGCCAAAGCAGGCCGCAACAGCTGCAGCTCACTCTATCACAGATTCCCTGCACGCAGATCCCCACCGGTCCCAAGAGAGAGTGCTAGGCCCCAGCCTTGCCTCTTATAGTCTCACCCCAGCGTACTGCTCTTCTCCACCAGCCCGCTAGTAGTTGAAGTTTCACACAATACAGCCAGAGGGCGAATCCTTTCCGTATGGACTACATGTCCCAAGATGCCTTGCTCTGCCTTTAATCAAGAGAATCACAGGACAGCTAAACAGGAACAATAGATGGAAACAGCTCCCTCTGAATAATACCACGCAGTATCTTCTGATTGCAGGAAAATGTAATTATCCAGTTCCTGGCTACATGTATATCTCCAGTTTGTAGACACTATAACTTTTGCGTAAACTAATCAATATACACTTATTGGGATTTTTTTTTTACCAAAAACATGTAGCAAAATACATATTGGCCTAAGTTTATGATGAAATTAGATTTATTTTTATATTTATAGGTATGTTTTATAGCAGAAAGTAAAAAAAAATAAGATTTTTTTGTTTTTGTTTATAGCGCAAAAAATAAAAAAAAGCATTGGTGATCAAACACCACCAAAAGAAAGCTCTATTTGTGGGAAAAAATTACATACATTTTATTTGGGTACAGCTTTGCACGAACGCGCAATTATCAGTTAAGCTAAGCAGCGCCGTATCGCAAAAAGTGACCTGGTCATGAAGGAGGGTAAATCTTCTGGAGGTCAAGTGGTTACATGCCTTAGATACTTCCTGTTCCCTCTATTGCCTACTGAAACTTTGCTATGTGATTATGTCAGCTTAGATAGCCAGTCTTTCCTAGGCTTTGGGTCTAGGAACATGGAAGGATGCTGGGAGGATCCCTGAAGGAGTCAACTGCCAGAGAAAAGAACATAAGGCCTAGGTGAAGCAAAGCTGCAACTGTTCCCCACATATAGACATATGTTGAGATATAGTTGTGTAAGACGTTATACACAAGAACTGTTTCATGCTGCCTTGTTTTAAAGTTAAGACTGAGATATCACTAGAACTTCAATGCCAAAAAGCCAGAACTCTGCAGGGAGTCCAGCCAGCGCAGTTCATGATTTTGAAAGCAACACTGAGAGACTTTAGAGAGAGATCTAGAAAGCATTCAGGCCTAGTCTAATATTTGAGAACCAGTGTACCTGGAGATATCCTGATCCATACCTTACCCTCCTTCCCATATTGCATATGCAATAAACTTTTTTCTGTCCTAAAATTTACAAAAGTGACTACTGCCCATTGTTTCTAAACATCCAGCGAAAAAAACTCCACCTGGAATTAATGGGGGTTATTTACAAAAGGCAAATCCACTTTGCACTGCAAGTGCACTTGAAAGTGCACTGAAAGTAAGGTCACTCTAATTCTACGGGTAGATCTGAAATGAGTGGAAGCTCTGCTGATTTTATCCTCCAATCTTGTGCAAGATAAAATGCTGTCTTTTATTTTCCTTGCATGTCCCCCTCGGATCTACAGCGACTTTACTTCCAAGTGCACTTTCAAGTGCGCTTGCAGTGGAAAGAGGATTTTCCTTTCATAATTAACCCCCAATATTGTAGGAAAACAGACTTTCCTAATGTTCCTAATGTAGCTGTTTTGGGAGCTGAATATAAAATTAATGTGTAATTATTGAAGATCATCACAAATAGTGCAACAATAACCATGGGTAATAAAGCAGGAAAAGTCATTACACTTCAACATGAAGGCATTATAATAGTTGCTAATAAACTTAATTATATTTTTTATAAATAAACTTTTTTTTTTTACTGTACCTAAAAACAGTCCTCAGATGCAGCCAGTCACACAGTTGGCAGTGGTATTTGCAGGAAGCCAGTATGTACTTTTTGCACAAAATACCTTCCCTGTCCTATGTCCCTACAGTATAAATGTATTCAATGAATGTCTGAGGTTAGAGGGGAGCACAGTAGGGAGATGGCGGTAAGTCGTGGAGTAGCAACAAAGGTAGGTAGCTGCAACCCACAAAAAATGTTTTTTTTTCCATCAGGTAAAGACAAATTTAAATCAATGGAAAAAAAATAACAGTATATATATATATATATATATATATATATATATATATATATATATATATATATATATATATATATATATATATATATATATATATATATATATATATATATATATATATATATATATATAAAATCATTACTAGGCTAGTAACTGAAGGCTAAACATGTACAAACAACATCAAAATTTCCAAATATACATTGAATATAAAATATACATAACCTTTCTTTCCAGCGACCTGAGAAAGGGAAATTCCCCTTTCTGACTAGTCACCATGCGAAAGCATAAGATTAGCCAATCTTTCTCTTCAATTAACAATACAAAACAGTCCTTCCCTCCTCTGAATAAATAAACTTATTCTATAAGGACCAAGTTTCCATATATTTCTCTCTCTTCTGCTGGGTTGTCAAAACCAAATCCTCAATCTGGTTCAATTCTTCCAGCTTCCTGAGCCATAGTTCCACTGAAAGGGGTTGCGTCTGTTTTCAGGTAAGGAGAATACAAGATTTTGCAGCATTCAAAAGATGGCAAAGAACAGATTTCTTATATATTTGAACAGGGATTTCAGAAACATGCAAAAGGAAGAAAGCCGATTCTTCTGGAATTTTATAATCTGTAAATTTCTGGGCAATCTTCTGAATCCCTTCCCAGAAACTTCTTATTTTAGGACATGACCAAAAGATATGTATATTAGACATGTGCATTCGTTTTCGTCCGAATGCATTTTCGTCCGAATTTCAGCTATTTTCGTTTTCGTTTTGACAAACGATAACGAAAGCACAAAATCCGAAAAACGAAAAATCCGACATAAATAAATGCTTTATTTTCATTTTCATTGTTACAACAGTTCGATATAGAATAGGAGATTCGACATGACTCTGACAACAATCTGTGTCTATAGAACCTGTGTTCGAATGTGCCTAACCTTACCTCTATTAGTCCAAGATTATATAGAGAAAATATTCAACAGAGAAAAAAGATTTGACAGAGAGAAAAGATTCTGCAAGATACTGTCCTAAAAAGTGTTTGGGGACCCGGGTCCTGCCCCAGGGGACATGGATCAATGCAAAAAAAAGTTTTAAAAACTGCCGTTTTTTCGGGAGCAGTGATTTTAATAATGATTAAAGTGAAACAATAAAAGTGTAATATTCCTTTAAATTTCGTAGGGGGGGGGGGGTTGTCTATAGTATGCCTGTGAAGGGGCGCATGTTTCCCGTGCTTAGAATTGTCCCTGCACAAAGTGTCATTTATGCAGGAAAAAAAGTCCTTTAAAATCACTCGCAGCTATAATGAATTGTTGGCTCCCGTAATACAGAGAACACTCATTGAAAGTCATTGATAAAAAAAAAAAAAAATAAATAAAAAAAAAAAGCGTGGGGGTCCCCCAAATTCAATTACCAGGCCCTTCAGGTCTGGTATGGATATTAAGGGGAACCCTGCCTCAAATTTAAGAAAAAATTTGACGTGGGGTTCCCCCTAAATATCCATAACCAGACCCTTCAGGTCTGGTATGGATATTAAGGGGAACCCCGCGTCAAATTGTAAAAAAATTGACGTGGGGTTCCCCCTAAAAATCCATACCAGACCCTTTATCCGAGCACGCAACCTGGCAGGCCGCAGGAAAAGAGGGGGGGACGAGAGAGCGGCCCCCCCTCCCTCCTGAACCGTACCAGGCCACATGCCCTCAACATTGGGAGGATGCTTTGGGGGTCTGTGACCCCTCAAAGCACCTTGTCCCCATGTTGATGAAGACAAGGGCCTCATCCCCACAACCCTGGCCGGTGGTTGTGGAGGTCTGCGGGCGGGGGGCTTATCAGAATCTGGAAGCCCCCTTTAACAAGGGGACCCCCAGATCCCGCCCCCCCCTGTTTGAAATGGTAAGGGGGTACAAAAGTACCCCTACCATTTCACAAAGAAAGTGTAAAAAATGGTTAAATAAAACAAACACACTTTTGAAAAATTCCTTTATTAAAAATAAAAAAATAAAAAAAAGATTCCAGCGGCGGTAATCCACTCTTGCTATCCAGCGACGGACGGTCATCTCTCCAGCAATGTCTCATGTCATCCAGCGCAGCGAATCCTCCGTCCTTCTTCTGTCTCCGTGGAGGAGACACTGCAAGGATTCCGGCGGGTGACGTTTCTTATATACGGAGGGCGGGGCCACCCGTCACCTGACCCCGCCCCCCTTTGACGCAAGGGGAAACCCGGGGTTCCCTGTGACGTAGGGGTGACCCGCACCCCTCTGATGTAACACAGGCAGGTTTCCGTTACATCAGAGGGGGGCGGGGTCACCTATACGTCACGGGGAACCCCGGGTTTCCCCTTGCGTCAAAGGGGGGCGGGGTCAGGTGACGGGTGGCCCTCCGTATATAAGAAACGTCACCCGCCGGAATCCTTGCAGTGTCTCCTTCACGGAGACAGAAGAAGGACGGAGGATTCGCTGCGCTGGATGACATGAGACATCGCTGGAGAGATGACCGTCCGTCGCTGGATAGCAAGAGTGGATTACCGCCGCTGGAATCTTTTTTTTATTTTTTTATTTTTAATAAAGGAATTTTTCAAAAGTGTGTTTGTTTTATTTAACCATTTTTTACACTTTCTTTGTGAAATGGTAGGGGTACTTTTGTACCCCCTTACCATTTCAAACAGGGGGGGGGCGGGATCTGGGGGTCCCCTTGTTAAAGGGGGCTTCCAGATTCTGATAAGCCCCCCGCCCGCAGACCTCCACAACCACCGGCCAGGGTTGTGGGGATGAGGCCCTTGTCTTCATCAACATGGGGACAAGGTGCTTTGAGGGGTCACAGACCCCCAAAGCATCCTCCCAATGTTGAGGGCATGTGGCCTGGTACGGTTCAGGAGGGAGGGGGGGGGCGCTCTCTCGTCCCCCCCTCTTTTCCTGCGGCCTGCCAGGTTGCGTGCTCGGATAAAGGGTCTGGTATGGATTTTTAGGGGGAACCCCACGTCAATTTTTTTTAAAATTTGACGCGGGGTTCCCCTTAATATCCATACCAGACCTGAAGGGTCTGGTTATGGATATTTAGGGGGAACCCCACGTCAAATTTTTTCTTAAATTTGAGGCAGGGTTCCCCTTAATATCCATACCAGACCTGAAGGGCCTGGTAATTGAATTTGGGGGACCCCCACGCTTTTTTTTTAAAATGTATTTATTTATTTTTTTATCAATGACTTTCAATGAGTCTTCTCTGTATTACGGAGCCGACAATTCATAATAGCTGCGAGTGATTTTAAAGGACTTTTTTTCCTGCATAAATGACACTTTGTGCAGGGACAATTCTAAGCACGGGAAACATGCGCCCCTTCACAGGCATACTATAGACAACCCCCCCCCCCTACGAAATTTAAAGGAATATTACACTTTTATTGTTTCACTTTAATCATTATTAAAATCACTGCTCCCGAAAAAACGGCCGTTTTTAAAACTTTTTTTTGCATTGATCCATGTCCCCTGGGGCAGGACCCAGGTCCCCAAACACTTTTTAGGACAGTAACTTGCAAATTAGCCTTTAAAATGAGCACTTTAGATTTTGAACGTTGGAGTCCCATAGACTTTAATAGGGTTCTAAAGTATGCTGTATACTAGCTCCGTCGAATCTTCTTTATACATTCGACAGACACCATAAGCCTTCAAAGACAGATTCGACCGTGATTCATGTGGATTTTCGGACGAATGCAATTTTTGAACGAAAAACGAAATAAATAAAAACGAATTTCGGGAGTAACTAAATAAATAAAGTTTTCAGACGAAAACGAAATTCCGAAACGAAATATTTTACTCTGCACATGTCTAATGTATATTGTCCTGCCTTCCCCCTAACATCACCAACATCGATTGGAAGCATTTGGGAAACATCTATGCAGAAAGGATGGAGTCCGATACCACTGAGAAAGTATCTTAAAATTAGTTTCCTGTACTTTCATACAAATTTAAGATTTAAATGTGGGCAGCACAGTGGTGTAGTGGCTAGCCCTTTCACCTAGTAGCACTAGGGTTGCTGGTTCAATTCCCAACCACGACACCATCTGCCTGGAGCTTGCAAGTTCTCCCTGTGCCTGCATGGGTTTCCTCTGGGTACTCCAGTTTTCTCTTACACTCCAAAGACTTGCTGGTAGGTTAATTAGACCCTGTCTAAAAATTGGCCAAATAATATGTGTATGTGAATGTGTTTGTAAGCGCGTCTGGACCCTATGTGGTAAAGGACCACACTATACCGCAGATGGACACTGGTGGCAAAGCCCCCTGAGGAGATTCAGTTTGCATAGGTAGCACTATACAAGTAACTCATTCATTCTTAAATGTAAAGTATATTATTTTAGTCCCTTGTTCTTTTGAGAAAGTTCTACCCAGCTCTACCTCCCATATTTTGAGAAAAGATAACTGGTAATCTTCCACAGGTGAAATCAGCGAGAGTACATCTTCAAAAGAGTATGAAAGAGTTGGCCCCTCTTGACACAATATTCTTCTAAGGGAGACAAATTGCAGTCAAAACTACTAGGAGTAGGCAAGGTATGTAAAACATGTCTTATCTGTGCAGCTCCAGAAGTTCAATTGATACAATTCATCCCCCAAAATCAGAGACTGTATTGTAGGCCAAGAATCTAGTATTACAAAATGGGAGGCCTGGTAACATCCCTGTTTAATCAATGTGCTAAAGGTTCCCTTCTGCAATCCCGGGGTAAAACCTGAGTTACCCAATATTGGCAATAATGGAGACTCTATTGAGGACAACCTACCATTAGAGAAAAGCCGAAAGCACAGTCAGGTCATGGGCCCAATAAGTGGATGTGTCTTAAGAGCGGGTGAAAGGACATTATAGCACCACGGGGCTCTATGTAACAATACATCAGACGTCGCTTATTCTAGATTTGGCCACAATTTAAAGTCTGCAAGTCTACACCAATCAATCAAGCACCCTAAATGGGCTGCATGATAATATCTATGTAGGTCAGGAACATCTAGACCTCCAAAGCTTTTAGGGAGAATCAATAAGGATCTCCCAATCCTTGGGCATTTACGTGCCCAGATATATAAACTTTGGCAAAATACCCATTTTAATAATATTACATCTCCCAAGCTAGGAATGGAAACCTGTGTGCCATGCCTCCATCTGTAAGAGTACCCTGTGCAAAAGCGGAAGAAAATTAAGATCAAACATACACATACTTTAAGAACACTGGTCTGCACAATTTAATTTATGGAAAGACTTAGACCACAGAAATAACCATTTTAGAAATATAAGAACACATCCTGTTTTTAGCAGGTTAGATAGTAGCTTTCTGTTCATGAAAATTCAGTGCAAATGCTGGCTTGGAAGAGCATAAAACAGACAATTTAAAATAAAAATGATTTAATGCATAGAATACATTAAACTTTAGAAAACTTATATCTACCTTTTTACAAAATGCAATTATAAAATGGCTTCTCCTCTTAGTGTCACAGCCACACTTATCTCTGTACACTAATTTGATGTGATGTTAATTACATATCTGTCACATCACCTTCTAATATTAGAAAGTTGCAGAGTTCCTGATACAACCTACTACTGCAGCTCTTCCCATGTGTCAGTGCAATCGTCTGCTACTTTCTAATTAAGCCATAGCAGCTAAAATTTACATAATGAAGACAGCAAGATGATTACAGCATGTTTAAATTCACATATATGTACACACGACAGCCTAATCATCATAATTTAAAACCCAATGTACAAGATTTAGCAACTTTCAGCAAACTGTGGAACATGCATTAGAAAATAAATTTCTTTCCTGCAACTCATGGTTGGGAAATTCACATTGTGCATGGCCTGCCTAAGGCTCATTTGTTGCTGCCACCTTTATAACACACATTATGCAGATAAGCTCAATGAACGTTTCACTTTAAATCCCAGTCCTTTATTGACCCAGGACTTTTCGACCCTTCTCTTCCTCTGCAGGTAGGTGGATCATGTTTAACCAATTGTCAGCCTAAGGACCAGAGGTCTTTTTACAATTTCGCACTGCACTGTTTAACTGGTAATTGCGCGGTCATACAATGTTGTACCCAAACGAAATTTCCCACAAATTTTGAAAAAAAAAGATATTTTCTACTTTTTGTTTTAAGAAAAATCAAATAAACTCAATTTTAGTCATACATTTAGGCCAAAATGTATTCAGCCACATGTCTTTAGTAAAAAAAATACCAATAAGCGTATATTTATTGGTTTGCGCAAAAGTTATAGCGTCTACAAACTAGAGTACATTTTCTGGAATTTACACAGCCTTTAATTTATGACTGCCTATCTAATTTCTTTAGGTGCTAAAATAGCAAGGCAGTACAAACCCCCCCCCCCCAATGATCCCATTTTGGAAAGTAGACACCCCAAGGAAATTGCCGAGAGGCATGTTGAGCCCATTGAATATTTTTTTTTTGTCCCAAGTGATTGAATAATGACAAAAAAAAAAAAAGTTTACAAAAAGTTGTCACTAAATGATATATTGCTCACACACGCCATAGTTATGAGTGGAATTGCACCCCAAAATATATTGTGCTGCTTCTCCTGAGTACGGGGATACCACATATGTGGGACTTTTTGGGAGCCTAGCCGCGTACTGCACCCCGAAACCAATCACTGCCTTCAGGATTTCTAAGGGTGCAAATTTTTGATTTGATTTGTGTTTAGTGTTTTGTAAGTGACAGTGATCGATCAATACTGCACTTGGGTGGGCTGGGCGGAGGGGCAAAACGCAGGTGCTAGCAGGTATCTGGGCTGATCCCGCTAACAATGCATTTTTTTGGAACCCTAAACTGCTGGGGACGCTAGTATAGATCTGATCAGATATTGATCTGTTCAGATTCTATACCACTACGGGAGGTGTATGCTTTGCGCGTGGGTGTTAGCGGTACTGGCACTAACCTAGCGGAGCCTGGGGCGACGCAGACCCTATCTGACCTAAAACCTAATTGATATCACCCGCTGGGTGATCAGGGGGTTAAACCTTTATTGGGCAAAAAATGGTGGGTGCCCTGATGCTATAAAAAGCAAACTAACTAACCAGCGTCACCCGTAACACTTATACGGTGATCAGTGGTGAAAGGGTTTACTAGGGGCAATCAGGGAGTTAAAACCTTTATTAGGTAGTACATGGGGGTCCCTGACGCTATATAAAAACCTGACGGGGAACCTAAATAACTAACTGGCTAACCAACGTCACCAGTGACACTTATACGGTGATCGCTGGTGAAAGGGTTAACTCTAGGGGCAATCAGAGGGTTAAAACCTTTATTAGGTAGTATATGGGGGTACCTAACGCTATAAAAACCTGGCAGTGAACCTAAAAAATAACTAGCTACCTAGCGGCACCAGTGACAACGAATGCAGCGATCAGAAAAACGATTGCTTAGTGACACTGGCAAAAGGGGGTGAAAGGGTTACCTGGGGGCAATCAGGGGGTTAGAACCTTTATTAGGTAGTATATGGGTGTCCCTGATGCTATATAAAAACCTGACGGGGAACCTAAATAACAAAATAACTAACTGGGTAACCAGCGTCACCAGTGACACTTATACGGTGATCACTGGTGAAAGGGTTAACTCTAGGGGCAATTAGGGGGTTAAAACCTTTATTGGGTTGTATATGGGGGTACCTAACGCTATAAAAACCTGGCGGTGAACCTAAAAAATAACTAGCTACCTAGCGGCACCAGTGACACTAATGCAGCGATCAGAAAAACGATTGCTTAGTGACACTGGCAAAAGGGGGTGAAAGGGTTTATTGGGGGGGGTAGGGGGCTACCCTGGACCTAACACTAACTGCCCTGACAGTTTTTACAGTTACAACTGGGAAGGGGGGGGGGTCGGGGGGGGGGGGATCGGGGGGTGATCAGGGGGTGACTGGGGGTTAAAGTGTGCCTATGTGTACCTACATGTCAGTGTAGTGTTGGTGCACTTACTATGATGTCTTCTCTCCTCGCCGTCCGATCAAAAAGACCGCCACGAGGAGAGTGACATCACTTCCTCCTGCCTGTGTTTACATTACACAGGCAGGGCAAGATTCTTATTCGCCAGGAGCGATCACGAGGGGATGGCCAGAAACCAATGGCCATCCCTCCATCCTGGATCGCTCTTGAAGCGAAACGGACTGCCGCAGCCAGCGGGAGGGGGTCCGATCGGACCCCCCACCCGCTGGAAGGCAGGCACGTATGGGTACGTGCTTGTGCCTGTCCATGCCATTGTGCCGACTTATTTTTACATGTGGCAGTCTTAAAGTGGTTAAAAACAATAACAACTCAAACACTTCAAGAGAAAAGTCTTTTGAAAAAGGAAGAAGGAGAATGGTGGTGCCACCGAAATAACTACGAGATCTATCATTTGAATGTTCTTTGCTAAGTCTTTTGTTTTAATTTGATTGTGGAACTAATGAGCAAACTCCAATATTCTTATTTACAATAGGATGTGCATACTTCATGATATAATCTAAATTTCATACATTAACAATGATAATACCATATATTTTAGTAGATATTTACATACAATGTTTTTAAAATGTAATTTTGTATTATTGGCTGCAGCAGTACTACTGTTGGCTAATGTGACAAAGTCAGCACTAAGGTTTGCTCCACAAAATCTCATGCATGTGTTAGCCCTTGTACACACGGTCGGACATTCCGATGGACAATGTCCGATAGGACCATGTTGTCGGATAATCCGACAGTGTGTGGGCTCCATCGGACTGTTTCCGTCGGAATATCCGACGGACCAAGTTTAAGAGTTAGGCTATAAAATTTTCCGACAACATGATCCGATCACGTTTCGTGTGTAGCCTAGTTCAACGGACAAGATGCCATGCATGCTCACAATAAAATTCTGAGACGGAAGCGCTCGGTCAGGTAAAACTACCGCTCGTAATCGATATAGCACATTCGTCACGCTGCAATGTTAAAAATTCTTTCATACAGCGCATTCTCTTTTTCTTTAAAATGCTACAAGAATGAAGTTGTTTTGATGCTCATATTCACACACACTTCTCCCAAACTTATTTCTTTATTCTTTTTACTCATTTCAGCAATACAATATTTTAATTTGTCACATCTACCCAATCTTTTTTTTTTTGTTGTTATAATTTTGTGGTTGGTTCTTTTAATCAACATCTCCTTTTTTGACAGTTTGCTCATCTTTGCATTTTTTTGGGTGTGTTGTGTGTGTCAACTTACCACAACACCATTATTATCTTTTTAATTTATTGTTTTCTTTTTTAATCTACAGGAGGCTGTTTGGTGTTGGTGCCCCTTGTTATTTATTTGACTGTGTGTTTTTGAAATGTACCTGCCTACTCACAAATAAACTGTCCTTTTTGAAGTAAAACACATAAGCAAGTATTTCTTCAACCAAAAAAAACTTTATTTAGGTGTCAAACAAATAAACAGGAAGGCAACGCTGGAGAAACTGGTCAGTTTGGCGAAGCCTTTGGCCCCCAGGGCAGACATGAACTAATTTGAAAATGCTAAATTGGTGGCCTGAGGAGTACATATCTCAGGGAGAGCAGTCTGGTCCAGAAGTCCAAGAGATCAGAAAGAGCAGATGACATCTATGTCCCCAGGCTGTGGTTCTACAAGAGCCTGCATCTTTTGTGAGACCAGACTGAACCCAGGCCATCACTCTCTGGTCTTCCTTAGGCACTTCCTGCCAGGCTTCCTTCCAGGCTGTGGCTCGGCTCCTGTAGTTGTGGCAGGAGGAGGAGAAGGAGGGCGATGGTCGACCTCCCGACTGCCACTTGCCACAGCCTCCTCCCGGCTGAGGTCTTCCTGTGTGTGAAAATAGGACATAGTTTTAGTTTTTTGGTCATCAATCACACAATTTTGTGCTCATGACTGTTGCAAATTGAATGTTACCAAATAGAACAGATTATCATTCTGAGCCCAGCATTTTTCATTCTTGTCCCAATCATTTTTGGTCACTAATGTCTATTGAGATGTAAACCACTTTGTTAAATCACAACTTACTAATCAATAATAACATCTAGTTAACATCATTAAATGTACGACAAGAAATATGTTCAACAATGCTATACCTGTCTCAAGCTGGGCTCCTCCACATGTTGCTGCCTGGAAGGCCCAGGTTGGACATCGGAAGCCTCAGCTGGGGGTGAGGGAAGCCTTGAAGGAAGACTGTAGAGTGGTGGCCTGGGTTCCCCCTGGTCTGCCAAAAAATGCAGCCTCTCGTAGTACAACATCCTGGCGATATAAATGGCATCTGGATCTCCTGATCTCAGGGAATCCTGGAACACCTTGTGCTCCCTGAGATAAGTACTCCTCAGGGAACCAATTTTGGCCATCACATAGGTCATGTCTGCCGTGGGGAGCATGATCTTCACCAAACCAAGCACTTTCTCCAGCGATGCCTTCCTCTTTCTTAGGTCCTTAGAAAGGGGGTTTTTCATCTGCCACAGGCAGGGCAGCTCCCTGAGCATATAAATGATTATCTCGAGAAAATGGAGTTCCTTGAAGGGATCAATCTTGTCTGCAAGACACAACACAAGACAAAACCTAATAATGTCAGGCTAAACTCTCTCTAATCTTGTGCCGATATAGGCCTCAATCTAGAAGCAGTATAGGCTAGGGATGTACCAAGTTAAAATTGTACCTTTGTTTTAACGATCAGTGTTTCAGATCCTCCTTCCTCTACTCACAGATCGTACGTACGACACACGCGTGTTGCGTTTTATCTACAGTGCGCATGTGTGAAACTCCACCCGCCCCTGACGTTCTTTCTAGGCTATTCCCCGCCCCTTCTCTTTCGGCGCAGTGGGGAGAGCACATGGCGGAGACACAGCAGGTGTGCACTAATATTAGTTCCACTAATGAGAAGGAGGGCGAGGAAAGCCCGGAGCCTTAAATGTCCCGATCCTAGAGGAGAACATTTAAGGCCTCAAATATGTCTTTTGGAGAGATGTTGGAGATGGTGGACATACTGAAGAGGAACGACTATGATGGGAAGTATGGACCTTACCCAAACCCAAATATCAGAAAGGCCAAGATCATGACTAAAGTTGTGAAGAGTCTTCAGAAGAATTTTGGGGTACAACGATCCAAGGATCAACTGAGAAAATGCTGGTCAGACCTGAAACTGAGGGAGCATGATCAGTACAGAAGGATCAAGTGAGTTCTTCAAAAAAGTAAGTAGTTGTCGTGTGTTTATATTATTATTATTGCTTGCATACGGCTCCATGTGCTTTGATATAATGTTGTACAGTTTAAAATGCCCACTTTCAAGTTCATGGGTTCAATCGTTCGTACTAACATCGTTCGTTTGCCCACTCCCAAAACAATGTTTTTCCAACTTACACTTCACTACATTTGTTCACACTGCAGGTAAGTATTCCAGCTTTAGAAAGTAGAGAAATGTTCTCACCTTTGAACTCGGCCAAAAAACACAATTGTACGACACTTCCAAGCAATGTTTCATATTCCTATTTCTGCCCTCTGTGTGCTAAGTATTCCTTTTTTACATTCTCATAGGGGAGAGAAGACTCGGGACGACTGAGGACTCCAGGGACCCCACACCTCCCAAAGAAGGGGAAATACCAACACCAGAAGCAGAGGAGGAGGAGGAAGGAGAGATTGTTGAAGTTGGACAAATTGTCACCACAACAGGTGAGTGTCGGAGACCATAGCTTCCGGTAAGCTAATCAATGTATGTCTGCATATTTATAATACATGGTGTCTTTTTTGTTTTTTTAGGTGATGTGGAAGAAGAATCACATTTTACCAGTGAAAGTGCCCAGATCCTCATTGGGGAGATAATGGGGTGCAATCGCTATTTAGAGAATATACAGAAAAACATCAATGATGTTCCACAGAAAATAAAGAACATCATTGATGTTTTGGGGAGAGTCTGAAACACCCCAAACTAGCTAGCATAGTTTTTGATTTATCCACAAAACTTTTATATTTTTCAAAAAGCCAAATTTGGAAGATGCACACAGTATCTCCCATCATGGGAGATCAATGTACGTGTTTTGTGGGTGCAACCCCTTCCTTGCTACTAAAGTGGCTGAGATAAAGGGGATGCACCCCCAAAACATGTACATTGATACCCCATGATGGGAGATAGCAGATGTTGACATTAGGCATGGGATCAGGAGGAAACTGGCCACTTTTGTATTCTCAATGTGTGTGCATCTTCCAAATTTGGCTTTTCCAGGGGTGACACCCCATCTGATGAAGGTAATATCAGCACAGTTTGTACATACTCATGTCTGATATTGTCTTTATTTTTCAAAGTAGAACTTTGTAAGTTCCTGTGTACTGTATGTTATGCTTTGATACATGCCTGTTTACACAAAAACGCCAAGTTATAAAAATGTTACCCAAAATAATGTTTTCTATACACCAAATATGTTGGTTTGTTGTAAAACCCTTTTCTAAATGCACATGTGAATGTGCTTTAAGTAAAAAGTGAAATTATCAACAATGTGTGGCTTCCTTTTTCAATGCGCAAAAGCAGTATTTGGAGTAAAGTTGTTGGTTTCTGTGGCAATGGGTGTTATTTACTAAAAGCAAATCCACTTTCCACTCCAAGTGCAGTTTCAGGTGCACTTTTGCAGTGCACTTGTAGTGCATAGTGGATGTGCCTTTAGTAAATAACACCCACAGTGATGTTTAAATTTCCCCAATCACGGCATTTTCATGATCCCACATATTTCTGCCATGGTGCTGAAAATGAGTAGAAGAGACTGTCACCTCATCTTGCTCAGAACTTGGGTTTGCACTGTTGTTAAAAAAGGCACAAAAAACAGCAAAAATAACTATAAGACACCTAAAACAAAGCCAAGCAGTAAATGAAAAAGATTATTGGAGTTTCAAAGAAAAATGTATTAAAAAAATGCCTCTCAGACATTGTCTGGCATATCAATGGCCTCCCTACCCACAAAGTACTCCATGTATTGGTTTCTGACCTTGCGGGTGCTTTGGGGGGGCAAGCCAGGATGAGCAGCTTCAAGGGCCGTGAGGTTGTCATTTTCCGGCAAGTCTGCACATGGGCCAACTGAGACCACATAGTTTGAGGAATGTTTTTTCAAAAAATTGTGCAGAACGCAGCAGGCAAGCACTATATGATTTAGTTTATATTCCGCCATGTGGATTGGCGTCAAAAATAGGCGGAACCGGCTGGCCAGTATTCCAAAAGTGTTCCCCACGACTCTTCTGGCCCTGGCCAGCTGAAAATTAAAGATCCTCTGATCCGGGGTGAGGGTCCTCATCGGGAAAGGCTGCATCAGATGGTTTGACAGAGCAAATGCCTCATCCGTGATGAAAATGAACGGGAGTCCTTCCAGATTCTCCTCTGGAGGTGGCAAGCCCAGACTGCCACTCTGGAGACGCCAGTAGAATTCCGTCCGTGCGAACACTCCACCATCCGACATCCGGCCATTTTGCCCCATGTCCACATACAGGAAGTCATAGGTCGCTGACACCACCGCCAACATCACGATACTGTTAAACCCCTTGTAATTATAATAGTACGACCCCGAGTTGGGGGGTGGGACAATGCGGACGTGTTTCCCATCAATTGCACCTCCACAATTGGGAAAGTCCCAACGGCTGGCAAAGTGGGAGGCCACAGTCTGACATTCCTGTGGCATTGAAGGAAACTGTGGAGTGAAACAAGAAAATTTTTTTTTTGTAATTTTGCACATCAACATTGCAAGCAGATTAGAGACACAAACATTTTTGGATAATATCAGTATAACATTTTGGGAAATTAGTATTTAAAGCCTAAAGTATAAGGTCCCCTTATCAGAGTTACTGATGAGCAGATACGCACCGACAAGCACGAACTGAAGAGCAGTAACGAACTGAAGCACAAATCTGAAAAGCGCGCATCGTCTCTAACTAAACTTCTACTAACACGCGATAAACATGAGATCAGTAGAAGGAGCCCAAAGGGTGCCAGACGTGGTGCTGAACTTCTTTTCTAGTCCCGTCGTACGCAGCTTACGTCACCGCGTTCTTGGCAACCGGAAATTCTGGCAACTGAGTCCGACCGTGTGTATGCAACACCACTTCCGGACCACTTCCGGACTAAATCCGTCGGGAATTTATCCAACGGATTTGGTTGCCGGAATGTCCGACCGTGTTTACGTGGGCTTAGACGTAACACTAAATATCTAAAAGGTTGTGGAATTTGACCATCATACCTATATGAGCTTGTTGGATATCCCATTCCAAAACATGGTCATCAACAAGGCATTTTTGCAGCTATAACAGCACTCTTTTAGAAAGGCTTTATATAAGATTTTGGAGAGTAAAAACAGCACGTGCATTGCCAAGCTGAAATGTCTGTAGTGGTTGTCGTATGCACTAAAATAGTGCCAATGAACTGAAGGGTTATAGTTGTGCACATTCTGTGCTGCAGAAAAATATGGGCTAATGGAGGTGAAGGAAGCAATACCCCAGCATTTCTGTGAGGGAAAAATGTCAGATAATTCTCCCTACAGCAACTATGGAGGCCTCTGCTCCTTCTGAGAGGTGTAAAACTGCTGCCCCCCCCCCCCTTGTCAATTAGGCAACTGGAAAATGGAGCTGCTGCAAGCTCCCATGTGCACCCTCCCCTCCTCAACATAACATTGCATCAAAGGAACATGTTATTTCT
The DNA here is from genome assembly GCF_037356315.1 of Lithobates pipiens. Taxonomy (NCBI): domain Eukaryota; kingdom Metazoa; phylum Chordata; class Amphibia; order Anura; family Ranidae; genus Lithobates; species Lithobates pipiens. Next base: position 13,019,951 of record NW_027507755.1, read on the forward strand.
GCCTCCCTCCTTGTTTTGGCCCCCAGAAGGAGACCCCTGTACTAAGTACACAAAGTAACAAGAGGCCCCTGTACTGGAGGTCAGAGGGGGGCTAAGGAGGATGGAACATTATGGGTAGAGCTCCAAAGGGTTGAAGTTAAGGTGAAAATAATACTAGTAGTATTCTATAGGCCCCCTAACCTGAGGGAGGAGAGGGAGACAGACCTCCTATCACTATTTGGATTAGCAGCAAGGATGGGAAGTGTTATCATAATGAGGAATTTTAATTATCCAGACATAGACTGGGCAGAGGGAACCACGCATTCATCTAAGCCCTTGTACACACAGTCGGACATTCCGACAACAAAATCTGTTGGATTTTGTCAGACGGATTTTGTCCGAAACTGGTGTTGCATACACATGGTCGGACAAAGTTGTCGGAAAATCCGATCGTTCGTAACGTGGTGACGTTATTTCTTTACGATGGGACTACGTTCAGGCTAGTAGCCAATAGCTTTGGTCTAGGAATTTGATCTGAGCAAAGAACTTTTAACATTGCAGCATGACGAATGTGCTATATCGATTACGAGCGGTAGTTGTACCTGACCGAGCGCTTCCGTCTCAGAATTTTATTGTGAGCATGTGGGGCATCTTGTCCGTCAGACTAGGCTACACACGATCGGAACTGACGTGATCGGATCATGTTGTCGGAAAATTTTATAGCCCAGCTCTCAAACTTTGTCGGTCGGATATTCCGACGGAAACAGTCCGATGGAGCCCACACATGGTCAGATTATCCGACAACACGGTCCGATCGGACATTTTCCATCAGCATGTCCGACCGTGTGTACAAGGGCTAAGGCTCGCCAATTGCTAAATGTTTTGCAGGACAATTTCATGGGTCAGATGGTAGATGCACCAACTTGAAACAAGGTGTTAACCTACTGATTACCAACAATACAGACCTGATCACAGATGTGGTAATACGGGGCAATTTAGGAAACAGCGATCACAGGTCAATTAGCTTCAGTATAAATAACACAAATATGAAACATAAGGGGAACACAAAGACATTGAATTTCAAAAGAGCCAACTTCCCTAAACTACGAATTTTACTAGAAGATATAAATTGGGAAAAAATATTAGAAACAAAGAACATGGAGAGAGATGGGTTTGCTTTAAGAGCATAGTAAATAAGGGCATTAGCCAGTGCATTCCATTGGAAAATAAATTTAAAAGCGTTAACAAAAGTCCTAGATGGCTTAACGTCAATGTAAAGATGCATATAAAAACAAAGGAGAAGGCCTTCAAAAAATACAAGGCTGAAGGATCATCATTCAGACTTTACATAGAATGCAACAAGTTATGCAATTCGGGCGGCTAAAGTCCTGGATAGCTTAACTTCAATGTAAAAATGCATATAAAAGCAAAGGAGAAGGCCTTCAAAAAATACAAGGCTGAGGGATCAGCATTCAGACTTTACAAAGAATGCAACAAGTTATGCAATTAGGGTGGCTAAGATAGAACATGAAAGACACGTAGTGGAGGAGAGCAAAAAAAAATAGCAAGATATTCTTTAAGTATATAAACAGTAAAAAAAGGGAGGACAGACCACATTGGCCCCATAAAGAATGAGGAAGGACATCTGGCTTTAAGGGACGGGAAGATGGCGATGGTATTGAATTCAGTAACCAAAACTTCAGTGGGAAAATTAACATTAAGAAAATTAACATTAATAAATCACCTGGACCAGATGGCTTGCACCTGAGGGTACTTAGGGAACTCAGTCAAGTAATTGCCAGACCATTGTTCCTAATTTTTACTGACAGTCTACTGACTAGAATGGTACCAGCTAATTGGAGAAAAGCCAATGTAGCACCAATATTTAAAATAGGGCCAAAATACATCCCTGGGAATTACAGACCAGTTAGCCTAACATCAATAGTATACAAGCTCTGGAGGGGATTATAACATTTTAGTAATCAAAATGGTGTCATTAGCAGTAATCAGCATGGATTCATGAAGAATCATTCTTGCCAAACCAATCTATTAACCTTCTATGAGGAGGTGAGATACCATCTAGATGAAGGAAGGCCCATAGACATGGTGTATCTGGATTTTGCAAAAGCATTTGACACAGTTCCCCATAAATGTTTACTGTACAAAGTAAGGTCTGTTGGCATGGACCATAAGATGAGTACATGGATTGAAAACTGGTTACAAGGGCGAGTGCAGAGGGTGGTGATAAATGGTGAATACTCGGAATGGTCAGGGGTGGGAAGTGGGGTCCCCCAGGGTTCTGTGCTGGGACCTATCCTGTTTAATTTGTACATAAACGACCAGGAGGATGGGGTAAACAGTTCAATTTTTGTATTTGAAGATGACACTAAGCTGAGCAGGGCAATAACTTCTCTGTAGGATATGGAAACCTTGCAAGAAGATCTGAACAAATTAACGGGATGGGCAACTACATGGCAAATTAGGTTTAATGTAGAAAAATGTAAAATAATGCATTTGGGTGGCAAAAATATGAATGCAATCTACTCACTTGGGGGTGAACCTCTGGGGAAATGTAGGATGGAAAAGGGCTGGTGCTACCACTAGGCAAACTAGGCAGCCGCCTAGGGCGCACCGCTTCCTAGGGTGCCCGGCCACTGGTGTTCCTACTCTTTTCTCTCTCCAGCAAGCAACTAAGTCTCAGCATCCGTTCGCACAGTGTCAGAGATGCAGCGGCAGCAGAGAACTGGGTCTGTATCCCGACTCCAGAATAAAATGGAAGCAGGCAAACATTCATTAAGGGGCGCTGGCAAGGCTGCATTTGATGGGGTGCCGGCAAGGCTGCATTTGATGGGGCGCCGGCAAGGCTGTATTTGATGGGGCGCCGGCAAGGCTGTATTTGATGGGGCACTGGCAAGGCTGCATTTGATGGGGCTCCAGCAAGGCTGTATTTGATGAGGTGCCAGCAAGGCTGTATTTGATGGATGCTGGCAAGGCTACATTTGATGGGTGCTGGCAAGGATGCATCTGATGGGAGCTGTATTAAAAAGGTGGGGTATACATAGGCAGGGCAAAGGGGTGGAGTCAAGGGTGGAGCGGGGGGGGGGGGCGTGAAAATGAGGTTTCGTCTAGGGTGTCAAAAATCCTTGCACCAGCCCTGCCTGGGGGTCCTAGTAGATGATAGGCTCAGCAATGGCATGCAATGCCAAGCTGCTACTAACAAAGCAAACAGAATATTGGCATGCATTAAAAAGGAGAATAACTCCATGGATAAAACGATAAATCTCCCACTCTACAAGACTTTGGTCCGGCCTCACCTGGAGATTGCTGTCCAGTTCTGGGCACCAGTCCTCAGGAAGGATGTACTGGAAATGGAGCGAGTACAAAGAAGGGCAACAAAGCTAATAAAGGGTCTGGAGGACATTAGTTATGAGGAAAGGTTGCGAGCACTGAACTTATTCTCTCTGGAAAAGAGACGCTTGAGAGGGGATATAATTACAATTTTCAAATATCATACTGGTGACCCCATAATAGGGATAAAACTTTTTTGCGGAAAGGAGTTTAATAAGACAAATGGCCACTCATTAAAATTAGAAGAGGGTTCTTTACTGTAAGAGAGGCAAGGATGTAGAATTCCCTTCCACAGGCAGTGGTTTCAGAGAAGCGCATCAATAGTTTCAAAAAACTATTAGATAAGCACCTGAATGACCGCACCATACAGGGATATACAATGTAATTCTGACATATAATCACACACATAGGTTGGACTTGATGCACCTACTATGTAACTATGTAACTGCCTGCACAGGGATGGATGGTACACCTGTGCATTCCCATGCAGGTAAACTGAAGCATAGTAAATATAGCTTGTGCCCCATATATACAATAAAGTTAAACCCACGGCACATGCTCCTTCTTCTTCTTCTGGCCATGCATAGGACCATTCTGCCAGAAGGGCATTTGTAAAGTCAGGTATTGATTTCGGACAAGACCTGGTAATTACCATTCTAATTCATATCAAAAGATGATAGGGACCTGTGTAAACTACCCTGGTCCCTCTATGCAAAGCTGTTCAACCATGTCTTTACAGATCCTACTTTGCGCACAAGAGCACAGTCACGCTGCAGCAATAATGGCATTCCCCCAATCTGTTGCCACAAGGTTGGAGACACACAATTTTCAAAAATATTTTTTGGTGCTGTAGCATTACCCATATCTTTTATTGGAAACACCTGAATCTTAATAATTTGGAGAGCTTGATTTTGGCTTGGATATGTTAGCCTTGAATTTTGACACATTGGGGTTGATTTACTAAAGCAAATAAGATTTTCACTTTGCAAAGAAAATTGCACTTTGCAGGGAACTTTCCCCAAAGCTTAGTGCATGCTATGAAAATTTACTTTGCAAAGAATACCCGATCACAAATAGCATTTTTGTTTGCACATGACTGGATGATGGATGTCAGCAGCTCTTCACGCTCTTAAAACTGCATAAAGATAAAAGATCTATAACACATGTAATGCACAGATTATATTAAACTTCTACAAACTTAAATGTAACTTTAATAAAAAAAAGTGCAGTTATAAAAATGATGTCTGCTCAGTGACATAACACGGTTTATTTCTGTAAACTAATTCAATGTGATGCTAATTACATACCTGTCACATTATCTTCTAATATTATAGACTTGCAAAATTCCTGATAAAGCCAGCTATTGCAGCTCCTCCCACGTGTCAGAGCGATCAGCTTCTATGTCCTAAATAAGCCATAGCAGCTAAAACACAGTGAAGAGAAGATCATTACAGCATCACCTACATGAACACGCGACAGCATAATTAACATCTTTTATGGACAACATTTTAAATGAGCATGTGGAAGAAGGGTTAAGCTATGTTAATGATGTAAAGTTTTCCAAAATTCAAATCTCCACTAGGTCGTGCACCCAAACTTTGTTGGCTTTGAGGTATGTGCGTGGAACACATTACATTTTATAAATTGTGTTAGGAAGGTTTAACTTCTCTACTTTTCCTGGTGACCATTGCCAATGGGGCTGAAAGGGAGGGAAAATCTAAAACCTAAAGTTGTTACTGGATCAGGAACAAACAGAAAATCTTCCAATAGGAACACTTGTTCCAGTGACAGCTTCCTAATAGAGCATTTAACTTACTTTGGAGAGATTTCCTCTTACTCTCTATTGTATTGCGAGACAAAAAGTGACATAAAATCTCCCCAGTGGAGCATATACTAAATGCTAGGACCCTTCTCTACTCTAACCAAAACTACAAAATGTTTGGCTTTAGATATACTGTACTTTAAAGTAGAACTTCGCCCCCTGGGTATGTTGCCTCCCATCTACCTCTCGTCTCCTCCGCCGCAAAAATCAGGCATTTTATATTTCCTTTGTTCATTTGTTTAGTTATTTATTTTTTAAAAAGGCCTGCCCCCCCCCCCCCCCCCCCCGCATATCATTCATCTAGACGAATGACGTTCACTTTGCCTACATCACCTCCTGGGATATGCATGTCTCATATCCCAGAAGGCATAGTCCTTCATTGAGAAAAGAGGAGGGGGCGGGTCCAGGTGGCTCATCACTGGTGAAGCCGTCGGCTTAACCGGTAAAAGCCGGCAGCTTACCGATAATGTCACAGAAGAAGATGGTGGTGAAGGACCGAGGAGGGTGCAGAGAAGAAGCGGATCTCAACAGGACAACGTTGGATACGCTGTGCAGGTGAGTACCTTAAATATGTAGGACCTGCAACCAGGTAAGTGGGGGTTAAGAAAAAGGGGGATGGATTAGGGAGAGTAAAGTTCTGCTTTAAATCCAGAGTGCACATGTTAACTGGGAAGCTAGACTTCGGCCCAAACTATTTATTTAATTTTGGAGCATCTATATATAGGTTGACGCTGCTGTCTGTGTTAAGGCATTGAAACGAATTGGAAAATTGTTTCATACTTACTGTAATTTTCCTTTCTTGGTGTCGAATTATGGCAGCATACATATGGTACTAGACTACACCCCAAACCAACCCATGGTGCCTGAGATAAAAGCTTGGCCTTAGGGATGCAGTCCCATTCTCATACATAGAATGGGGCTGGAGGGGACAGAAAAACTAATGTGGACCTTCAGTAATTTTTTTAACTTTCCATCTATTAAATGTTCTTCCCTTGTTGTTTTAACTTTGGGTAGTAAAACATTTTTTTTTTCTGCCAGTAAAGTCCTTATACAGCAAACTTCCTGTTTCTTGTCTGGTAAAAAGCATAGACTTATGACATCATGCACAGCTCACTCTCGTAAAAGTTTGCTAGAAAGAGGATGGTGGAGGGGTGAGTCATAAGAGGGCCAATGAGAGCTGCAGAGCTGGAGGTGTGTGTCTGTGTAAATCCAGTAAGTGAACAGGCAGCAGCTCCAGCTCCCCACAGTTAAAATTGTTGCAGCCAGACTCCAGTGGAGGACGATTTCTGCGGCATATTTAGCAAGTACAGAAGCGCAGTATATATAAAATAATATGCAAAGTGGTTGGAGGGAAGCTTCAGAATGGCAAAGATGTTTTTATTACAAATTATTTGACAAGACTGTGGTTCCTCTTTAACTTTAAGAAAGCACATTTTCCAAGGATGAGGGCTGCTCTCCAAGACTTATACTGGGAGGGAATATCGGCATTGATGAACACAGAACAGAAATGGGAATTCAAAAAGAGTGTATGCAAACTCACTGCAAAGTATATTCCCATGGGCAATAAGTTTAAAAGGCTAAAAATAAAATCTATCTGGCTGTCGGCCAAAGTTAAAAAGCTATAAACAATAAGAGAAGAGCTTTCAAAAAGATATAAAAATTAAGAAATGATTGTTTAAATGTTACAAAGAATATAACAGAATATGTAAAAAATAAACCAAAAATGAACGACAGATTTCAAAATATAGTAGGACAAACCACAAAACATTCTTCATATAAATTAATAGTAAAAAGGTCAGGTCTGAGCATGTAGGCCCTTTACAAAATAATGTGTAGTGGTTGACTGGGGACAAAGAGAAGGCAAATGTATGCAATACTTTCCTCAGCTCTGTGTATAAAAAGGAGCATGGGGGAGCTCATGCCCATAATGGGGGTGGTATTGACACAGCCCCAAATGATCCACAATAGCTCAAAAGTGATATGATTCAGAAATATTTTGACAGAATAAAGGTGGATATAGCACCTGGACCAGATGACATCCACTCACAGATCCTAAAAAAAATTGAGCTCTGTCATTTTAAAGCCATTGTTTCTAATTTTTAGGAACTTGTTAATGACTGGATTTGCACCACTGGATTGGCGCAGGGCCAATGTGGTGCCTATATTTAAAAAGGGGTTAAAGTCCTTACCAAGTAACTATAGACCTGTTTAACTTCCATAGCTGGGAAGATACTGGAGAGTTTAATAAAAGACCACATCGACGAGTTCTTGCTTGAAAAAAATATTTTAAGTAACTGACAGAATGTATTCATGAAAGACAGACGTTGTCCACCAAATCTGATTTCTTTTTATGAGGAGGTAAGTAAAACCTTGAAGAGAGGGGTGGCTGTGGATGTGGTATAGTTGGATTTTGCAAAAGTGTTTGACACAGCTCCGCACACACGGCTCATGTGTAAGGTAAAGTCTACAGGCTTGGAAATATCAGTTTGTAAATAGATAGAAAACTGGCTAAAAGACAGAGTTCAGATCGTAGTGGTTAATGATTCTTACTCTGAATGGTCTAAGGTTATGGGTGTTGTACCCCAAGGTTTAGTGTTGAGACCCTTACTTTTTAATACCTTTATAAATGATATTGGGTCTGGGATTAAAAAGTACCATTTTAGTCTTTGCAGATGACACCAAGCTATGCAGTGGAATAACGTCCTTACAGGATGTCTCCAATTTACAAGCTGACCTCAATGCACTGTTTCATTCGGCAACTATGTGGCAAATGAGGTTTAACCACTTGCTTACTGGGCACTTAAACCCCCCTCAGTCCCAGACCAATTTTCAGCTTTCAGCGCTGATGCACTTTGAATGACAATTGCGCGGGCATAAAACACTGTACCCAAATGAAATTTTTATCATTTTTTTCCCACAAATAGAGCTTTCTTTTGGTGGTATTTAGTTACAGCTCGGAGTTTTATTTTTTGCTAAACAAACAAAAAAAGATGCAAAAAAAAAAAAAAAAAAAATCATGTTTTAATAGTTTGTTATAAAATTTTGCAAACGGGTCATTTTTCTCCTTCATTGAAGTGCGCTGATAAGGCGGCACTGATAGGCTGCATTGGTGGGCACTGATGGGCTGCATTGGTGGGCACTGATAGGCTGCATTGGTGGGCACTGATAGGCTGCACTGGTGGGCACTGATAGGCATAGTTAAGGCGGCACTAATAGGCACAGATAAGGCGGCACCGATGGGCACAGATAAGGCGGCACTGATGGGCAAAGATGGGCACAGATAAGATGGCACGGATGGGTGGCACGGATGGGCACTGATAGGTACCACAGATAGATGGGACTGATGGGCACTGATAGGTGGCACTGATAGGTGACTCTGATAGGTGGCACTGCTGGGCACTGATGGGCGGCACTGCTGGGCACTGATGGGCGGCACTGGGGTGCAGCACCTTTGAGGCAGATTGGGTGGCACTGTGGGTGGCACTGTGGGTGGCACTGTGGGGTGGCACTGTGGGTGGCACTGTGGGTGGCACTGTGGGTGGCACTGTGGGCACTATGGGCACAGACGGGGGGCACTTACTTTTACTTTTAGTTATACTTCAGGATGGCACTGCGGGAGGCAGGTGGGCACTGGCAGGTGGCATGTGGTGCCTTGCATTGCTGGCCGTGATCGGGACTGATGTCCCGATCACGGCCGCCGGTGATCGGCTTTTTTTTTTTCTCCTCGCGCTGTCAGCGCGAGGAGGAATAATAGCCGATTACCGGCTCCGTTCTATCACATGATCAGCTGTCATTGGCTGACAGCTGATCACGTGATAAGGGGTCGGGATCGACCCCTTGCACGGATCGGTGATCAGGCGAGTCTCATAGACTCGCCGATCACAGAGCGCGCCGCGCGCGCCCCTCAGGGGGCGCGCAGGCCGCTCGTAACCGGGACGACGTCAATAGACGTAGTCCCGGAAATCTAGGTCCGCGCTAATGCCGTCATTCGGCAATAGCGCGGTACCCAAGTGGTTAATGTTGATAAATGTAAAGTTATGAACTTGGGGGCTAAGAATATGCATGCATCATACATATTAGGAGGAGTACAACTGGGGGAATGCATAGTGGAAAAGGATCTGGGGGTTTTGGTAGATCATAGGCTTGATAATAGCATGCAATGCCAAGCTGCGGTTTCCAAAGTCCTTTCTTGTATTAAGAGAGGTATGGACTCCAGAGAGAGAGAGATATAATTTTGCCCCTGTACAAATCATTAATAAGACCTCATCTGAAATATGCAATTCAGTTTTGGGCACCAGTTCTCAAAAAGGATATCAGGGAGCTGGATAAAGTGCAGAGAAGGACAACTAAACTGATAAGAGGCATGGAGGAGCTCAGCTACGAGGAAAGATTAGAGGAACTGAATTTATTCTCTCTTTAGAAGAGGAGAATAAGGGGCGATATGATCAACATGTACAAATACATAAGGGGTCCATATAGTGAACTTGGTGTTATTCACTTTAAGGTCATCACAGAGGACAAGATGGTACTTACGTCTAGCGGAAAAGAGATTTCATCTACAGATATGGAAAGGTTTCTTCACAGTAAGAGCTGTGAAAATGTGGAATAGACTCCCTCCAGAGGTTGTTCTGGCCAGTTTATTAGATTTCTTTAAAAAAGGCCTGGATTATTTCCTTAATGTACATAATATTATTATTATTATTATTCACAATTTATATAGTGCCAACAGTTTACGCAGCGCTTTACAATGTATGGGGGGGGTAACACAATTACAGTACAGTTCAATACAAAAGGTACAGGAGGGCCCTGCTCATAGAGCTTACATTCTAAAGGGAGGGGGTGGTGGTACAAAAGGTAATAGCTGCAGAGAATGATTTGATGGGGGTGACTCGGGGACAGTTGTTGTTAGGTGGGATAGGCTTCCCTGAATAAATGAGTTTTCAGGGCTCTCCTGAAGGTGGACAGGGTAGGGGCTGATTGGACAGACAGGGGCAGGGAGTTCCAGAAGATGGGAGAGGCTCTGGAGAAGTCTTGAAGGCAAGCATGGGAGGATGCAACAAGGGAGCTAGAGAGCAGGAGGTCCTGGGAGGAGTGGAGGGGATGATTTGGGCAATATCTGCAGATGAGGTTGGTGATGTAGATGGGGGCGATGTTATGGATGGCTTTCTATGTTATGGTTAGCATTTTGAATTTTACACGGTGGGGTAGGGGAAGCCATTGAAGGGATTGGCAGAAAGGGACGGCAGTCACAGAATGATTAGTGAGGTGTAATAGTCTAGCAGCAGCATTCGTAATAGACTTTGTGGTGTCTAATAGCAGTAACACCTATGCCAAAATCAGGAGATAGGGTCTCCTCCAGCCCCTCCCACTTCACATTCCTCACCAGTTAGCTGACATCTAGTCTCGGCCCCCAGCCATGCCATGAATTAAATGGGCGCTGAGAAGAGGCTGAGTGGGCTGCCGTGGGTTCCAGGAACAGCCCAGCTGGGCTGCCACAGGCTCCAGGGGCAGCTCTGCTGGACAGCTGCAAAAAGGTTGGGAGTGGTGCAGGATTCAGGAACAGTCCAGGATTCGGTGACCCCTGACAAATCCTCATTCGACCCCCAGGTTGAGAACCACTGATTTAGACAGAGGATGTTTTGGCCCTATTAAGGTCCTGCCATCATATAGTGTCCACCCCGTACTGCGCATGCACAGTACGGGGCAGAAGAAGCTTCGGAAAATCTCTGAAGATGAACGGCGCCTGCGCCGTGAGTGGAGGTGGTAGCCCCCCCATCCAAGCGGACATAGGGTTGGGAAAATTAGAGGGCCCCTCGCGGGCAAGCTTTGCTCGCCACGCTTCAGGCTCGGCCTTGCTGTGCTCGGCTCTTTTATATTCCTACTCTATGTCCACTTGGATGGTGGGGATAGAACCTGGACTCATGGCGCAGGCGCCGTTCATCCTCGGCTATTTTTGGAATCTGTGTGTGCTGTGTACTGCGCATGCGCAGTACACAGTGGACACTATCCGATGGGGGACACCGGGTCTAAGATCCCAGGCTCCTCAGCTTTTTTATCTCCTTCCACTCTCCTCTCTCCTCATTGAGTTGGATTTGTATGCACTTCCTTTCCTCCACATCCACTCAGTATAAAGGATATACTCCCATTGTATAGTATATAAAGGTTTCACATTTATTACATAATATCCAGTTAATATCCATTAAAACTTGAAACAGTGCACTTTTAAAAAAACATTCAAGGCGGCGGCAGCTCCTGTATGCTCTTGTATGTTACACAGACACAGTACTCTATCACCTGACTTCTCCTACGTGTATTGTCACAATCCCTGAGAAAGTCACGTGATCGTGGCGATACGCATGGGAGGAGTCAAGTGACAGAGTACTGTGTCTGTGTAACATAGAAGAGCATATGGGAGCTGCTGCCATGTTGGATGATCTTTAATTTGCACTGTTTCAAGTTTTAATGTAAGTGAATATTATGCAATAATTGTGCAACCTTTATATAGTACACAATGGGAGTGTATCTTTTATACTGAGGGGACGTGGAAGAAAGGAAGTCCATACAAAGCCAGATCAGTGAGGAGAGAGGATAGTGAAAGGAGACTGAACAGCTCAGGACCTGGAATTAACCCCAGCAGGGGAAGGCAATTGTGTCCAGGAGAGGCAGAACTTTTGATCCATGGATTCTGAGGACAAAAAAAGATAATGGGAGTCTGCTCTCCAGGCCAAACTTTCTCAGGCTTTCTCAAGTCATGTGGGCTGGTTTAGAGTTTAGGACTGGGTAAACACGGGTCGAATATCAGCCGGTATCGGCCGCTTCAAGAGAAATTGACCATAATTCAGTACACCAGCCTATCTTACAGAAGCTGGACTAACTATCAGATTTTGTTGAAGGAATAAGATAGAAAACCATCCGATAAGGGCTGGCAGCCAGGGTAGGGAGTATGCTGCCAGGTAGGGAGTCCCCCTGTCAAAATACAGCGAAGGAGATTGCTGTATTTTAACATGTGATCTATTCCGCTGGGTTAAAAAAACAAAAACTTAAACCTAGTACATACTATCAGTTTTTTTTTTGTTCAACCCAACGGGCTGAATAAAAAAAAGCTGAGGAGCTCTGGAGGAACTTGATGTAATAACTATGCAATGTTATTATAGCGATCTCCCCACTGAGCTATCGTGTTCTGACAGTGGAACTACCCCCCACCAGAACTCAGCACTCACAGCCATTGACTGCTAGCACTGATCAGATTCTGGTTTTCCAGCATGCCCGTTTCACAGAGGCTGGTCGTTCGGCCTGCTTCTGTCAGACAGGCTGGTGTACACACAGGCTGAATGTTGTATTTTTGTTGAACCGGCCAACACCGGCCGATATTCGGCACCGCGTGTACCAGTCTTTATAGTGTGTACCAGGCTTAATCACATTTGTACGCTATGCATGTATACGTAGATAAGGAGGCAATAAGATATTATCATTCACATAATGTTATATAAAATGACTCACATATTTCACAAAGTCAAATCTCTGCCCTTTGAGGGGAGCAGCTTCATCTTACCTAATATATACAAATTGTTTTTATATTTTTTCTTTTTTCAATTAGTAGTTTGGCGCGGGGTTCACCTACCTTAGGTTGATTTCATATCATTCACATAAGAATTGTCAAAAACTTGTGTTATGTCTTTATCTTATTATCTTATTTTAACACATCTTAGAAAACTGACAAAAGTTTACAATTTTTGGAAACATTTTAATTGCTGTATATTCCATCTTATAGTGACAGTTAAACCCTTTTATTTCCTTTATGGTCATCATAGGGACAGGGAGTGAATCTCTGCAATAGGCTCAGAGATATAAATGGAAACCCAACAGTAAAATCTACCATACCATCTCAAATAAAAAAAGCAACAATTAAAAATTGGTCTGGAATTAGACTTTAGAAAGTATCAAGAAAGATGGACCCCCACTCCCCCAACTTCCTCCAAACCCTACCATATTCTTCAGGTGTTTATTGTTGCTAACTCATTTTCCTAATCTCATGAATTGGTATGGATGTTCAAATGTATATAACTGACTTGCTGGCAGAATAACATGTGTTTCTGATGTGCAAATAACGTTATGAGCTAATAAAAGGATGCCGTGCTTGTTAAAAATAATATTACACTGTCTCTGCTGCTGAGCTACTGCTTCTAAGCTTGCTGTGCATAATGCTGTCTCAAAGGACCAAAAATCACTGTATACCCATCCATGGCATGTTTATAAATTTGGAACATACTTTGTTTGCATTTTAAATGCTGTTCTGCATTAAATATCAGCTGCAAAGGCCAAGGGAACAGTAAAGAAACCCTTTTCTCAAATGTTAACCTAAAGCTTTAAATATAAAACTTGAACTCAACTCAAAACATAAAGATTTACTATGTTATAAGGATAAGGAACATCTAAAAACAGTAATTGTGACTAGGCAGCATCCTTAAAAAAAATATATTTTGTACTAAATTCCTCCTAAAAATAGTAGAGCACTCCCTGGTAGGTGAGGGTCTAGAGACTTCTGTGCCTAAAGCACCATATATGCATATCTGTAGTGTGAGGTTATACCTCTGCAGTCACTCATTGACTGTTAGGCAGGCCATCCATTATGTAATTTACTTTCCTTCAACCATGGGTTGAAGGAAAGAAAATGACTTTGATTACTTGAACACAGTCAGTATTAATGGTGGAATCCCTTCAGCAGCACTATTGTGTTCCACTGGCGGAGAGCCTTCCCCACCAGTAAAATACAACACTCACTGCTGGCAGGACACAGTGGTGTAGTGGGTAGCATCCTCGCCTAGCAGTTAAGGGGGTTGCTGGTTTGAATCCCAAACAAGACACCACCTGCCTGGAGTTTACATATTCTCTCTGTCCCTGTGTGGGTTTCCTCCCACACTCCAAAGACATGCTGGTTCTGTCCAAAATTAGTCCTAGTATATGAATGTGAGTTGGGGAACTTGGATCATGGGCTCCTTGAGTGGAGGGACTGATGTGATGTATGTGTATCTGAGTACATTGACAGTAGTATATGGGTGCCTTAAACAAAATAATAATAATATAATAGATGTGCATATTAATAAGACACAGTGTACAGGGATAGGGACAATTGTAGACACTCAGGATGGACTGGTGTCTTTATTAAACCTTACTAACTATGTAACTGATGATGGCCATAGCTGCCAGCAGTGACTGGGAAAAAAATAACAAGCTGGTTATATAAGGAAGACAATTGATGGATTTACTTCAGTACAACCAGTCTGCCCACAGATGGATTGGAATATTGATGGTTACTAGACATGTGCATTCACTTTCTTCTGAATTTTCGGGATTCCGATAAGCCCCTCGCCCACAGACCCCGACAACCAACGGCCAGGGTTGTCGGGAAGAGGCCCTTGTCCTCATCAACATGGGGGCAAGGTGCTTTGGGGTGGGGCGGCCCCCCTTCCCCAAGGCACCCCCATGTTGAGGGCCCGCGGCCTGGTACGTCTCAGGAGGGGAGACCTTCCTCTTTTAGCAGATGATCAAAGTTTGCCACAGCGCCTAGAGGCGATTCAGTTCGCATTGTGCGCTATATAAGTATTTCATTCATTCATTCATTCAGGGGGGCGCTCGCTTGTCCCCACCCCCTTTCCTGGCCGGCCGGGCTGCGTGCTCGGATAGGGGTCTGGTATGGATTTTGGGGGGGACCCCACGCCGTTTTTTTTGGCGTAGGGGATTCCCCTTAAAATCCCTACCAGACCTAAGGTCCTGGTATGCCCCCGAGAAGGCATGCAGGCTTCATGAGTGAGGCAACATTATCGCCACTCTCTCGCTACTATAGGAAAATTACATTTTCCTATTGCAGCCAGCGCGAGAACCGGCTCAACGGGATCGCAATGGTTAGAGAAGCCTGTCGCCGGGAACCAGCGTGATACTGTCACAACACAATATCGGGGCACCTACTGTAGTTCAAGATTATTCGACATAGAGAGAAAAGATTCGACATAGAGAGAAAAGATTTGACATTATAGAGACAATAGCAAAAAAAGGTCAAATGTGCCTAACCTAACTCTAAGTCCAAGATTATTCGACATAGAGAGAAAAGATTGGACATGAATATTCCACGAAGCAGTTGCCGTGAGTGGACATTTATGGTCAAATGGTCCGCCCATAGGCTATAGAAGAATTCTAGCGTTGGTTGACTAGTAATAATAATAATTAATAAATATAATTATTACTAGTGTCATACAACATTAGAATTCTACTGTAGCTTGTAGGTGGAACATTCGACTGGAAATGTACGATTGCGGCGTCATACAGTTTAGCTGCTCTGTCGAATCTTCTTAGAACATTCAACAAACACCATAAGCCTTCAATGACAAATTCGACCTTAATTATTTCGGATTTTCGGACGAATGCATTTTTTTAAAGAAATTAATAAATGAAAATGAATTTCGGGAGTAACTAAATAAATGTATTTTTTGTACGAATTCCAAATTCCGAAACAAAATATTTCAGTGTGCACATGTCTAATGGTTACTGCTAGGGCTGTTACTGATTAAAATTTTCCTGTTCGATTAATCGATTTTTTTTTTAATCGATTAATCGACTAATTTCGATTAATTATAATGCATATACAGTTTTTACAATTTTTTTTATTAAACTTTAAGAAAAACGTAGAAAGTTAGTTTAACTTTAACTGTAATGTCCACATCTCCCCCATACTGTACGGTCCACATTTCCCCCACATCTCCCCCCATGCTGTATTGTCCACATCTCCCCCCCATAAAGTACTGCCCACATCTCCCCCCCATAAAGTACTGCCCACATCTCCCCCCCATAAAGTACTGCCCACATCTCCCCCCCATAAAGTACTGCCCACATCTCCCCCCCCCCATAAAGTACTGCCCACATCTCCCCCCATAAAGTACTGCCCACATCTCCTCACATCTCCCCCATACCTTAATATTCATTATTGTCTGCTCTGTCTGGAATAGACAGCAGGCAGACCCGTCCGTCCTCAGAGTAGACACAAGCAGGCGGGCGATGATGACGCCAGCGCGCGCGTCTAGGCCACCGACGGGTGGACCAAGATGGCCGCGGCTCCGGAGCTAGGCCGAAGCCGCGGCCTTTCCTATGGGCGAGACTGCGGAGCTCACTCCGCGGATCGTCCTCGATCAAAATTATTTTGATCGATCAAAGAAATTAACGATTAATCGAACAATTAATCGTTAATTTCCGCAGCCCTAGTTACTGCTGAATTAGCTGAATTTTGATCCATCTATGGCCAGCCTTAGTCTCAGGAGATTTGGCGCAAGATTTGGTGATGTCAGTTCTGTGTTGCTGACACGGCGCCACCCTGATCTCGGTAACGAGCCGATGATGGGGCTCTTTAGCCACGTGATCAGCTGTGTCCAATCACAGCTGATCACTTGTAAACACAGAAGTGCAGGTAATCGGCTCTCCTCACCTCACACTGACAGAGTGTGAGGAGAGGAGAGGCAATCAGCAGCATTTCCTCGCAGAGGAGGCCTGTACAGGTAATCTGGGCACTGATCATCAGTGCAGCCCCAACAGTGCCCATCAATGATGCCAATTTGTGCCCATCAGTGATGCTAATCTGCGCCCATCAGTGATGCCAGTCAGTGCTGCATTTCAGTGCCCATCAGTGCCACCTATCTGTGCTGTCTATCATTGCCCAGATGTGCCGCCTGTCAGTGCCCATCAGTGCCACCTATCATTGCCCATCAGTGCCACCTATAAGTGCTCATCAGTGCTGCATATCAGCATCACCTATCAGTGCGGCATATTAGTGCCCACTCATCGGTGCCCTTCAGTGCAGCCTCACCAGTGCACATCAGTGAAGGAGAAAAATTACTTTCTAACAGAAACTAAGAAAACATTTTTTTTTTATTTCAACATTTTCAGTCTTTTTTGTTTTGTTTTTTAGCAAAAATGGTGATTATATGCCACTAAAAGAAAGCTTTATCTGTCTCCAAAAAATGATAACAATTTTGTTAGATAGAATAAATATACGCTGCACTAGAATGGTGCTACACCTAATAAGTCTGTTTCCTAGTTTATATTCATAAGCCCACTGGCAAAAAAAATTGATATGCATAAAATGTAAACACACACCTGATATAAAGTGCACAAGTGCAATATGTGGCAAAATAAAACTCAGTGGGGTTATATTAACCCCCTTTAACTGAACAGTGCCACCGTATTCAAAATATACATATATTAATCATAAAAACATAATAACATGATGAGTAGTGATGGCCGAACGGTTCGCCCAGCGG
This sequence comes from Lithobates pipiens, assembly GCF_037356315.1. NCBI lineage: Eukaryota > Metazoa > Chordata > Amphibia > Anura > Ranidae > Lithobates > Lithobates pipiens. Next base: position 13,037,405 of record NW_027507755.1, read on the forward strand.
TCGTTTTGCGGCGAATTTCGGCTGTTCGCGGTCCGCCCGTTCGGCGGACTATTGGCGCCATTCGCCCGGCGGACTTCCGTTTTTACTGTGTAAAAGAACTTTGACCTATGATGACACATCCATCATGGGGTACAGGACAGCCAATTGAGACATTACAGCACATGGACACTTGGACATTCCCCCTAACTTATAAATAGACCCGATCCAGCGGCCATTTTACATTCTTTCGTATGTCACTATAGGGAGAGGTTGCTGTGTGGAGCAGGGAGAGATTGCAGTGACCCAAATCGCTAGCTATTTGGTACACAAAAGTTCTTTTCAGGACTGGTATAGGTGTTAGGTGTAGTTCAGGATAGGCAGTACTGTGCTAGTGATTGTTGCAGCAGCCTGAGTGTCTTTTGTCAGTTTAGAGAAAGGGACAGGACAGTGTGTGCTGCAGGGACAGTCAGTTTAGTCATTAGCTGTTACTATCAGGTCCACAAAAGTGCTATTCCAGTTATTGTTCCAGTAGCCTCTGTTTTGTCAGTTTATATAGGGACAGGCAGGAAGCAGTGTGTGAGGCCGTGAGGGTCAGTTTAATCAGTAGCTGTTACTATTAGTTCCACAAAGGTTCTTTTCAGGACTGTTATCAGTGGTATGGTAATAGGCTTGTACACGTATAATATTCTTTCTTCCAAATATAGAAAGAATATTATACTTTTCTGCTGCAGTCTGCTAATCAGTCACACACAACCTAATTGTTCCACAAAGGTCCTTATAAGGACTGGTAATAACCTGGTGTAGGGTGCTATAGTACATAGGATTGAGTGAGGTACAGTCTGCTATTCTATAAGGACTGGTATAGGTCCACAATACATAGGGTTGAGGTGCACTACTGCTGACCGCTGCCCTATACTGCAGCAGTCCTTCATCGGTATAGGGACTGACGTACAGTCTGCTAATCACTCACACACAACCTAATTATTCCACAAAGGTCCTTATAAGGACTGGTAATAACCTGGTGTAGGGTGCTATAGTACATAGGGTTGAGTGAGGTACAGTCTACTATTCTATAAGGACTGGTATAGGTCCACAATACATAGGGTTGAGGTGCACTACTGCTGACCACTGCCCTATACTGCAGCAGTCCTTCATCGGTATAGGGACTGACGTACAGTGTGCTAATCACTCACACACAACCTAATTGTTCCACAAAGGTTCTTATAATGACTGGTAATAACCTGGTGTAGGGTGCTATAGTACATAGGGTTGAGTGAGGTACAGTCTGCTATTCTATAAGGACTGGTATAGGTCCACAATACATAGGGTTGAGGTGCACTACTGCTGACCGCTGCCCTATACTGCAGCAGTCCTTCATCGATATTTCTACTGGGGCTGCTTATTATGAGGGGCTCCCACCATCCCTGTGCTGTGCTGACATCCTCCTGGGGCTGTACCTCTGCTGTGCATATTATGAGGGGTTCCCACCATCCCTGTGCTGTACTGACTTCCTCCCGAGGCTGTACCTCTGCTGTGCATATTTTGAGGTGCTCCCACCATCCCTGTGCTATGCTCATTATGAGGGGCTCCCACCATCCCTGTGCTGTGCTGACTTCCTCCTGGGGCTGCTTATTATGAGGGGCTCCCACTATCCCTGTGCTATGCTTATTATGAGGGGCTCCCACCATCCCTGTGCTGTGCTGACTTCCTCCTGGGGCTGCTTATTATGAGGGGCTCCCACCATCCCTGTGCTATGCTGACATCCTCCTGGGGCTGCTTATTATGAGGGGCTCCCACCATCCCTGTGCTATGCTCATTATGAGGGGCTCCCACCATTCCTTTGCTATGCTCATTATGAGGGGCTCCCACCATCCCTGTGCTATGCTCATTATGAGGGGCTCCCACCATCCCTGTGCTATGCTGACTTCCTCCTGGGGCTGCTTACGGTGCAGGTGTCAGTGCTGTATATCACGGTGCTGATGTCAGTACTCTCTATCACGGTGCTGCTGTCAGTGCTGTATATCACGGTGCTGGTGTTAGTGCTTTATGTCACGCTGCTGATGTCAGTGCTCTCTGTCATGGTGCTCTTGTCAGATGACTCTATCACGGTGCAGGAGTCATTGCTGTATGTCATGCTGCTGATGTCAGTGCTCTCTATCACGGTGCTGCTGTCAGTGCTGTATATCACGGTGCTGGTGTTAGTGCTTTATGTCACGCTGCTGATGTCAGTGCTCTCTATCATGGTGCTGTTGTCAGATGACTCTATCACGGTGCAGGTGTCATTGCTGTATGTCACGCTGCTGATGTCAGTGCTCTCTATCACGGTGCTGCTGTCAGTGCTGTATATCACGGTGCTGGTGTTAGTGCTTTATGTCACGCTGCTGATGTCAGTGCTCTCTATCACGGTGCTGCTGTCAGTGCTGTATATCACGGTGCTGGTGTTAGTGCTTTATGTCACACTGCTGATGTCAGTGCTCTCTATCACGGTGCTGGTGTCAGATGACTCTATCACAGTGCAGGTGTCATTGCTGTATGTCCCGCTGCTGATGTCAGTGCTCTCTATCACGGTGCTGCTGTCAGTGCTGTATATCACGGTGCTGGTGTTAGTGCTTTATGTCACGCTGCTGATGTCAGTGCTCTCTATCACAGTGCTGCTGTCAGTGCTGTATGTCATGGTGCTGGTGTTAGTGCTTTATGTCACACTGCTGATGTCAGTGCTCTCTATCACGGTGCTGGTGTCAGATGACTCTATCACGGTGCAGGTGTCATTGCTGTATGTCACGCTGCTGGTGATCATCTCCTGCACCCTCTTCTTTGCCTACCCTGACCTTCCCTCTCCTCCATTGCCTTCTTGCGCTCCACAGTCCTGAATTGTCACAACAATTTCCCATATAAAAAAAGAATGCTTGTAGTTGTCGATCCCAGATTCACCTCATACATGTGTTATGTCATTGGCCATGTGGTGGGACTATGTTTGCACAGCTATTAATTATTTTGTGGCTGCAAATTTGATCTGTAGGTTTGCGAAGTTCGCCTCCCATTGAAGTCAATGGGGCCCGCCGCGAACGTTCCGGTTCGCGAACTATCGGCCGCGTTCGCGAAACGTCCCGTCGGAAGTTTGTCCATCACTAATGATGAGAAATCGTGATAATAATTGGTACAACTTAGTGTCAAAAGTGCTTAGTGCATAAAAAACTGTGACAGCAAAATTGCATAAATAGTGTTAAAAAAGTGCATGTGCATAAATCATATTAGTGTTCCTATATCACACAAGGTAAGCAGTCCTTTGTAGCAGCCAGTCTTAAAATGTGATTTAAAACACTTTTGCTGGGGGGGCGTGGCCAGCGCGCAAGTCGTATGGACGCATAGCTCCGTAGCATCGGCGGAATCTACAGCAACACTGGACCGCAAATCCACGCTAATCTGTCCGCCTGACCAGCGGAACACTCCTGCATCAATAGCAGTATGAGGAAACGCAAGGATGACCAGAGACCGAAGAAACTCACGGAGTTCTTCCATCCTCCATCACGCGGAAAAGGCCAAGGTGGCGCCGGTCTATTCACAGCCACGGAGGTGCGCAGCGCCAGCTCTCACTACACTGATATGCCAGACGCAGTGCCATTACCTGCAGACAGAGCGGGGAGCCAAACCTCCTCTTCAGGAGAGGATTCTCCTAGTCCATCGTGCTGCAGCCCGGCGAAGTCACGTCTAAAAATGGACTTTACGGGAGCTGAGGTAAGCCAGACTCCTACTAATCTCCTAGGCCCGGACAAACCGGAGTTATCCCCTATTGCGGCCTTCCCAATCAATCCATTCTAGATACACAGCTAAAGGAGATGCTGCTAACTCTCCACAACTCCCTCCATAATGACTTATGTACCCTGACTAAACAATTCTCCAAAGAATTCACCAGAGAATTCCAATTCCTGGGAGACAGAGTCGGTAACATTGAGCAATCAATGGGAGCCATGACGACTACAGTGAATGAGCTAGTAGATGTTCATGAAGATAACTTACGATAAAGGACAGAGCATGGATGAAAGCCAAAATGGCCGACCTTGAACACTATTCGAGGAGAAATAACCTCAAAATCAGAGGCATCCCCGAAAATGTCCAACCACCTGACCTTAAGAAATATGCCACTGATTTCTTCTCAACACTGCTAGCGGAACGTGCCGGCCATTGAGCTTACTATCGACCGGATACACCGTATCCCAAAACCATCTTTCATGTCTCCACATGTTCCCCGTGACATGCTTATGAGAGCTCACTTTTATCATACTAAAGAGCAAGTTTTATACAAAGTCAGGGCTATGGGGCAATTACCTCAACCGTACACTGCACTCCAAGTATTTGCGGATCTGTCTAAACACACACTAGACATGAGGAGGCAATTGTCAACCATAACGAAAGCTCTCTGCAACCACAAAATCGAATACAAGTGGAAACAGCCATCTAAACTCTCCATTCAGAAAGACGGCACCTCCTACCTGGTCTCCACCCTTGAAAAAGGCCTAGCACTATTGCATAACTGGGGCATCATCCCGAAACCTGCACCTCCTTTGGGGCCAAAGAAAAATTTGGAGAAGCTTACACCTCAATGGCAATGACAGCCTCACTGACTCTCACTTGGTCCAATACAGCCACAGTCGGGTGATTATCCACCTGCAGTTTACCACTGACTTCCGAGATGCCTTCCTATGGTAGTTTCATACCAGTTGGCCCTTGAACTTTTTCCCCCAGTACGATGCAGCATGGTGTATATCCCTTACTGCTGCACTCTTTGTTATGTTCTCACTTTTGTTCGCATTACTTGTTTTTTGTTTGTTTTGTTTTTTGTTCATTCACAGCATTCTAACAGCACAGAGGAACAGAGGAACACAATATCCTGCATATGACCCAGCACGTCATCCTTTGAAATCACTAGCAGTGGACAACCACCACTTCAACGAGCATCTAACGCCACCACAACCGTCTAACAACCAAATTCTCAGGTACCATTCGTCGAGACTTGTGAGTACCATGATAAATCGCAACCTTCTCACTACCATATGAGTACGAAACTCTTATCTTTAAATGTCAATGGGCTTAACCACCCGGCTAAGCGAAGCTCCCTGTGGCGTACTGCCAAATCTCACGCCTGTCAAATTCTATGTGTGCAGGAAATGCACTTCCAACACGGCAAAGAACCTAAATGTACGCACCCTGACTTTCCCCATATCTTCTGTGCATCTGGTCCCCAGAAAACTAAGGGAGTACTCATAGCCATACACCGCTCGGTGAACTTCCAGCTGATTGAGTCTATCCCGGATGTTAATGGAAGGTACATTATCCTAACATGCCTAATTGACAACACTCCTGTAACCCTAGCATCGATCTATACCCCGAATCGTAAACAACTGTCTTTTTTGAATAACATATTGAGGAGAATCCGTAAGGTGCAAAAAGGGTCTCTAATCCTTTCCGGGGACTTCAATACTATTCACGATCCAGATCTGAATTCCTCCAACCCTAAATCAAGACGCCATCTCACTTTGGGTCCTCTTTTACACAGACACGAGCTATATGATACCTGGAGATGCCACCATCCGGATGAGCGAGAGTAATCCTTTCATTCAACGGTTCACAATACGTATTGACTATATTGTTGTTGATAAATGGTTATTGCAGAGTCTAACATTGTGCCCATAACTTGGGCAGATCATGCCCCTATTAGTATCACATTACGCCTATCCAACCCACATCCAAAGCATAAGATATGGAGGGCAAATTCCCACCTCCTAAAAATGCCTGACACAGTTAAAACCCTAAACTCCCAAATTGCGGAATTCTTCGCATTTAACATGGGCTCTGTGTCAGACTCGGCCACTCTCTGGGGAGCCCATAAGGCATTCAGTACAGGGATTCTCATTCAACTCAATGCACAAGCTAGAAGGAGGAGGACGCAGCACATTGACTCTCTTACGGCTGACATTAAACAGCTAGATACCTTGAACCAATCAAACCCAACCCCTCAACTAAAACAAAAACTCCTAATTTTAAGACAGGAACTTAGGGCGGTCCTATTGGATACCTATGAGAAACAATTTCATAAACTGAAAGCTAGATATTACCATACTAGTAACAAAGCTGGCAAGGCCTTGGCAAGGATAATCCAGGGTCGCCATACTAAATCTAGGATTCCTTATCTGCACCACCCCATTACTAAAACAAAACTGCAGGATCCCCAATCTATAGCAGATGCTTTTAGCTGCTATTATAGCACTCTATATAACTTAGAAAAGGACCCCAACCATCCCCACCCTACACCTGAATTGATACAGCAATTTTTAAACAATTTTTTTATACAATTCATCTTCCTTCTCTCACTGATACTCAACGGAAAGCCCTTAACGCCCCGTTCACTGTACAGGAAATTGCTGCATCTATTGTATCTCTTCCAAATGGGAAATCTCCTGGCCCAGATGGCCTAACTGCAGAATATTACAAACTACTCAAAGACACTTTAGCGCCACACCTATGTCAGTTGTACAATGATGCTGTCTCCTCCTCAACATTTCCAGACAAAATGCTTAAAGCCCTAGTGGTCACTTTGCCAAAACCAGGCAAACACCTGACATCCCTCAAAATTTCCGACCGATCTCTCTTTTGAACACCGACCTCAAGATCTACGCAAAGACAATAGCGAATAGACTGACAACTTATATGCCCCAGCTTATACATAGAGACCAAACGGGATTTATTAAAGGAAGACAAACCTCAGATGCGACTAGACGCTTGATCAATATTATCCATCATGTGGACCGCTCTCGAACGCCTTCTCTGCTTCTTTCCCTGGATGCAGAGAAGGCGTTCGACAGGGTCTACTGGGGTTACAGGTGCTCATTAAATTTGGGTTTACTGGTCCCATCCTTTCAGCAATTTTAGCTTTGTATAGCCGGCCCTCTGCACAAGTCTTCGTTAACGAGATGTTATCCCTACCATTTGTAATCTCGAACGGCACAAGATAAGGATGCCCTCTCTCCCCTATGATCTTTAATTTGATTATCAAACCTTTAGCAGACCCCATTTCCACAGGTATAAATATAGGACCAACAGACCATCGCATAAGTCTATTCACAGATAATATAATCCTTATAATTACCAACCCTAGAACTTCCCTCCCGCGACTACAATCTCTATTAAAAGACTTTGGCGCTATTTCCTATGAAACCAAGTCACACATTCTAGATCTGGGAGTAGATCACGTAACGAGACGTAGCAAATTGAGACGTAGCAAATTTGAATTTTCTTGGATAGGCCGACTCGCAGCTTTTAACATGATGGTATTACCCAAACTATTATACCTACTTAGAGCTCATCCTATCCTCATTCCTAGAAGTTACTTAAACTCATTACAAGGCATTTTAGGACATTATTTATGGCAACAAATGAAACCCCGATCCTCAAGACTAGCTTTTACTAAACACAAATCAGTAGGAGGGTCTGCAGTCCCTGACCTCAACGATTACTACAACGCTACTATCCTAAGCCAGCTTAGAGAATGGTTCTGCTCTCCCCACAAATCCCTATGGGGGGAAATAGAACTAGCACTTATCTCTCAACCTTCTCTCCACTACTGGCTGTTCATTTGTCGAGTGAAAAAACCCATACCAACCCATCTCCCACCCACAATCAAAGCTAGTGTTTTGAGTTGGCACTGTATCCTTGCTAACCAGTAGAGCGACACCCCAACCACTAAATTAAACCCGCATTTGACAATCCTTCCTACATTAATCCCCAATATTAATATTAAATCATGGAACATAACATCTGCTACTAAACTTAATACAACCAAGAATCCCTAAAACCGTACCACCAAATTCAAACAGACCTCAATCTCCAAGTGCCTGCTCACTTTACTTACCTTCAAATAGCACACTGCCTCAATGCCAATCCCCAGCTCCGGGCCAGGATTCCCATTAAAATCTGGACATATTTATCTAATTCTACCCTAGGATTGAAAGGTATCTCAACTATATATAATTTACTGAACGAGAAGACTACATTCACAATGATACCACCACTTGCCAAATGGGAACTAGATCTAGGCCACCAGTTTACGCCACTCCAATCCATACATAAAGCAACGGCTTGTGCCACACTAATAGAACTAATGCAAAAAATAACACAACGTAGATATCTAACCCCGTCGATTATTTCAAAATTTGGGGGGCTCTAACCCCCTTACCTTCTGGAGGAAGTGTGGCCAAATAGGGACAATGTTCCATATTTTCTGGGACTGTCCTGCCATACTAGACTATTGGAAAACTGTCTTCAGGCTGATCTCCAAAGTCATAGGCACTCCTTTACGAACCTCCCCAGAATTGGCCCTACTCAATCTAGAAATCAATATCATTCCCCCTGTATACCGTAAAATAGCAACTCACATACTCCTGGCAGCTAGACTGTCGGTCACTAGGAAATGGAAATCGGAAACCCCACCTTCCTTAAATGATGTTATACTTTTGACTCAGACTCACTATTCCTATGAGCTCATAACTACAAATTCAAGTAACCACTATCATAGAGAACAACAGCTATGGGCACCGTGGGTCAAATGGTACAAAAACTTCAAAGAAACAAAATAATCCATGATAGTCCCTACTGTTAGCTAGTGGTTCCACTTTTACGTCTTCAAGCGCTAGAGGTACTAAGTGATACTGATCTTCATACCAGTGTGGTGGTGTCGGACCCCTCCTGACACAGAAAGTTCCCGTTAAGGGGTGTCGGAGGTGCCCTGCTACTGTCACTAAGGTTGAATAGTGCAACTATCTATTGACTACTTGTACTACTGTGTACTCAGATTTTGGAACTGGATACTGTACTTCCTTATTTGCCTCCTGCTGTGTGTGACATGTCGAGCTGTGGTGTTCCTCTTCTTATCCCATCCTCAGATGTAAGCTGTGTACTGTTTTTGCTTATTTTTGTTTATTTCTGTTTACTTTTGTATTGCTTCACTGTTGAAAATTAATAAAAAGATTTGACGCAAAAAAACACTTTTGCTAAATGGTGTGAAATAGATGCAGATAACATGATCTCCAGTGATCATACTATATGCATGCTTCTATTTTCCATCCGTGATTCCAAATCATGCATAGGTGCAATCCGATGACCCCTTATGGTAATAAGCTCACCTTAAAGCTTGTGACCAGCTTTTACACTTAGTCAATACACGCATATGAACCGCTATAGGGTTCTCAGCTGTTTCCCTGGATCAGAGGTTCCCCAATGCAGTGATCTCGGAATTATATGAGAAAGGGAAAAAAGCTAATAGTGCAATATCGTTTTTATAATTTTATTAAACAAGTTAAAAACCGCTCCCCTGCCAGGGTACTCACATGTGCAAGGTGCGTCAGTGCACCGTACTTCATGAAACTCAACAGATACTGTGAACAGCAAGGGTATGGCATGTATCACATCTAGGCAGGTGTACTGTCTCTCATGCCATTCTGGCCCCTCCCCTACACGTGTCGATACTAGGGTATGACGTATCTTCCTAAGGGGGTTTCTGAGAAAGATACGGGTTTCCCAGTTCTCCTTTTATTTCTCTCTCTGCTAAAATTCTGTTTTCGTTTCTGGCCATGTAACCATTGAAGAGTTTTTCTACAATTTCCTCTCCTGCAGGGGTCAAGTCCTGGGGAAAAAAGTGTGGGAACTCCCACCCAAGATCAACTCGCCCACCAAAAAGAAAAAACTATCCTCAATAAACATAAATACGGTAATTCTCTGAATAATCAGCATTCATTTAATTCTGCTTCCATGCAAATGTGAACATCATGTTCTGATCTTTATTGGGGAATTTTATTTTGTATATAGAGTGTTTATGTGGTGAGTTTACACTTTTCATTGGACAGAGTTTGGATAACACAGGGTTAAATGGAAAGGTCATAAATTAACTGCACATTATCTGGACAGAATGCTTGGGGAGATAGTGATGTGTTCCTGCTTAGGAGATGTATGTTAGCTTGGGGTGCTGCAAACTCTGCACGGCTCCAACACACACTCGCTGCTATTCCAACCCTTCACATATATCCACATAAACTTCCCTCCTGGCATTAAACTTTGCCAGGTATTGTGCTCAGCTTACCACCCCAAACTGATGTTCCTCCCTCAGCTCACCTCTCTCCCTGCATGTCCTGTGAGTATAATAGCTGTACTCCTCCTCTGAGTTCTCTCATCATATGGCACTGAAGATAGAGGAGGGGGAGATTCAGCGGGACACACAGAGCAAATATGCAGGAGACTGGGGGGGGGTGAGGAGACAGAAAATCAGGAGGGGCCAGCGGGGAGAAGCGCATCACGGGAGGTCTGACTAAATACAATCTCTTAGCAGTAGGGACCTGATCTATCCGTCACCTAGCTGTGATTGACAGGTAGATCGAAACGGAAGCTGTCATGGGTCCCTCTACTGGCAATGCCTGAATGGCCAGGTGTGCGGCACTTACTATTGCGAGCTGTGTTGGCAGCTGCTGGTGTAGCATACTTCAAAGTCTTGCAGGACATGGCTGCTAATGGAAACTCAGTTCCTGTTGTGGAAAAAGTACAGGAACTCCGTTCCCATGTGTTTCACGCAGGACTTGAGCCCTGCTCTCCTGGCACTAAACATGGAGAAATCTCCTCAAAAGAGACTTGGACAGCAATTAAAAAACAGAAAGGGACATTAGGTCTGCGCACAGGGTGTTCTGGATGTGCCTGGGCACACCCTAATCACCCAGTGTGCATTAGCGAGAAGATAGGAAAGATCTCCTTCTGACCGGCTCTTATGCACTTCTCTTTCACTGTGCTGACAGGGAGTTCGATGTGCCAGAGCCTTAAATATGTAGACACACACATGTGTTTTTGAGCTTTAGGGTGCACATCCTAATGCAATAGGCTGCACATTCCTATGACAGGGACTAGACCCTTCCTCTCTGTACCCAAAACAAAATAGATGATTTGATTGGAGTTGGGTTTTAACAGTATTTCTGCAATTGAAAATTCTGCTTCCAGTTGTCTCTCCTGCAGAACTGGAGCGGCCACTCTGGAGTGGAAAAATTTGATTGCTTTTTTTATATTGTGTTCATAAACGTTTATTCTTCCATTTTACACACAAAGAAAACAAAATAACCAGGGCGTAACAACTGACCAACAGCACAGACAAACAAAAAAAGAGGAGGGGGGGGGGGGGGAGACAAGGAGCGCAACCATCATAATTCCTTATCAAGGATTAGGATACATACACTATCCACTGGGACCATATTACACCCCCCCCCCCACCCAATAAAATGCAGTGCCAATTAAATGCAGCCTGATCAGTGCCAATTAAATGCAGCTATACCAGTGCCCATGAAATGCAGCCTCACCAGCGCCTATGAAATTCAGCCTGATCACACAGTTACTGGAGCCTGGGGTCTGGCTACTGGAACTGAGCTGCTGGTCCTTGGGTCTGGCTGCTGGGGCCAAGGGTCCAGTTGTTGGAGCCAAGGATCTGGTTGCTGGAGCCAAAGGGTATGGTTGCTGGAGCCAAGGGTCTGGCTGCTGGAGCTGGGCTGCTGGTCCTGGCTGCTGGAGCTGGGCTGTTGGTCTTAGGGTCTAGCTGCTTGGGCCAAGGATCTTATTGCTGGAGCCAATGATCTGGTTGCTAGAGCCAAGGGTCTGGCTGCTGGAACCAAGGGTCTTACTGCTGGGGCCAAGGGTCTAGCTGCTGGGGCCAAGGGTCTGGCTGCTGGAACTGGGCTGCTGGTCCTGGGGTCCGGCTTCTGGGGCCTGGCTGCTGGAGCTGGACTGTTAGTCCTGGGGTCTGGCTGCTGGAGCTGGGCTGCTGGTCCTGGGGCCTGGCTGCTGGACTGGGCTGTTGGTCCTGGGGCATGGCTGCTGGGGCCAAGGGTCTGGCTGCTGGAGCTGGGCTGCTGGTCGTGGGGGCTGGCTGCTGGGGCCAAGGATCTGGCTGCTGGGTCCAAGAGTCTGACTGCTGGGGCCAAGGGTCTGGTTGCTGGGGCAAAAGGTCTGGCTGCTGGAGCTAGGCTGCTGGTTCTGGGGTCTGGCTGCTGGGGCCAAGGGTCTGGCTGCTGGGGCCAAGGGTCTGGCTGCTGGGGCCAAGGGTCTGGCTGCTGGGGCCAAGGGTCTGGCTGCTGGACCTCTCCACATTTCCCTGCACAGAGGGAGACCCCTCTCCACATTTCCCTGCACAGAGAGAGAGAGAGAGAGAGAGAGAGAGACAGACCCCTCTCCACATTTCCCTGCACAGACAGAGAGAGAGAGAGAGAGACAGAACCCTCTCCCCATTTCCTGGCACAGAGAGAGAGAGACAGACAGATCCAGCTCCACGTTTCCCCACACAGAGAGAGAGAGACGGACCCCTCTATACATTTCTCTGCACAGAGAGAGACACTGCTCTGCATTTCCCTGCACAGAAAGCAGGGATGACCCATCCAATAGGGGCTCCGCCCCCTCTCTCCGGGCCGCCCCATATGCTTAATAAATAGATTCATGCACAAATCTACCATGCATGAATCTATCTATGGCTGCCGGGGCCACCCCCTATTCAGCCATCTGGCCCCTTTTAAGACACCGGGTGCCTGAATTACAGCAATTAGAGCCATAGGCCATAGGCTCTAACAGGCTTCAAAATAGGGTGGATTTAGAGCACTGTGCTTGGTGCCCACCCAGGTGTGTTAGAAAAGCAAATTAATATTTGCTTTTCTAACACTGAACCCCCTCTCCGCCAATCAGGAAGCACAGATCTAATACCCATCACCTGATTTGCTGAAAGGTCAGGTGCTAAGGATGAGCCAAACACCCTTCGGTTCGGTTCGCACCAGAACCTGCAAACAGACCTAAACTTCGTGTGAACTTTAGAACCCTATTAAAGTCTATGGGACTCGAACGTTCAAAATCTAAAGTGCTAATTTTAAAGGCTAATATGCAAGTTATTGTCCTAAAAAGTGTTTGGGGACCTGGGTTTTGCCCCAGGGGACATATATCAATGCAAAAAAAAATCTTAAAAACAAATGTCTTTTCAGGAGCAGTGATTTTAATAATGCTTAAAGTGAAACAATAAAAGTGTAATATTCCTTTAAATTTCATACCTGGGGGGTGTCTATAGTATTCCTGTAAAGGGGCACATGTTTCCCGTGCTTAGAACTGTCCCTGCACAAAGTGTCATTTCTGCAGGAAAAAAGTCATTTAAAATCACTCGCGGCTATAATGAATTGTCGGCTCCCCGTAATACAGAGAACAGTCGTTGAAAGTCATTGATTAAAAAAAAAGCGTGGGGTTACCCCAAATTCAATTATCAGGCCCTTCAGGTCTGGTATGGATATTAAGGGGAACCCTGCGTCAAAAAAAAAAAAACGACGTGGGGTTCCCCCTAAATATCCATACCAGACCCTTCAGGTCTGGTATGGATTTTAAGGGGAACTCGACGCCAAATAAAAAAAAATGGCGTGGAGTTCCCCCTAAAAATCCACACCAGGAAAAGAAGAGGGAACGAGAGAGCGCCCCCCCCCCCAACTGTACCAGGCCACATGCCTTCAACATTGGGAGGATGTTTTGGGGGTCACAGGCCCCTCAAAGCACTTTGTCCCCATGTTGATGAAGACAAGGGCCTCATCCCCACAACTCTGGCCGGTGGTTGGGGGGGGTCTGCGGGCAGGGGGCTTATCAGAATCTGGAAGCTCCCTTTAACAAGGGGAGCCCCAGACCCAAGAGAGATGATCATCTGTCGCTGGATAGCAAGAGTGGATTACCACCGCTGGAATCTTTTTTACATTTTTTTAATTTTTAATAAAGGACTTTTTGAAAAGTGTGTTTGTCTTTTTTAACATTCTTTTACACTTTCTTTGTGAAATGGTAGGGGTACTTTTGTACCCCCTTACCATTTCAAACAGGGGGGGCGGGATCTGGGGGTCCCCTTGTTAAAGGGGGCTTCCAGATTCTGATAAGCCCCCCGCCCGCAGACCACCACAACCACTGGCCAGGGCTGTGGGGATGAGGCCCTTGTCCTCATTAACATGGGGACAAGGTGCCTTGAGGGGTCTGTGACCCCCAAAGTATCCTCCCGATGTTGAGGGCATGTGGCCTGGTACGGTTCAGGAGGGGGGGCATTCTCTCATCCCCCCCTCTTTTCCTGCAGCCTGCCAGGTTGCATGCTCAGATAAAGGGTCTGGTATGGATTTTTAGGGGGAACATTTTTTACATTTTGCGTGAACTTCCCCTTAAAATCCATACCAGACCTGAAGGGCCTGGTAATTGAATTTGGGGTAACCCCACATTTTTTTTTTAACAATGACTTTCAATGAGTGTTCTCTGTATTACAGGAGCCGACAATTCATTATAGCTGCAAGTGATTTTAAATGACTTTTTTTCCTGCAGAAATGACACTTTGTGCAGGGACAGTTCTAAGCATGGGAAACATGCGCCCCTTTACAGGCATACTATAGACACCCCCAGGTATGAAATTTAAAGGAATATTACACTTTTATTGTTTCACTTTAAGCATTATTAAAATCACTGCTCCCGAAAAAACTTCTGTTTTTAAAACTTTTTAAAAACTTTTTTTTGCATTGATACATGTCCCCTGGGGCAGGACCCAGGTCCCCAAACACTTTTTAGGACAATAACTTGCATGTTAGCCTGTAAAATTAGCACTTTAGATTTCTTCCATAGACTTGTATAGGGTGTTCCACGGCTTTTCAAATTTGCTGCAAACACCCCAAATTGTTCACTGTTAACGGAACTCGAAGCTCATCCCTATCAGGCGCTAGCATTGGACATCTAACAGAAGGAAAAGCAGGGAGGAAGCACGGAGGACACAGGAGCCTCTCCATGACCCGCTGTCTGTCCCACAGCTCACCACTGTCATGTGCTGCCTGACCCACCACCAAGATGGGGTAAGTACCAGTCAGACTGTCAGTGGGCAGGAGGGTGCTGGTTAAATGCGGCCGGGGCTTAGAGTGGCTGCATTTGATGGGTATAGTGAGGCTGCAATTCATGGGCACATTGCGGCTGCAGTTCATGGGTACGGTGAGGCTGCAATTCATGGGCACTGTGAGGCTGCAATTCATTGGTACAGTGAGGCTGAAATTGACTGGGGGGGTAACATGCAGGAAGACAGTGAGAACACCAATACTCAGTGCAGCACACCAGTGTGAGCCTACATCATAGTACACAGGACCAGGTACTGGACAGGCTGCTGAAAGAAACCTCCTTATTGGCAGAGAGGTTGGGGAGAGGAATTTGGGAGCAAGCAGGAAGGGGGGGGGGGGTGGACATAGCTCACTTACTTGGAAGGAAGGACCCAGCAAGAGGCTTCAGCTTCCAGAGCATCCCAAACAGAACACTGTCTGCTCTCATTTTAAATGTTCCCATGCACACAGGGAGCACAGTGAGAGAGGAGACTGGAGGAGGCAGAGCGGATCCACCCTCTTCTATTCGGCTTTGCTCTGAATGGACACAGACTGTCAGCTCAGAAGCAGGAACAGAATTGTGACAGGACAGATGTCTACTCACAGTCCTAACGTTCCTGCACCCCGGCCCAGCCCGCCACTGACTCAGCCACAGACAGAGCGGCCATACTCCATTCGGCCACTCGGGATGCTCTGACTGTCTTTGGCTGAGTGACAGGTCCAGCTGGGAGATCGCCCTGCACTGGCGGGTGTCAGGGAACCCGCAGCCAAATGCGGGAGGCACCCGCCGCTTGTGGGAGACTTGAGATGTCTGTTACCTGAAACCTCAATGTAGAGTTTCTAGGGCAATATGTATGTTTCACACATTCACATTCCCTCTTTTCTCAGCTGCATAAGAGCTGGGGGGAGTAGAAAAAGCAGAATACTAAGCTTCTCAGCAAAAGTTTTCATGTTTTGAGAGTTTGGTGTGTGTAAGAGCAGGTTTGATCATTGGAGGACAGCGTACTGATTTCCAATCACTTCTAGAGAACTGACCACGCTGTGCTCTCCTACCTAGTGTGGTCAATTTTAAATAGGAAAGCAAAGGGACTGTCAGGATCACCAGGGATTTCACACAAAGGAAGCAACACAAAGAGAACAGGATACTTTTTTATACAAGTACAGTATATGGTACAGCAGGCACATATCATAAATATGATATATGAAATGTTGGGTTTACATATTCTTTAATAAGCCAAAAGAAGAGAATGTTTACTATCCAAGGCACGTTTCAAAGAGCACACATCCTTGATTTATCCTTGCAATTCAAGGATTGAGGGTAACTATGCATTATAATTTCTACCAGCAATTTTTTGTCTCTTTGCTTAGTGTAATTAAAACATAACTGTACTTTACCAGGTACAGAGAACATCTTTTCTCCATCAGAGCTTTCCCCAACTAACAACCCCTGTCTAAGGTCAATTGATAGCTAACTATGTCAGCCCAGACAGATTTTCCCCCTTAATGACCAGGCCATTTTTTGCTATACGGCACTGCGTCGTTTTAACTGACAATTGCATGCTCGTGCAACACTGTACCCAAACAAAATTTACATATTTTTTTCCCCACAAATAGAGCTTTCTTTTGGTGGTATTTGATCACCTCTGCAGTTTCTATTTTTTGCAGACATCGAGGCCGCCGGGAACCTAAGGATACAAGGGTAGACAGACATAGACAATTTCAGCCACAAGGGAGCTTAATACAGTGAAAAAAATGATTAGACCCCCACGCTTATTGTCAAAAATGAAAAATTAGGAGTTGAAGCCTCTATCAATAAATTCACCCTAAGGTAAATCTAGAAGAAATGTGAAAAGGAGGGGATAGGTATGGTGCTGCTCTTATTAAGAGGTGACCTACAACCTCAAAATACTTGGGGGGTGTGTGTCACAGGTGCATTTAGTGCAAAAAGTGACTAAAAGTGCAGAAAATAAATATTTGTATATTCACAAAAATCTACAAAAAATCCTACTGTGTAAACTTCCTAACCACTTATACATAATGCATATACAACACAATCCTATGCAAAACCTGCAATTCAAAGTGGCATTTCTGTGCAAAAAAATCCAACATACATTTATTGTTGCTGTGAAACTGGGTTCAGAAATATGCATATACCGTCCTTAAACCCTGGCGTATAAAAAAAAAAGTCCAATAAAGTGACAATGTGCTCCTTCAAATTGTTCTATGCTTCTTGGAAAACAGTGCCCCATAAGAAACGCACTCACTGCTATTATTCACCCCACAAGGAGGTATTTCACCTTTCAAGTATAAGCCAGTGTGCAGCCTGTGGAATGGGAGGAAACTTCCTGTCTGTCAGAGTAGTCAGCCAGTCCAAAGTTCAATAACCAGATCGGGTAATCAGCCAGGCCAGAAGTCAGGGATCCAAGTGGAGCACCAGCAAGCAGGTTAAGGAGCCAGAAGGGATGTCAACAAACCAGTCTTTAAACAGAACCGCAGGACATGGTTTCTTGTGATGTGACCAAGGCAAAGGCAGATATGAAGTGAGCTGGACAGCTTTAGGCTGGGTTCACACCGCTGCGATGCGGGAACGCCGCGAATCCACGGCGTTTTCCCGCATCGCACACCTCCCGCCGGCAGTTCACACTGCCCTATGCGGATGGCTGGGAGTGTCAATGTTATGTTAATGACACCCCCAGATCCGTCCGCATATCGCAGTGCGATCTGCCGACTCGCACAGGAATCGGATCGCATGGTGTGAACCCCCATGCGATCCGATTCTGTTGCGGACCAAAAAAAGGGTCCCGTGCGAGTTTGCTGCGGGAGCGCTGCGAATTCAGCCATACTATCTGTATGGCTGAACTCGCATCGCTACGGAGATCGGATATGATTTGCGGTGCGAATCACATCCGGATCTCCCCCCGCAGCAGTGTGAACCCAGCCTTAAGTACGGAGATCAGTCGAGCAGGATCAGGGACAGCTGGGTAACTGTGGAGAGAGATGAGAGCTGGCAATTAGCTGACAGCTGAGCAGCCAGCCCAGAGAAGGAAGGAAGGGCTAAGCCAGCCCTGACACTGTCCTGTGTTCTCCAAGTGCCTCCTTATCTGTGATGTAAGTGGTCTCCTTACTGTTAACCTCTTAGATGTTGCCCACGCGTAGATAGGAAAGAGACTCCATAGTGTGATACCGAACAAATATCCAAAAATGTATTAATAATACTGATGGGTACTCACATTTAATAAAAATCATTAAAAGCAAAAACAGTGTTTAAAAACAGGAAACTGGAGTGATCTGTGCTCCACAGCTCGAAATCGGAAGTGATGCAATGACGCTGTATAGTCCCGCCCTGCACGTTTTGTCAATGGGACATCATCTGGAGCGGAGGCTGCCAGAAAACTAAGGATACAAGGATAGACAGACAGAGACAATTCCCGGAGCCACAAGGGAGCTTAAGACAGTGCTTATCTGTGCCCGAAACCTCTAATTGGCAGCACACCAATGGTCTCATACAGGGGGAGAGACACAGCGCTGCAATAAGTCAGTTCAGTGTGGCAGGTGACCTTCCATTTTCATGAAAGTTTCAATTTAATAATCTGCTTGGAGATGTTTCTATTTTACATGGTAGTTAGAGTTGCACGATTCTGGCTAAAATGAGAATCACAATTTTTTTGCTTAGAATAAAGATCACAATTCTCTTACAATTTTCACGGTGTAACATCATCTTTCTCCAAATACAAAAAAATTGGGCTAACTGTACTGTTGTTTTTTTTTTTTTTTATTCATTAAAGTGTATTTTTTCAAAGACTGCTGCGCAAATACGGTGTGACATAAAATATTGCAACTACCACCATTTTATTCTCTAGGGTCTCTACTAAAAAAAATATATATATCACTGTCACTGTCTCACAGCCAGAAACCCAGCACTGTGTTCTGCATGTAGCTGAGCCTACATATAGTACATACAGTGCTTAGAGATTCAATAATTTCCCTTCGGAATTAATAAAGTATTCTGATTCTGAAATACTCCAGCACTTAGTGAAGGAAATAGTTTGCCTGGACCTGCTTGGTCTCCAAAAAACTATTTAAAGTGACAGAAAACATGGAATTTGGCTTTAAAGTCATTTGCACTTTAAATACCCACCTTAATATCACCTTCCCCATTGACCTCAATGCTGAAATATCCAGATTTTAACAGATATTTCAGAAAAATAGGATTTTTCTTATCCAATGCTTGGAGGTGGTAATTCTGCGACCTTTGGTTACATGATGCTGAACTGTTGTGTAGAGTATATTTGACAACCTTTGAAATTTACAACAATAAAATGTAGTTTTTAAAGGCCTGTTAAAAATGTTTCTTAGTTTTTGCCAAAGCTCCTATATATATCCTTTTTTAATGTTTAATATTATACAGATATCCATATTTAAAATGATATATTATTGAGTCAACACATACCACGTACAAATATCTCACATCACTGTAAATAAATAGCTGAATGTAACATTTCATGGTGCCTTTTTATTAAATATAACTTGAAATAGCATCAAGGTTGAACTTCAAATGGTTAGTTACATTGCCGTGCAGTCTCTGAACTGAACACATAATTCAGAAAGGCAGGAATTGTCATTAAAAACCTATGATTATACAATTACACCATTTAAAGTTCTGCTGTATTTGACTAATTGATTATTATTAATCTTTGCGCTGAAATAAATATCATAATGTAAGGTCACAAGTTTAGTAAACCTGTAATTATATATGTCAAATATTAGAGAATTGTAAAGAAAATGTTTTTACAGTATAATGATAGAGTACACAATAAAGAATGTTAATTTTTGCAGCGTATAATATCCAGCTTGCTAAACAGCTCATAATACTTGTTTTTCTTGGACAATTCTTACTACAATTTTGGGAGAAATAAAGCTGTACAATAAGCATTAACTACATATTTTAATGTCAGTCAGAATAATAAAACTGGCTAATTAGGCATGATCTGATGTGAGTGTTGTGAATAGTATATGACTGTGAATCAAATTCTTATCTGGTTTAAATGCCAGCCTTACAAGTGTTGACAATTAAAGTATGTTTATAGCATATCTAAAGCCTAAACCTTTTTTTTTTTAAATAAATCTATTTTGGATGGAGTAGGGTTTTGAGTAGAGTTTGGTTAAATGGTTAGTAGCGGATATATTTTGGATAGAGTAGAGCAGGTTAAATGGTTAGTAATGGATCTATTTTGAATGGAGTAGGGTTTTGAATAGAGTAGGGTTAAATGGTTAGTAACGGATCTATTTTGGATAGAGTAGAGTAGGTTAAATGGTTAGTAATGGATCTATTTTGGATGGAGTAGGGTTCTGAATAAAGTAGGGTTAAATGGTTAGTAATGGATCTATTTGGGATAGAGTAGGTATTTGGATAGAGTAGGGTTAAATGGTTAGTAATGGATCTATTTTGGATGGAGTAGGGTTCTGAATAAAGTAGGGTTAAATGGTTAGCAATGGATCTATTTGGGATAGAGTAGGTATTTGGATAGAGTAGGGTTAAATGGTTAGTAATGGATCGATTTTGGATAGAGTAGAGTAGAGTAGGTTAAATGGTTAGTAAGGAATCTCTTTTGGCTGGAGTAGGGTTTTGAATAGAGTAGGGTTAAATGGTTAGTAATGGATCTATTTTGGACCGAGTAGGGTTTTTGAATTGAGTAGGGTTAAAATGTTAGTAATGGATCTATTTTGGATGGCGTAGGGTTCTGAATAGAGTAATGTTAAATGGTTAGTAATGGATCTACTTTGGATGGAGCAGGGTTTTGGATAGAGTAGGTTAAATGGTTAGTAATGGGTCTATTTTGGATAGAGTAGGTATTTGGATAGAGTAGGGTTAAATGGTTAGTAATGAATCTCTTTTGGATGGAGTAGGGTTTTGGATAGAGTAGGTGAAGTGGAATCAAACAGTATTTCTATATACCTGATAAGACCAGCTAGGTATAATCACAGCAATTACCACACTCACAAGACCCCCTCAGTACTGAGGAGATGGCTTCTTGATGAACACAAAAGAGATGACTGCAAAGTCTAAATGTTCAAAGCTATCTGATTAATTCTGGGCGGGTATACAATTTATAAAAAACAACAAAGGATTAGCCCTGGGACTTTAAATGAAGTGGGTACTGTTTCCGCCAGTAAACATAACAGTAGTAAATATAGTATATGGTTTATTGAAATACAATTGTTTACACGGATAAATAACACCAACGGTTGCCAATTAAAAAAATACATAAACAAGGAGTATTGGTACATAAATGTAGAAGTAGTACATGGTACACGGGCATCATACTACCCGACTAGGTTCGTGAGATCCAGCTCGCTCTTCAGGGGTGGATGTGTGTAACAATGTACCTAGGATGAACAAAAATATATATGTTTGGCAATATAGCACAGTATTAGTTATAAAGGCACAAGGTAGGAGGGGTTGTAGGCCCCCCCATACTTACCACTGAGCTTGGCCATGGCTCCAGGTGTGCGGCCTCAAGACGGCGGCAGCAGATGCCTCCCCAGGGAGCTGAGGGAGCAGAATCAAATTGGACCCCACCCAGGGCCAAACGGAGAGCAGGCATGGCAAAGGTGTAGTGATGTATCCCTAGAATCCTCGTTGGTCGATAAAAAGTATAGGCTGTGAACATAAGTATGTTTGTCAGGCATCTAAAGTAGTAGAGTAAAATCAATAGATATTGGTATAAAGATATGTATGCATGCATGCATGAATGAAAGGCCTGAGCCAAAGGTTCTAGGGCCATGAAGATGGTTAGAGAGAGAATAAAAAAAGAAGAGTTCCCCTTGGGGTTTTCAGGCAGCAACAAGAAGCAGAGATAAATCCGTGAAAAGTTATATTTATTTTATTGATTCAACGGCTTATTTGCCATCATAGATTTAAAAATACAGGCTCTGGTATATAATATTATAGCATATCAGTGGATAAACAGTATATGGAACATTTAATACAAAATAGGTTACAGGAACAATTTACAAGTACAGCACTTTTTCAAAAGTTGCAAAATAGCACCCGGGCTGCCCCAATGCATTTCGACCTTCAGGGAGTCAGGGTCTTCTTCAGGGGGTAAAAAGCAACAAAGCCCTGGCGAAAGGAGTAGTTATATTGTATATTCTGCAGGTAATCAAAGAAAAAAAGACTTTCAATATAATAGGTTTTAACCGAAAAATGAATGTAATATCAAAACATATTTCAATAATATTTACCAGTTCCACCGAACCAATGCTTTTCAACCAGAGACTTCTAATAAAATCTGAAAAATGGAACAGTGCCTTCCCTCAAAGGGTCATCCTGGATCCGCTGCCCCACTATTTTGACCCACCTCAACCACCCGCCAAGATGGACACAGGGGGGGGAGGGGGGACAAAAGAAGGGGAGAAAAAAGGAGGAACACGACTTCACGGGGGCATCAAACGCTAGCTTACAAGAATTGACAGTGTCTGGAGTTTCCCCAGGGTGATCAGAGGAACAGAGGAGGAGGTTCTTGGCACACCCAAGGTGGCCACACCTAAAAATAATGAAATACAATATGATATGATATGGAGCAAATACATCACAAAAAATGTATATTATAACTAGTTGTTTGACTGGAGTATTGCGTATATTGTGTTAATCTATAAAAGCATAGATAAATGGGAATAGTGAAATGAGAGGGAATGCCACTTTGTTTCCCAAGTAATGTTTAAACAAATAATAAACAGGTGTGATATTCCATATTGTGACAATCGGTATTATGCTGAATAATGTGAATGTAGTTCAAAAATGACAATAATAATAATAATAAACTAGTGATGCAAATAAACCAAAAATGTGTGACTGTGTACACAGTCACACATTTTTGGTTTATTTGCATCACTAGTTTATTATTATTATTATTATTATTATTGTCATTTTTGAACTACATTCACATCATTCAGCATAATACCGATTGTCACAATATGGAATATCACACCTGTTTATTATTTGTTTAAACATTACTTGGGAAACAAAGTGGCATTCCCTCTCATTTCACTATTCCCATTTATCTATGCTTTTGTAGATTAAAACAATATACGCAATACTCCAGTCAAACAACTAGTTATAATATACATTTTTTGTGATGTATTTGCTCCATATCATATCATATTGTATTTCATTATTTTTAGGTGTGGCCACCTTGGGTGTGCCAAGAACCTCCTCCTCTGTTCCTCTGATCACCCTGGGGAAACTCCAGACACTGTCAATTCTTGTAAGCTAGCGTTTGATGCCCCCGTGAAGTTGTGTTCCGCCTTTTTTCTCCCCTTCTTTTGTCCCCCCTCCCCCCCCCTGTGTCCATCTTGGTGGGTGGTTGAGGTGGGTCAAAATAGTGGGGCAGTGGATCCAGGATGACCCTTTGAGGGAAGGCACTGTTCCGTTTTTCAGATTTTATTAGAAGTCTCTGGTTGAAAAGCATTGGTTCGGTGGAACTGGTAAATATTATCGAAATAAGTTTTGATATTACATAAATTTTTTGGTTAAAACCTATTATATTGAAAGTCTTTTTTTCTTTGATTACCTGCAGAATATACAATATAACTACTCCTTTCGCCAGGGCTTTGTTGCTTTTTACCCCCTGAAGAAGACCCTGACTCCCTGAAGGTCGAAATGCATTGGGGCAGCCCGGGTGCTATTTTGCAACTTTTGAAAAAGTGCTGTACTTGTAAATTGTTCCTGTAACCTATTTTGTATTAAATGTTGCATATACTGTTTATCCACTGATATGCTATAATATTATATACCAGAGCCTGTATTTTTAAATCTATGATGGCAAATAAGCCGTTGAATCAATAAAATAAATATAACTTTTCATGGATTTATCTCTGCTTCTTGTTGCTGCCTGAAAACCCCAAGGGGAACTCTTCTTTCTTTTCTTTTTTTTTATTCTCTCTCGAATACTTAGGGGTGTGCAGCTAGCTCGTTTTTCATTTATTTACATTTATGCACTCTTTTCCTCCTTACGTTTATGAAGATGGTTAGAAACCTAGGACAACAGAGGGGTACTACCAGGTGACAAAATGGACAAAGAAAGAGGGGAAAGAGGTAAACTACAATTGTGTGGGTAGTGATGTATCCCTAGAAACCTCATTAGTCCATAAAGCCTATAAGCTATAAACAAATATGTTTATCAGGCATCTAGAATAGTAAAGTAAAATCAATGAGTATAGGCATAAAGATATGTATAGCTAAGTAAGGCCTGGATCAAGGATGGTAGGGACATGGAGATGGTGGAAAACATAGGATAGCAAGGGGATACTAGCAGGTGACAAGATAAGAAAAGAGAAGGAGAAAGATGGACTTGTGTGGAGGAATCAACAATATCCAAAAATAAATAAATAAATGAGAATAAGTGCTCATAAGATAAACAATGCGTAAGATATGCAAGTGTGCCTAAATAAAGTAAGTATCAAAAAAGGTGAATATAGTAAGTACCTGAGTAAGGTGAATATCCTAAGTATAAAAGTAATGAGACACAGCAAGCAATCTCCACAGCTGTGTGTGTCCTCAGTGAAGAGTGAAATGAAATCCAAGACATGCCATGACCATCTATTGCTCCAGTAAAACGGTCCTCTGCCCTATTGACACACTCTGACTGCAAGGCCCCATTTGAAGATTTACCATCTGTTTAAGGCCCCTTTCACACAGACTTTCCGATCAGGCCTGCCTGTCTGTTTTTCAGGCATACCTGATTGGACGCTCCATTCACCTCTATGGAGCTTTGAATGTCAGCGGCGACATGTCAGCTGACACCCACCGATATCCTGTCTGTGAAATCCAGATGGATAGAGACCCTATTTTACATCCGTCTGGAGGATCTCTCCATAGAGGAGAGCGGGGCTCTGACAGGTCCGTCTCCGCACAGTGAGTAGAGATGGACCTGTCACCCACCTGCTCACTGGGGATCAGCAGAGCGATCCCCCACTAAGCAAACTGGAGTCTGCCGAGCAGAAAGCCAGTGTGAAAGACCCCTAAGGTTATGCTCACACTTGCTTTCCTGCAATGTAAAAAATGTGCAACTCTTTTGCCATGCATTTTGGTGCAATGTAATTTGTAACTGGTTCCGGACTGTCTACTTAGGGGGGCAAAATGGCTCCCCTGCGTAAAACCCCATACCCATGCAGGGTTACCTTTAAGACCTGCGAGAGGGATGCGCGCGTGCCCACTGCACGGCGGGGGACCCGATGTGCATGGCCGGCAGTTGTGATCGCCGCCGGCCACCCATGATTGCGTGCACAAGTGCCAGCAATGGGATTTGTGTATATAAACAGTAAACACACAAATCCCTGTGCTGTCAGAGGAGAAGAGACATGTCATTTGTTCCTAGTAAGTAGGAATATCGATATGTCTCCTCTCCTACTCAGTCCAATCCCCATACAGTTAGAACACACTGAAGGAACACACATGTATCCTCTTGATCACCCATAGTGTTAACCCCTTCCCTACCAGTGACATTTACATAGAAAACAGTGCATTTTTATAGCTCTGATCTCTGTATAAATGTCAATGGTCCCAAAAATGTGTCAAAAGTGTCCGATCTGTCTGTCGTAATGTCACAATTCCGCTTCAGCAGATCACCGCCATTACTAGTAAAAAAAAGAAATAAAAAAAAAGCCATAAAATTTTCCCATAGTTTGTAGATGCTATAACTTTTGCACAAACCAGTCAATATAGGCTTATTGTGATTTTTTTTACCAAAAATATGTAGCAGAATATATATTGGCCTAAACTGATGAAGAAATTTGTTTTTTAAAAACATTTTTGGGAATATTTATTATAGCAAAAAGTTAAAAATATTGTTTATTCTTCAAAATTGTCACTCTATTTTTGTTTATAGCACAGAAAAAATAAAAACCACAGATGTGATCAAATACCACCAAAAGAAAGCTCTGTTTGTGGGTAAAAAAGGACGCAAATTTTGTTTGGGTACAGCGTTGTATGACCGCCCAATTACCAGTTAAAGCGATGCAGTGCTAAATTGTTTTAAAGTGCTATAGTCAGGAAGGGGGTAAAATCCCTTCCTGACCAAGCCCTTTTTTGCGATACAGCACTTTGTCGCTTTAACTGACAATTGCACAGACGTGCAACGTTGTACCCAAACAAAATTGACGTCCTTTCTTTCCCAAAAATAGAGCTTTCTTTTGGTGCTATTTTATCACCTATGGTCTTTATTTTTTGTGTTATAAACAAAAAAAGAACGACAATTTTGAAAAAAAGCAATATTTTTTACTTTTTGCTATAATAAATATCCCCAAAAAATATATAAAAAAACTAATTTCTTCCACAATTTAGGCCAATATGTATTCTACATATTTTTGGTAAAAAAAAAAAAAAAAATTGTAATAAGCGTACAATGATTGGTTTGCGCAAAAGTTATCACATCTACAAAATAGGGGGTAGATTTATGGCATTTTTATTAATAATATTTATATGTTTGCACATTTACTGTATTGAATAAAAATAAAAAATAAAGGTTTCATTCGCTCGAAATAACGGCCAGAAGTCTTTGAAGTTTTAGCTTCCACTCGTTCCGTCCAAAATCAAAATGCCCAAACGAAAGGCTGAAGGAGACTCTAAGGTTGAGAAGTCCAAATCAAAGGATGAGCCACAAAGGAGATCTGCCCGGCTATCTTCTAAACCAGCCCCACCTAAACAAGAGCCAAAAGCCAAGAAGGCAGCTCCTCCAAAGAAAGCTGACAAAGCTCCCAAAGGCAAGAAAGGAAAGGGAGACTCTGGAAAAGATGCCACCAATGCTGCAGAGAATGGAGAAGCAAAGTCTGACCAGGCACAGAAAGCAGAGGCGTCTGCTGATGCCAAGTGAACTGTGTGAATTTTGATAATTGTGTACTTCTGGTGACTGTACAGTTTGAAATACTATTTTTTATCAAGTTTTATAACGATGCAGAACTTTGTTTTACTTTTATTTTAAGCTGTGTTTGGCAAATGCTTTGTGGGTTTTAATGGGCAGGGTGTGACGTGACGGTGTGATCTTCACTCATTTAACAGCTACATCGAGCCCCTGTGTTTTTACTCCCTCCATTAAATTGGCATAAATTACTTTACGGTTTCCTCTATTCTGTGGGAAAATAGGCAGCTATTCAAGCCTTTACCGTGCCCCAGGTCCTTGGTTTGAAGAAGATGGTAAAGCCAAAGTACACAGGTGCCTGTCTGAGGCAGTCTCCATCCTCCTAAATGTGAAGTATCTATCCTGTTACTGATAAATGTTAATGGTTTTTATAGTAATGTATTCTCGGGGCTGGAAAGTGAAGTATATCATGCTTTAGTGTCCTGCCTGATTTGCAATGCCTATAATGACATTTTAAATAAATTTCGGAGTTTGCTCATTAAAAAAAAAAAAAAAAAAAAAAACTTTTATGGCCTTAAAATTGCAAAAATAATTTAGGTATACAAATTAGTCAAAAAGTCAGTATAAGTGTAAGTGAAATTAGTTGTGAACTCAGCGGGGGAGATTTACTGAAACTGGATCACTCAGAATTGAATGCACCTGTTCATGGTAGCCAATCAACTTGAGCTTGTTCAATTAAGCTTGAATAATAAAACCTAGAAACGGATTGGTTTCTATGCAGAGCTTCACCAGATTTTGCACTCTGCAGTTTTAGTAAATCTCCCCCACTATATTATAGGCCCTTTCTAATGCAGTCATAACTATGCAAGCACCATACCTTCTTTGACCCAAACTAAATTAACAGGTGATGCTCAAGGCTCCACTGGTTCCTCCTATTTCAAAGATGTACGACTTCCAGGACTTTTTCCTTTTCCACCAAATCTGCTTTCCCTAATTTCAGAAATGATCTCTTTACAAGGTTAAAAAGTTCTGTCATGTGGCCATGCATCTCTTCATCCTAATAGTAGGGGGCAGGGCTACAGCACAGCCTGTGTATATTCCATCATCTGTTCAGCCTGAGGCAAGATGCAAGGCTGACTGGAAGCTAGGCCTGGTTGTTTTGGTTTGTGTGGGCTGGGAGTGACTCAAAGTTAGCAGCTAGTGATTCACAGGCTGTATCACTAAGACCTCCCTCTTCTTTCTAGAGCCTCCTGGAAGGTACTAGAAAGAGAGGAGGAGAGGATAGATGGAGCTGCCTGAAGTGTCTTAAGGAGCCCTGACCAATCCCCAACCTGGATTGGCAGGGGGCAGGCCTCCTTAAATACCTAGAGTCAGCCCAGCTGGGGAGGAGTTGTCAGTGGAAGAACTGAGGATGGAGTTCTAGGTTGTCGGGGCCTTTGAGGGAGCACCCCAGTCTTGGGGGGTGACTCTGTGCCTTGGGTGCAGGGTCGGGGGCCCTTAAAGAAAGCATGAAGGATCTGGACAGGAGGCACAGGATGAGTCAGAGAGGACAGCAGGAGCTAGTACTGTTGGGCAAGTCTTCAGGAGGGAAACACCGGTGGCAGCCAGGAGGGCTGGTGAGTGACATCTGCAGTCAGGAGGACTGGAAAGGCATGCCAGAGAGGACTGAGAGGAAACAGTCAGTGCTGGGTGTGGAGCCAGTAGGGAGGATTGCAATGTCATGTGCAGTGAGGTTGGGCAGCTTTAGCCAGGAGGGCTGGCAGGGCCTGAAGAGGACTGAATGGGAGCAGTAGTCCACCTATAGGACAGCTAGCACAAACAACTTTTTATTTTCTGCTAAACCATAGGGGCCCACAGTCCCTGCCTGCAAAGGGCAAGTTGCTTGGGCTTGGCTGAGCCAGTGTCAGGTCTACACATGTGTTAGCTGCTCCTGGGAGATCAAGAGTTGTGCAGGAGAGAGAGAGAGAGAGAGAGCAATATCCGCAAGCAGGAGTTGTGCAGGAGGATTGTAGAAGTGTGTTGTACACACTACTAGTTATCCCAATGGATTGATTTACAATCTACCTAATTGATTGACATAAAATTTGCTGGGCATCTCATAATTCCCCTACCCCATCCAAGTAAAATTCCCTAATAAAAACAACAAAAATAAGCACACGGACTCTGTTCTGCCTAAGAGTGTCTGAGGAGTGAACACCGGGCTGGGCAGGGTAACAGGTGGGCCACATCACTTAGCAGTCCCTACGGGGGGTTCTGATACATATATATATATAATGGAATTTCCAGAGCACCTGTCTCTGAGTTAACTCCTACGCTGACTTGAATCAGAACACAGGAAGTTCTGAAAACTGGATAGCAGGTGCACAAGAGTGAGAAACTACAAAACTAAACTGCAAAAGTGTGCAGGAAACTTTTAACAGTAAATGGTATACAATGCTCTAAGAAGTGTCTTTGCAAAAACGAAATCGTTTTAAGAATTGCTTTCTTTGTAATGTGTTGGTGACTCAACTGTGAATTTATTGCCTGTGACATAATTGCAATTATGTATGTATGCATGCTGTCAAAAACCTAGAGTCGGGGCATTAGATTACCTGGCGTGAGCTGGAATCGAGTCACGCCAGCCGGTGTGACATTTAAGTTTGTTTTCCTTTGAAGTCTGTGCCCGGACGTTATCCCTGTTTATCTCCTGCTTTACTACTAGAGTTGAGAGTAGGTAAAATCATATTTCTTGCTAGGAATAAACCTAAGGCCTTGTACACACGGGCGGACTGTTCGCCCAACTCTGTCCGCTGAACAGTGTTTGGGCGGACAGTCCGCTCGTGTGTGGGCTTTCAGCGGACAGTTTCAGCGGACAGTTTGACGAACAAGGTTTTACGGAATTTCCGAAAAACTGTCCGCTGAAACCTTGTTTCAGCGAACAGTCCGCTCGTGTGTAGGCTTGTTCGTCAAACTAAGTTCCGCGCATGCTCAGAAAGGATTTACACGCCGAAAGTTATAATGCAGTGTATAGGACGTCGTATTTTTCGTCCCGTCGTACGTGCCGTTCACGTCATCGCGCACGGTTTCAGCAAACTGTTCGTCCGTCGTGTGTGGCCATGTCCGTCCATGCTAATTTTGAGCGGACTGTTTGCCGAAACTGTTTGACGGACAAAGTTGGGCGAACAGTCCGCGCGTGTGTACGCGGCCTTAGTCGTTGAATTGGGTCAGGGTTACTAGAGGCCAGGACAGGATGACTCATTCTGGCAGCTCTCTGGTGCCTCCCCCTGGTATCTGGAATATTGGAGAATGTTCTAGAACTAGAGGGCGGGGGTGAGGAGGAGCTGCCATGAATATTAATGGACATGGGCCGTTCCAGCAGGGGAGTCAGGTGGAAGCTGGAAAAGGAGTGCTGAGTAGAGGCTGTTGGTGGCCCTTGAGAGACCCCTTACCTTGGTGGGGGAGGGTTACCTCAGGCTGGGTGCTCAGGAGAGCTATCCTGGAAGGATCCTAACAGAGGAGGCAGTGGAATGATTCATGCCGGAGAGGCAGCAGAAAGGAGCAAGGAAAGACAGTGAATAGATCAGCATGGCGCAGGGACAAGTAGGGGGGAAGATGGTCAGATGTTACAGTGCTTTGTTGAAAACCACATAGGGCCAAGTCTTCATTTAACCTTGCAATGGGAGGTATCCTTGTGTGTGTGCCAGTCAGGCCGGACTGGGGCAGAAAGTCAGTCGGGAGGACTGGGAGGAAGATCAGCCAGGCAGGGCTGGTAATAGCTAGATGGGCCAGTATTTCTGCAAGTGTTGCTGGGATCAGTGACCACAAGGAAGCAAAAGGAAAGATGTTATGCTGTTCACTCAAATTGTGCTACGTTTGTCAAGGAACTCAGAGTTCCTGCCTGTAATGGGCCTTTGCTGAACTTGCAATATCCTGCTAGTTCAGCAGGAGTGATCAGCAGGTACTCTACAGTGGAAACCACGTTTTGTTACTTGTCAACTCATATTGATAAGAAAATTGAAATTACGCCGACCATACACTGCATACATCAGTGAAAGGCTATACATGCCCTCTGCTAAACCTACATATTCCACTGCAAAGATCGCTATTTTCATCACACATGTCTTCTATGCCTGATTTTTGATGCAGAATTCTAGCAGTCTATCCATCTGTGACATTCAAAGTTCTTGTGAATGTCCTGAGGTTATAGCTCTGATCACAGACGAGGGGAGTTTTTAACCTGAGCCAATTTGCCTAAAGTCAGAAGCCAAACGGAGTGAAATCTGCCCAGAATGTGTCAAGATGCCCAGCCATTCCTCTCCTTACAAACAGCAGTGGCAGGCATGGACTCCACAGGCGCTAATGAGATACACTTGTAAGGATGATGCGCTTGCTCTCTGCTTCACACAACAGAGAATCTTGTTTAAAGGAAAGCTACAGACTACTTTCAGCAAGTACGGGAGTTAAAGTTTTTGTTGTGACAATTACGTGAAGGCAGTGCCATTTTCATATCTACCTATGTTTTTGCTCTGTATTTCTGTAAAGTGAAGGCAAGTTACTCCAAAAGATCTTGTACTGTTGCCAAGCTAAAAATATATTTAAAAGGAACCTGTTAGGACAGCAATATAGGAATTCATTATTATATTATTATACATGATTTATATAGTGCTAACAGTTTGCGTAGTGCTTTACAATATAAAAGTAGGCAATAGAGCAACAATATATTTCAATACAAGAGGGTTAGCAGGGCTCTGCTCCTGGGAGCTTACAGTCTCATAGAGAGGGGCTGGTGGGACAAAGGGTAATAACTGTGAGGGATGAACTGATGGTAGAAATAGAAGTTTTGGTTATTAGCTGAAGGCAGGATAGGCTTCCCTGAAGGGATGAGTTATCAGGGATTGCATAAATGTGGAAAAAGTAGGAGAAAGCCAGACAGATTGGAGTAGGGAGTTCCAGAGAAAGGGAGAGGCTCTGGAGAAGTTCCGGAGACGAGCATGGAGGGAGGAGACAAAGGAGCTAGAGAGCAGGAGGTCTTGGGAGGAGTGTAGAGGTCAGTTTGGGAGATATCTGGAGACAAGATTGGTGATGAAGTGTTGACAGCCATAGTCTTTTCCTCTATCTCCAGCATTGGGAAGGGGACTTCAGCGGTGCTCATATATTACAATGTTAATGCTTTTGAAGTCAACCCCCTGTACTTCTACTGCTTTCCTATCTCAGTGAGCACAGTGAGGGTCATGATCCCACCCCCTATAATAAGAGGATGTTCATGACCACCTGCGCTTACATTCAATCAGGGGGTGAAGAACAAGGATGCAGAGAGTGATGTGAATACAGTAAAGCTGATGTGATCCTCAGGATTGCTCTAAATCAATGAGAACTTGCTCGCCATGTGTGTGTGTAGGCAGGCGCTTGTCCACAGTGGCAATGCAGGTGGAGGAGGAGGTCAAGAGGAACCTAGTTCCTATATAGTTTCCTCGGTCACAAGGAGGCAGCTATCCGACTGGATTCTGGCACCCCATGTGACTTTGCCAGCCATCTTGGGTAAGGCAGAGTCTATTTAAGAGTTTAGCATTTGTTTGGCATCTGTCAAGGAAAGTGCTTAGTGTCGGGGAAAGGTTCCAGGGAAGCATAGAAAATGTAGGGACATGTCATCCTTCCTGAAAGACTACCCGTCTGGGTGCAGATTGGCCAGGCTGCATTCCGCTTCTCGAAACAGATGCTGTCAGGATCTCTCATCCACAACTCTACTGCCGTTTGTGAGTGTTCCTGGCCGGGTTGCCTTCTCGCTGGGTCTGTTTTGTTTCGCTGGACTTCTGTTACAGTATATTCATGTTATTGC
Source organism: Lithobates pipiens (assembly GCF_037356315.1). Classification (NCBI taxonomy): domain Eukaryota; kingdom Metazoa; phylum Chordata; class Amphibia; order Anura; family Ranidae; genus Lithobates; species Lithobates pipiens. Next base: position 13,069,984 of record NW_027507755.1, read on the forward strand.
ACCTGGACTCTGGACTGTGCACTGGACTGTGTGTTTTCTCCCATCATGCTGCACCTTACCACATGTGACTTCCTAGCTAACAGAAATACTGCAGAAAATAAGTCACTAGTGGGTTAGTAACATTTCTCATCCATCCAGTGAGGATGGTTGCACACATGGAGACATGGTATATAACTACCCTGCTTTAAGCAGGACTAATTATCCAGGAGCCATTTTTGCTCATTGCATTTGCATGTGATGCATTCTGCTTAGCAGTGTTGCAAATTTCCGTTGCTCCATTCTTTCTATTTTTCTTTTTTGTTTGTTTGTTTTTGACATTTTTTGGCTTATATGATTGTTATGAAGTATGTGTACTGAGCCATTAATTGTTTAATTTTACATCTTTTTCCTTCTGAAAAATAATCAAATTATTTTACAGTTTGGGACAAAAACGGGTCTGGAATAATTGTAAGCAGTCTCTGTAACCATTTAGAAACCCAGAAGGGGTAATTAGGTTAATAAGGGTTATTTAAGGAAAATCTTTTTTTTTTTAAACAAACCCCTTTTTAACTTCTCAATTGGCTTCCTGCCTCATTTGTCATGATCAGATCGCAGTACAGGCTGCAACATTCTAAAGCCTCATTTACACAACATGGTTAAGCCAGAAGACTTGCTTGCTGATTGGGACTTCAGCAATCAAGTAGACAGGTGCTCAAGAGATCATGTACAGGAGTATATGTGGGAAGGGGCTGTATATATGTGTGCAAACATTCAGTGGGCTTAAAGCGACTTTGTCACTTTGTTTTTGGGTTTAGATAGGCTTTAAAAAATAAGATTTAGCCATTCTCAAGGTTATTTTAATGCTGAAATATAAAGACAAGCAATGCTTAGCCTTGCAGTTGGTCCCTCTCCGCACTGCAAAAGTTAACTGCTCATTTTTCCCTAGAAGATGTTAACCCCTTCACGCCGACCGTATGCAAATTTGCGCTCATGGCTTGAAGGGGTTAAACCGGGGTGATGCCTGCAACTGCAAGCCTCACCAGTACCATTTTTTAGAGTGAGCGGCGGTTGGCTCTTCAGTGATAACAACTTATGTGGCTGAAAGCCTCTCGGCTGTTATCCTAAAGGAGCGGGAGATGATGTCCCCCCTCCCGCCTCCTTCCATCGCTCTTGCCATGCCTCCCATCCCAACGGGAGACCCGAGCCACCAGTACACTTAGGGGTGTACTCACTTTTGTTACCAGCGGTTTGGACATTAATGGCTGTGTGTTGAGTTATTTTGAGGGGACAGCAAATTTGCAATGTTATACAAGCTGTACACTCACTACTTTACATTGTAGCAAAGTGTCATTTCTTCAGTGTTGTCACATGAAAAGATAGAATAAAATATTTATAAAAATGTGAGGGGTGTACTCACTTTTGTGAGATTCTATATATATATATGTCTAAACCACTGGCAACAAACGTGAGTACACCCCTAAGTGAAAATTTCCAAACTGGGCCCAATTAGCCATTATCCCTCCCCGGTATCATGTGACTTGTTAGTGTTACAAGGTCTCAGGTGTGAATGGGGAGCAGGTGTGTTAAATTTGGTGTTATTGCTCTGACTCTTTCATACTAGTCAATGGAAGTTCACATGGCACTTCATGGCAAAGAACTCTCTGAGGATCTGAAAAAAAGAATGGTTGCTTACATAAAAATGACCTCGGCTATAAGAAGATTGTCAACACCCTGAAACTGAGCTTCAGCACGGTGACCAAGACCATACAGCAGTTTAACAGGAAAAGGTTCCACTCAGAACATGCCTTGCCATGGTCGACCAAATAAGTTGAGTGCACATGCTCAGCATCATATCCAGAGGTTTCTTTGGTCAATAGACATATGAGTGCTGGCAGCATTTCTGCAGAGGTTGAAGAGGTGGGGGGTCAGCCTGTCAGTGCTCAGACCATACACCACACACTGCATCAAAATGGTCTGCATGGCTGTCATCCCAGAAGGAAGCCTCTTCTAAAGAAGATCCACAAGAATGCCTACAAACAGTTTTCTGAAGACAAGAAGACTAAGGACATGGATTACTGGAACCATGTCTTGTGATCTGATGAGACCAAGATAAACGTATTTGGTTCAGATGGTGTTAAGCGTGTGTGATGGTAACCAGGTGAGGAGTACAAAGACAAGTGTGTCTTGCCTACATTCAAGCATGGTGGTGGGAGTGTCATGGTCTGGGGCTGCATGAGTGCTGCCGGCACTGGGGAGCGTTCATTGAAGGAACCATGAATGCCAACATGTACTGTGACATACTGAAGCAGAGCATGATTCCCTCCCTTCGGAGACTGGGTGATGGGCAGGCCAGCATGTCTCCAGACCTAAACCCTATTAAGCATCTGTGGGGCATCCTCAAATGGAAGGTGGAGAAGCGCAAGGTCTCTAACATCCACCAGCTCTGTGATGTCGTCATGGAGGAGGACTCCAGTGGCAACCTGTGAAGCTCTGGTGAACTCCATGCCCAAGAGGATTAAGGCAGTGCTGGAAAATAATGGTGGCCACAAAAAATATTAACACTTTGGGCCCAATTTGTACATTTTCACTTAGAGTTGTGCTAACTTTTGTTGCCAGCGGTTTAGACATTAATGGATGTGTGTTGAGTTATTTTGAGGGGACAGCAAATTTACACTGTTATACAAGCTGTACACTCACTACTTTACATTGTAGCAAAGTGTAATTTCTTCAGTGTTGTCACATGAAAAGATAGAATAAAATATTTACAAAAATGTGAGGGGTGTACTCACTATTGTGAGATATTGTATATAGCGTATGCAATTGCTACACAAATCAAATTGTAATTGGATGTTATTAAAAATTACATTTACTTTTCAATCTGCTGCATTGTCAGTTTCTGTAAAGTGCAATTCAATATGGCAACCTGGAGGCATTATGTAGTGCAGTGTTTCTCAACTCCAGTCCTCAAGGCAACCCAACAGGTCTTGTTTTCAGGCTTTCCGTTATTTTGCACAGGTGATTTGATCAGTTTCACTGCCATATTAATTACAACAGAGGTTTCATCTGAGGAAAATCCTGAAAACATGACCTGTTGGGGCGCCTTGAGGACTGGAGTTGAGAAACACTGATGTCATATACATAGATGATGTTTGGAATGAGCCCTGCTTGTGTGATTGACTTACTGATTTTCCCAGAATTTTCCACTAGGATATAAGCCACATTTTTGGCATCCAGTGCAACAAAAATAAAATTTTAGGTGAGATACTCCTAAAAGAAAATCACGTCTAAAAGAATGTAGACCTTGCCACTTTTCTCATTAGAACCCTGCAAGTGCAGAAGCTGTCTGATAACTTTAAATTCATTCCTGTTAACATTCACTTGGACACAGGCAAGCAACTATTTCTTCAGAATAAAAAAAGGTAGGAATCTGCAACAAAGTTTGTTAAAATCCCTTCAATGTACATAGATCACCCAGAAGGGAATTCTTTAAGTTGCACCACATCACCAGGCATTGGTCTCTGCTATGCCGCGTACACACGGGCGGACTATATGGCGTACTTAGTCCGTCGAAACACATTTCAGCGGACAGTCCGCTCGTGTGTGGGCTTCAGCGGACTTTTTCAGCGTGCAGTCTGGCGTACTAAGTATTTCGGATTTTTCGAAATTCTGTCCGTCGTACTTTGGTTTCAGCGGACAATCCGCTCGTCAGTAGGCTAGTTCGACGGACTAAGAATGGCGCATGCTCAGAAAGGATTTACACGGCGGAAGGGTGCTTTGCTGTGTATTGGACTTCCTATTTCTAGTCCCATCGTACGTGCTGTACACGTCATCGCGCAAGCTTTCGACGGACTGTTTGTGCATCCATGTGTGGTCAAGTCCGTTCAGTCGAAAGTATGACGGACTGTCCGTCGGATTGTATGACGGACTAAGTACGCCATACAGTCCGCCCGTGTGTACGCGGCATTAGAATCATGAGCCAAGCCAATTTGCCACATAAAGTAGGCAATCCAAATTTCTATTTTATTGGTCTGGCTTCAGAAAACTATAATAACATTGTTAGGAATCATTGCATCTTATATGTCATAACTTATCCCAACCACTTTAAATAAGAACAAATAATACTATACTTGGTGGCTGTTATTAATTGTTTTTTGGGTGCTTTTATTTATAAATGCAAGAATAGAAAGCTGCCTATTTCCCGCTAACTCAAGTTATCTTCCCAGGCAAGATGAAAGGGCTCTTCATTGTATTTGATTTGATTAAATAAATCATTATTAAATTAAAGATCAAGGTTTGTGCAGGAAGAGGTAATTGAAGTTTCAGAACCATGTGTGCAGAAACACAAGTATGAGACGCCCCGGTATTAATGCAATAAAGGTATAATAGCATCCTTCTAATGGTAGAATTAACCTTGCAGGCTTGCTGTTAGTTCGCCATTGATTTTTTTTTTGCCTGCTTCTGTTTAACAAGAGTCCAGATATAATCCTGATTTCATTATATTTCATTATTGCTCCAGTGGGTCATTTAAATCTTTTTGAAGCTGAACATGGTAAATTTTCAAGAAAATTAATTGGATATATAATGAGGAACATTGTCTGTTTGTGTGTTCCCAAGGAAATATATTTCAAAGATGAGAATTTAGGACACTGGATAAATGAGGGAATCAGCACACCCGCTTAGGGCCTATTTAGAAGCAGCATATTTTCCAATCCACCGCTAACTAATCTACCTCCTGTTTTCAATTTTTATTTTTTTCAACTGAAAATCCATATATATAGTAAAAAAGTTTGTAAAAAGTAGGATTTGCGGGGGGGCGTGGCCTGGATCCGATCCGAGATGGACGCTTAGATCTGGAGCTCCGTCCTCGAGGCCAGCAACTTAAGCTTTACAGCCCCTTTTCCTACCCCTGACATGGTGAGGACACCCAGAGCGACCTCCGCTACACGGTCCAGATCGCCCAGGGGACCCGACGACCTCTCCGCCCGTCCAATTCCGGACATATTCCGGGCGCGGCCCTCAGGTAGGATGCAGGCCTCCCAGGCAGAGGCGCACGACGGAAGATCCCCGAGTGCCAGCCCTAACAGGCCAGAAGCACTGCTCCCCGCTGGCCCCAGAATTGACAGGCCTCCCGGCCCAGCAGCGGCGGTGAGCATAGACGACCTCCGCAGCGTGGCCACGGACATTAAGAACACACTTATGGCTGCGATTTCAGACATGCGGTCGGACATACACGCCATGACATTACGGGTGGAGGAAGTTGAAGCGACTCAAGCGAGACAAGACACCGCTTTATGCCATGTGCAACAGATAACGGAGTCACACGCCGTTCATCTTAGGGACATCAACAGACATTTGGAGGACTTAGATAACCGCGGAAGACGCCGTAACCTCAGAGTGAGAGGCATACCGGAGACCATTGAACCCTCCCAGCTATCCCAGACTGTAGCCATGCTGTTTAATGAGATCTTAGACCGCCCTCCTGATACTCAAATCAACTTTGAGCGTATTCACAGAGCTCTGCGACCAAGAGGGAGGGAGACAGACCCCCCCCCGGGATGTGGTCTGCTGCCTCATGGACTTTCCACTTAAGGAGCAAATCCTCCATGCAGCCAGAACACACGATCGAGTCGCGGTGCAGGGAGCCACTGTTAAAATTTACCAAGACCTGTCGGGTATCACCCTACAGAGGAGAAGGGAACTTCGCCCCCTTCTGGAAGCTTTGAGGGCTAGGTCCATAGTCTACAGATGGAAGTTCCCATTTGGTCTGACAGCTTCTCATCATGGCAAGACAGCGATCCTTAGAGTGCCGGAGGACCTGGAACACTTTTTCTTCACCCTGGATATACCGCCTGTGGATCTGCCAGACTGGTATAGTGATTTCCGCCTCTCCACACTTTCCCGTGCTTTCTCCATGGATGGCATAGCAGAGGCGGGAAACTTCAGCTTGGGCCGCCGACGCCATCATCCCCTCCCTCCTCGCTCGCCTTCACATGACACCGTAGCGCCGAGGAATGGGAGTCCCTCGGCCTCTCCAGCACACCGCAGAGCCAGGATCCATTGATCTACTCATCTCTTCTCTGCTCACTGCTCCCATCTGACTTTAAGGTACTGTGCATTGCTCCCTGTTTAGTTGCCTTGTTTTTGGCTCTGCTCCAAGGATTATGACTTACCCAATGCTCCCCAAGAACTGTTATATCAAGCCCAATCTGCCTGCTTCTTAGCTCGCCACCGGCTCCTTTGTTGCCCCCCTCTTTTTTCTTTCTCCCGATCCCCATAATGCAGATCCCCTGCACAACTCTGTCACTTCTCTACCTGTGCTTATTTTCCCCTCCTCGTCCCTCTACCCAACAACTTTTAAGCGATGTCGACATGATGCCGTATCGTTGGACAGATTTCACTTTTTGTCATGAGACTACTCCCACTATGGGCTCCCTAATCGGAGACTTCAGGACCACTCCAGCTCGATAAACTTGGATTTCTCAGACTACTGGAGCACTACACAGGACTTCACCCTGATTTCCCGGACTGCCTTGTAATGGTTATTCCTAGGTGTAGGTTAAAACCGGTACTTTGCTCCTTTTGTTGTTGGATTTACTGATATGCATTACTCTCTAACCACCCTACCCCACTTTTCTACCCCCTACCCTTTTCTCTCTGCTCCCCTATTACCCTTTTTCTCCCACTCCCTCCCCTTCTTCTCCATCCGCTTCTTTTTCTCCCGCCCTCTAATACCCCTCTGTCAATTGCCGGCACACTAGGGATCCCTGAGCACTAGGCTCAGACTCCCACTGGTTTCCTATAGGGATCGGGTGTTCTAATTAGTTAGCTGTGTTTGAGCAGTGGGGCAGATGTAATGTATTTTAGTATGTTTACGGGCATGGCTGGCTGGGGGGATGCAACACTCGGGGTAGAGCCTCCTCTAGCCTTCCTTACCTCAAAGGAGCCGACTTTGGCTGCCAGTTACAGTGATACCCCTGACGATCTCGGCAATCGCCGTGTCACCTTTCTTCCCAAGGCGGATATGTATTTCTGCGAACTTACTACAACCCCATGGGATTTAGACCCGAGTGTGGCCTCCCCTGATCTAGCGATACTTCTCTGTGAGGGGTGACATACAGAGGAGTTGCTGTATTCACATTGATGCTTACTTTTTTTTGCCCTATCTCTTCAAAGAGCGAGTCTTTCCCCTCCACGCACCCTATGGGGATGCCTTGAGTTTTCGGAGCCGTTGTTGTTATGTTAACCATATATATAATGTTCACTATGTTACTTTTTCACCAGGCTGGTCAGATGGGACGCAACTTTCCAAAAAGTGTTCAGGTATCACATGTTGATCATAGAATTTCTCAATGACTGCTTAACGTTTATATGTTTATTTACATGGCTCCCCACACTCCCTATGTTATCTCACCATACCACTGTTTCACCGCTTCGCAACCCTCCTCACTATATACCTCCCAGAAACCTGCGGGGTATCTTTCTTTCTGTCCCTCAAGTTGCTTAATGCTACTGTAGCTCTAATACTGTTTATCTATCTCTGGTATCTGGGCCATGACTGTACAACCTTCTCATATGTTCACTCTGGGGAAACGATCACAACTCTGCTGTACGACATGAAAACCTCACCATGGATACCTTAATCTACACAGGTGGGCTAGTCCGGGAGGGCTCATTGCGCCTTCCCGGGTCTTGTCCCGGTTACCTTTCCTCTGGTTTCCCCTACTATAAAAGCCTCGGCAGGACCGATAGCCCCTCTCTCGGTTCGTACCCGGACTTTTGTCTCCCAAGTGGGAAGCTCTGGTAGCTCTCCTGACCTTGACCGGTTGCCTCTATTACCTGACGTAGGTGTGCCGGGCATACCCGTCAACCGGTGTAGTTTCTGCTACTCCTTGCGGAGTACCTCCCTTTCTCACCCCCCTCCTACCCCCCTTCCTATACCTACCCTACCCTCTTCCCCCCTCCCTTTCTCGGGTCTCTGGCTTCCCCCGGCTTTCTTTTTTTAATTTACTGTAGGGCCCACTAGCCAGTCACTATGCCGCGCTCCCAACTCAGTTCGGCCCCCATAACGCTCAAAATTTTATCCCTGAACGCTCGGGGCCTTAACATCCCCGAGAAACGCTCCCGAGTACTTTCCTATGCAAAACAAACTAAAGCTGAGGTAGTCTTTCTCCAGGAGACCCATTTCTGCACGAAGCATGTCCCAAAATTGTCCAACTCGTATTACCCTCTGGGTTTCCACGCCACCTCTCCATTAACTAAATCTAAAGGGGTATCTATTCTGCTCTCCAAGAATTCGTCAATCTCAATTACTGATTCCCTGTTAGATGAACAAGGGAGGTTTGTCTTTCTGAAAGGTACATACAAAAACAGACCTGTCACTCTAGCAAACATATATTGCCCTAACTCGCTACAAGTCCCCTTCCTAAGGGCTATAGTTCGACGCTTACTTTCCTTCCAAGAGGGAATCCTACTACTAGGGGGGGACTTTAACCTGCCTCTAGATCCCCTGATGGACACCTCTTCGGGAACATCACATCTCACGTATAGGGCGCTCAAACAAATCAGGCACTGCCTCCATGAACTGAGTGTACATGATACTTGGCGCATCATGCACCCCAAGGACAAAGATTTTACCTATTTTTCTGCCCCCCACAATAAATACTCTCGTATAGACTACTTTTTTCTATCGCAACAGGACTTGTCATTACTCACGACCGCGACAATCGAACCAATGACGATCTCTGACCATCACCCTATCTCTTTGACACTCACATTACCGGAGACAACCGACCGGACGTTTATTTGGAAATTGGACCCCTTTCTCTTAACGGACAAATCAGTTGAAGACGATTTGAGGAAATGTCTCTCAGACTACTTCTCAGAAAACGACTCCCCAGATACCTCCAATATGACTCAATGGGAGGCCCATAAATGCATCATTAGAGGTAAAATGATTGCGATCTCAGCATCTCTTAGGAAAGCCCGTAAGGCCGGACTTGCTGCCCTGTTCACTAAGCTGAGGAATCTTGAGGCTAGTCACAAACAAACATTGGCCCAACATACCCTAGAAGAATTAACTGACACAAGAGCTCTGATAAACGAAACCCTGAACCTTAACGTTAAGAAAAAATTTATTTTGTCTCAGAAGCTCTTTTATGAACAGGGCAATAAGTGCGGTCGTTTCCTTGCCCAAGCACTGCGTAAACAGCGTAACAATAATGTAATACACCATCTACGTTCCTCCTCAGGCGAGCTTATTACCCACAACAGAGACATTGCTAAGGAATTTGAAAAATATTATTCCTCCCTATATAACCTTCCAAACTCGGCTCCCGACTCAGACAATATGATTTCTTCCTTCCTTTCCCAGTTTGCTCCTGACAAGATTTCATCTGAAGCTTCCGAGAGTCTGGACTCTCCAATATCCCCAGTAGAGTGGAACCTCGCCCTTAAGAGCTTGAAACCTGGGAAAAGCCCTGGCCCGGATGGTCTGCCAGCAGTCTACTACAAAACATTTTCCGACTCATTGAGGAAGCCCTTCCTCAAAGCTTTCAATTCCCTTTCTCCTTCTTCCCCTTTTTCGCAAAGAATGCTAGAAGCTCACATAGTCGTCATACCAAAAGAAGGCAAGGATCCATCCCAACCCAGTAATTATAGGCCTATCTCCCTTCTAAATTCGGATATCAAGCTTTTTTCGAAAATTATAGCTAACAGGTTACTCCCTTTCCTTCCTTCCCTAGTTTCCCAAGATCAATCTGGTTTTATCCCTGGCAGGGAGACCAGGGATAACACAATTAAAGCCATCAACCTTCACCATCTTATTACAAGCTCCAACCAGAAAGGCTTCTTCCTTTCCTTGGATGCGGAAAAGGCATTCGACAGAGTGTCTTGGAAATACATGAGGGCAGTGCTTCAAGCGATTGGACTGGGGCCTCACTTAATCGATTTAATTATGGCGCTTTATGCTAACCCAGTCGCTAAAGTTAGAACCAATCACACTCTGTCGGACGCCTTTCCCATCCGCAACGGGACGAGGCAGGGCTGTCCCCTGTCGCCCATTCTCTTTGTTCTAACCCTTGAACCCTTTCTTCGTAAACTTTCAGCCAACCCGGACATTCAGGGTATCAAGTCCTCACTAAAAGAATACAAATACGCTGCTTTCGCGGACGACATTCTGCTTTTCCTTTCTAACCCGCTGATCTCTCTACCAGTTGTGCTTTCTGAATTCAAGCAATTTCAATTTTTGTCGAATCTTAAAATCAATTTTGCAAAATCCTTTGCCCTCAACATCTCTCTACCCAGTACAGTGGTAGACCAATGCAAGGTGAACTTCCCTTTTATTTGGAAAGACGACTCGATTACATACTTGGGCATTCAAATTCCCACAGCCTTATCTGATCTATTTGCGAAAAATTTTATTCCTCTCCTAAATCAATTGACCAAAGATCTCAAAGCTTGGGATAAGCCAACGTTTACTTGGTTTGACAGAGCAGCTATTCTAAAAATGAACGCCCTTCCATGGATGCTTTACCTGTTGCAGACGATTCCCATCCACATTCCTACCTCCTTTTTCAATCAATACAGACGACTCTGTTCACAATTTCTTTGGAGTCAGCGCAAGCACAGACTTAGTTATGAACAACTTTCGCGCCCAAAGAATTTAGGGGGTATAGGCCTTCCAAACCTCCATAGATACTATCTCGCAACTCATTTAACCAGGATAGTGGATTGGAATGTGCACGTAGCTACTAAGGACTGGGTTTCTCTGGAAGCTTCTTTTTCAGCTTTGCCTCTTCCTTCTACGCCTTGGCTTTCCCCAAGCTGTGTTCCACCTGGCTTGACACAACATCCTCTCATAGGCCCGACCTTGAGATGTTTTCACCAAACATGCAGAAAATCGGATATCTCCTCTTCCCCTGGCCCCTTGACCCCCCTGAAATTTAACCCTGATTTCCCACCGGGAAGGAAAACTGACTTTTTAGTGGACTGCTGGCCCACGACCCTAGTCAGAGCTCACCATTTTTTTCACAAGGGCAAACTTCAATCCAGAGCTCAGCTAGCGACCGGGAATGGTGACGCTCCCATCCCCCCTTGGCAATACCTCATGGCTGCCTCTTACCTGCAGAGCATTGATAAAGACCGCTGTTGCTCCTGACAACTTTCCCCTTTTGAAAATCTATGCATCCAAACCTCTCCCCAATCACGTCTCATTTCATACATACATACCCTGCTTTTCGCGAAGCATAGAGCAAATGATACTCCTGCTTGTGCAAAATGGGAAAGGGACTTGTCCATCTCACTCTCAGAAGAGCAGTGGGAGCGAATATTTGCTAACATTCACAAAGGGTCCGCCAACGTAAACACCCAAGAAAATGGTTTCAAGATCCAATCTAGGTGGTATCACACTCCTGAGGTGATACATAAATACAAACCCACTGTCTCTGAGTCCTGTTGGAGGTGCTCCCAGGATAAGGGAACCCTTCTACACATCTGGTGGTCCTGCCCATTGATCCAAACCTTTTGGACGGAGGTACATCGTCTGACGGAACAAATCTCCTCCTATAAACTAGAATTTCACCCTGCTTTGTTCCTCCTACACCATTGCAGTTTACCACATTCCACTTATCATAAATCTCTTGGGATGCATCTAATAAACGCGGCGAAACAATGCATACCTATCCACTGGCAATCCTCCCGAGTTCCTACCGTCAAAGACTGGTTTTCCAGAATCCAAAAAGTTGCTGAAATGGAGAAACTTATTAACATTTCTCATGACACCCCCTCTAAGTTCAATATGAAATGGGCCTGCTGGTTGCATTTCCAAACTAAACAAGAATATTTATCCCTTATGTCCTCCCGATAGAAATCTTCCATCCGATTCCTTGATTAGGTTTAACCGCTTCCTTACCTAACAGCGGGGGAAAGCCAGAGACCCCCCCTCCTGCCCCCCTCTTTTCCCTCTAGCCCTTTCCCATTTCCTCTCCTTATCCTTCCCTCCCCTTCTATTTTTATCTTCCCACTCTCCCTCTTCCCATCCTTGTCCCACACCCGTATCCTGCCTGCCCTCTCCCACCTTACCCTCCCTCCCCCTCCCCCTTTCTTTTTGCTCCCTTGACCCCCCTCTCCTTCCACCCCCTAACCTCTACTGACATTTACAGTTTTATCTTTACGCAACTTTCATACTATGACTTGTACGTTCAGCTTTTCCACAAGCTAGTTCTCCTACTCTGAAAACTAGGATATCTGAGACTGATCTATCTTCAACTTTTGTCATGAACGCCCGACAAGGTACAATCATCCTCTTTATGGATAAGACTGGCGACCATTATCCGGCCCCCCACAATCTACTCAGCATAGCTCAAGTGTAATCTTCCCAGGGATTTTGGTTACTTACTTATACTATACTTGTGGAAATGTAATGTAACTCGGAACTATGTAACATGCTGAATATACATGTCATTGATTATCTGTTTTTCTCTTTATTGTTCGCACTTTGTTTAAAACAATAAAATTATTTGGAACAAAAAAAAAGTAGGATTTGCATCTTTGTGTTGCTCCGTGTGTTACCGCATGTTACCGTGCCGCACAGCAGTGCGGTGACATTCATTCTGAATGGTATCCCAAATCACATCTACCTGCACTGAGATACTGGCTCAGAAAAGACCCAATCATGTAAATCCTGATGAAAAACAACAGATTCTTCAATCCACACAAATGAAGGAGGAATCCCCTATTCAGTGGCGTAACTAGAACCTTCAGGGCCCTGATGCAAGAAACCATGAAGGGCCCCCCTGAACCCCAGCCAGGGCCCTTCCCTCCGAGTCCGGCGGTGGAACTCTAGGGCGTGGTCACAGGTATGACCTTTGTGAGCCCTGTAGTTCCACCACTGGTATCAGTAGTTTTTTTAGGTGCCCCATTGGGGGACTGTCCCTAGGCAGGATGGGGTCCCTGTCCCCAAAAGAGATGAGGTCCTTTTCTCCAGGGCAGATGAAGTTACTGCCCCCAGGTGAGAAGGGGTCCCTGTCCCCAGGGGAGGTGGGGGTCCCTGTCCCCACGTGAGAAGGGGTCCCTGTCCCCAGGGGGAGATGGAGGGGTATGTAATGGTGTGTGGGGGATGGGGTCCTCTCACTCACTATGACCAAGCTGAAGGCCGCGCACTGAACCATGTTGGCCTGGGCTCCATCCAGTGTGCTGGACGGGCGATCAGCATATCTCCCAGAAAGACCTTTCATCATCTGTGTATGACGGGGGAGGAGGGGGGCTGGCAGACAAGCCTGCAGTGTCCTCCAGGGAGCAGGCTCTCATAGGGCTGCACTGCATCTGTGTGCTTAAAGTTTGTTTACCCAGGAGAAGTATGTAGAGCAGTGTGGGCCGGACACGGGGGGGGGGGCGGGACTCTGGCTGGGGAGAACAGACATCGGACTGAGCGCCAAAGCATGGAGCAGGAGAGGGGTACTCTGAGGAGCCGGCCGAGGACACAGGTCATGTGGGGAATGCACAACTAAAGAGCAGCCAGTGCGATAGTCGAGCATGGAGCTCTGCTAGTCACCCTCCATCTCCAGCCCCCCGTGTGCATGGTGCACTGGTACCCCTAGCTGCCTATGCTGCTGTCGGCCATATGTAGAGGGGGCTGCATGGGCCCCCTGCATCACAGGGCCCAGTTGCGATCGCGACTGCTGCACCCCCTATAGTTACGCCCCTGCCCCTATTACCAGGACATTTTATTCTAAACGCTGCACCCACCACTGTCAGGGTACCTGCGGCAGAATGAATGGGGAGCTGTCCCATAATCGCATACCCACAAATCCAATCAGCTCTGGTAAGAGCTTTCCCTTAGTATATGTACGGCTGCAGGGTGAGGATGCTTGAGACGTCATTGACCTAATATGGCTATATTAACTCTTTCATGCCTAAGCCTTTTTCTGACATTTGTTGCTTACAAGTTAAAAGCTGTATTTTTTGCTAGAAAATTACTTAGAACCCCTAGACATTATATAATATATTTTCTCTCTCTCTCTCTCTCTCTCTTTCTCTCTCTCTCTCTCTCTCTCTCTCTCTCTATTTATATATATATAAGCAGCAATGTGATGTGAGTAGACCCCTAACATTTTTTTAAATATTTTATTCTTCCTTTTGATGTGACAACGCTGAAGAAATGACACTTTGCTACAATGTAAAGTAGTGAGTGTACAGCTTATATAACAGTGTAAATTTGCTGTCCCCTCAAAATAACTCAACACGCAGCCATTAATGTCTAAACTTCTGGCAACGAAAGTGAATACACTCCTAAGTGAAAGTGTCCAAATTGGGCCCAAAGTGTCAATATTTTGTGAGGCCACCATTATTTCCCAGCACTGCCTTAATTTTCTTGGGCATGAAGTTCACCAGAGCTTCATAGGTTGCCACTGGAGTCCTCTTCCACTCCTCCATGATGACATCACAGAGCTGATAGATGTTAGAGACCTTGCCTTTGAGGATTTCCCACAGATGCTCAATAGGGTTTTATTTCTGGAGACATGCTTGGCCAGTCCATCACCTTTACCCTCAGCTTCTTTAGCAAGGCAGTGGTCATATTGGAGGTGTGTTGGAATACTGCCCTGCAGCCCAGTCTCCGAAGGGAGGGGACTGTGCTCTGCTTTATCATGGTTCCCTCACTGAACTGTAGCTCCCCAGTGTCGACAGCACTCATGCAGCCCCAGACCATGACACTCCCACCACCATGCTTGACAGTGGGCAAGACACACTTGTCTTTGTACTCCTCACCTGGTTGCTGCCACACACGCTTGACACCATCTGAACCAAATACGTTTATCTTGGTCTCCTCAGACTACAGGACATGGTTCCAGTAATCCAGGTCCTTAGTCTGCTTGTCTTCAGCAAATTGTTTGCAGGCTTTTTTGTGCATCATCTTTAGAAGAGGCTTCCTTCTGGGAAGACAGCCATGCAGATCAATTTGGTGCAGTGTGTATGGTCTGAGCACTGACAGGCTGCCCCCCACCCCTTCAACCTCTGCAGCAATACTAGCAGCACTCATACATCTATTTCCCAAAGACAACCTCTGGATATGATGCTGAGCACGTGCACTCAACTTTTTTGGTCGACCATGGCGAGGCCTGTTCTGAGTCGAACCTGTCCTGGTAAATCGCTGTATGGTCTTGGCCACTGTGCTGCAGCTCAGTTTCAGGGTCTTGGTAATCTTCTTATAGCCTAGACCATCTTTATGTAGAACAACAATTTTTTCAGATTCTCAGAGAGTTATTTGCCATGAGGTTCCATGTTGAACCTCCAGTGACCAGTATGAGAGAGTGAGAGCGATAACACCAAATTTAACACACCTGCTCCCCATTCACACCTGAGACCTTGTAACACTAACGAGTCAAATGACACCGGGGAGGGAAAATGGCTAATTGGACATTTTCACTTAGGGGGTGTACTCACTTTTGTTGCCAGTGGTTTAGACATCAATGGCTGTGTGTTGAGTTATTTTGAGGGGACAGCAAATATACACTGTTATACAAGCTATACACTCACTACTTTACATTGTAGCAAAGAGTCATTTCTTCAGTGTTGTCACATGAAAAAATACAATAAAATATTTACAAACACGTGAGAGGTCACTTTTGTGAGATAATGTATATATATATATATATATATATATATATATATATATATATATATATATATATATATATATATATATATATATATATTAGCAGTGACCCTAGAGAATAAAATGGTGATCATTGCAATATTTTATGTCACACACCATATTTGTGCAGCAGTCTTTAAAACGCAATGTTTTTGGCAAAAGACACTTTCATGAATAAAAAGAAACAAAACAGCAAACTTTCTTGTCAAATGTGAAAGATGATGTTAAGCCGAGTAAATAGATACCTAACATGTTACGCTTTGAAATTGTGCATGCTCGTGGAATGAAAACAAACTACAGTACTTCAAAATCTCCATAGGCAACACTGTAAAAATTTCTACAGGTTACTTGTTTAGAGGTACAGAGGAGGTCCTGTGCTAGAATTACTGCTCTCGCTCTAACGATTGTGGCAATACCTCACATGTGAGGTTTAAACACCGTTTACATTTGCAGGCATTCATTCTGCGTAAAAGGGTTTTTAATGTGATTGTAGTCTTTTTTTTCAATAAAAATAACAAACATCTCATACTTACCTGCCCCCTGCAGTGGATTTGCACAGAGCAGCCCAGATCCCCCTCTTTTTGGGTCCCTCTTCTGTGGCCCTGCCCCCTCCCTCCTTTTGAATGCCCCCACAGCAACCAGCTTGCTATGGGGGCACCCAAGCCAAGCTGCAGCTGCCTGTGTACATTCAGACATGGAGTGTTGGTTTAGCCCCGCCCCCTCTCTTTCCTGATTGGCTAAGTGACTTTGATTGACAGCAGCTAAAGCCAATGGCGCCGCTGCTGTGTCTTAGCCAATCAGGAGGGAGAGTCCTGGACGGCCGAGACACTCATGGACATCACTGGACAGAGATGGGGCTCAGATAAATATTAGGGGGGGCTGCTGTACACACAAGGTTTTTATTTTAATGCATAAAACGATAAAAGATAAAAAACCTTCTGACTTTACAACTCCTTTAACCACTTGCCAACCAGCCGCCACCATTGTACTGCGGCAGGTCAGCTCGTTCCTGCGAATCGCCGTCATTGTACGTCAGCTCGGGAACTCTACTTAGTGAGTGCACGCCCACTTACCAGCGGGGGGAGCCAATCAGCCAGTGTGGTCGACTCGATGTCCGCCGGCCACCCGCGATCTGTCCCCGCAGTGACAGAACGGGGATCTGCCTGTGTAAACAAGGCAGATCTTCATTCTGACAAGGGAGATCACACAAATCCTGTCTTTCTGCTATGCAGGAAGACAAATCTCTGTGTTTCCCCAGGCAACCCATCCCCCATACAGTTAGAACACACCTGCAGGGAACACATTTAACCCTTTGATTGCCCCTGATGTTAAAGTGGTTGTAAACCCACTTTTTCGACTTCTACCTATAGGTAAGCCTAGAATAAGGCTTACCTATAGGTAGTGGAAATATCTCCTAAACGTGCGCCGTTTATGAGATATTTAACTTGTAGTCCGCCAAAAATTCCTACGGCGCATGCGCGGGGGAAGAAACTAAACTAAGTGCTATATTTTCCCTAGCCTGTGCCGTTGGTCACGCGAATCACAGAGCCGGAGTCCGTGGCACGGAAGGAAGGGGGGCCAGAAGATGGACGCTGCCCACACAGGGTACATTGCTGGATTCTTTTGCAGGTAAGTGACACATAATGGGTTATGAGTATGCAATGCATACTAGCCCATTATGCTTTTCATTTGCAGGCTGCAGCAGCGAGCAAAAGAGGAAGTAAAACCCATCAGGGTTTACTTCCTCTTTAACCCCTTCCCTGCCAGTGTCATTAGTATTATAACAGTGCCTATTTTTAGCACTACTGTAATAGTGTCACTGGTTCCCAAAAAACTGTGAAAAATGTCAGTTAGGTGTCCGATCTGTCCGCCCCAATGCCACAGTCCTGCTAAAAATCGCAAATTACCGCCATTACTATTATTTCCTTATTGTGAAGCGCTGTATGACATTTACATATATTATATAAAAAACTAAAAAAAAACTTAAAGCAGTGGTTCACACAAAAATTGAACCTCCGCTTTTTGGAACCCTCCCCCCTCCGGTGTCACATTTGACACCTTTCAGGGGAGAGGGGGGTGTAGATACCTGTCTAAGACAGGTATTTGCACCCACTTCTGGGGTTCCTGTCCCACTGCGCTGTCTGCTGGGACAAACATTACATCATTACGCTGCGCGACTCACGCATGCGCAGTAGGGAACCGGGAAGTGAAGCCGCAATGCTTGACTTCCTGATTCCCGCACCGAAAATTTCGCCGGCAGCAGCTGGACTCCAGGAAAGGTAAGTGTCCATTTATTAAAAGTCAGAAGCTGCAGCATTTGTAGCTGCTGGCTTTTAATTTTTTTTTTTAGGTGGACTCCCTCTTTAATAATCCACTTTTATATATTCAAAAGAATGATTGATATCCCAGTGAAACGTCTATTATTGGAAAAAAAAATGTTCATTTATCACAGTATATAAAACAATCCACCGCTGTGGTTATTCATCCTAACTAGGGGTGCAAGGATCAAAAAACTCACGGATCGGATTGTTCCTCGGATCAGAGTCATGGATTGGATAATTTTTCGGATCAGCAAATAATAATTGAATTTGCAAAAACCTGTGAAAATTCCACCACCATATAGTCCCCACTGTAATATCCACAATCTCCCCACTGTAATATACATCTCCCCCACTGTAATGGACATCTCCCCCACTGTAATATTGGCTGAGTATGGCTGGGTATCACTGAGTATTGCAGAGTATGGCTGGGTATGGCAGAGTATGGCTGGGTATGGCAGAGTATTGCAGGGTATTGCAGAGTATGACAGGGTATTGCAGAGCATTGCAGGGTATTGCAGAGTATTGGCAGGGTATTGGCAGGGTATTGCAGAGTATTGGCAGGGTATTGCAGAGTATTGGCATGGTATTGCAGAGTATTGGCAGGGTGTTGCAGAGTATTGGCAGGGTGTTGCAGAGTATTTGCAGGGTATTGGCAGAGTATGGCAAGGTATTGGCTGAGTATGGCAGGGTATTGGCAGAGTATGGATGATGTG
The DNA here is from genome assembly GCF_037356315.1 of Lithobates pipiens. NCBI lineage: Eukaryota > Metazoa > Chordata > Amphibia > Anura > Ranidae > Lithobates > Lithobates pipiens. Next base: position 13,088,646 of record NW_027507755.1, read on the forward strand.
ACTGCAATTGTCACAGAGTAGCGCTGTGGGCACTACACATCCAGCCCACAGCGCTGCTTCCATCCGATCTTTCCCCTCCACTGTACAGATCAGTACACAGATGGCAGAAAGCACCTGGCGTCATGACTTGTTTACAAGTGATCACCCCGTCATTTGACGGAGCAATCACATAGTAAACTGCCGCCGGGTGTATCAAGATGGCCGCCGCTCCGGAGCCAGGTTGCGGCCACGGCCTTTCCTAAGGCTGAGGCAGTGGAGCGTTCCGAACAGGTTGACCCTTTGGGATCACGGATTGGTTACATATATCTATCTATCTATATACAGTATATATATACCGTATATACTCGAGTATAAGCCGAGATTTTCAGCCTCTTTTTTGAGGCTGAAAGTGCCCCCCTCGGCTTATACTCGAGTCATCGCTGTCTGCCCGCTCGATCAGCGTGTCGAGCAGACAGACAGCGGCCATTCTGATTCAAAAGCCGCGCCTCCGGCTCCGCCTTCGCCTGTGATAGGCGGAACACTGAATTTCCCAGCAGCCTGTGTTCCGCCTATCACGGGCATCTTCTCATCCTCGTACTACGGACGAGGATGATACGACGTCCGTGATAGGCGGAACACAGGCTGCTGGGAAATTCAGTGTTCCGCCTATCACAGGCGAAGGAGGAGGCGCGGCTTTTGAATTTTACAATGGCCGCCGACGAAGAGGGCACGGGACGGAGGCAAGGCAAGGCACGGCACGGGACAGGACGGGACGGGACGGGACGGGACGGGACGGGACGAAGGCAAGGCACGACACGGGACGGAGGCTCGGGACAAAGGCTCGGGACACAGGTAGGCTGGACACACACACACACACACACACACACACACACACACACACACACACACACACACACACACACACACGGATGGAGACACACACACACGGATGGATGGATGGATGGAGACACACACACACACAGGGATGGATGGATACACACACACACAGGGATGGATGGATGGATGGATGGAGACACACACACACAGGGATGGATGGAAGGATGGATGGATGGAGACACACACACACAGGGATGGATGGATGGATGGATGGAGACACACACACACAGGGATGGATGGATGGATGGACACACACACACACAGGGATGGATGGACGGACACACAGGGATGGACGGACACACAGGGATGGACGGACACACAGGGATGGACGGACACACACACAGGGATGGACAGGCATGTCTCACCCTCGGCTTATACACGAGTCAATAAGTTTGCCAGTTTTTTTGGGGGTAAATTGGGGGCCTCGGCTTATATTCGGGTCGGCCTATACTCGAGTATATACGGTATATATATATATATATATATATATATATATATATATATATATATATATATATATTGGTCTAGTCTGGCTTTTCTGTTCTTTGTCCTGGGACAGGATGCATGACTTATGAGTCAGGGCCAGATGGCCTATTCACTTTTTGCAACCTTATGTTGACTATGTTTTAATTATACATGATATCATTAATATTCCTTTACTAACCACTCCTCCCCCCTCCCCTATTGTAGGCATTTTCTTTGAACTGACTCCTTATATCTTGTGTTCATTGAAGTGCCTCACGGTACCGGGGGTCTTTGATGGTCTCCAATTTTAACCCTTGGGTGGTCTGTCACCTACCTGAAGGACCTTCCAGCTCCGTTCTGGCTTAGCCATCAGATCCTGGACTTAGCTCCATTCCCAGTTCATGCTGCAGGCAAAAAAAAAACAGTAAAAAGTAATATTAAACTGTATTGAAAATGATTAAAAAAGTTATTTAATGCTTTTATTCACAAAGCTGTTTACATATATTGAATGCCTGCTGGTATACCCTGTAACTTAGACATTTTAATTGTATCAGTGTTTAGAATCACTTTAAGTCCTCTGTGGCTATCGAAGACGAAGAGTATATTTAAATGAAGGTTTTTGTGCCCAGAAATCAGCTTTAAAGAGTAGTATTCAAGCAGAGATAAATGAGCTAATTACATTTATAGTTCACAGTAAGTTCAAACAGCTGACAGACTCAAGAACAATTAACAGTGCACAGCTTCTCTCTGCAGGTTCACAAATATATGAAGCCAGCAATCATCTTACAGCCAAAGAAAAAAGTTTGATCTTCATTTTTATTTTTACAATAAATACTGTTTATATACAGTACACAGCATTTAATTAGATAGCGAATAAGTATGAGTATGATTTAAGTTGCTGTTTTTTTTCTTACTTTACAACTTTTTCTCATTGCTACTGCTGCCACCCCTGCACTTTTTTTCTTCCCCTTGACAGTTGCAGAGCAGAGTAGTGGCTGTGGGGAGAGATAGAGAGGACTCAGTGCTGAGCTGTGGTGAGACAGAAAGCTGGAGTGAAACCCCACCCACCCCCAGGAGGACACAGAGGAAGGGGATGTGGACTGCTGTGCATCCTGGGACAACAAGAGCCTGCTGGGAGAAAAACTGATTTTTAAATACAGCTTACCTGTAAATTCCTTTGCTTTGAGTACATCACGGGACACAGAGCAGTTATTCAGAGGGCCTGGATCAGAAGCTCAGATGAGCAGAGCAGACCAGACGTGCCGACAGAGGCTCCGTCCCAGCTCCAGCCACAGATCTCCCCTCAGCCCCTCAGCCCTCCCCGCTCTTTCCCCCGGGACTCCACCAGCTGATAGCATCCTCACCCGGACTCAGTGAGGACAGTGGCACGGGGGCTAGGAAAGATCCCCCTAGCCACCCGATCCACCTCTCGTTCAGTCTTCCGCCGCGACCGCGGACTGCCCGCCACCCGCTCCGGGTAGGTGTTTAGGCAACACCGCGGCTCCGGCCTAGTTCGGCCCGTACCGCGCTCACTATACCTGGCAGCCGCTGTGCACCCCATCCTAGACCCGGGCTTGCACGCCGCTCGGCTCCCCCGGATCCCGACCCTCATTGATATCGGGCCCCGGGACGTGGATTTAGGAAAGCCCTGGGCTCCGGCCTAGCCGGCGGCCATCTTGGTCCACCCAACCTCGGTGGCAAAATTATCAACTTCCCCCCTTTTTCCAGTAGATCCGAAGGAACCTGGTGCCCCTACCTCATTACCCTTAAGGTGGGCCACACCGCAGCCACCCTGTCATCCTAATGTGCTAATCATTTAGCCAATGCAGACTGGTGGCTGCGGCTGAGCCACAGCCCAAAAAAAACCTCTCCCCCGGCTATCCTACCTCCATCCACCCAGCAGGCTGAAAGGCCCCTCCATTTCAAAGACCCCACTTCATGTGGCAACCGGACCGCTCTCCAGAAGCGCCAGGTTTACAGGAAGCCAGATCCACCGCAATCAGACCACCTGACAGCTAACGGGGGCCACCGCAGCCAGGTAAGCTCGCATTCCCACCCAGCCCCCCCCCTAGTTGATTGATCCAGGGACGGCGTCCGACCGCCTCCGGGGGTCAGGAAGGAATTTTTTTCCCCACTGGTGCATTTGGCTGCAACTGCCAGGGGGTTTTTCGCCTTCCTCTGGATCAATCGGAACAGCCGTAGGTTAGCATACCCCTACCTCCGGCCTCCATATCCATTTCACGCCATCTTTAGGTCTACTACTCCAGATCACCACCAGATTTATTTTCTGAGCGGGGATCTTCACCTCAAGCAAAGGTAGCTGGAACAGCCAGCAACCCAATACAACAACTCCTTCAGCACAGACGTCCCCTGATCAACTTGCGCGCTTACTAATAGCCATAGCACGGCGGCAAGTCTGATACCTAGCCCATCCTCAGGGTCAATACCCTGATCAGGATCATCAACTAAGGCCGCGTACACACGGGCGGACTGTTCGCCCAACTTTGTCCGCTGAACAGTGTTTGGGCGGACAGTCCGCTCGTGTGTGGGCTTTCAGCGGACAGTTTCAGCGGACAGTTTGACGGACAAGGTTTTTCGGAATTTCCGAAAAACTGTCCGCTGAAACCTTGTTTCAGCGAACAGTCCGCTCGTGTGTAGGCTTGTTCGTCAAACAAAGTTGCGCGCATGCTCAGAAAGGATTTTCACGCCGAAAGCTATAATGCAGTGTATAGGACGTCGTATTTTTCGTCCCGTCGTACGTGCCGTTCACGTCATCGCGCACGGTTTCAGCAAACTGTTCGTCCGTCGTGTGTGGCCATGTCCGTCCATGCTAAGTTTGAGCGGACTGTTTGCCGAAACTGTTTGATGGACAAAGTTGGGCGAACAGTCCGCGCGTGTGTACGCGGCCTTAGGCCCCTAGTACCATCAACCTCATCCACAGACCATGTGCCTCTTCAAATACTCAGCAGAAGTTCTCTACAGACTAAGGAACATCAACACTACATTGCCATCTTCCATACAAAAAAATCCTTCGAAAAGAACAACTGCTAAAGACCGGAATACAAGCAACCACCAACCACAGGAAGAGATCTACTCAGCCACTACAATTAGATTGCGCCTTGATTACCGCCAGGTCTGCAGTCAAACACAGACTAGAAGTACACGACTTCATCATCGAGAACAATGTAGACTGTCTCTACATCACTGAAAGCTGGCTAACCCCCGACTGCAACACCATCCTCAACAAATTGGTGCCGAAAAACTATAGGATCCTAACCGAGCACCAGATAGGGAAAAAAGGAGGAGGCCTAGCAGTGATCTTTAAATCTCACCTGGGGCTCACCAAACCATCATCACAGAACCCAGTGCCTTTTATGGAGACCCTGACGCTACATCTTCAATCAACACCCCATGACACCACTCATATTCTACTATGCTACAGACCACCGGGATCAAAGTCCAATCTTCTTTCACCCCTCACAGAATTCATCGCAACACACACCCTAAAATTCAAAAATTTCCTGCCACTCGGAGATTTCAACCTCTGGGCAAACGAGCCCAAAGACCCCATCGCGACCGCCTGCATCAATCAACTGGAAGAATTGGGTCTCCAGCAACTGATAAAGACTCCCACACATGGGTCAGGACATACCCTGGACCCCCGCGGGAACTGTTTAAAATAGTCAATCAATCAATGAACCCGGTATGCCTAGAGCCCCCAGCAAATGAATCCCAAGATTACTGTGACAAACTGTCAGATTTTTTCATCGATAAAGTCGAAACCATCAGGAAAACAATTTGTCAGAAGAAAACATCCAACCTCAGCCACCATCTACACCAACATTCCACAACCACCAAAATTTTCACTGACCAGAATTACCGCGGACAACACAAAAAACATCATCAATAAACTTTGTGACAGTACCTCACCAATTGACATCATCCCCACAAAACTACTGAAAGAATTTCCGACATCTTGGCTCCCACTATAACGCACCTCATAAACCGACCATTCCAAGAAGGGATCGTTCCCAGCACCTTCAAACAAGGCATCGTCAAGCTGATGCTAAAGATACCTAACCTGGACCCTCAGGACCCTAACAACCGTAGGCCAATTACAAGCCTTAACACCATTTCCAAGATCATGGAGAAAGCTGTAGTACAACAGTTACAACTCCACCTGGATACACACAAACTCCTGGACCCGCTGCAATCAGGCTTCCGCCCAGGTCATGGGACAGAAACAGCACTCCTTAAGATTTGGGATGACGCCCTCGAAGCAGCGGATGATGGAGAGTCGTGTCTCCTCGTACTGTTAGACCTCAGCGCAGCGTTTGATACAGTAGACCACAATACTCTACTCGTCCGCCTCACAGAAGTAGCCGGAGTCCAAGACGTAGATCTCCAATGGTTCGCGTCCTTCCTAGGAAATCGTTCACAAACAGTGAAACTAGGAAAATTCTTCTCTGAATCCCGGGCAGTCACCTGTGGAGTCCCTCAAGGATCACCTTTGTCACCAGTTCTCTTCAACATTTACATCCACTCACTCCTCCAAATCATCAGACGTTCAGACCTTTGCTTCCACTCATACACTGATGACACACAACTTTATTTCCGTATCACTGGACAAAAAGATCACCACCAACAACTTGAAAACTGCCTCAATTCAGTAGAAGACTGGTTGACCCCCAACTCCCTCAAACTCAACGAATCAAAGACAGAGCTTCTTATCTTCCACCCAAATCATAATTCCGTAACCAAAACCTCCTGGATTCCACCCACCGTCTTTGGGCAGACCATCTCCCCAAAAACCAAGGCCAAAAGTCTCGGGGTTATTTTAGACTCACAAATGTCAATGGATGCACAAATAGGAGCAGTAGTCAGTGGATCTCACCATCTGCTACGCATGCTTCGCAGACTCATCCCTTTTATCCCAAAGAATGACAAAGCAGTGGTAGTTGGAACAATCATTAATTCACGACTGGACTACGCAAACTTGCTTTACATAGGATTACCACAATATCAACTTGTGCGATTACAACTGATCCAAAACACGGCGGCAAGGCTGATAACAGGAAAAAAAACCCTGGGAATCAATCTCCCCTTCCCTGAGGAACCTACATTGGCTCACCGTAAAAAATCGGATCACATTCAAGACCCTCTGCCTCACCCACAAATGCATGCATAGAGAAGCTCTGCAATACCTAGCTGAGAGAATAAATCATTACACACCAAACCCTAGTCTTCGATCAGCCAACAAAAACCTCCTCCTCGTGCCCAAAGCCCGGTACAAATCTAAGGGGGATCGGAGATTCTCTGTCCAAGGACCTCGGCTATGGAATGCTCTACCAACCAACATCCGCCTGGAAGAAAACCACCTGGCTTTTAGGAAAAAACTCAAGACCTTCCTCTTCTAGCTGATAATCAAAGCTCGTCACAGCGCCTTGAGGCGATTCAGTTCGCGTTGTGCACTATACAAATATTTCATTCATTCATTCATTCATTCATGACTATCTGGGTTATACGCTACCTCTAGGTGATTGGACACTGGCAACCAATAGCAAGAAGGTTGCTCCGATAGAACCCCTCCCATACGGGAATTACCTCAGTTTTGTAGCAAGCAATGAAAGTCCCAGAAAAGAGGGGAGGGATCTCTGTGTCCCGTGATGTACTCAAAGAAAAGGATTTTACACTTAAGCTGTATTTAAAAATCCGTTTTCCTTTATCATACATCACGGGACACAGAGCAGTTATTCATGACTATCTGGGATGTCCTAAAGCAATGCACCTGAGGGGAGGGATACACAGTTTAAACAAGTCCCAACTGTCCCCTGTCCTATAAGGGGGCCTGCAACACGCTGTGACCAAAAACTGTCTCTTCTCGAGACCTGACATCCACCTGGTAAAATCTGGTGAATGTGTGAACTGAAGACCGAGCGGCTGCCCTGCAGACCTGAGCCAAAGACACCCTTCGATGCACTGCCCTTGAAGCACTAACCCCTCTAGCGGAATGTGCTTTCAGGTCTCTCAGTGGAACCCTGCGCCTCAACTCATATGCCTGGATGATAGTTTGACGATCCACCTCGAGATAGTTGAAGTCGTAGCTGCCTGTCCTTTTTTAGGACCCTCAGGCAGAATAAATAGAGAGTCAGTTTTCCTGAAAGGGGCTGACACCCTTAAGTAGACTTTAATAGCTCTCACTACATCCAGTGAGTGGAGTAACTTTTCTTCCTTAGACCTGGGGTTTGGAAAAAAGGAAGGCAGAATGATATCCTGATTCAAATGAAAATTGGAAACGACTTTTGGCAAAAACTCCAGACGAGGGCGCGAGACTGCCCTGTCTTGGTGCAGAATCAAGTAAGGTTCTCTGCATGAAAGGGTGGCTAACTCCGACACTCTTCTGGCCGAAGTTATGGCCACCAAAAAAATGAATTTCCTGGTCAATAAGACCAAAGAAATCTGCTTAATAGGCTCAAAGGGTAGCTTCTGAAGGACTGATAGTACCAAATTCAAGTCCCAGTGGCATAAGGGGGGCTTAACCGGCGGTCTTAGGTGTGTCACTCCCTTAACACAGGTACTCACCAAGGAATGGGCTGCAATTGGTCTTTGGAAAAAAACAGATAAGGCCGAAATCTGACCCTTAATTGTGCCTAAGGCCAATCTTAAGTGCACTCCTGCCTGAAGGAAAGCCAGGATTTTGCCAATAGTATATTTACTAGGATTCCAACCTTTCCCTTCGCACCAGGAAATGTATGATTTCCAAACCCTGTAGTAAATGGCCCTAGAAATCGGTTTTCTAGCATTTATCAAAGTGGATAAGGCTGCACCTCTGACCCCACGGTCCTTCAACACCCTGGCCTCAATAGCCAGGCCGTCAAATTCAGCAACCGTAAAGCAGGATGGAATATTGGTCCTTGGGACAACAGATCCGGACAGAACGGAAGGAGCAACGGGTCCCCTACTGCCAATTTCACAATTTCCGTGTACCAGGACCTCCTGGGCTAGGCTGTGGCTACCAGGATCACTGGTCTTAGTTCCTCCTGTATCCTGCGTAGCAGATGTGGCAGGATTTGGATTGGAGGAAAGGCATACAGCAGTGAATACCGGTGCCAAGGAGTCACCAATGTGTCTGTCCCGACTGCAAGAGGATCGTTGGTTCTGGACACAAATTTGTCCAGCTTGGCATTGAACCTGGATGCTAGGAGATCCACATCCAGGGTCCCTCAATGCTGACAAATCTGGAGAAAGACCTCGAAATGGGACCATTCCCCAGGCAACAACTTTTGGCGACTTAAATAGTCCGCCTTCCAATTGTCCACCCCCGGTATGAATACTGCCGACAGAAACGGCACATGCCTTTCTGCCCACCTTAATTTGCGATCCACCTCTTTCTGAGCCCCTAGGCTTTTGGTGCCCCCTTGGTGGTTGATATAAGTGACCACTGTGAATTGTCGATTTGAACTCGGACTGGGAGACCCTGCAGCTTGGTTGTCCAGAAATGCAGAGCTAGCCGGGCTGTTTTTTTTTTTTTGGGTGGTGAAGCGAGTACAATTTTTTTATTCATACCTGTTTCCACTTCCACAATCCTCAAATAGGTGCGGTAAAGTCTTCTGGGACATGTGACATTATTCAGGAGGGTGTAGGATCCTTTACAATGTGCTGCATGAGCTTGCGCAGTGGAGAGCCAGCTATCATTTCTCAAGAAGCCACAGTTGGTTACTTTATTATTATTATTATTATACACAATTTATATAGCGCCAACAGTTTATGCAGTGCTTTACAATGTATAGGGGGGGGGGCAACACAATTACAGTACAATACAAAAGGTACAGGAAGGTCCTGCTCGTAGAGCTTACATTCTAAAGGGAGGGGGTGGTGGTACAAAAGGTAATAGCTGCAGAGAATGATTTGATGGGGGTGGCTCTGTGACAGTTGTTAGATGGGTGTAGATGGTGGAGGCACCCGCAGAGGATAGTGGGACCAGCAGAGGTAAGAATAATCAGCTGCAGGAAGACATCACTGGACCGCAGAAACTGATAAGAACCTGATTTTTTAAAAGTAAAAAAATAAATAAAGTTCCTCCTTATTATTTGGCCTTAGTTGGCTCTATCAACCTATTCTGTTTTTCCACCCTGTCTCACATTGTTCTCTTTTATTTATATTTTATTCCTTTTTTTTTTTACTGACGCAGACATTCTACTTTATATTAGGAGTGGGAAAATCTGTCTGTTTTCATTTTTCCAAGGATTCAGCATATCCTGTTTGGAAACCCAAACCCCAAATCAGTTGTAAATTATACTGAAGTCTGTGAGAGGGATCCTATTATTAAATTCTGGCCATTTTTAAAGTTAGTAGGCAGGCAGGAGCATCCCGTGGTGATCATGTGTCCCCAATCATGTGTCCCCAACTGTAACTAATCTCTTCATGTGCGATTACATCCAAACAGCTGTGGCCACTACCAAACAATTGCCTGCTGCCCCACCTATAACTGGCCTTCTCAGCAAGGGGCAAATGGAAGGGCCATGCATGTCAAACAAAACCAAAGAAAATTCCCAACTTACCAACCAGCCTGCAAATAGCCAAATTATCCAGTCTAACAGTTTTTTAAAAACAGGGGTTTCATTTGCACACATTTGCAAATAAATGCTTAAAGTGGAAGTAAACCCATTGATTTAAATAGTTAAAAAAAAAGTCATGCCGGGAATGCTAACTGCACATTGGCTGTGCTCTCAGCCAAACTATCAAACCATCCAATGGCTGGTGTCATAACGAATCACATGTGCAGCACCATAGCAGTTGAAGATTAACCACTTCTCGCCCAGCGCACGACGATGTACGTCGACAGAATGGCACGGGCAGGCATATTGGCGTACAGGTACATCCAATATTCAATGCCGCCCTGCCATCGGGAGCGCGCCGCCGGCGGCGCGCTCCCGCGCTGGTCGGAACCCCCGTGAGTCCGGTCGCGGGACCCGCGGACTCGATCGCCGCGGGCATCCCCGCGATCGTCTCACGGAGCGGCTGAATGGAGGAAATGCTGTGTAAACAACATTTCTCCATTCTGTCTAGCAACTAGTGACGCTGATCTCTGCTCCATGTGATTGGAGCAGAGATCAGTGTTCACTAAATGAAAGCCCAACCCCCCCACAGTTAGTAACACACCCCTAGGAACACTTAACCCCTACACTGCCACCCACTGGTTAACCCCTTCACTGCCAGTGTCATTTACACAGGAATCACTGCATTTATATAGCAGTGATTACTGTATAAATGACAATGGTCCCAAAAATGTGTCAAAAATGTCTGATGGGTCCCCCACAATGTCGCAGTCACAATAAAAATTGCTGATCGCCGCCATTACTAGTAAAAAAATAAATAATAAAAAATTATTAATAAAAATGCTATAAAACTATCCCTATTTTGTAAACGCTATAACTTTTGCGCAAACCAATCAATAATCGCGATTTTTTTTACCAAAAATATGTAGAAGAATACGTATCGGCCTAAACTGAGGGAAAAAAATGTTTTTTATATATTTTTGGGGGATATTTATTATAACAAAAAGTAAAAAATAATGCGTTTTTTTCAAAATTGTCGCTCTATTTTTGGTTATAGCGCAAAAATTAAAAACCGCAGGGGTGATCAAATACCACCAAAAGAAAGCTCTGTTTGTGGGAAAAAAAGGACGTCAATTTTGTTTGGGAGCCACGTCGCACGACTGCGCAATTGTCAGTTAAAGCGACGCAGTGCCGAATCGCAAAAAGGGGTCTGGTCTTTGACCAGCAAATTGGTCCGGTCTGCAAGTGGTTAAACAGAGGCAAAGATGGCAGCTTCCTTGGCTGAAAATGATAGGGGAGTTTACTTCCACTTTAAGTTGCAGAGCCACTTCACAACACCTCAAGGGGTATGAGGTGGTCGCAAACGAGGGGCTTTTTCTGGAATTTAGATTTTTTTGGAAAATACTTGTCAAAGGTTTAGACGTCTTTGTTTCTAGGTGACATATTTTTTTCCTGAATCAGTAGGTGTACTATGTACCCCATACTCATTCCTCTTGGGGTGGTTCCTGGTCACATGGAATTATACAGGGCTTCCAGAGTTCCATAAGCCCCTCCACCTGCAGAACCCCACAACGACCAAAGAGGATTGTGGGGATTAGACCCCCACCCGAAATGGCACCCCTGTCATGTTCAGGGCATGTGCCCTGGAATGGTTCAGGAGGAAGTGGGTGCACGCTCATTTCCCCATTCCTGAACTGCCTGGGAGCCAGGCTTCATGCTCAGATTAAGGGTCTGGCATTGAATTTAGGGAGACCTCATGTATTTTTTATTAGTTTTTTTTGTGTGAAAATCCATACCAGACTTCTTGGGGGACCTCATGCTAATTTTTTGCTTGAGGAACCCCCTTAAATTCGATACCAGACTCAACGGGTCTAGTTTGCTTTTTGGGAGGAACTGTGTGCAATTTCTTTTCATTCTTGCTGTAGTATGTACTACTGAAAAAGCGACATTTAAAAAAAAAAAAAAAATATGACAGTTTAAATTACTGCCAAATAAAACAATTTCTGGCAAAACAAAACAGCACACAGATTACTTTAAACTTCCCCCACAATATATAACAGTCTATTTTGGGTCTTCTATGTATTTTGGGGGACCTTTGGGGTCTGTGAGACATGTTTTTCTTTTAAAAAATAAGCAAGGAGGTACTGTACATGCCATTTGTCAGCAATAGAAAACTCTTTTTTTCTTGTCAGTGCTAAAAAACACTGTTCCCGGCTACAAGGAATTCTTAAAAAAAAATTGTATTGGTCCATGTTCCCTGGGATAGCCCTCCCTTTACCCCCTAATGATATATTTCATTTATTTTTTACACCTCCTTGCCGATTAGCCCAGATTAGGACAGATTTGGCTCAGCATCTGAATTTTTAAGTTCACTGAACCCTGCTGGAGCCAAACTCAGGGAAATCCAACTCATCACTATCTAAAGCCCCTTTCACATGAAGCGGAGCCACAGGGGAACTGTCCACTGATCCCTGCTGAGCAGGCGGATGACAGGTCCGCTCCAATTATGCAAAGCAGACACAGACACATCCCGCTCTTCTCTATGGGTGGTTCGATGTAAATAGACCGCCTGTCCATTTACACCCCACTGCAATCTGATCTGACTTGGCCAGATTTAGGGTAACAGATCCCCACATGTTTGTTTTTAGCAGATCAGATTGGATTGGCTGTAAACAGGTGTAACCTGACTCATGTCCGTTTGCACCTACCACTCCATAGAGGAGAATGGAGGTTCTGATGGTGTCCACTTGAAAAACAGACAGGCGTACCCAATTGCAATGTTCATGTGAAAGGGGCATTAGATGGGATTTCCTTTACTTTGGAGAGATCCCCCTTTGAATTCCCATTGTGTCAACAGAGGTTTTGAAAATGTCCAACTTAAACAAATTAGCAAAGAACTAAAATCTTGGCTCATTACTAACTTAGATGTTCGAAAACCGAGTATGATGTCATTAGTATACTTTCCAAGTTATTTGATGATCACAGAGATTATCTATCTATCTATCTATCTATCTATCTATCTATCTATCTATCTATCTATCTATCTATCTATCTATCTGTCTGTCTATATTTATATATATATATATATATATATATATATATATATATATATATATATATATATATATATATATATATATATATATATATATATACCGTATTTGCCGGCGTATAAGACGACTGGGCGTATAAGACGACCCCCTATTTTTCAAGTGAAAACATAGGTTTTGGGCAATACTCGCGGTATAAGACTACCCCCCTTCTGAGGCAACACCATTTAAAAAAAACATTAGAACGATTAAAAAATACAAAGCAAGAATGCCAACTACTCATCCGCCTTGCTGTGTTATGTCATAAAGTAAATCAAACAATAATAGCACAAACAGAATTTTTCACTAACCAAACCTATACCACTTTTGGGTTACATTCTATGGGAATTGTCTACCAAAATGCATTTAATAACCCCCCTGTCATATGTCCCAGATTTACCTGGGTGCCTGGGACCTCAAAGGCAAACAGCAGGATGTATAGTAGTAGGAGATCAGTGAATGAATTTACCCAGGGAAGTATGGTGAGCGGTGTATTATTTTAATGAATACAACTCCTGCTTGGATTGGCAGAGGCTGTAGCATCGTCAGCCCTTGCCTCTCTCTCTCTCTTAATAGAATACATCGCTCGCTGGGATTGGCTCAACGGCGTATACTGTTTGTAGCTGCAGCCACATACAGTATTAGCAGACATTTGGGGGCTGACATCCATCGGGCAGCATTGTATACCTGTATACAGGGCTGGTGCAAGGATTTTTGGCGCCCTAGGCGAAACCTAATTTTGCCGCCCCCGTTGGCTCCGCCCCTTCACTGAGACTTTTGCGGCGCCTCTTCACCCATTTCTTCAGCTGTGGTCCACAGGCCTGTACCTGTGCATCTGGACCCGGCCCGAAAACAAATAGTGGATGGCACCGGCTTGCTTAATCAAGCCAGCTGTGGTCCACAAGCTAAGGCAGTATACAGACAGGCTAACTGTATAATTGCCTGTCTGTACGAGTATACAGATACACTTACTTACCTTGCTTTACAGACACCTACTAAAAATAATAATAAATGCACATTTTTGTACCTTTTTGTATGCAAAAGGATCTTAATTTCTTAATTTTTTTTTACAAAGGTGGACTTGAACCTCCACACCTTAAATCACCCCAATTTCTTTATTTTCAAGTTTCAGATCACCACAATTCTTCCATCTTCACACGTCAGATCACTCCATCACTTTCACTAGAATCACTATCACCCTGAATACTTGTTTCCCTCTGCACCCCTCCTCTGCATCTCTGTTCATCTCAAACCCCCCACACACATATCAATTCCTCTCACACACAATCTACCCCTCTGTACCCCCCTGAACGTCTGTCCACCCCCCCACACACACACCTGTTACCCCTCTGTACCTCCTGCAAGTCTGTCCCCCCACACACACACCTGTTACCCCTCTGTACCCCCTGCAAGTCTGTCCCCCCCACACACATACACCTGTTGTCTTTCTGTACCCCCTGCATGTCTGTCCCCCCCCACACAATCTGTTACCCCTCTGTACCCCCCTGCATGTCTGTCTCCCCCTTACACACACCTGTTACCCCTCTGTACCCCCTGCATGTCTTCCCCCCCCACACACACACACCTGGTACCCCCTGAACGTCTATCTCCCCCCTCCTCCCCTACACGCGCGCGCACACACACACACACACACACACACACACCTGTTATCCCTCTGTAGCCCCCTGCACGTCTCTCCCCCCCCCCACACACAAACAATCTGTTACCCCTCTGTACCCCCCTGCAAGTCTGTTCCCTCCCCACACACACACACACACACACACGTTACCCCTCTGTACCCCCTGCACATCTGTCCCGTGTCCACACACATCTGTTCCCCCTCTATACCTCCCTGCATGTCTGTTCCTCTCCCCCCCCCCACACACACACCTGTTCCTCCTATGTACCCCCTTGCACGTCTGTCTGCCCCCCCCCCCCCCCCCACACACACACATCTGTTCCCCCTCTGTAACCCCCCCACATACATAAACACACACCTGTTCCCCCTATGTGCCCCCCCACACACACACATACCTCTGTTCCCCCTACGTACCCCCCACACACACACACACCTCTGTTCCCCCTATGTACCCCCCCACACACACACACCTCTGTTCCCCCTATGTACCCCCCCACACACACACACCTCTGTTCCCCCTATGTACCCCCCCCCACACACACACACCTCTGTTCCCCCTATGTACCCCCCCACACACACACCTCTGTTCCCCCTATGTACCCCCCCATACACACACACACCTCTGTTCCCCCTATGTACCCCCCCCCACACACACACACCTCTGTTCCCCCTATGTACCCCCCCACACACACACACCTCTGTTCCCCCTATGTGCCCCCCCCCCACACACACACCTCTGTTCCCCCTATGTACCCCCCCCCCCACACACACACACACACCTGTTCCCCCTACATACCCCCCTGCACGTCTGTTCCTAATCCCCCCCCACACACACACATACACACACAGCGAAATAAACTTGACAGAGTACATTTTTTATTTAATGTGTTTGCAGGCTGCAGAACTAAGCATGCTGCCTGAGCTTCCACTATACCTGAGCCAGCGGCGGTGATGCCTTTACTCCAGGAGAGTGGTGCTGCTGCTGCCTGTTCTTCCATAACAGATGCCCGAGCGGCCAGGAGGAGGGGGAGCGGATATCGGCAAGCCCAGAGTTACATGCCATCTCATCCGCCCCAGCCAGTTCCACCGATCATGCTGTACTTGCGGATCGGCCGGCTGTCTCCCCTCATCTTCTCACTGCCGCTGCTAGGGCGGCACTGCAGGCTGGGGACAGAGCGGTCCGGGATGTTTTCATAGACGCAATCGCCCTCTATGAGGCAGCATGTATTTAAAAAATTACAATCCTGGATATATTTTAATAAAGCGAGTGGCTGGGGACCCGTATTTTGCCGCCCCCCTACCCG
The DNA here is from genome assembly GCF_037356315.1 of Lithobates pipiens. NCBI lineage: Eukaryota > Metazoa > Chordata > Amphibia > Anura > Ranidae > Lithobates > Lithobates pipiens. Next base: position 13,104,577 of record NW_027507755.1, read on the forward strand.
GGCGCCCTAGGCAGCCGCCTGACCCGCCTATTGCTAGCGCCGGCCTCTGCCTGTATACCCGGCGTATAAGACGACCCCCGATTTTTGGGCATTTTTTTTAAGTGTACAAGGTAGTCTTATACGCCAGCAAATACAGTATATATATATATATATATATATATATATATATATATATATATATATATATATATATATATATATATATATATATATATATATATATATGTATATATATATATATATATATATATATCTAGGAATCTGCTGTAATAATTATTATAATATATAATGGTAGAGATGTATAATTAGCATTCTTTGCCACACATGGAACCTTGTTAGCATCTTAATTTAGGGTCACATTTTAAACTGATCTTAAAGTTTCTTTCTGACTTACTAACATCTGCAGAGACATCAGGTTGACCTGTTTCATACCCACTACAGATGCCATACCTGAACTCTGCATCGCCTCACTTAATTAACCTGGGCACCATTGATTCTCTGATACATAAGAAGTCTTTATCTCAGTTAATTAATTGGGCCCAGGTTAATTCAATCAGAAGTCAGGACGAGGCAAATATCTCCCTCATGAAATGAGAGATGCTGAACTCTTTGCCGTGCTTTCATCCAGTTATTGACATTTATTTTCTCTTAGTGGAAAGGCTTTATTCTTGAAACATATAGTTTGCTGAAAAAATACTTTTCTTTCTGAAATGTATGTTTTTTCTTTAATTATTCTTAGGCTGTAATTGGTCATACACATCAGAGGCTCCATAGCTGTCTGGATAAACATGAGGGCCATGCATTTAAGGTTATGCCTATAGAGTAGGACACGGAGGACTCATGCAGATACTTCTAGTATAAGCTTTTCTTGGGCAAAGAAACAGCAATCAGAAAATATTTTCTAACCTTTCCTAAACCATACACATGGGAACATACACTATATTATCAAAAGTATTGGGGCGCCTGCCTTTACATGAACATTAACTTTATTGGCATCCCGGTCTTAGTCCGTAGGGTTCAATATTGAGTTGGCCCACCCTTTGCAGCTATAACAGCTTCAACTCTTCTGGGAAGGCTGTCCACAAGGTTTAAGAGTTTGTCTATGGGAATGTTTGACCATACTTCCAGAAGCACATTTGTGAGGTCAGGCACTGATGTTGGACAAGAAGGCCTGGCTTGCAGTCTCCGCTCTAATTCATCTCAAAGATTTTCTCGGGTTGAGGTCAGGACTCTACCCCAAACATACTCATCCATGCCTTTTTGCACACTAGTCCAAATAATTGTGTGGAGGGGGATTATGGTGTGGGGTTGTTCTTCAAGGGTTGGGCTTGGCCCCTTAGTTCCAGCGAAGGGAACTCTTAAGGCATCAGCATACAAAGACATTTTGGACAATTCCATGCTCCCAACATTGTGGGAACAGTTTGGGCATGGCCCTTTCCTGTTCCAATATGAATGTGCACTAGTGCGCAACGCAAGGTCCATAAAGACTAGGGATGGGCCGAACAGACCCCTTTTTGGTTTACACCAGAAGTTTCGAACACCGCAAAAGTTCGGACTTGAATATCGTACCCCATTAAAGTCGATGGGACCCAAACATCAAAAATCAAAAGTGCCCATTTTGAAGGCTTTTATGCAAGTAATTGGGCATACAATGGTTATAGGGGTCTGAATCCTGCCCTGGGGGACATGTATCAATGAAAAAAAGTTTGTGAAAACATCATTTTTTTTGAATAAGCATGAAAAATTCCTTCCAATATAATGCCTAGGAGGTCCCTTTAGTTTATCTGTAAAGTGTCAGATCTGTACCATGTCTAGAATCTGCCGCAGCAATAATTGAATTTATAAAGCTGAAAAAAGTGAAATTTTTCCTGCAATCTTCCTTTATTTTGCTCATCAACTGGGGAGCCAATGTGTATGATGAGTCCTCAATGTAGTGCACTGGGAACAAGATTCGAGATTTTTTGGATACATTCTGGTGGCACTTTGACTTTGGATAGAAGTAACGGGTGCATAAAAATTGGTCTTTGGATGTCGTGGCGCCTTCCCATCGTAACCCTATAGAGGCAATCTTGATGAAAGCAAGAATTGGCCTTACTGTAAAAAATTGTGTAGTGGAGACACTTTGGACAAGGTGTCTGCCATGAACAAATTGAGTTTTTCTCCTCAGAACAATAAAGGGGTTCTGAGGGCTGATTATATAGGTTTAACTTTGGCATCAGTTTGGCTGGGCTGTGTTAGAGTTCTGCCTGGTCATGTGTACAGTTAGGTGCACATGACAGGCCCAGAACCAGGCCTGGTTGGACGTTTTGAATATCAGCGTTCCTCGGAGCCAATCAATGGGAGCGTCTGGCCCCGCTGAGGAGTCTGGGGAAGGGTACTTAAGATGTTGAAGTCACGTGTTCAGGGTTCGTTCGTGAGGCAATAGCTGCCTGTTCCTGGAGTTGGACCAGGGTAGCCCCGCCAGGGGCCCCGATCACGGGAGCGCGTGCCGCCCCGCAACATGGTCGGCGTGACTAGCCCCGTTAGAACCGCATGGTCTGGGGTGGGGATCCATCTGTTCCCGAGTCTCGGAACCGGCTGGTCCGAGGCACAGTAACTGAAGGAGGATTCAAGGCATCCGGGTGTGCTCTCAACTTGGAGGGGCACCGCAGCCTGTTTAAGCGATCGGGGGAGGACTCTTCAGAGGAGGGCCAACAAGCTGGCATCCCAAGAAGTGCCTGGTTGCTGGGTTTCTTAAGGACACTAACGAATTCAAGCTTTTCCAGTACTTCCAAGGAGACAGAGAACATTCCAGGTACTGAGGAAAGGGTTCCTGTTCATTTTCGATTGAAAGCTTTATTCAAGGTCAAAGACTTTGTAAATTCTGGATCAAAGTGCTGACTGCCATAATCTCTGGCTAGAGATATGTTCAGCCTTGAAGTGCCCAGCTGTGAGTGGCCACTCTCTGGGTTGTATTAGAGGCTTTCTGCTGATTAGCAGTTCAAGGTGCCTGGGTTTATTCCCCCTTGCCCTCTGTTCCCATATGAGACTGTGTTTGTTGGATGTTACTCCTGCAAATAAAAACCTTTCTTAAGAACTTTTATGGTGTAGGGCATCCAAAGTTGTTGGGTACTAACCCTGGGAACCCCTAGACGTGGAAGAACAAGCCAAGCAGAGGTAACCGATAAGCCCAAAAGTCAAGGCCGCCCTATCAAGGGTTATGGCCGCTACAATTGCAATGATATGCACCTGTCAAACAAGTGCAGAAAAATTTGTCTTTGGGTGTTGGGGGTGCCTTTCCACCATAACCCTATAGAGGTGCTCTTGATGAAGGCAAAAGAAATTGCAATGATCTGCAATGATCATGATCTGCACCTTTCTAATAAGTTTGAAAACTTGATCTTTGTACCCATGAAAACATTCTTCCAGATGAAATGATTGAACACCCTCAAAGCTGGGCAGCCTCGAAGTCCTGTAGAGATTCCACATCCCAAAAAGACTTAATCAGTGACATCAGCATCAGGGCTTCATAGCTGGTAATCCAGAACTGATTTTCATGAAAGTCAAACGGCCCCTGGAATCTGTGGACAGACACGTTCTATGACCAGTAGGGATGAGCCGAACACCCCCCCCCCCCCCCCCGTTCGGTTCGCACCAGAACATGTGAACAGGCAAAAAATGTGTTCGAACACCCTTAAAGTCTCTGGGACTCGAACATGAATAATCAAAAGTGCTAATTTTAAAGGCTTATATGCAATTTATTGTCATAAAAAGTGTTTGGGGACCTGGGTCCTGCCCCAGGGGATATGTATCAATGCAAAAAAAGTTTTAAAGACGGACGATTTTTCTGGAACAGTGATTTTAATAATGCTTAAAGTGAAACAATAATGCTGCGTACACACGATCGGATTATCTGGCGGACCATAGTCTATGCTCCAGAGGAGTCCGGGCTTGCAAGGGAGAACCCAGAGAGTGCAGGTGTGCACTGAAGTAGCCAGGGGGTGCAAGCTGCACTGTGAAAGCCAGAGACCCAAGTCTGAGGTCATTGACAGTAGTCAGGATAGCTCCCTGTTGGAGCCTGAGCAGTGGTGCGTCTGCTGCTGAAGAGAGCCAGGTGGCTTGGTATTTTTGTTTGCAATGCTGCATGTTTAAGCCAGGAGGCTGAATATCCTTTTATTTAAAGCTGATCGTGAAAACCCCCTGCAAGGGAAACCACTTTTGTTTTCATTTCTGGAACTTCTCCTTCTCGTTGGCAGATGCTAGACTTGAGCTAAACAATCCCCAAACTTTACTATATATATATATATATATATATATATATATATATATATATATATATACACATACAACTGTATAATACAACTACAACTATATATAATCTACAACTTTCACGCAGACGAAATAATATACACTGATTTGGGTTATTTTACCAAAGAATGTGGCAGTAGAAATTTTGGTCTAAATTCATAAGGAAAGATTATTTATTCGCAAAATTTTATAACAGAAACTAGTTAAAGCATGTTTTTTTCCAAATTTTCTGTATTTTTTCGTTTATATAGAAAAAAAAAAAAAACCTCAGTGGTGATTAAATACCACCAAAAAGAAAAAACTTTATCTGTCTCAAAAAATGATACAAATTTCACTTGGGTATAGTGTTGCATGACTGAGAAATTGACATTCAAAGTGTGACAGCTCTGAAAACTCCCGCTGCTGTCAATCAAAATACAATGACGCGGGCGCCGAGACCAGCATTTGTGTCTGTGGAAGCAAATGCTGGACTCGGGAGCGAGCCTGAAAGGTAACCCCCTCAGGAGAGCACTTCTCCTAGGGGGTTATCTGATGCGGGGAGGAGCCGCGAGAGCTGCCGGGGGACCCCAGAAGACGATGTTTGGGGCCATTCTGTGTAAAACAAGCTGCACAATGGAGATAAGTATGACATGTTTGTTATTTAAAAAAAAAAAACGAAAAGCAATCCTTTACAATCACTTTAAAATTGGTCTGGGCAGGAAGGGGGTGAAAGTCTGGTAATAATGTGGTTAAGCAGCTCTGTACTAGACGAGTATCTTGGATTCCATGATCTTCAGACTGTTTCACAATTATATTATTACTTACAGACTTTTTCCACTTTAAACATAAAGTTCTGCATCTTTTTTATGTTTTTGCTAATTAGGCCCTTCCTTAGTCTTATCCCTTAACATATATTTCTGGATATATTTTATGTCAGTTGCTGCAGGTCCAGAATTAAAAGAACATAATAGTTTTACAAGAGTGTATTTTGCAGTAATTGCTTATTATAACCTATATTAAAGCCTATTTTTTTGAATATATTTTCTAATGTGCCTAACAGGTTACGATGACTAGCTATCTATAAGAAAGGCTTTTTAGCACTCTGGCTCATTAAGACAATTTTTTAATTAAAGCTGAGTTTGAAAAGATTTGCTTTTAGTCTTTGTGTACAGAATTGCAAGTATGGCTATGCTGTATATTAGCGTTCTATTACCAGGGATTCATTTTAATTGCTCCATCTGCCCTTTGCATGGATGCTTCAGAAACTGCTGGCAAGTTATCAGACCTTGTTATCGTGTTATATTGTGTAAACTAAATCCTATAAATTTTCACACTAAAAGGGAAGACTTAGCCATGTCTTTCTCAATGACTCACACAATAAATATGTAAATAGTAAGTGGCACTGAAATTGTAATCAATTATGCCGCGTACACACGACCGGACTTTCCGGCAGACTAGGTCCGACGGTCTTCCCGATGGACTTTCGGCAGAGTTCTGACAGACTTCTGAATGAACGGACTTGCCCACACACTAAGTCCAGTCGAAAGTCCATTCGTTTTGAACGTGATGACGTAAGACGGGACTAAAAATGGAAGTTCAATAGCCAGTAGCCAACAGCTTCCCTTGAGTCGTATTTGGTCCGTCGGACCAGCATACAGATGACCGGTTTTCCCGATAGGAATTGATTCAGTCGGACAGATTTGAAACATGTTCTATTTCTAGGTCCGTCGGATTTTTTAAATGAAAAACGATTGGACTATCCCACACACGATCAGATTGTCCGACAGACTGATTCTGTCGGACCTAGTCTGCTGGAAAGTCCGGTCGTGTGTACGCGGCATTAGATATGCTATGTTTGTTGTTTTAAAAAAAATAAAAATGGTACCTTTTTAATATCACTTTAACAGCTTCCGCACCGCCCACCATACATATACTGCGGCAGGGCGGCCCGGCTGCGCAAAATGACATACCTTTACGTGATTTGGTGCGCCACTCCCGTTGTGATTGGACACAGCGGGAGCCAGTCAGCGGGTCTGACGACCGTTCTGTGAGGAGACGGATCAGTGGTATGCCTATGTAAACAAGGAAAACCGCTGATCTGTCAAGGAGGAAAGAAAATATCTTTGTGTTTCAAAGATAGCTAAGCTGAAACATGGATCTCTCTTTTCCTCTTGTCTGTCCCTCCCACACACAGTTAGAAAACACCTCCTTAGGACACACTTAACCCCTTGACCATCCCTGGTGTTAACCCCTTCCCTGCAGTGTCAATAATACACTACATTTTTTTTAGCACTGATCACAGTATTGGTGTCACTGGTTCCCAAAAAGTGTCTCTCGGTGTCCAATTTGACTGCTGCAATGTCGCAGTTCCGCTAACAATCGCTGCTCACCACCATTACTAGTAAGCAAAATAAAGAAAAAAGTCCCTAAATCTATCCCATAGTTTTTTTAGACACTATAACTTTTGCACAAACCAATCAATATACGTTCATTGGGATTTTTTTTACCAAAAATATGTAGCAGAAAACATATTGGCCTATACTGATGAGGAAATTAGATTTTTTAAACATTTTTATTGGGAATGTTTTATAACAGAAAGTAAAAAATATTGCTTTTTGGAGACAGCACTTTCCCTAGAAGCACCTCTCTCGGTGCCCAAACTTGAGACGGCCCTCAAACAACTAAAACCTGGAAAAAGCCCCGGCCCTGGTGGTCTTAGCGCTTGCTATTATAAATCGTATATAGAAACCCTAAAACAAAATTTTCTCTCAGCATTTAACTCTTTAACGCCTGATAAACCACCCCCCCCCCCCCAGACCTACTGAGAGCACACATAACGGTAATCCCGAAACCCCACAAAGACGAAACACAGGTGACAAACGACAGACCCATTTCATTGCTCAACGTAGATTTAAAGATTTACGCCAAGATATTAGCTAATCGTCTTCTCCCCCTCCTGCCACGGCTTGTGTTTCTCGATTTGTACCGGGCAGGGAGGGGAGAGATAATACAATCAAAGCACTCTCCATACACCATTGGCTAACCTCCTCGACACAAAAGGGATTCTTCCTCTCGTTGGATGCGGAGAAGGCGTTCGACAGAGTGGCCTGGGACTACGTGGCAGAAGTCCTCTGGAAATTAGGCTTACCGGAACGGCTGATATCTTTTGTCATAGCTTTATACGCCTCCCCAACGGCCCAAGTCAGGATTAACGGCCAACTGTTGGGCGCCTTCTCCATATCCAACAGGACTCGTCAGGGTTGCCCGCTCTCACCCTTCATTTTTATCCTCACTCTAGAACCCCTTCTTCGCAGGCTGAACTCAAATCAGGACATCAAAGGGGTAAAGATTGGAAACACGACCCACAAAATAGCCGCCTTCGCAGACGAAATACTACTTTTCCTTACTGATCCACTTGTTACGATTCCCAATCTCCTTAAAGACCTTGACGCTTTCAAGACAATCTCCAATTTACAAATCAACTTTTCAAAATCGGAAGCCTTGAATATATCCCTGAATACCGAAATGATAGACTTGTGCCAACAAAATTTTTCCTTTCCCTGGACTAATATGACCATTACATACCTAGGCATTAAACTACCCTCTTGACTAGGAAACTTGTACTCTTTCAATTATGTCCCTCTTCTCCAGACTATCCATAAAGACCTCAAGGCCTGGTCTACAGGACTATTCTCTTGGTTCAGTAGAGCCTCGATTATTAAAATGAATGTTCTACCCCATCTGTTATACCTCTTACAAACATCCCAATAAAGCTCCCCCCGGCCTTTTTCAAATCATACCAAACTACCTGTGCCAACTTTATATGGAATGGACAGCGAGCCAGGTTAAGCTTTGCCAGACTGACCCTACCGAAAACAAAAGGAGGCATTAGCCTACCAGACATCAAGAAATATTATTGGGCCAGTCACTTAGCCAGAATTGTAGACTGGAATGTTTATTTGAATACTAAGGCTTGGACACAGATAGAGAACGCTTTTTCCTTGTCTCCGATTAAACTCCTACTGTGGCTGGATCCTGAACATATCCCTCAAACATGCAAACAAAACCCCTTAATTGCGAGTATGTTACAAGCTTTTCACTCAGCCTGCCACACCCATCACATTTCCTCCCACCACAGCCCGATGACACCGATAAAACATAATCCTGCATTTCCAGCAGGCCAATTGGATGCGTTTCTCACTGGAATGTGGCCTTCACCTGACATCAGGGCCCTGCACTTCTTTTCCAATGCCCGACACCGATCTTATACCAGAACTCCCCACACAACCCTCAGGGCGCCCCTTCCCGTTGTGGATTTATTTTCAAATCAGACACTTCCTGAAGTGTCGACAAACGAAACCGGACTTTGCACGGAAGCTCGCGCCATTTGAAACGCTATGCAACCAAACAGAACCACAACGCCATGTCATCTCCAGTATATATGCAATGTTCTTCTCAACACACAGCCCAAAAGCCAACTTGGCCGTTCATAGCTGGGAAACTGACTTATCCTTGTCTTTGACGGACACTGACTGGACGAATATTTATACACACAATCACAAAGGCTCCACAAATGTCTCAGTACAGGAAAATCATTTTAAAATATTCTCCAAATGGTAACTCACACCCGCCAAACTCCATAAACTTGATTCAAACATAACTCCTTCATGTTGGAGATGCTCAGAAAGCACGGGCTCATTTCTACATATATGGTGGTCCTGTCCACAACTCCAACCGTTTTGGAGGGAGATTCACCGCCTTATATGCCAAATTACCACGATTTCCATCGACTTCTCCCCAGCGCAAATGCTTCTACACCATTCTGTGCTCCCCATGAAAGCATACTACCGCTCTCTAGCACAACACCTGTTAAATGCCGCAAAGATGTGCATTCCTCCTCTATGGAAATCCATTACACCTCCTTCAGTTTCTGATTGGATTAAGAGATCTTCCATCATGGCTGAAATGGAAAATGTTATATACCAAGCAAAAGACACCCCATCTAAATACTGGGCGACTTGGGCTTGCTGGCATCACTTCAGAGCTTCGGCAGAATGTAGCCAACTGTTAACCGGAGTCCCCCCACCTTAAGAATCAGATATCCAAAATTCCCATTTGAACAGGAACACATACAACTGTTTCGCAACAAACTCTACACCTCCTGATTCCAGCAGATATTAAGACCATACTATTGACAGTATATATGGAGACCGACCAACTAACAATAGACTTCTGTTAACTAATAGTTCTAGATATCCTTAGAACCCTGCACCCGAGATCGTTCCCTCTGACGATTACGATGAGGGCAAATGGTGGTTTCCCCAGCTCTCGGTAAATCTACCCCTTGCCCAGAGCTTAGTAATCAACCTGGTCGACAACCCTATTCTTGATAGACACATACCCAATGCGTGTCAATTCTTCTGTTATGTTTATTAGTTGGTTATACTTGGTAAATTTGTTACAACACCACTGTGCTATGTTACGTGACATCACTTTAACGTTTTTTTTGTAAGGCTCAATAAAAGATTTCAAAATTGTCATTATTTATTTATTAATAGCGCAAAAAAGAAAAAAACAGCGGAGGTGATCAAATACCACCAAAAGAAAACTCTATTTGTGGGGAAAAAAAAGGCGTCAATTTTGTACAACATTTGGTACAGCGCCACACGAGCGCGCAATTGTCGGTTAAAGCGACACAGTGCCGTATTGCAAAAAATGGCCTGGTCAGAAAGTGGCTAAAACATTTCCGGAGCTGAAGTGGTTAAAGGAGACTTTAATGTACATTGTATAAGCCACTTAGAATGCATTGGGCTCTCCACCTGGAAAAAATCACCTGCACATAGCATATGCAAAAGGTATATTTAAAAAGTATATGGTAATTTTTTACATTTTATCAAGCTTGACCAATACAGCTATAGAAACATAGAAAAAAAAATAGTAGTCCATTGAGTCTGCCCATTTTTGCTTTTTTTTTTTTTGTTAACTTTATTGTCTGACTTTAGATCTAAATTTGTCCCAAGCACAGTTGAAGTAATTTACTGTTGACTGACTCACTACCTCTGTTGGAAGTTTATTCCAAGCATCACCTACGCTTTCAGCAAAATAATACTTTCTAAGATTAGTTTGGATTTTCCCTCCATTAAAGTGGTTGCAAACACTTACAGACCACTTTGACCTACAGGTAAGCCTAGATTAAGGCTTACCTGTAGGTCCATGAAATATCTTCTAAACCTACATGGTTTAGGAGATATTTGCAAAAAGACAGGCACCGATGTCTACGGTGCATGCGCCGTAGACAGCGGCACGCAGGCACACTGAGCATTCTGCTGCTAATGGCGATATGCCGTTAGTGGCGGCTCCCGTGCACATGAGTGATGTCATCGCTGCTCCGGCCACTTACAGTGCCGGAACAGTGATACCGGGAGAAGATGGACGCTTCGTGCTACAGGGGACAGTGGTGACATCGCTGGCTCCTGTGTCAGGAAAGTGACACAGTGTCCATTTTAAAATGACTACTATAGCTAAACATAGGAAACCACAGGCATAGTCACCACCTTAGCAGCTCAAGCTGCTACGATGTGGCTCCAACCATAGTAGGGGACCTAAACCTCAATTAGCTAATCAGAGTAACTGAAACTTCAGGTCTTACATCTTACACATATTAAGCCTCTCTCCCTGCCTGTTTTTAGGTGGATCGGTATATTGGCAGGAGCATGCAAATAGTAGTTCTGGTGAGAACAAAGACATGATGGAGACAATGCTGGACATCCAGACAGATCAACCTACTGATTTTTTGGGGTGAAAGTTTGAATTCACCAGTATAGTTTGTGAAGGTTTCATTTATCTAAGTCATGGTACAGCTAGCAGTTCTGTAATGTTGGCAACTTTTTGCCACCCAGTAAAACAACTGAATGTGACTAACCACTACTAATCCACCTTAGTTGTTCTGGCTTTCTTATGAGGTATGTTTTGGTACCCCCCACACACAATTTTTCAACTTCTCTCCTGACGCCGCAGAGGGTGCTGCAAAACGCGTAGAGGCTGTGGGAACGAACAGAGGTGCAATAGAGGAGCCAGAGACAGGTTGATTGAGGAGAGGGAGGAAAGAACCACATGTGGAACATCATTGGCTTGCCCGATTCTACACCGTTTACATATGGCTGGATAAGCTTAGTGTCGGCTAGATGACACATCATGATGTGAGTGCAATATGTTTTTTTAAGTTTTGTAATTAAAGTTGAAACGGTTTTACACTATGTTGGTTCCATATACCTTTTTTATGAGCATACAATAATCGAGGAATTGCTGGCGGGAAAGTGAGTTAAGGAGTGGTTATCCATTGAATGAACCTGAAGGCGTATTGTGATGTTAAAATCTGGTGAATGGCCATTTTATAAGGTGGTGGTGGCACGAATAGTTTTGGTCGTGGAAAATAAGGCACATGGACACAGAAGGATTTGTGTTTTGATTTAACAATATATCGCAATTTGGAGATAGGACTGAACCCACATAACAGGGGGGGGGGGGGGCTGGCACATAAATAAGGACCATTGCATTTGAGGAAAATTGTGGAATCTTTGATTAACTTATTGTTTTTTTATTTATTTTATCATTTTGTTTTTGTTTTGTTTTTTTTGTTTTTTTTTTGATATGAGATTTTGTTAAGCACTTGGAGTGGTCCTCGGCCGGGAGGATCACACCCATAATAATATACGTTGTGAGTCACTGAAATTATTGGTAATAATGAATAATTCTTTGGGATATAATTATATTACATGTACTATAGAAGTTTTGTGTTGCACATAAAAGCAATAGGGAGCGCAAGCCTCAAACACAGTTTATACATATTTTCCCCATCCAGGTGAGGGGGCACTTGGGATTGCAGCGCACCAATACACAAAAAAAGAGGTAGTTTTTTGAGCACCGGTATTTAAATTTATTTAAGTTTCTGCTTTGCATTATCCATGGTACATTTCTAATATTAGTATCTCTCAAAATTGCTGTGTACAAAACTTTGTATGCTTTCTTTTTTTTTTCAATGAACAATTTGATCATGAATATTCGTATATGAACAACGCCGGCTGAGTCTCCATTTTCATTTTACTAAGAGGGCAGCTCAAACGAAGAGCTCAAGGACTCAACTGAATTTGAAAAAAAGTTTTATGGAAGTTAGATTAATCTCATAAAAAGCTTTTTTTTTCGTTCAACACAAACACAGAATGAGCAACCACAGTGACAAAGTTGAGCTGAGAATGTTACATTGCTTTTTCTCCTTTTTTTACCTCACTGTAAATGTCACTGATTCCGTCAGAAATACTGATTTTTACTTATCGAAAAAGGTCATTTTTTAAAAATTTCCATAAAATTTCAACTTTAATAATGAGAAGTATTCATAAATGTCATTTTTTCATACTGTCATTGCAAGTTATAAAAGTTAAAGAGTTATATACTATATTTGATCTATCTATCTATCTATCTATCTATCTATCTATCTATCTATCTATCTATCTATCTATCTATCTATCTATCTACAGTGAGGGAAAAAAAGTATTTGATTTTGTATGTTTGCCCACTAACAAAGAAATGATCAGTCTATAATCTCAATGATAGGTTTATAAATTGATTTGCATTTTAATGAGTGAAATAAGTATTTGACCCCTTTGCAAAACATGACTTAGTACTTGGGGGCAAAACCATTGTTGGCAATCACAGAGGTCTGACGTTTCATGTAGTTGGCCACCAGGTTTGCACACATCTCAAGAGGGATTTTCCCAGTCCTCTTTGCAGATCCTCTCATTAAGTCATTAAGGTTTTGAGGCTGATATTTGGTAACTCAAACCTTCAGCTCCCTCCACATTTTTTCTATGGGATTAAGGTTTGGAGACTGGCTAGACTGCTCCAGGACCTTAAAATGCTTCTTCTTGAGCCACTCCTTCATTGACTTGGCTGTGTGTTTTGGGCCATTGTCATCCTGGAATACCCATCCTCAGCCCATTTCCAATGCCCAGGCTGAGGGAAGATTTGATAGTATATGGCCCCGTCCATCATCCCTTTGATGCAGTGAAGTTGTCCTGTCCCTTTAGCAGAAAAACACCCCCAAAGCATAATGTTTCCTCCTCCATGTTTGACGGTGGGGATGGTGTTAAAAACAAATAATAAATAAATAATATTAACTATAAATCAATAATAAATAAATATTAAATAACAAAAAAAATACCCCTACTGCTAACACCTACTGCTCCCCCTACCCCAAAACACCTTGTCCCCATGTTGATAGGGACAAAGGCCTTTTCCTGAAAGCCCTGGGCTGTGGTTGTTGCGGTCTGTGGGTGGGGGACTTATTAGAATCTGGAAGCCCCCTTTAACAAGAGTGCCCCCAGATCCCGGCCTCCCCTATGTCTTGTGTGTTTATTACTTTTGTTCACTTTTTTGGTAAATAGGTAGGGATACCCAGTCACATAGGGCGGTGCTGGGATCTGGAGGCCCCCTTGTTAAAGGGAGCTTTCAGATTCCGATAAGCCCCCTGCCCTCAGACCCCGACAGCCAAAGCCCAGGGCTGCCAGAAAGAGGCCCTTGGCCCCATCAACATGGGGACAAGGTGCTTTGGGCAGGGGGGCAGAGTCCCCCCCCCACCCCAAAGCACCCACCCCCCCATGTTGAGGGAATGTGGTCTGGAATGGTTCAGGAGGGGAGGCGCTGACTCACTCCCCCTTTCCTGACCTGCCAAGCTGCATGCCCGGATAAGGGTCTGGGATGGCTTCAAATCCATTCCAGGCACTCAAAGTGCCTGGTATGGACTGGGTTGTAGGACCCCGTGCCATTTTTTTCTTTATTTTATTAATAGCCGAGTGCCCAAAATTGTAATTGGGAGCAATTTTAAATGGGAATTGACTAGTTTTTTTTTCTTTAGAAATTAAATGTTTGCTGTAGCATGTTTTATGCATACTACAGATGTGTCACTTTACAAGCACATTAAGGGATCCCCCCCCCATCCCCCCAACAAGGGCACTATATTTAAATAATTTATTCTTGCACTTTAAGCATAATTAAAATCACCGCTACTGAAAAAACTATTTTTATCTATTTATTTATTTTATTGCTACATGTCTACCAGGGTAGCACCCAAACCTATATACCCATTTTATGGCCAATTACTTGCATATAAGCCTTCAAAATGGGCAAAATGGGGTTCTCCGTTCAGGTTAGAACATTTCCCCTGTTCGGGAGATTCAGCTGAAAACCGATAGGGGGGTGTTTGGGCCAAACCTAGTGTCCACGTTCCTGAATAGGCATCCTAAACCCTCCATACATGTGCACCAAGACACATGGACATACCTCAGGAGCCCTAACACCAACACCAAAGGTATCTCCCTAATTTATTTTATTCTCCAGCGCAAAGGAATATTCTCTAAAACCACCCCCATGTCTCAATGGGAGCATGCTCTTTAAAAATCTTTCATTGATGCTCAATGGCAGGTAGATATACATTACTCTCATCAAGTCATCCGTTGTGTCAATCACTGGGAACTATCTCAAAAGATACTATCCAAATGGTACTTAACCCCATACCTCCTAGTAAAGTTATATCCTAACAATTCTCCACTATGTTAGAGAGAATGTAGACCACCTGGCACCCTCCCACATATACTCTGGTCATGCAAGGGACTAACAGTTGGAGGTTCAACCAAACACCTAACCTCTCCGAGCTTATAGCCCTGGTAAATCTAGCCTACAACTGTGAAAAATACATAGCCTTTAGAACTTTGTCTATACACAAATTCAATCAGTAGTGGTGTGCATGAATCCACTTCCTGATATTTAATTTATTGTTATCATTAGATGCATTTTCTTGCTTTCTCATCATTTGTATGGTTGTGATGACTATGGTGTACACTGATGGTTTGTTGTAGACCTGGTCTTTGTGTCACTTATATTATGAACTCTGTTCTCTATTTGTACAGTCTTAAAATTGTCAATAAAAATCTATTGATGGGAAAAAAAATGCTTAAAAAAACACTGTTAAAAAATAGGAAAATGCTCACAAATGTGTGACAAAACTCCTGAAAAAACACTGAATAACGTAACACTCAGGAGTGAAGGCATCCTAAGCCCTTGTACACACGGTCGGAGAATCCGTCGGAATGTGTCCTATCGGGCCATGTTGTCGGATAATCCGACTGTGTGTGGTATGCATCGGACTGATTCCGTCGGACCCAATTTTCCAACATGTTGGAAATATTTCCCGACCAACTGGTTCGATCGGACATACTCCGATCATGTGTAGAGAATTTTGATCGGACCAAGTGCCACACATGCTCAGATCAAATTCCTAAATCAAAGCTATTGGCTACTAGCCTGAACGTAGTCCCATCGTAACGAAATTACGTCATCACGTTCTGAATGATCGGCTTTTTCGACAACTTAGTCCGACCGTGTGTATGCAACAGTTTCGGACAAGATCCGACGGACAAAATCCGACTGACAAAATCCGACGGATTTGGTTGTCGAAATCTCCGACCGTGTGTACAGGGGCTAACACCTGTTAAGCAAAACTTGGTAGTTTGCCTTGCATCATGCAACCATGTTTCTTCACCTAGGAAGAAGTGACAATGTTTTTTATTTATTTATTTATTTTTTTGGCCAGAGATTGGCAGTGTTTGCCTATTCTTGTTTTCCAGTTTGTATCAAGGAAGCTGAACCTTTTTTTATAGCCACTGTAGGCCACATAACATGCCTGATTCTCTGACATTGTGAGTACTCATAGACCAGTGATGGTGAACCTTGGCACACCAGATGTTTTGAAACTACTATTTCCCATGATGCTCAACTACACTGCAGAAGGCATGAGCATCATGGGAAATGTAGTTCCAATACATCTGGGGTGCCAAGGTTCGCCTACACTGTCATAGACTGTTCTTTGCCTTGTTCCTGTGGTGTATACTGTATCTGTTCATTGAGTACAGAGCATGGCAAGTTTATTTGTATTTTTTTAGAGTAGAGTGTCTCTTTACTACCCGTCACTGTAAGAGCTTGTGTAAGGTCTAAAACAAAACCTGAAAACGTAATTCGTTTACATCAGTTTAGGCCCCATTCACACCAGGGAATGGGGCTGCTGGTGATTACCCCTGGTAAAAAACAGATGTATACTGATGTAATCTGAATGGAACTAATGACAGATGTATTGTCAAGAACCATAAACCAGGCTGTCACGTACCTTACAGCGGAGTCAGACTGCTGGGGGTGGCCTCTTGCACGATTCCGGTCTCAACACCCCTGGAGGTGGGAACAGGGAGTGTGGAGGCAGCGAAAGGGTGCAGGTGCCTGTGGATTGAAGTTGAAGGCCTGAAGATGCTGGGTCAATCACGGAGGAAGAGGCATAGGCCAGTCACCGGAGGAATAAAGCGGAAGCCAAGCAGGTGTGAGGAAAACAGTGCACGTCAGGAACAAACAAGGTTGGCAACTGGCTGGCAACGAGGTACAGGAACGAAAGGTAGGTGCATAGTCAAGAATGAGCAAGGGTCTGGTAACGTGCTGGCAGTGAGGTACAAAATCAGGAAGCAAGCCGAAGTAGGAAGTCCAAGCCGAGGTCAGTAATAGTCCAGGAAATAGTAAGCAGGGATGATCCAAAAGAATAATCGAACAAGCCGGGTAATCAGGAACAAGGTCACAGGTACAAACAACGATCAGGTATCTCAGGAACAGCTGAAGACGATCCAGCACTGGTATCAGGTCAGGATCCTGTTTATATAGGGTGAGATGTGCCAGGATTGGTGGACGTGGCCGTGCGTGCGAGAGTACATACATACGCTTGGTTGGCGCGAGTGTGTCCACGTGTTCGTATTGGCGTGCACCCGTTTGTTCCGGTGCTTGTACGCCTCTGACGAGACACCATGTATGGCGCCTGGAACGAAAGTGAACCGCTGCTACACGGGGATGGACATTCACATGGTGAGTTCCCTGACAACAGAAAGTGCAGTTAAAATCACATATTTATTGATATACATCTGTTTTTCTAATGTCTGTTTTATTTAGTTGTTAAAGACAATAGTCATATGTGGAAAAAACTATAAACAAGAAATTTTTTATTTATTTTTTCCTAAAATTGGATGTAAACAGAGTGGACACACGATGTGGAAATTCTGCATGCTTTCAGTTGCTTACATTTAGAGCCGTCTTTTCAGGGCCGTCTTTAACCACTTAAGGACCGAGCCTCTTTTTGAGATGTGTTGTGTACAAGTTAAAAAAATAATTTTTTTGCTAGAAAATTACTTTGAACCCCTGAAACATTATACTTTTTTTCTAACACCCTAGAGAATAAAATGGCGGTCGTTGCAATACTTTCTGTCACACCGTATTTGCACAGCGGTCTTACAAACGCACTTTTTTTGGGGAAAAATACACTTTTTTTAAACTAAAAAATAAGAAAACATTAAAGTTAGCCCAATTATTTTTTTTATATTGTGAAAGATACTTTTTTTACGCCGAGTAAATTGATACCCAACATGTCATGCTTCAAAATTGCGCCCGCTCGTGGAATGGCGACAACCTTTTACCCTTAAAAATCTCCATAGGCGACGTTTAAAAAATTATGCAGGTTGCAAGTTTTAGACCCCTTTCACACTGCCAGCGTTTTTCAGGCGCTACATTGCTAAAAATAGCGCCTGTATAGCGCCTGAAAAAAGCGACTCCATTCACTCCAGTGTGAAAGGCAGAGGGCTTTCATACTGGAGCGGTGCGCTGGCAGGGCGTCAGAAAAAGTCCTGCCAGCAGCTTCTTTGGAGCGGTGAAGGAGCAGTGAACTCACCGCTCCTCATTGAAATCAATGGGGCAACGCAGCGATATCGCTGGCAAAATGCCGCTCCGGTGGATTTTTGCGGGTGGATTTAACCCCTTTTCAACCACTAGCGGGGGGTTAAACCGCCCCTCTAGGGGCCAAATAGCGCCACTAAAATGACGGTAAAGCGGCGCTAAAAATAGCACCGCTTTACCGCCGTCGCCCATGGCGGCTGGATGTGAAAGGGCTCTTAAGTTTACAGAGGATCTCTAGGGCTAGAATTATTGCTCTATCTCTAACGATCACGGCGATACCTCACATGTGTGGTTTGAACACTGTTTTCATATGCGGGCGCTACTCACGTATGCGTTCATTTCTGCACACAGGCTCGATGGGATGGGGAGCATTTAAAAAATGTTTTTCTTATTTATTTTACACTGTTTAAAAAAAAAAAAAAGTGTCACTTTTATTCCTATTACAAGAAATGTAAACATCCCTTGTAATAGAAAAAAAAGCATGACAGGACCTCTTAAATATGAGATCTGGGGTCAAAAAGACCTCAGATCTCATATTTACACTTAAATGCAAAAAAAGAAATAAAAAAAAAAATAATAAAAAAAATTGTCATTAAAAATAATATCCCTTTAAGAGCTATGGATAGAAATGACGTTTTAACGATTGTTATGGAGACGGGTGGGAGCCATCTTCCCCTCACTCCGTACCCAGCAAGGGGAAACATCTGATCGCCTCCGCCGCTGCTGACGGCTCCAGTAAGTGGCGGAGTGTACCGTAGCTCAGCGGAAGAGGGAGCCCCTCTCCCGCCACCGGTAAAAGTGATCTTGCAGCGAATCCACTGCAGAAACCACTCTTATCAGAAAGCGGACCGCCGGCCAAAGAAGAGGATACTGGGGTAATGCCAGCTAGCTGCTGCCATAACAACGATATCCCCCTTCAAAGTAAGGATGGTTATCAGCGTGCGGCAGTCCAGAAGTGGTTAACACAGGGCAAAAGGGGCAGCTGCCCCAGGCCCAGTCATTGTTCTGGGGCCCAAAGCAGCTGCCCCTTGAGCCTGCACTGCCCGCAAATAGTGGATAAGTGAGTTTGGGAGGGCCCAAGAAAATGTTTGCCCAGGGTCCAATCAATAATAAAGACGGCCCTGCTTAAATTTAGATGTGTATGAGTTCATCCTGAGCTGCTTCTGGACGATTTTTTAGTTGCTACAGCTGATTTGAGCTGCTTTATTATTCGGAGGTGAATCGCTGTTCTGATGTGAAAAGTTGTTGGTGTACACAAGTCCAAACTTGTGAGAACAGGCAGAATGCATCAATGCTTTCTGTCTAATACCTGCTTTGTCTGCGTATGATAATGGCCAGCTCCCTCTGAGGCATTAAAACTAAAGAGAATCTATATTAAGAATTAATGACATCTTGTTCTATCGGTTAATTAGTATATCCCTGCAAGTGACTGAACGTCAAAAACAAGATAAAATAGTAACTGAAATAGAGCAGGTGTAGCATACCAGTGCAACACACTGGAGATTTATGATTACCATTTTTTACCGATTTTTCCCGGATTATACTGTTACAGCGAGGCTGAACTTAACAAGATTTAACCACTTGCCGACCGCTTTACGCCGATATACGTGAGCACAATGGCAGCAGTGGGAAAATGGGTGTACCTATACGTCCCCTTTAATTGGGCATACGTGTGCCCGCCATGTACAGTGTGACTGTGCCCGCAGATCCTGCGGATTCAATGTCCGCCGGTGTCCCGCGATCGTGGCACGGAGAGATAAACAAGGCATTTCCCCATTCTGCCTTGTGACATGACAGAGATCACTGCTCCCTGTCATCGGGAGCAGTGATCGCTGTCATGTGACTTGAAGCCCACCCCCCCACAGTTAGAATCACTCCCTAGGACACACTTAACCCATTGATCGCCCCCTAGTGTTTAACCCCTTCCCTGCCAGTGTCCTTTAAACAGTAATCAGTGCATTTTTATAGCACCGATCGCAGTATAAATGACAATGGTCCCAAAATAGTGTCAAAGGTGTCCGATGCGTCCGCCATAATGTCGCAGTCATGATAAAAATTACAGATCGCCGCCATTACTAATAAAAAAGAAAAAAATGAATAATAAAAACGCTATAAATCTATCCCCTATTTTGTAGACGCTATAACTTTTGCACAAACCAATCAATATACGCTTATTGCAGGTTTTTTTAACCAAAAAATAAGAATACATATTGGCCTAAAACTGAGGAAAAAAATTGTTTTTTTATATTTTTTGGGGGGATGGTGACCCCGCCCCTTATGCATCCCCCGGGACTGTGACATCATAAGGGATGGGGTCACCATGTGACATCACCCAGTGACCCCGCCCCTTATGCCTATATAAGTCGCTGTGCAATGCATCCCTGCCATTGCGGATGGAGATATCGTTGTGTCAACATCGGAAGAAGAGAAGAAGAGAAGAAGGGAAGAAGAAGGCAGCAACAGCGACAAGACCGGGCCAACGCTAGTTAAAGAGTTGGAAAAAGATAGCGGAGGCCCGGCAGAAGAACCGAAGAGCGGGACAAGACCCCTGAATTCGGAAGAAGACCCCCCGGACGGCGGCGACAACGAAGGAGAACGCCAGGCTCCTCCGCTAGTAAAAGAGCAGAAGATAGCAGAGGAGCCCAGCGAGAAGATCCCCGAAGATGGGAGAAGACCCCCGGAGCTGACTAATAAACTACTTTAAAAACCTGTGTTGTGTGTTTTTTATTTACACTTCCCCCCCCCCAGGTGAATGGGTAGGGGTACAACGTACACCAACAGCCAGGGTTGTCGGAAAGTGGCCCTTGTCCTCATCAACATGGGAACAAGGTGCTTTGGGGTGGGAGGGCTGCAGGGCACCCCCTTTCCCCAAAGCACCCACTCCCCTTGTTGAGGGCACGCGGCCTGGTATGTTTCAGGAGGGGGGCGCTCCCTCGTCCCCACCCCCTTTCCTGACCAGCCGGTCTGCGTGCTCGGATAAGGCTCTGGTATGGACTTTGGGGGGACCCCCACGCTATTTTTTTAAGCGTAGGGGTTTACCTTAAAATCCATACCAGGCGACGGGACTCGCGAGGTGTCAATCTCGCCGATGGAGGCGGCAACATTGACTCCCTTCTCTAGTCCCGTCTACCTGGAGTCACGCTCAAAATCAATGGTCTTTACTCTGTGTGTGGGCAAGTCCATTCATTTGAAAAGTCTGGTCGTGTGTGGGCAAGTCCGCTCGTTCAGAAAGTCCGGCGGACCTCCGCTGCAAAGTCTGGTGGATTGTCTGCCAGACCAAGCCCTTGTACACGCGGTTGGAGATTCCGACAACCAATTCTGACGGAGTAATTCTGACGGATTAATTCCGGAAGAGGTCCGGAAGTGATGTTGCATACACACGGTCGGACTAAGTTGTCGGAAAATCTGATTGTACATAACGTGATGACGTTATTTCGTTACGACGGGACTACATTCAGGCTAGTGGCCAATAGCTTTGGTCTAGGAATTTGATCTGAGCACGCGTGGCACCTTGTCCGTCGGAGTAGGCTACACATGATCGGAGTATGTCCGATCTGAGCATTTTGTCGGAAAATATTTCCGGCAAGTTGGTCCGACGGATATTCCGACGGAAACAGTCCGATGCAGACCACACACACAATCGGAATATCCGACAAAACGCTCCGATAGGAAACATTCCGACAGAATCTCCGACCGTGTGTACATGGGCTAAGTCCGCCGGATAGTCTGATCTTGTGCATGCGGCATAATGGGAGTAGTTTCATAATTATCAATCAGCTGCAGCAGTTACAATGCTCTAATAAGGAAAGGTGCTGGGTGTGACTTTCTACTGGGAATATCTCACCAAAAATGACATTTTTGTTGCAGCAGATACCTTTAACTAATTACCCACTGCCCGCCACAGTTGTACTGTGGCAAGTTGGCTCACCTGCGTGAATCGCATCCATTCACGGGTGAGGGAGCCAACCAGAAGGTCCGGTGGACTTGATTTCTGCCGACCACCTGCGATCGCTCCAGAGACAAGCAGAACAGGGATCTGTCAGTGTAAACAAACAGATTGCCGTTCTGTCAGTTCAGTTCCATAAGGTCTGTCTGACCTTGTCCGTTTGACCCTTTCATGGCAATGCCATTGGTACAGTGACATCCCTGATGGTAAGGATATATATGTGTGTTTTACAGACAGTTACTGGGGACAGAATTGTAGTTCCTGGGAGGGACAGTGGGTTGAAACATAGTTACAGATTAGAGGGAATCTGGACCGTTGAATGTGCCCTTGCAAAGATCATTATGCCCCGCCATGTCCAAGCAGAAGGTACTCCTGATACATACACTGACCCAGCACCTAGTCAGAGGAGGAAGTGAGGAGCTTCCTCCGGAAGCTTTGACCCTCATTTGTACATGTCATAGGCCAAGGGGGTCCCCTGATGAATTCAAATCCAGGGATCAGGTAAAAGCTGGTTTTGAATCTTTGATCCCCATAATAACTGTCAACAAGAATGTAGATTGGATCAATTATGTATACTACAACCAAGAAAGATTATTATTATTATTAACACCTTCTCGTCCAGTCCCCGTAAACTCTTCTCTACCTTCAACTCTCTACTCCATCCTCCGCCGCCTCCACCCACTGACTCGCTCACTGCCCAGAAGATTGCTAATCACTTCAAAAACAGGATTGATACAATCCGTGATGAAATCTCCACTCTAAAGGTACAACAGGTACTCTCAATGCTCCCCTTATTCAAAACTGCTACTACAGATGAAGTTGTTAAACTGATTTCTAACGCCCACCTAACCACCTGCCCCCTGGATCCTGTTCCCTCTCAAACACTACGGTTGCCATCTGACTCTATCTCATCCTACCTGTCCCAATGCACCTTCAGTGTTACAATTCTACTTCCTCTACTCCTCTTCCTTTTTCTGTCGGAGTCCCCCAAAGTTCTGTTCTTGGACCTCTTTTATTTTCAATATACACCTCTTTCCTGGGTCAGCTGATAGCAACTCATGGCTTTCAATATCATTTCTACACTGACGACACACAAATCTATCTCTCCACCCCTCAACTCACTCCATCAGTTTCCTCACGCATCACCAATTTACTAACAGACATATCTATATGGATGTCACACCACTTCCTCAAACTCAACTTGTCCAAAACCGAACTTATAATATTTCCTCCCCCACGCGCCTCTTCCCCTGACTTCTCTGTCAAGAGCACTGGCACAACCATCCACCCATCCCCACATGTCAGGGTGCTAGGTGTTATCCTGGACTATGAACTCTCCTTTTAGCCCCACATCCAATCACTTTCCAAAGCTTTCCGCCTCAACCTCCGAAACATCTCTAAACCACGCCCCTCTGGTTATCTCTCGCCTTGACTACTGCAACTCCCTCCTCATTGGCTCACCTCTATATAGACTATCTCCCCTTCAGTCCATCATGAATGCTGCTGCCAGACTCATACACCTTACAAACCGCACAGTGTCTGCTAGCCCTCTCTGCCAATACCTCCACTGGCTACCACTTGCCCAACGAATTAAATTAAAAATACTAACACTTACCTACAAAGCCATCCATAACTCTGCCCCCAGCTACATCACTAGCCTAGTCTCAAAATACCAACCAAATCACCCACTTCGTTCCTCCCATGACCTCCTGCTCTATAGCTCCCTCATCACCTCCTCCCATATCCGCCTCCAGGACTTCTCCCGAGCCTCGCCCATCCTCTGGAACTCACTACCCCAATCAGTCAGAATGTCTCCAAATGTATCCACTTTTAGGCGATCCCTGAAAACTTTCCTCTTCAGAGAAGCCTATCCTGCCCCCATCTAACAACTGCACTATTTTCTTTATTAGCTCACCCCCCACAGCTATTACCCTTTTGTATAGCTTGACCCTCCCTCCTAGATTGTAAGCTCTAATGAGCAGGGCCCTTTGATTCCCCCTGTCTTGAATTGTATTGTATTGTAATGTCTACCCTAATGTTGTAAAGCGCTGCGTAAACTGTCGGCACTATATAAATCCTGTATAATATTAATAATAAATAAAGAAAGATTTGTGAACACTACGATGCCCTCCGGGGAATTGCTGACCAGTTAACCCCCACTTCCTACATGACATTCCCGAACCGGATGGCCTTAGACATGGTGTTAGCTGAGAAAGAAGGTGTCTAAAATTATACAAAAACTGGAACCTGTTGTGCCTACATTCCTGATAATACTGGCCCAAATGGTAAGGTTACTCTAGCTATAAAGAAATTAGAAGATCTGCCATTGGAGTTGAAGAATAACTCAGGTATTACAGACCCATGAGATCAATATTTTAGCTGCATGAGTGGGTAGCAAAAAGTGCTCGCCCAGATAGGGGTAATGGTACTAATAATCCTGGTTCTTTTAGCCCTGATTGTATGTTGTATTCTACCTTTCGTAAAGAAGTTAATGAGCAAGGCTGTGGACAACAGCACACCTACATTTGTCCATCAAGAAGAAGAGGACCCTCTTATGATGGAAGATGACAAACCCTTCACTCCTCTACAGTCACTCCCTGTCCAAAATCTCACAATCCTATAAGGTTATAGGGATAGATAGCACCTGATTGCACTTTCTACAGCTGTATCGAGGGGTTTAGTGAACTAGTTGCTGCCTAACTCTAGGCAGCAACTAGAGGGGAATGGGCCAGGTGAGTAGGACCTTTAGATGAGGGACAGAAGAAAATAGCAATTTTTAGGTGGGGACTGTGAAGGAATGTAATGTACATACTGATAATCAGAAAATGTCTATTTGCTTATGTGTATACATGTTTCTATGCAACTCCTTACTTATTATGTAATATACAGATTGGCTCTCTGTTTGGAACTAAAGATGGCATCTATAACCTGCATCCCACGCATTAGAAGAATGCAGGCGTGATGACATAAACAGATTCAACCAAACTTCAAGCATCAGGTTTCTCCATTTCTCTTGTATTTCAACCAATGAGATGTACCAATTAGACTGACATAGCAATGACGTATCTTTCGGTATAAAAAATTGACACCACCCAGGAATAAAGTAGAAGTGTAAGAAGTAACGGATCTGAACGCTGTGTCAGAGAGTTTTGCTTCTAGAATGCATGCATGCACATTTATACTTTTTAATTAGAAACAGCAGCAGATAACCTTGAACTAGATTGTAGTTCTTATCCATTTCACTGGAAGGTTAATTAGATCCTGTCTAAAAATTGGCCCTAGTATGTGTATGTCTATGTGCTTGCAAGCACGTTGGGACCCTACAGGGTAAAAAGGACCGTGCTACACACAGACGGACACTGGTGGCAAGCGCCCTGAGGCGTTTCGGTCCGGATAGGCAGCGCTAGTCACTCATTCATTCATTAAATTGATACCCAACATGTCACGCTTCAAAATGGCGACAAACATTTACCCATAAAAATATCCATAGGCGACATTTAAAAAATTCTACAGGTTGCACATTTTGAGTTACAGAGGAAGTCTAGGGCTAGAATTATTGCTCTCACTATTCCGATCACGGT
This sequence comes from Lithobates pipiens, assembly GCF_037356315.1. Lineage (NCBI taxonomy): Eukaryota > Metazoa > Chordata > Amphibia > Anura > Ranidae > Lithobates > Lithobates pipiens. Next base: position 13,130,179 of record NW_027507755.1, read on the forward strand.
GATACCTCACATGTGTTTTTTAAACACCGTTTTCATATGCTGGCGCTACTCACATATGCGTTCGCTTCTGTATGCGAGCTTGGTGGGAGTGTTTTATTATTTATTTTTCCTTTTATTTTTTTATTTTTGCACTGTTCTTTTTTTTTTTTTTTTTTTAATGATACTTTTATTCCTATTAGAAGGAATGTAAACATCCCTTGTAATAGAAAAAAAGCATGACAGGATCAAAAAGACCTCAGATCTCATATTTACACAAAAAATGCAATAAAAAATAAATAAAACAATTTGTCATTTAAAAAAAGAAAAGAAAAAGAAATGGCCCTTTAAGATCTATGGGCAGAAGTGATGTTTTGATGTTGCTTCTACCCTGCAATGATATGGAGATGGGTGGGGACATCTTCCCCTCACTTGTCTCCATGTTAGGCCAGAAGAAGTGATCGCCTCCACCTCTGCCGACGGCTCCAGTAAGCTGCGGAGGGCACTGGAGCGCTGCAGGAGGGGGGGCCACTTCCGCCGCCGATAAAAATGATAAAAATGATAAAAATGATCTCGCTGCAAATCCACCTCAGAGACCACTTTTATCTTGAACTGACTGCCCGCTGAAGAAGAGGGCTTATTGTGATGACAGCTAGCTGCTGTCATAAGAACGATATTCCTCTTCAAAGTACTGATGTATAACGATGGTGGGCAGTCGAGAAGAGGTTAAAATACATTTCTTTGGTGAAAATAACCCAAATCAGTGTATATTATTTAGTCTGTAGGACAGTTATAGTATATATATATATATATATATATATATATATGAAAATTGATAGTCCTGATGTACTGATAGCCTCTCATTTCTTGAGGCCCTACAATGTCAGGACAGTACAAATATCCCCCAAATGACCTCTTTTTGGAAAGTAGACAGTCCAATATAAACATGTGCAATTTGTTTCGTTCTGAATTCGTTTTAAGAATTTCAACAAATTAGTTAATAGATTTGAAAATTCGTAAATTCAAAAATTTGTGAATTTGGAAATTTGAAAAATCAAAAACCCCAAAATTTGAAAATCTGAAATAACAGCTAACTAATAATACCTTAATTGTTACTAACTATTAAATTATAGGTATTGGAATTTCCTTTAAAATTTGGCTGTTAGTGAATGTAACGAATGCAAATATATCTGAAGTTATGAATTATCCGAAATAACAAATGCCGTATCTACATGAAAGGAATGTAACAAATTAATAATAATAAATAACAATAGTAATAATAATAAAAACTTTTTGTTATTACTATTATTATGTAATACGTTCTGTTCTATTTGTTTACATGTGGCATTTGTTATTTCGGATAATTCGTAACTTCGGATAAATCTGTATTCGTACATTTACTAACAGCCAAATTTGAAAGGAAGTTCCAATACCTATAATGTAATAGTTAGTTATTATTAGTTAATTAGATAGTTATTCTTTCAAATTTTCAGATTTTCTATCTTATTTTCGGATTTTCGAATTTGCGAATTTCTGAATTTTCGAATTTACGAATTGCGATCATAGCAAATGAACCAAAACAAAAACGAAAACAAACACATTTTTCAGCAGTGCACATGTCTAGTCCAATGTTTTTAGTAAGAGGCATGGAGGGTTTTTTAAAGTTGCAATTTTATCCTAATCACATCATCGAGCTTGTTGTTATTCACCATAACTGTAATGGATTTTGCTGCCCATGCAGGGCCGTTTGAGGGAATTTGGGGGCCCCAAGCAAAATGGACATGGAGGCCTCAGGCCAGCTTGGAGACCAGTGGCGGCTGGTGATAAAAAATGTTGGGGGGGCGCAAACCCCTCCAGGTCCCTACCTACCCATCCTCTGCTGTCATGGCTCCTAATACCCGAACACATACACAGAGCGCACAGTACATACAGAGCACACAATGCATACAGAGAACACACAGTACATACACAACAGATACAATACACACAGTACATACACAACACATACAATACACACAGTATATTCACAGAACGCACAGTGCATACACAGAACACACAGTACATACAGAACATACAATACACACACAGTACATACAATACATACACAGAACACACACAGGACGCACAGTACACACAATACATACACAGAACACACAGTACATACACAGTACATACAATACATACGATACACACACACAGAACACACAGTACATACAGAACATACAGCACATACACAGAACACACACAGTACATACAATACATACACAGAACACACACAGGACGCACAGTACACACAATACATACAAAGAATACACAGTACATACACAGTACATACAATACATACGATACACACACACAGAACACACAGTACATACAGAACATACAGTACATACAATACACACACAGTACATACACAGAACACACATAGTACATTACACACACAACACACAGTACACACAATACATACACAGGACACACAATACATACACAGAACACACAGTACATACACAGAACACACACTACATACGATACACACACACAGAACACACAGTACATACAACACACACACAGTACATACAACACACACACAGTACATACAACACACACACACAGTACATACACAGAACACACAGTACATATACAGAACACACAGTACATATAATACACACACAGAACACACACAGTACATAATATACACACAGTACATACACAGAACACACACAGTACATACAATACACACACACACAGAACACCCAGTACATACAATACACACACAGTACATACAATACACACACATACACAGAACACACTTCTTCCCAGCCTGAATGTCCGTTTTGAGTTTTCCACATTTTAAAACAACCTGTTGCTGTGAAGCTTCCCCATCTTATCACAGAGTCCTACAAAGTAGCTGGCAGCTGCCATGCCATGAGTTACTGCATCCGGAGCAGTCTACCTGAAGGGGGGTGAAGAGCAGAGTGACATACAGAGTTCTGATGATATCAGCCGATTTGTGAGCAAAATTCAGTGGAGTAAATGCAGGAGGGTTATAATCACACTTGCATTAAATTTTTTGGAATGTGTAGTGAAAAGGGGGGGGATCTAATCTGGCTTCACCAACAGCTGAATAGATGAAAAGTAAAAGTAATCCTCGGGTGACATAAAAATGTGATCTTTCCACACAAGCAGGCTTACAGGCAAAACACTCACTTGCCTTTGCATGGACAGGAATCTCCACAATAAAATTCTCCTGGTGGGAGTGAGGACAGCTTCGTAAAACTCAACAGCGGCTCGTCCATTCCTGGTCTCTCCCTGTGTTCAGTGGGAAGGGGAGGGGCCTCCCCTCCCCACTGAACAGACAGGTATTAGTCCTCACGGCGGCCATTTTTTTGTAGCCCGCCTGAAGTGATTTGTTCTTACACTGAGAACAAAGCACTCGGCCAGGCGGATGCTGGTCGGCGCGATCGTTTGCGCCACAAAGCATCTGAAAACCCCGCCAATGAAGCGCCGCGTCTGCAATCTCGTGATTGCATTGACGTGGCGCTTTCAATAGTGCACAGTGTCCTGCGCCCAAATACAGTCCACTTAGGTAAAGGAAATAAAAAAAAAAAAATCTTAAAGGGCCATTTAAATATTTTTTTTGTGACTACAGGGGGGGGGGGGGGGGGGGCGGCGCCCGGGCGCCCCCTATGGACGGGCCGCCACTGTTGGAGACCCCGAGCAATTTCTTGTTTTGCCTGTCCTGTCGTGATGGGCCTGGTCCCAACACACAGTAATAATGGCAGATGTCAGGGACACCGAATACAGCACAATACTGCTACATGGAGCCCCCTGTACAGGACACACTATAGAGGCATTGTCTCCAATACAGAGAGCCGCACCATCCCCCCCCCCACACACACTGCTGACACTTGTAGTTCCTCAGCAGGTTGCCTGTGTAGAACAATCTCCTGTGTTGTACACAGCTGTCATGTCCTAACCCCCGGCTGTGATGACAGAACACACCCCGGGTACACACAGCACGGAGCAGACAACCCACACTCTACAATAGACACCTCTCACCTCTGTTTACCTTCTTCTTCCGGTTGCTGCTGAAAAACTTCTGGTTCTGAAGAGATGGGCCCCTAAAGTGACACTTGGACCCGCCCAGAGTGGGAGGAGCAGGAGGGTGTAACAGTGACATGGGGATCAGGAATGGAGAGGGGGAGGGGGTTCTGTGTACAAAACCGCAACAGTGTCACCGCACAAGCCCGCTGACATGGAAGAGGCGGCCGTCAGCGCGGCTGGGGACCCAATCAATTGCTTGTTTTGCCTGTCATGTCGTGACGGGCCTGTGGCCATGCACACATTAGAATTACGTACTAGATGATAATTTCTCTTTTCTCCATCAATTCTGGTTGCAGTCATAGAGGATGTGGGCAGCTGAAGCCGGCCTGGCTTAATTTCCTGGATTCCATGCAGCTGGTTACCCAGCATGCACCTTTCAATCTCGCGCCTGCGCAGTAATAACCCTGTGGAGCATGCTTTGTTCTGGTCAGGAAATCTCATGTTGCAACTTCTGGGATTGATGACATAGATATCCCAGGAGTCAGTGGGCCAGGCTGATGGCGTAGTCGCCTAATCGTCCGCAACAGGAAGTCGCGGGGAAGACTAATGAGAAAAAGGTACTTAAGGAATTTCACCATATAAGCAGCCATTCTTTACATCATTATGGGTGCACATTGCAATGTGGCATTAAAAAAAAAAAAAAAAAGTGGAACTCCGCTTTAACCACTTCAGCCCCAGAGCACTTTTTGCGATTCGGCACTGCATCACTTTAACTGACAATTGCACGGTTGTGCGACATGGCTCCCAAACAAAATTGATGTTCTTTTTTTCCCACAAATAGAGCTTTCTTTTGGTGATATTTGATCACCCCTGTAGTTTTTATTTTTGCGCTATAAACAAAAAAAACGACAATTTTGAAAAAAAACATATTTTTTACATTTTGCTATAATAAATATCCCCCAACAATGTATAAAAAAAAGTTTTTCCTCAGTTTAGGCCGATACGTATTTTTCTACATATTTTTGGTAAAAAAAATTGCAATAAGCAATTGATTAGTTTGCGCAAAAGTTATAGCTTTTACAAAATAGGGGACAGTTTTATGGCATTTTTTATTAATATTTTTTTATACTAGTAATGGTGTCGATCAGTGATTTTTATTGTGACTGCGACATTATGGCGGACACATCGGACATTTTTGACACATTTTTGGGACCATTGTCATTTATACAGCAATCAGTGCTATACAAATGCACTGATTCCTGTGTAAATGACACTGGTAGTGAAGGGGTTAACCACTAGGTGGCAGTTTAGGGGTTAAGTGAGCCCTGGAGAGTGTTTCTAACTGTTGGGGGCGTGGCTGTATGTGACACGTCACTGATCTCTGCTCCGATCACAGGGAGCAGAGATCAGTGGCACTGACATTAGCATCTCCCCATTCTTCCTCCCCGTGAGATGATCACGGGTATCCCCACGGCGATCGAGTCCGCGTTCAGACTCCCGGAGGTCCCGACTGGCACGCATGGCACGGCGGCAAATTTAAAGGGACGTAGCTGTACGCTCATTTCCCTGTCCGTGCCATTCTGCTGATGTACATTGGCGTGCGCCAGTCGGCAAGTGGTTAATGAATTACCAAATCATGTTGAATTAATTTGGTATATTCGCTGAAATTTCTTTCGTACTAGTTGAAATTCCTTATTTTTTTATTCAGACATTTGGATGCATCCAAAAGATTCAAAATTCGGCCGAATTTTGATTTGTTACGAAACAAATTGCACATGTCTAAGCCCCTGTACACACGGTTGGAGATTTCCACAACCAAATCCGTCGGATTTTGCCCGTCGGATTTTGTCCGTCGGATCTTGTCCGAAACTGTTGCATACACACGGTCGGACAAAGTTGGCGAAAAATCTGATCTTTCAGAACGTGATGACGTAATTTTGTTACGATGGGACTACATTCAGGCTAGTAGCCAATAGCTTTGATGTAGGAATTTGATCTGAGCATGCGTGGCACTTGGTCCGATCAAAATTCTCTACACATGATCGGAGTATGTCCGATCGAACCAGTTGGTCGGAAAATATTTCCAACATGTTGGAAAATTGGGTCCAACGGATATTCCAGAATCAGTCCGATGCATACCACACACAGTCGGATTATCCGACGACACGGTCCGATAGGACACATTCCGACGGATTCTCCGACCGTGTGTACAAGGGCTAAGAGTTAGTAATCCTGATTACCAGCTTTCCGTGACCACTATGCAGTGGTCTCACCAAGCACAGGGTAATAGGTTTTCCCAGGAACCTTAATACTGTCCGGGATGCCCGCTTTACAGATGGAGCTCACAAATGTAAAACAAAAGAAACGCTCCCATAGTGCAGTACTTCGAAATTCCAAATTTAACGGTGTAGATTGCACTTGCACGATAAAAGCACAGAAACAACATACCTTTATACTGAAACTACGGCATCCCTACGAGCTTCACTTCACTTCCTGGTTTGCTTGTCCAGGCCAATCCCCATATTACATTCTTTTGTGATGAAACGCGTAGGGTAACGTCATCACGCTACACCTCCCAGGAGGTTGACAGACAAGCAAACCAGAAAGTGAAGCAAAACTCCTAATGGAGGGATTATCACCTTTCCCCTCACCTACAGCGTTTTCATCTATACGAAGCACAGATTTTGGTTTTGGTTTCTCTTGTTCATATGAACTGTGGATTTATACACTTTTAGGCCTTTCTTGCTCATGTCATTTTAACTTCATTTAGCGCTGCACTTATATTGCATTTCATATCTATTTGAGTTTGTATTTGACTTGGAGGTGCTAGCAGCTGTATCTTATATCCTACATGTATAATTCTAGCGCAGCTTTAGCCCTTGGGCTTTATTTTTGCAATGACAAGGAGACAGCCAGACTTCACCCTGGCTAAAAATGGAAGCAAAAAATTTGGCTGAGACTTCCAAGAATTTGCAAGCCCCCAATTTACAAGCAGCTTGGACATGGTCGAACTCCAGTTCAATTTATTGATCTTTGGACAAAGCGAATAATGTGTTATTTCAAATGCGCTGATGTTAAAATGCGCTGATGTTAAAATGCACTGATGTTTTACACACATTCTTTCAACTATGTAGAAAAAAAACCAGAGAAACACAAATAATAAAAAAATAAAAAAAATATAAAAAAAAAACACTAAAAAGACAATTGGAAGTTTGCAGACTCTAAGTTGTCTTACCAAGACCCATGTAAATAAATCCATTTTCTAAAAAGGCATTTCCTACTGTGCGGCGAAATGGGCAAAAATGACTCTGAAAACATGAAGGAAATAGACCTCCTGTCCTGAAATCCATTTTCCTCTCTTTCTAAAAAGCACAAGCAAGGAGTCATGCCATGCTTTTTAAAACAAGCTCATTCCCCAGAGAGCAGGGGTTGTTGGCATGTAACATAGAAAGATTGGTTAATTTTAAAATCTTTTTTCTTTTGGAAAATTTTCTTTATTTTAATCTTTATTTTTTTATTGCAATGTAATGCAGATAAAAGAGATTTCTGCTTATCACCTTTTGAGCACAATTTTAGCTATTTTAATTATAGCCACGGAAATCAAAAAAATATATATTTTCAGCCTATTCACTTCTCTTGCTCCCCTTTACATTAGTCATATAATTGTGATACTTTTATAATAATAATAATAATAATACTTTTCTATGCGGACATAGAGCTCTATGCATATAGAGGTATATCAAAAAGTACATCCATTTGGTTGCTCCATCCTCAATTCTCATAAATAGTTGACAAAGATCAGCAAAAAGTGCACACATCTAAAGTGATGACTGATGACATCTAAAGTGATGACTGATGACATCTAAAGTGATGACTGATGACATCTAAAGTGATGACTGATGCCTTCTTTCTTTATTACCTGAAAACCTTTTCTGTTTGTCCCCCCCCCCATATTTTTAAACTATGTCAGCCATGCTACAGATGCCCTCTGCTGTACAGAAATAGAAACAATTACCAATTAAACAACTATACGTGAGAAGCAATCAGGGCCGGTGCTCCCACTAGGCAAACTAGGCAGCCGCCTAGGGCGCACTGCTGCCTAGGGCGCCTGGCCACTGGTGTTCCTACTCTCTTCTCTCTGCAGCAAGCAACTAAGTCTCAGCATCAGCAGGCAGCCGCTGCCCCGTTCACACATGGGGGTTATTTACTAAAGGAAAATCCACTTTGCACTGCAAGTGCACTTGGAAGTAAAGTCGCTGTAGATCCAAAGGGGGACATGCAAGGAAAATAAAAAACAGCATTTTAGCTTGCACATGATTGGATGATAAAATCAGCAGAGCTTCCATTCATTTCAGATCTACCCCTTAGATTTAGAGCGACTGCACTTCCAAGTGCACTTCCAGTGTAATTTCAAGTGCACTTGCAGTGCAAAGTGGATTTGCCTTTCATAAATAAACCCCATTGTGTCAGAGACACAGTGGTGGTGGAGGACTGTGTCTGTGTCCCGACACCTGAATGAATGAAAGCAAGCAAACATTCATTGATGGGCACTGGTAGGCTGCATTAATGGGCGCTGGTGAAGTCTGCATTTGATGGGCGCTGGTGAGGCAGAATTTGATAAGCGCTGGTGGGGCTGCAATTGATGGGCGCTGGTGGGGTTACATTTGATGGGTGCTGGTGGGGCTACATTGATTGGCACTTCATTAACCTCCCTGGCGGTGATCCCGAGTCTGGCTCGGGCTGGGATTTCAGTACCACGAGCGGTAACCCAGAGCCAGACTCGGGATTGCATCACTAG